>NC_135480.1:171878836-172555979 GCF_052094955.1 Ictidomys tridecemlineatus
AGGCAGACAGGCAGATCCAGAAAATCACAACTGACTGCAGAAGAAACCAGTAAACTGAAACCTCTATAGGAAGCAGAGCCAGAGTAGGAAGTCTGAGCTGGAACGAATGAATTGGCAGAGGCTCAGTGTGGACAGTCTGAGAGATAAAATCCACTGGGGAGCTAGCCACAGGGGATCCCACAGATCCTCGAAGAATGTGTCTTCATGGTAGGCGTGCCTTCCTGAAGCCCCAGGGATTGAGCTATGCTCACCTGTTCCTTTGTGATATTACCCCCTTTGCCCTGTTTGGGATAGAATGTTCCATGGCAACACCCTTTTGTCCGTCCCCTTCTCTTACTCTGCCTTTGGGAATGGCCTTTCTAGATATGGATAAGTCAACCTGCTGACAGCAGACATTAGGAAGCTAGACTCAACCCCCTGAAACCTGACCCCTTGCCTCATTTGAATGGCTTTACCTCAATAAAAGGGCTCAGCACCTGCTCGCGCGCTCTCTCTCTCTCTCTCTCTCTCTCTCTCTCTCTCTCTCTCTCTCTCTCTCTCTCTCTTTCTGCAGATCCTTAAAGTCAGAGGAGCCATCACAGGACCCCCAAAGAAAAAGGTATCTTTGTCTCTTGTGTGATTATTTCGTGCAGCCCGGGGAATGAACCCTGAGTGTTTTTGTTGCCAGGAATGCAACATGCCAGAATTCTAAAATATACCAGAATATTCTGTTTTTAACAAGGTCTGCCCTCAGAAATCATTTCTGCAGAGCTGAGTTTATTAGGGCCTTACCTTCCTGAGGGAAGAGCAGTGACCAAGAACTGCTCCACTCAGCCTTTTAGTCCCACCAAAACTGAGAAGCACTGATCAGGTCCACAGTCCAGGGCTCAGGCTCACCAAAGGACTGAAGAGTCATTGTGGGAATACAGATGGTTCCCTCACCCAACTTAACAGTCATGGTCTATTTACTGCAAGTTTTTTATCCAGGACATTACATCCACCACTCAACTAAAAATTGCAAAGCATGCTAAGTGGTGAAAAACAAACAAACAACAACAACAACAACAAACACAGTTTGAAGATACTGAACAAGCAATAGAAACAGGGTCTTATATGACAGGAATATCAGAATTAACTGATCAGGAATTTTTAAAAAAACTATGATTAACATAATAAGGGTTCCACAGGAAAAGCAAATAACATGTAAAAAGAGATAGGTCATGTAATATACCTAACAGAAAATAGTTTGTTTAAACTAACAAAAGCAATAATGTATTTAATTACACTTATGTGGATATACACATGCTTATATATATATATAGGTGAAATTAATGACAGCAGCAATTCAAGGGAAGAAAGGGAGAAGTTAAGAATATGTTGCTCCTATAAAGTACTTGGACCACCCATGCTACTTGAAAAGTGAATCTGGATTAGTTGTAGAGGTATATTCCAAACTCTAGGGCAACAGCTTTAAAAGTGGTAGGTGGCGATCTTAATCGATATGCTAAGAAAGCAAAGAAAATGGAATCACATAAAATGACCAATTAAAATCACAAGGAAACAAAGAACAAAAAAATTTAAAAAAAAATAACAAATATGGTAAATATTAATGCAACTATATCAATAATCATCTTAAATGTCAATAGTCTAAATGTACCAATAAAAAATTGAAATTGGTAGAGTGGGTCAAAAAATAAAATGCAACAACTGCATATTAGTACAGACACTATGAAAATCAGTATGGAGATTCATCAAAAGACTACAAATGGAGCCACCACGTGACCCAGCTGTCCACTTCTTGGTATTTATCCAAAAGAACTGAAATCAGCATACTATCGCAATACATACATTCAATGTTTATAGCAGTACAATTTACAACAGCCAAATTATGGAAACAGCCTAGGTGCCCATCAATAGACAAGTGGATAAAGAAAATGTGAGATAGATACGTGCATACACTTTCTCTCTCTCTCTCTCTCTCTCTCTCTCTCTCTCACACACACACACACACACACACACACACACACACACACACAGAGAGACACACAAAATGGAGTTCTACTCAGCCATAAAAAAGAATGCATTTATGTCATTTGCTCAAAAATGGATGGAACTAAAGAATATCATGCTAGGTGAAGTAAGCCAGACTCAGAAAGTCCAGTGTCAAAGGTTTTCTCTCACATGCTATTTGCACATATAAATATATCACAATGAATTACACATTTATGTATAATTATAATGCACCAGTGAAATATATATGGAAGATTAAAAGAGTAGAGCAAGTGGACCAGGAGGAGAGAAGAAGAGAGGGTAAAGGGAAATACTGGTAAATTAATTGAAGGAAATTATTTTATGTTTCATACATGAATATGTCACAATGAATCCCACTATTATATATATATAATTATAATGTACTAATTAAAACATTTGTAAAAGGAGAAAAGATCCAACAGCCAGTTCTGAGCAGCTACAATTACCAAGGCTCTCAGCAGCAGGCAGGCAGCTGGCCCACCTACACTTGGCCACAGGAATCAGCCAGGCAGTCTACTCTAACCTCTTATTCAATGTTGATTGGGATATAAAATGGTACAGTCACTTTGGAAGACAATTTGGCAGTTTCTTAGCAAACTAAACATATTCTTAACATAAAATTCAGCAATCACATTCCTAGGTATTTACCCAAATGGATGAAAAAGTTTATGTTCATACAAAACCTGCACAAAGATGTTTACAGCAGCTTTATCCATGATCTCCAAACCTGGGAAGCATCCAAAGTCAATCTTCTTCTAGTAAATAAATGGAAAAAATGACTGTGATTACCTATAGACAATGGAATATTATTCAGTGCTGAAAAGAAAGAAACTGGCAAGCCATGAGAAGACATGGAATAAACATAAACATGTATTGCTAAGTGAAAGAAGCCAATCTGAAAAGACTACATACTTTTTGCACTTGTCTTATATTCTAGAAAAAGCAAACCTAAGAATCAGAGATTGTCAGGAGTTGGTGGGGAAGAAAGAATGAATAGGCAGAGTACAGAGTATTTTTAAGGCAGTGAAACTACCAGTTTGATACACAATACTAGACACATGTCAATATGCATTTGTCCAAATCCATAGAATGTCCAATACCAATACCCTAATGTAAACCAAAGAACTTAGGTAATAATGATGTGTCGATTATTTTACAACAAAATCTCCACTGTGTACAAGGATGTCAGTGGGAAGATAGAGTGGGAATGATGTATTAGAGTTCTCAAGATTTTCCAATTTTCTGTGAACCTAAAACTGCTCTAAAAATAGTTTATTTTTTTAAAGTCCCTCTTAGTTATTCCAAAAGGCAATAATCAATAAAATACAAAAGATATATCATACAGTACCTAGAATGTGCTGTTAAGGAGATTACAAAGAGGTTCTATAACAGAATATATTATGGAGGCTGTCAGTTGCAGTGTACCTTAGATGTGAAATGAGGAAGAAGTGACATCTGATTTGAGATCAGAAAGATCAGAGGAGCCTATCATGTAAGAAAGAGCAGCAACCTAGAGGTGGGCTTAAACCTGGCAAGTGTGAGGATAAGCAAGACCAGCAAAGTCAGAGCACAATGAGCCAGGAGAGGTCATGTCATGGGGTGAAGCAGAGGCAAAACTCAAAGTATCGTAAGGGATTGTTGATGAAGGTGAGGCATTTGGATTTTGTTCAAAATGCTGTTGGAAGCCATTTGAGAGATTTGACAATAGTCAAAAGCAATCTGATTTATAGTTTTTGCCTCATTTTTAGTGCTTTTGTTAGTGAATTATCATTACACATAATAAGGAAATCTCAAAGTGTTGTGGATTATCGTGGGATGTGACTAGAAGCAGGTTGCTCAAGGGAATGCTACTGAGACCGGTAGAAGGGAGATGTTGGTGGGCTGGGGTAAGGGGATGATCTTGAAGATGGAGAGGAATAAACAGAAGGGGAGATATTTTGGAGGGAAAACTTGACTGTACTGAGATGGGAGGTGGGATGTGAGGAACAGAGATGAATTAAGATTGACTCTTATTAAGAAATAAGGTGGATGATTATTCTGTTTCCTGAGATTAAAACAAACAAACAAAAAAGTTGGGGAAAGGAAGAGGGGATTTCTGAAGGAAGTAGGAGTCAGGTTCTATTTTGGACAATTAAGTTTGGATACAGTTAAAGTATGAGATGAAGATCTCAAATAGGGAGTGTGTTACATGAGTTCAGAACTTAGGAGAGAATTACAATTGGAGATCTAATTTTGGAAGCGATTAACAAATATTGTAGATGAGATCATCAGAAAAAAAGTAAATGGAAAAGAGAAGGCCCACAGCAAAATCCTGATGCTCTCCAACATTTAAAATAATTAACAGAGAAAGGTTCCCCAAAGACAATTACTTTATTTGGAAATAAGTGTTGTAATGGAAATGCATGTGGGCATGTCTAAGGAGGTAAAGGAAGATAAGGGTTTGTAAAGGTAAAATGAAAACGGATTTATATATGTTGTTTTGAAACAATTATCCTTGTATATAAAAATCAATAACAAGAGTAACATCAGTCCATGACTAAAAAGGAAGTTCCTGAGCAGAAGTGTGTGTGTGTGTGTGTGTGTGTGTGTGTGTGTGTAATATTGTCCTGGATTTTGTGCCAGGTCATGGTCCTGACAGATTCATTTGTGATGTTTCTTTTTGTCAGGTATGAGATCCTCTCCTTCATAACCTCCCATCTTTTATTTATTTATTTATTTACTTACTTTTTTGAGGGCTTGGAACAAGTGACTCCATTTTAATTGACAACTTTGACAGGAATTCATGCGTGAAACAATGCAAGAATGTTCAGAGGTGAAATGATTAGGTAATGAGAGCTGTCACCTAATTTGTGCATTAATCCACTTGGATGAATTAACTGGGGGCTAACTGGGGCAGGTAGGATATGTCTTGAGGAAGTAAATCACTGGGTGTGTTTCTTTGGGGTTTATATCTTGACCCTGGTTGTTGAGAGCCACAGCCAAAGGGGCCCAGCAAACTTCCAGCTGCCAGCTGATTGGCTCCTCTTCAGTGATGCTCATTGGGCTCCCCCCCTCCCCCGCCCTTTCAGACCACAGAGCTGGTCATTGGGGGACTCTTTTGGCTCCACCCACGAGACCCAGCCAATCGGCCTCAAGAGCAGGAGGAGTGGGGGGGTTGAGAGGCTCGTGGGAAGCCGGTGGTGGCAGTTGGGCTCTGAGGGAATTCCTGAAGAGCTTGTGTGGTACAGCATGTGTGTTCTAAAAATAAAGTTCATTTCTGCTTGATAACTGTGCCCAGCCAGACTGCATGGGGCACCTGGTGAGTGGAGTGCACTCACAGGCTTTCTCCTCCTCCTCCTCCCTTCTCCCCTCCTCCTCCCTTCTCCTCTCCTTCTCCCTCTCTCTCCCTCCCTCTCTTCTCCCCTCCCCACTTCCTGACTGCCATGTCCTGATCTGCTTTCTTCTTTCCTCTGCCACCCACTTCCATCGTGATGTTCTGCGTCAACATCAGACCAGAGCTATGGAATTGGCCAACCATGGACTGATCCTCTGAAACTGTCAGCCAAAATAAACATTTCCTCCTCTAAGTTGTTCTTGTCAGGTGTTTTAGTCACAAAGTTGACTAAAATAAGACTGTATAAGGATAGAGCAAAAGAAACTGACAAAGTGTAGCCAATGGAGTAAATGGCATGTCAGGAGGGTCTGAAGAAAGAAAGTGTAATTAGAAGGCAAATAAGACCACTGCCATCAGGAGGCTAAGAAAGGCGACTGTTGGCTTGGCAATGTGGAAGTCATTCACAAGCCTGACAACAGTAATTTCCACCGGGTGGTAATGATGGAAGCAAACTGGGATGATTTGTGTGATTAAAAAAGAGCTTCTGCCTAGATGGCAAAGTAAGAAGTCTGAAGTTCTCCCACATAAATCTCTATATACTGGAAAAAATATATATTTTTTTAAACTTGAATCCATGGAAGAATTAGTAAAAGAGAAAGAGAAATCCCCAGGGAGGGAAAAGTGAAGAGGGAGTTAAGAGCCAGGGTATGCTAGGCATCCAAACCAAATTAATAGCATCCTCATAAGAAAAGTGAAGCTCTTTGGGTGGTTTGTACTCCAGATGTAGTATGCTCCAGTATGCTGTTGGTATAGGAAATATCGATCTGAGAAATTATCACATAAAGTGTAATGATTCCAGTGATAATCCTGGGGCATCTATCAAATGCAAATACAAATCTGCCCTGCAGGAACATTTTAATAAATCAAGTCACTTGGAAGTCACATAGATGGTAGGTATGCTTAACGTACATAATAAAAAAAAAAAAAGAAAAGAAAAAGAAAACAATGAAGAAAAAATAATCTACCACCCAAGATAGAAATGTAACCTAATAAAAAATATAAATAAGTTTAAATTTATTAGATATTATAATAAAGCAATAAATTCTATGTATTTGTTATTACTAATATTAATATCAACATTGTGAATTTTTTTGATAACAAGGATTGACCCTGGGGTATTTAATCACTGAACCATTTCCCCAGCCATTTTTTATTTTTTATTTTGAGACAAGGTGTCACTAAGTTGCTTAGGACCTTGCTAAATTGCTGAGGCTGGCTTTGACCTTGTGAACCTCCTGCCTTAGCCTACTGAGCTGCTGGTATAACAGGTGTGCACTTCATGCCTGGCACATTGTGACTATTAATAGTCTTTTGTCAGGTAATTTCTTTTTCTTCTTCTAAAGATGTCTAAACATTACTGAGTCATTCTACATTGGTGCACCTAGGCAATACAAGCCTCCAGAAAAAGCCTCTCTAAGCACCTTGCTCAGTATTTATGAGTTAGTCTGGGAAGGAGCTGGAACACTTAATTTAACAAGAAATATATTTCTGCATTTAACACTGCCATCATTAATCACCTTTGTTGGTATTAGCAGTGCAAGTCTTCAGTAATGTGAGTTCCTGCCCCTGGTCATCCTTACTCAGAAAGAAGCTGCATTTGAGTGTTTTCCATGTTGCAACAACCTAATTATCTACCTGTTCCCTTATTCTTTCAGTCTTGCAGAATTTTGAAAGTTTTAAGATATGTTAGGGTCTAAGTTTAAGATATTTCTAGGGCTGTGGCTCAGGGGCTGGGGTTGTGACTCAGTGGTAGAGCACTTGCCTAGCTTGTGCAAAGCCCTGGGTTCAATCCTCAGCACCACATAAATTAATTAATTAATTAATTAATTAATTAAAAGTATTTTTTAAAAATATGTTAACATTGTTTTTCCCTTTCCCCTCACTTCCTCTTGTATGTAATTTTGTATAAACCTGAGGGTCTCGTTCCATTTCCATGCTATTTCCCTTCTCTCTCCCTTTCCCTCCCACCTCTCAACCCTGTTTAATGATGGTCTGAATTGCAGTAGTGGGGGTAGAGAGAGAAGAGGGGAGGGGAGGGGAGGGGAGGGGGGATAGTAGAGGATAGGAAAGGCAGCAGAATACAACAGACACTAGGATGGCAATATGTAAAGCAATGGAAGTGAAACTGATGTGAATCTGCAATCTGTATAAGGGGCAATATGGGAGTGCATAACCCACTTGAATCAAAATGTGAAATATGATATATCAAGAAATATGTAATGGAGGGGTAAGACAAGATAATACAAATGGAAGAAATGATTTACAGTAGAAGGGGTAAAGAGAAAAGGGGAGGGGAGGGGAGGGGAGGGGGGATAGTAGAAAATAGGACTGACAGCAGAATACATCAGACACTAGAAAGGCAATATGTGAATCAATGGAAGGGTAACTGATGTGATACAGCAATCTGTATACGGGGTAAAGTTGGGAGTTCAGAACCCGCTTGAATCAAACTGTGAAATATGATGTATTAAGAACTGTGTAAGGTTTTGAACGACCAACAATAAAAAAAAAAAAAAAATATGTTAACATTAATAAGTAAATGGATACATTTAGAATGTATAGCTTCTGACCCAAAAAAGGAGAAAAAGGAAACCACAGAAAAAAAATCTTAAGAAAATAATAGGAAAGAGATGGCAAATGCAAATTTCAAAACCACCTTTAAAAACTCACTTTTTTAGCCAGGCACGGTGGCACACACCTCTAATCCAGTGACTCAGGAGGCTGACGCAAGAGAATTGCAAGTTCAAACCAGCCTCAGCAACTTAGCAAGGCCTTGAGCAACTCAAAAAGGTAGGAGGTGCTGGGGATGTGGCTTGTTGGTTAAGCACCCCTGGGTTCAATCCCTGGTATGTATGTATGTATGTATGTACGTATGTATGAATAAGTAAATAAATAGTTCCACTTTTCATAGACAAGGGAAAAAATTGACAAAATCCAGCTACCATAGTTCCCTCCATCTTATCCACAGCTACACTTTCCACAATTCTGTGACCCTTGACCAATTGCTTTTTTCACTTATAATAATCGTTTTGAAATTCTTCCTTGTTGTTTCATGTATCAATCATTTGTTCCTTGTCATAGCCAAGAAGTATTACATTATGTGGCCATACTGCCACAACACAAAAGTTGTGTTTTAAATTAACTTTCAAAAAGCTAAGAAAAGGTTTGGTGTTAGGTTTGAGGAAAATGCAATGTAAAACTACCTACTCTTTGTTCCTCACTTATTGAGATAGATGATAGAACTAAACTTATTAACTGATAGGTAATCCATAGATGGTAGTTTCAAAGAGGGGTGTGTGTGTGTGTTTTCAAGATTTTTTGAAGTGAACATGTCTTACTTTTATAATGATAATGAAAATGATATGTAGAATTGCTGTTCATTTCCCTTTTGTTTAAAACAACTTTTGTATTTCACCACACAACAATATATTCTTCAAAAGTTACCCCAAAAAATAAGATAATGAGCAATTTATTTACAGAAATAAAGTATTGGCTATACTTAGGTAACTAGCTCACAGAGCTTTTCCCTGTGGCAAAACAGAAATGTCACACACAGAGGTATCATCATGTTTATGCTAAGGCTGGCATTTTACACACTTGTGCTCATTATTATTCTTATTAATTCTGTGATTGTTAATAGCACTGATATTTATATGATGACTTAGCCTTTACAGATTTCAAAGATTTCGAAACGCAGTGGAAAATGTGTTTGGAATGTAAGGAGATGTATCTCCTAGTAATTTTCCCTAGCAGGAAGTATATCTAGATATTCAGCACGGACTCAAATTAGCTTATGCTCCCCAGACTCTCTGGCAGGGAGCCATATAAATTGGGGTCATTCTGATAAGGGGGGTTCTGAACTGGAAATCCATGATGTGGTCCTATAGGCCTCTCCCTGCTCAGTTTGGGGATTGAAACAGGCCCTGAAGGGCCATAGGCCTCCTCCTAGATGGTGTTACTAGGAGGGGATACTGAGCTAATATTTAACTTAGGGCAAAGTTGGGAAGAATGTTTTGGTTTCCTCATCTAAAAATGAGAAAAGCAATGTAGTCTAAAAAGAATATCATATTGAGGAGACTGTAGATAAATCAAGAAAAACAATTATTTAATTAGTAAAGTATAAAAAAAAATTGGCAGTACTGAAGATTGAACCCAGGGCTGCTCTACTACTGAGTTACAACCAGGGCCTTTTTAATTTTTTTTTAATTTTGAGAGACGGTCTATCTAGGTTACGCATGCTGGCCTCAAACTTGCAATCCTCCTGCCTCAACCTCTCCAGTTGAGCTACTGGATGGAATTATAGGTGTGAATCACCATGGCTATGTTTTAAAGGTAAAAAAAAATATTAAGTGACAAATTTGCTTTCATAAAAAAATGTATGAATGTCAAAAATACATATGAAATGAAAACAACCTATGGAGAATTTTCTAGGTGTTCCCTTTTATATCTATTATCTCAAAATAAGCAAATAAGAACTTTTAACAGTGAAGTTTATTTTATAGCAAAAGCTATTCTGGACTCAAATCTGAGTATAATAAACTGTAAAATTTGAAAAGATTAAAAAAAAAACAAGATTTCTCTAAGTGTTGAGAAAGCGTATTGCTTTTGCCAACAAATAGTTTAGGGCATTTTGCACAGTTACTTTATCCTTGGACACAGAATTTTTTTATTTATCTGTGTCAGTCTTGTTTCTGTGCAGTTTCAAAGTATTGCATAAGCATTATTAATACCATTATACAAGTGTGAAAAAGGGAAAACTATCATAATTTCAATATTTTTCTATACTATGAAACAGTGTATAAAACATAATAATTATCTATTACTTAGTGGAGCCATCTAATGACAAAAAATCTAAATGTTTAACAAAGCATTCTGTTGGAAAGTCCCACTGGTGTGGGAATTTTATTGTTTTGGTTTGGTTTAAAGTGTTAGGGATCAAATTCAGGGCCTCAAACATGCTAGGCAAGCTACATCCCCAGCCCCTGTTGATGAAAATGTAAATTATATAGTAATAATGGAAATAATATGTAGATTTCTCAAAAAATTAAAAATAGAACTACCTTATAATCTCTGGGACACTCTGAAGGCAGTAGTAGGAGGAAAGTTCATTGCATGGAGTTCATCCTTAAAAGAATAAGAAATCAACAAATAAATGACCTAACTTTACCTCTCAAAGCCCTAAAAAAAAGAAGAGCAAATCAGCACCAAAAGTAGTAGAAGACAGGAAATAATTAAAGTCAGAACTGACATCAATGAAATTAAAACAAAAGAAACAATTGAAAAAATTGACAAAACAAAAAGTTGGTTCTTTAAAAACTAAATACAGTTGGTAAACTCTTAGCCACCCTAACAAGAGAAGGAGAGACAAAGTTCAAATTACTAAAACTCATGATGAAAAAGTAAATATCACAACAGAAACTATTGAAATACAGAAGATAATTAGAAATTATTTTGGAAGTTTATACTCCAATAAAATAGAAAATCTTGAAGACATCAACAAATTTCTAGAGTCATATGATCTACCCAAACTAAATCAGGAGTATAAACACAATTTAAGTAGAGTAATTTCAAGCAATGAAAAAGAAGATACCATCAAAAGCCTACCACCAAGAAAAGTCCAGGATTCACAATGAGTTCTACAAGACCTTCAAAGAACTAATACCAATACTCTTCAAATTATTCCATGAAATGTAAAAGAGGGAACCCTTCCAAACTCATGCTGTGAGGCCAATATCACCCTGATACCAAAATCAGACAAAGATACATCAAAAAAAAAAAAAAACTTCAGGCCAATATCTCTAATGAACATAGATGCAAAAATTCTGTCAAACTAAATACAAAAACATATTAAAAAGATAGTGCACCACAATCAAGTGGGGCTCATCCCAGGGATGCAAGGTTGGTTTAACATATGGAAATCAATAAATGTAATTCATCACATCAATAGACTTAAAGATAAGAATCACATGATCATCTCAATAGATGCAGAAAAAGCTTTTGACAAAATACAGCACCGTTTCATGTTCAAAACACTAAAAAAAACTAGGGATAACAGGAACATATCTCAACATTGTAAAAGCTATCTATGCTGCCCAAGGCCAACATCATTCTAAGTGGAGAAAAACTGAAAGGGTTCCCCCTAAAAACTGGAACAAGACAGGGATGCTCTCTTTCACCACTTCTATTCAACGTAGTCCTGGAAACTCTAGCCAGAGCAATTGGACAGATGAAAGAAATTAAAAGGATATAAATAGGAAAAGAAGAACTCAAACTATCATTATTTGCTGACCAGTAACTTTTTGGTAATTTGTTATACCTATAATGGGAAACTACTATACAAAAAGGGAGTCATAAAATTTGCAGAGACTCAGTCTCCTTCCTTGGCCTACAGGGGCCATGTAGGGAAACTCAGCAAGCAGTGTACCCTACCAGTTGACCATTGTTTTCATATCACAAAGATTCAATAAGTCCAATGAATACCAAGCAGAAAAAAATAATAAAATATGTTTATGGAAAATTCAAACTAGTGTAAACCAAAGACTACAGAAGATTATAAAGGTAGCCAGAGAAGAAGACCTCTTACCTTCAGAGGAGTAGGTTTTAGGTGGGCAGTGTACTTCTCCATGAAAACGTATGGAAGCCAGCAGATGTGAATATTTTTTAAAAAACACTGAAAGAAAATCACTCCCAGCCTAGAATTTAATATCCAGAAAAAAATACCCTTCAGGAACAATAGTAAAAGAAACCTGAGAAAAACTGCCCTCAACAGACTCACACTTCTGAAAATATTAAGAGAATTAGTAATTAAATAGGAGAAAATAATTCCAGAAGGAAAGCCAGAGAGTAAGGAATGAAGAACAACAAAAATGGCAAGTGTGTGCTTAAATCTTGATAAATAAATCTTAACTACATAAAACAATACTAATGTCTTGAAGAGTTAGTACATATGTGTATGAAATAAAATATTAAAATGGCATAAAAATTTAAAGAAGGGTCAAAATTGAATATTATAAGAGTCTGGCATTATTCAGGAAAAAGTAAACAACATTAGATTTTGATATGCCAAGGATGAATGCTTTACTGTGTGCACACCTGTAATCCCAGAGGCTTGGAAGGCTGATGCAGGAGAATTGTGAGTTCATAACCAGCCTCAGCCACTCAGGTCCTAAGCAACTCAGTGAGACCCTGTCTCTAAATAATATACAAAAAAGTTTGGGGATGTGGCTTAGTGATTGAGTTCCCCTGAGTTCAATCCCAAGTACCCCACACCAGAAAAGCTGTAATGTCTTGGATAAATATTAAAACAATATTGAAGGAGTTCCTGGAAAATAATAACAATAAATCCTCAGGGTCCTCAGAGAAGGAATTGATTTAATCATGTTTGATTTTGCACCCTTCACACCAAGCGAAGCCAGTTTGTTGACCGAATAAGTTTCTTCTCTTTAATTTCTAGGGTGTGCAGCAACTATGAAATTAAGACACAAGTAAATTTCTTAGTCCATTAGTGTTTTCTTAACATTCACTCTCTTAACCCTAACCATCCTCTCTGCTCTTTGAAATTGGCAATGTGTTTACTGCAAATTCACACTGTATCAACAGAGGGCAGTAGCTGACCATCATCTTCTTTATTTAGTCTTTCAGATACTTTGAAGGTTTAACAGGGAATAGACATATATGTACCTTGATATTTTTTGTTGTTTCCTACCACCAAGAATGGAGGAAAATGGTGCAAAGCTAGGATTTTCCATTTTAAAAATGATTTAAACTGATATATGAAAGCAAGCTCTTCAAAAACTGGCAAAAGAAATGAGCCAAATTATGGATGAAATAGCAAAATTTTCCCCGATTCTCATATGTCAAAGTTATCAATCATTTTCTTGAAATAAAATTAAAAAATCAGTATCAGTAACCTCATAAAATTACATTTTCTGTACATAAAAAAATTAATAGATCAATCCTGCAGATTCCCCCTCTCTGGAAAAAAAAATAATATATTTGCATGCACACACACACACACACACATATACATATATATTATAAATAACACATTCAAAACTTATACAGCAATATAACATGTGAAAGATAGTGCTAGATATCTAATTTTTATGTGCAAATCCTGAAATTCATACTTTAGTTGTCTCCTGATTTCCAACATCTTCATCCCCAGAGTATTTTACCTGGGTGCTCCCAAATTATAAGGCTGCAACAGGGATGCCCTTACTATCACTAGGGAAAATAGGCCCTGAAAATAAGTGAGGAATTCTAGTCTAGACTATATGGTGACTGGTGTTCTCTCCTAGTACATTTAAGTCTTCTTTTCTACAAATTATATATATATATATATATATATACACACATACATACACACACACACACACACACACACATATTCTAAATTCCAGCTCTTTTGTTGCTTAAAAGTCAAAAGTATAGGGTGAGAGGAGTCTAAAAGTTAAAAAGTATAGGGTGAGGGTGAAATCAGCCTCCATTCAGACCCCAGGATTATAAGTCAGGAATTTTCGACCTGAAGCAAATGATGTAACTACTGTGAACCTCAATTTTATTATCTATGTATGAACAGTAATGTTCCCAGCCTCAAATGATTGTTGTGAAGATTTAGTGGGACATTTAATAAGGTTTGGGTTTTATTATTGGCTATTTGGAGAGAAATGGTGCCTAACTAGAAGCAGCTGGCCAGAAGACTCTAGGAAACCACCCAGGGATATTTTAATGCTTAAACATTAAGAAAGAGAAGGGAAATTAAGTATGTGGAAATGTGGCTGAGTTGGGGCCAAGAGGAGACTGAGACTTGCCTTTTCTTATATAAATACAGCTTTCTGGTTTTTAGAGGAACAGAAAGTATTCATTTCAAACTTTCTCTGGTATGAAAAAGATATACATTATTGAAAATGTCAGAGATCCTAGAGTCCCTTCAAGCAAGAAGTTCAGGATGACATTATACTTCTCCATTCCTTGTCAAACAAATGTCATCCCTTTGTGATCCCTGAACCACATGGAGGAACCCTGAACCACATGTAGGCCAACAGAGAGCCAAAGAATACACAAAACAAAGAAGCCCACAGTGAGTCAGAATTGATAAAACTGCATTGAGCACCTACTACGTGCCAGGCTCTGTGTTGGGGGTGATGAACAAACTGACATGATCCTCTGACCTTCATGGAGTTTATATTTTTAGGTATCAGGTCCCTGATGACAATCTACAGATATTCTAAAGCAGAATCTCCTGTAGTAAAATTTTAACTTTCTCAGAATCTGAGCATAGATCCTGCCCCTACTCTAACAAATCAGACATCCTAGGATATAAGGAATACAGGTAGCTGTATTTTTAATAAGTGTCCTCTAATGATTCTGGGAAACATCTAAAATCTGAGAAGTACCACCAGTATTTCTCATACAGTGTGTCTCTGATTGATTCCATCAAACTCAGCCTAAAGAGTAAAGTATGTATGTTTTCAGTGCACTCCAAAGTTTGAGTCATTATGCTAGATTTGTCTTTCTCTTATACCACTTCTTTTCTATTAAGTCCATGTGTATGAAAGTGTACCATCAATTGCAAATCATGATATAAAGTCAGTTGGGATATAGTTCTTCAGACCTTTTAATCAACTAAGTCCAGTTTGTAAAAGTACAGTCATGTACCACATATGTCTCAGTCAATAACAGGCTGATGGTCACAAAAGATTACATCACCTAGTGACATTTGTAGACATCTTAGTTCATGTAAATACACTCTATGATGTTTGCACAACAAAAGTGTCTAAGGATGCATTTTGAGAATGTATTCCCAATGTTTAACCACACAGGACTACAACTAAAATCAGTGTGGAATACAATGAGGCACTCCTCAGCTTAACAATCTCCAACGGAATCTTTGTTGTTTTTGTAGTTATCACGTTTGAGTGGCTTCCTCTCAGAAGGTCCATAAAGTATATGCACTCTGTTGAGCCACTAGTAGAACCTTTGATACCATGTCAGAAATACTTAGGCCCTGTGTGAGCACAGTGATGTGTTTCTCAATCCATGTATTTAGCTTTCTGAACAAACTATGGGATCCAACTCTAGATGTAGGATTCAGAATGAGGAAGAAACTGGATGGCTAGGAGAAGACGGACAGATGGTTAGAGGATAATAACTTTCCATTTTAGATGTGATGAATGACAGACGCCTTTGGAATGTCCAAGTGGTGATACTACAAATGGCTAGAAATAGAGTGTGAGGATCAGAAGAAGTAAGACCAATGAAGGACAGCAGGCTTCAGCTGGAAGTGATAGGAGTTTGCATGGTGAGAAAATAGACAAAGGAAAACTCATCAGTGTGCAGAGTGGCAGGAAAAGCAAGAGAAGATAGATAATACTGAAAGAGCCTAAAGAAAGAGGGATTAAAAAGGGAAGAGGTGAATTATAAAAATAGAGAGCTGAAAATTTAAAAGGAGTTTAAAATTTCAAGGATTAATCACTGCTGCCAAATACTACAGAGCAGAAGGAAGAACAAGAACAGAAGGGAGGCCACTGGATTCTCAACCAGCATGTCATTGATAACATGTCAAAGAGTGGAGACATGTGAAAAATATTCCCTTCATGGTTTGGCTAAGGTGCTTACTAATCTCCGTGCCTTTTATGGCCCTGTTTTAATTACTTTGGGTCAAGATTATCAGTTATATGTAAGTTGGTGTTGAACATTAAAACATTCTGCTTTCTGAAGGGCTGCCTCAGTACAAATCAAAATTTAGCTGGACATGTTCTGGCCCTACTCCACAGCCTACTATCCACTCTCACCTTCCCTATACTCTCCTTAACTTTTGAGGAGACACTAGCATTATTATTTTTCAGGTTTTATGGTAAACCTCTAGCATATGGTGAACATTTAAGGAAAATTTGTTCAATGAATATGAAAGGATGGGATTTGGGAAATGGGTGAAAGAAACTGTCTTCTCCTATTGGAAATACAGTAACACCACCCGCATCCTTTCAAAATTGAATATCACCAGGTAGGTGTGCCCTGCAGGGTAGCTTGTTTGGGGAGATGCTGCTGTGGAAGTCAGAGGACTGAATCCAGCTGTGCCACATTTCAGAGCTCTGAAGTCTTCACTTCCTAGGTGGTTGGAAGCATGAAATGAATTGAATAGACATTAGTAAAGATCCAACCACAGGGCTTTGGGCCAAGTGGAGGCAGTAAATGATTGCTGATAGTGGTTGGCATTATTAATAGTATTGGCTATTAGTTGTTCATTCAGATAGAAAACTACAATGATTTTCCCAAATAATTTGGGCAAGAAAACATCACCACCTTTCACCTACAAAGATATAATCGCTTTTCTGACTCACAGTTACCTACAGGTCACAACTCCAACCAGTACCTAAAGTATGTCTGGAGAAGGCCCAAGCTATTTCCTACAGATCTGAGAACACCATGAATTACGGAGTGAAGTGTGGTCACAAGTTGAAAAGAATACATTCATACTAGAAACGTTGCATTCCTAAACCAGAGTCCCACTTGGCATACTTTGAGCAAAGAATCAAGGCGCGGGTAGGGATGGGAGGTGAAGGATGAAATGGGGAGAAGGGCAAGGAGACAAGAAGAGCAAGATAATCAGATGCAGGAGCAGCCAGATAGTGAAGCCTCTACAGTTACGGCAAAATATTTTATTATCATTTTTTTTAAGCTGCATTTCTTTGCCAGGCGTGACGCCCAAAACCTGTAATCCCAGCGGCTCCGGAGGCTGAGGCAGGAGGAACGCAAACTCAAAGCAGCCTCAGCAATTTAGCGAGGCCCTAAGCAACCTAACGAGACTCTATTTTAAAAATAAAAACGTTAAAAGGGCAGAAGATGTGGCTCAGTGATTAAGCACCCCTGAGTTCAATCTCCAGTACAAAAAAAAAAAAAAAAACTGCATTTCTTTCCGGCCCTAGCGCGAGCTGAGCAGTCACACCCTACGAGAGCGACCAAAGAGAGCGACCGTCACCCTAGCCCCGGGACCAGGGCCGGCACGAGCGAGCCCTGCGGAAAGACGCATCTCCCCACTTTCTGCGGCCAACCTCTAGCAACCAGAGTCCCGCCCGGGGCGAAGTTCCCGGGCCGCTGGGGGGCGGGGCGGGGCCCTGTGGAAGCCCCGCCCCGTCCGCGGCCGGGCTGGTTCCGGCCGGCGTCCGCCCCGCCCCTGCTCCTCCCGGCGGCCAGCGGCCGGGGGCGGCGGGGGAGGATCGCGGAGGCGGAGGCAGGGACCGCCTGCGAGTGCGCCCGCTGCTCTGTCCCGGCTCGCTAGTCGCCGGAGCCCCGCCGTGCTGTCCCTGGTGAGTACCAATTCGTCCCGATTGACGTCCCCCCGGCGGGGACGCTGGCCACAGGGTCCTCCCGGGAGTTGGCGAGGGCCTTTCCCCGGCGCGCGAGGCAGAGCGGCCCGGGGGAGTCGGGCAGAGCTCGGGGGAGGCCGAGGGGACGTGTTCCTGGGGACGTGGTCTCTCTGCCATCCCTCAGTTTCTGTCGCGACGGAGACTGGAGTGCCTCTCCTTGCGGTCCTTAGCTTTGGCTGCGCGTGCTGCCCGGGAGCCCTCCGCGAGGCAGTGCGGGCCGCGCAGAGTCCTGACCCCAGGGTGTTTGGGCCTCACCCGGGAGTCCGTCCCGAGCCTGGACGGCGGGTCATTGTCCCTGAGCTTGTGTGGCAGGTCTGGGAATCCCCATCAAGAGGAAATGGGGTGAGGGAGGAAGACCTCTGGAAGGGGTGGGACACAAAGCCCACCCTAATGGACCCCAAATTCTAAGGAGACCGGCTGCCTTCCCTACTTGATCAGCATACCGGAATGGCACGTCTTCCTACGTGCAGAACACACAACTCTTCTTACAGGGGACAATCTCTAGGACAGAAGTTTCCAAACTTTTTTTGGACTCGATATCCTTTACCCTCTTAAAAATTAGTATCATAAGGAACCTTTGTTTATGTGGGTTGTATAGGTTGATATTTGCCATATATAATTAAAACCGAGAACCTTTTACAGTATTTAATAACATTTGAAAATAATAGATCAGTTATATCTTAACATTTTTTTATGAAAAAAAAACCCTGTATTTTCCAGAACAGAAACTTATCAAGAATAATGGCATTGTTTTACATTTCTGCAAACCTCTTTTAATGTCTGGCTTAATAAAAGAAAACTGGATTCTTGTATCTGCTTTATTCAGTCTCTTGCACTATCACATGTCATGTAACTTCTGGAGACCTCCACAGTGGACTTCTGAGAATGTGAAAATGAAAAGCAAATAACATCTTAGTGTTATTATGAAAGTGGTTTTGAACTTGCAGACCTTGCAACATTTTTAGAACCAGAGGGGAGGAAATGCTTTAAAGACTTAATTCATTGGGCCTGCTTCTTGTTTGGGGGTTCTTCTTAAATGGGAGCACAACCCACCACATGCCATGGATAGGGTTAACCTCTGATTTGTGGGATCAAGCTTGACCTCTCTTTGAAACCAAGTACTAGGTCCTCTCATTTTATGATGTATCTTGGAGGCCTCCTGAAAAACTCTGCAAGATTCACAGGTGCCTTTGGTTGCTTCCATGCTTGCAGACCTGACCTGTGTGTGCATCAGGATTACAGCTGTGTTGTGGCAAACAGGATCAGTGGGTTCAGAGAAGTGCCAATGAGGTGACCATGCCAAGTGTGTAGAGGTTAGAGTGAGAATTACCAAGTAGTTGAGAAGTTATTTCCAAAGTAATAGAGACATGCTCTTGCCTCCTTTCCTTGTGTTCATTTCTATTTGCACTTGGGTAGTTATTAATCTTGAATTTGTTGGAATATGCTTACCAATCTTGGTGTTCTTTCACTTTTCACTTTTAAAGGTGAGTCACTGTGTACGGTCCTTCCTTGGCCTCTACTGGAAAACAATTGTCCAGCATTTTGGTGTGTGGTAGGTGAGATCCTTCACTGAATTCTTTCCTTGATTTCATCCTCTGACAACACATATTTAAAATAGAAAATATATACTATATATAGTATACAGATATAATATATGTATATATACTATATACATATATGACTATATAATGTATAATCAAAGGAAAAAATTCTCTAACTCAGGTATCTTTTACCCAAAGAGCTTATACTGCTTCAATGGACACTGCAGTTTGGACACTGCAGCCAGTACTTTAGAAATGCACAGTCCTCAGATGGGAGAAAAGAATGTGATCTAAACTTGGAGCACATGTTGGGTTCTTTGAATAAGACTCCACTTTGATTGTGGAGTGTCTGTCCTTCATCCTTTCAGTAGATACTTGTTGACCACCTATTTACCACATTTCCAGTTCTGTACCAGCTAGAAAAGTAATGAGTGCAAAAGATGCAGTCTCTATCTTTCTAATAACTTAGGAAGCTGCTGGTTAATTGGGATAATCATTTGTCAGAGTATTAATAAAACATGGCCCTATGTGAAGAGCAATATTTCTATCAGAAGTGTGCTTCAAAAACATGAGCTAAAGCAACCAGAGTCCCACACTGTGAAGGTGATGATAAAAACCAACATTTATGAACTTGTACCTGGCAACAACTTCTTTGCCTTTTCCCCTTTTATTGAAGAGGTAACTCCCTTTGAGGTAGCCAGACTCTATATTATAGAGAAATTACTTCCAACTTAATGCTACTCACTGAGCCAGATTTGTGGAAGATACTTCTCTGGGCCTTAGTGCCTTTGACTTTAAAATAAGGAATTGGACCATTGATAGCAGGTGTCCCAGATAACCAGTGGTTTACTGCAGCTAGTTATTTGTGCATATTCTTCATTTTATGATGTATCTTGCTGGCCTCCTGAAAAATTCAGTGAGACTCACAGGTTGGCTTTGGTTGCTTCTAATGTTAGTTTTTTTGTTGTTTTTTTGTTTGTTTGTTTTGTTTTGTTTTTAGTTTTTTTAGCTTAAAATAAGCCACAATAGTAACACTTACATCATGGAAATAGGCCAGTGCTGCAAATCTGGGCTCTTTTCCCCTGGAGAGCAGATTGTTCAAAGTTTACCTGCACACCACTACTACTGTCAAAGCCAAGTTGCTTTTGATTTGTTTTTAATAGAAAACAGACTCTTTAGCCTGGACCAACACACTGGTTATGGTGTGGGTGATTCAAGTCCTTTGCAATTTTTGATAGAGAAAACACAGTGTGTTTTGAACTTATCTTGGAATATGGATCAGCAAACTTTTTGTGCAAAGGGGCAGATAGTAAAACTTTTAGGCTTTGTGGGATATACAGTCTCTATTGCAGTTACTCAGCTCTACTGCTGTTCTATGAAAGCAGCCATAGACAGTATGGAAACAAAGGAGCGTGACTGTGTTCCAGTTAAACTTTGTTTGCAAAAACAGGCATTAAGCTGTAGTTTGCAGATTTTTTTCCTAGAATTTGAGAACAGGAGTCATGTTTTAAGGAGGTATTTTCATAGAACAAGAATTCTTCAGGACTTTATGTATGAATACCAGGGACCTGAGTCTCCAAGATGGATTCAGCTGGCAGTCAGAACTGGAAAGTATTTGGAGTCAATCATAGAAGAATCCATAGTAGATTGTTTAAAGAAAGCCCAGGTATTTTCAAGTTTTGAGGACACAGCCATGGATAGTGAGGAAGTCTTTACTCCTAACTCCTTTTCTGGAGCCATCTCCCATATATTATGCTCAAGTGGGTGGACCTGTAGTCTGATCTAGTGTGTCACGCAAAAAACAGTATCATCTCTTAACAGTTGTCTTTATTTCACAGGCAGGGAAAAAGGAAATATTCAAAAAAAAGAAAAATCTTCCTGATATTTGTGTATCTTATACATTGTGTGTGATGTGTGTATACTGTGTTTACATGTATATACATGCACAGTTGTATATCTTTATATGTACATAAATTGTACATGTGATTATACATTTTATGTATTTTAAAGTAGCCTCACAATTGTTTGATAAACAGATGTACAACTGCTAACAATAGCCAGTTCTGAGAAGTGGAATGGAAGGAAGGCAGGGAAATTTTACTTTTATTTTTTGTAATACTAGATGTCTGGAACAAAATTCATACATAGTTTTTACAACTTAAAAACAAAACAAAAAACTAAAATCTCAACACCTATATTTTTAAAAGGAAGGTGGTATTATTTCTCTGGTAAGAATACTGCCACCACCCTTCTCCCCCAGTACGACAAACTACTTCCATTGTCACATCACATTTCCTAACTGGAGTATATAATAGTAGTATATATCGACTCAAATAGCATTGAGACTGAGCTGTCTCAAGTCAAAACAATATTAATGTTTGGCTTAAACTCCTGTGCAAAGTTGGAAGCACTAGATCAAAGCGTCTTTTAATGGGCCGTTATAACCCTTATACTGGTGTTATAAAATTGCTATTATACAGTTTTTAAACTAATAAGCAGATTACATGGGACTATTTCCCAGCAATCCTCTGTATCTGAGGAGAAAACGCATGTACATAAATATATGAGTGGGCATCTGTCTGGACATAGGCATTGGATTTGCCAAAATGTTGAGTGGTTTTCTCTTGGTGGTGGGATACAGTTGACTTTTAGATTTTCTTACAAGTTTTCCAACATGAACAAATACTAGATTTTATGTCTAAAATCAACCCCTGTGGATATTTTTACACAAGATACATTGAGATCACATTGTCTCCACTTTTCTTAGACTGACACCAACGTGCCTGGTAGTAGAATTCTGCTGCTTTCTCCCAATAGGAAGTGGAAGAACAGGTGAAGAGAGTAAGGCATTGGAAACCCAGAACAGGCACACTTGTAACTGTAATCACATTGTGCTGTTTGGACTTCTCTGTGGAGTCTATTCCAATCCTTCCCCTACAGTGGACCAGGAGGTTAGAAAGCTCTTTAGCACCATCACTTCAGAAGCCATCAGCTGACCAGCTCCCTAGATTGACTGGTCTTCATTTTTTTTTTTTTTAACTTTTTTGGGGTTAAGGGTGCTGGGGTTTGAACTGTGTGGAGCTTTACTGCTGAGCTACATTCACAGCCCTTTTTATTTTCTTTTTTTTCATTATTGGTTATTCAAAACATTACAAAGCTCTTGACATATCATATTTCATACATTAGATTCAAGTGGGTTATGAACTCCCATTTATACCCCAATTACAGATTGCAGAATCACATCTCATTCAGTTGCTGAGGTTGGCCTTGAACTTGCCATCCTCCTGCCTCAGCCTGCTCAGGTCACTGGGATTGCAAGTGTGAGTCACTGTGCCTGGCATTTAAACAAATTTTTAATGGGGGATTTCAGATATACAAGTAGGTGGAGAAGAGAGTATAAGCCCTCAGCCTTACAAGGATGACCATTAATAATTGGCCCATCTTGTTTTCACCTGTACCTTTCCTTGACTTCACTTCTTTTCCTCCTGCCAGGAGTTGGCATCTTCATTTTCAACTATTTAACAAAAAAACTATTCTTTGCTGCATCTCTTTGGTAGTGTAAATGTACCAGCACCGTAGAAGTCTTTCTAATGTCAGCCAAATTGAAATTCTGAATGGTCCTTGAGTACTTGCTCATTTTCACCCCCTTGCATGGGTTTTTAAACATTTTTATAAATGATGAAAAACATCTTTAATGAATCTACTTTTGCATTTGCTTTTCCCTCTGCCTGTGAATCTAAACCCATCTTTTCTTTTTCCCAGTTCTCTGTAAAGTCTTTCATGAATCTCAGTTGTAGTTCTCTTTCCTTTGACCTTTCTTCTGACCCTTATCTTATTGTAATTAATTATATGCTTATCTTAGTCTTCTTGTTAAATTGTAATCTTTGTATAAAAGGAGTGTTTTCCTTATCTTCCTTTCTCCTGTAGTACTTAGCAATGCTTAATTCAAAGAAGATACTCAAGAAATACATGCTAAATTAATTTGAATTGTTCAAGGTCAATGGAGTAAAATTTTGAAAATAAAAGAAATTCATCACATTAAAAGAAAAATTCTCAGGCATTACCTAGGACCAAGAACATTTTCTCCTACTTTCAAGGATTTTTAAACATTTTAAATAATGATGAAAAACATCTTTAATTTGAACCAGCATTTTAAAAAATGGCTTCTTTTTTAAAAAATTTTTTTCCCAAATATATATATATATATATATATATAATCTGGAGCCTTTAGGTGTTTTCTGATCTTTATATGCTTTGCCCCTTAGGAATAATACCTCAGAAGAGGTGCTAAATAGTATTGGATCATTTTTATTGGATAAGAGTGATTCTTGACTATATTTTAAATATTTATTGTTTTAAAGTGATTTTAAGTCTTCAGCAAAGAAATAGGCTACATTTAGAGCTCACTGAGTCCCATGAAGTAAGTCAATAGCAATCTCATAAATTACGATAGCTCACAGAGATGGAGTTCCTGGTGTACACCATGCTTCGTGTATTTGCCTCATTTAATTATCCCAGCAGCCCTTGTCATTTGGGCAGAGCAAGTGAAGATGGGCATTGTTATCTTAGAACTACAAAGAAGTAAACTGAGGTTTAACAGGCAAGAGGGAATTTTGTCCACAGCAGCTAAGTGACAGAGTCTGATATTAAGTGCAGATTAGAAACAAGATTTAAGAATTAGATATTGCAATTATGCAAAGACATGAAACCATCTTGCTAAACAGTGTGACTTTGAGACTCAGAACAGATTCTTGTGCCCCTTAATGCCTTGGAACTACTAAAATGATATCACACTATCTGTAGCCATTTCTTTCTCAGATTCCTGAAGTTCTGCTTTTAGTCTTTGTTGTCAAGAGTTAATCCACTTTCAATGAATTAGCCTCTCTGTACCTGAGTGTGGATGTGGTTCTATCCATTCTCTCTTGTCCTAAGGAGAACTCCAGGCCAGCCCATCTTTGGATAATGTGGCTTGCCTTGGGCCATTGCTCCAACAGACAGATATGGACCACTTAATTATTCATTATTTTCATAATCCTTTCTGTGAATGTTATTGTAGAATTACAAAGAAGGTACAAGTTGTGGCATGGCTCATGAAGAAGGTGCATCACTGTAAGATAAAGTGTCCTCCTACATGATTCACCAGTTTTGAATTTTTATTGAGAAGGGGAATGGTGAATTGCCAAGAATTTTTTATGCATTGAGAACTGTGCTAGGGCAGATGTATGAAAGGTGGAACTGTGTGATAAGGTGGGACCAAGTCTAGGCTGGGTAGAAGGATATCATGTTTCACTAGACCCTTATTTACTTAGGTAAGGAATCAGTCACTGTCTAAGAGCCCATGATGCCTTTATTATTTATATAAATACATCCTTTCAAAATTATTTATCGTACAAATTTTGCCAAAATTAAGGACATTTTAGGGAGCTTGATGTTGACTATTTAGTCCTTACTAGGTACTTTAGAGTTTGAAGATTATTTTAAAGTAGTTTTAATTATTTAATTCACTTAATTTGGATCTTCCTATGTGAATTGACCTTAAAAAGATAGTTTGTGCTGCTGGTTGGGAGGCTCTGGCATCAGGACACTTGATCACTTAACAGGCACAAGACCTTGACAAGTAACCTAATCCCTCTGATGCCATCTTCACCCCCATAAGACAGGGTGTGGTGCCTTTGTCATAGAGTTGCTGTGTTAGACCTGGTGGGTGAGGGAGCTTGCACCCCAGAGGCTCTCAGTTTGTCTCCAGGCTACTGTGCTTCTGGAACCACATAGCACCTTCTGCATAATGCACCATGTTGCTGCCATTCTCCCCTACCTCTGTCTTATCCTACCTCTTGAGTGCCAGCTGTCTGCTGGCCTCTTTGCCTCAAATTCTCTGTCTAAAACCAACATCCTGGTTCCCATTTGGGTCACTGGTTCTGACAGTTTGCCCAAATGAAACAGGAGCAATCCTAGACCTCTCTTTCTGCCTCAGCTGCCCTCAGTCCACTCTGCTGTCATAACTGTCCCTGGGATCTTTGCCTTCTGCTTCTCCTCATTGCTGCTTCTCCCCCAGGCCCTTTCTGATTGGATGACTGCAATAGTACTGTAACCTGCTTTTCTGACACTAGTCTAGTCGCCTCATAGTAAGTCAGTCCATACCAATGCCAGAGTGACCTGAAAAATCAAATCAGGTCTTATCGATTACAACCTGGAATCCTTGTTTGGGGCCTCTTTATCTTCATTGTAAATCCAGATCTGTCAGTGAACATCTGATGATCTGGATCCTGCCCGCCCCTGTTCTCTTAGCCCTCCCCTGTGTGCACCCTGTACTTCATCCACATGGAACAACTTCATGATTCTCACAGTATCATTCAATTGTGCTTGACACATATCATTTTCTCCGCCAGACTATTCTTTCATCAGACTCCCACTTCATTGTTATTCTGGAAGATGTGTGGTGTTTCCTGAGCCTAGAGACCCTCCCTCTCTGGACTAAGTGCTCATCTGGCTGCTTCCTTACTGCCCTTGGTCCACCACTGCTGCAGCATGGACTGTCCAATGCTGTGATTATCTCACCAGCTTCCCTTCTCAGGCTATGAGTGAAGGAAGAGGGCACTTTGGTCCCTTCATCTTAGTGGTCCACAGATACCAAATGCATTAATGAATTCCCATCAGTTCCTTTTCTTAGAGTCCAGAGAAGCCCAGGTATCAGATAACTTAGATTTTCAGTGCCTAACTATGTTGTTATCCTGCTGTGGATAAACAATGCTTGTCAAAAACAAACAGCCCAGGAGCATGAGGTCCTCCTGGTTGCTGTCATTCTTAACAGAAAATCAGTAAGATTAGGATTTATATATTAAGCTTCTGGGAACTTCATTAGCATGAGTCATCATGCCTTAATCCAAACATGTATGAGACTGTGATGAAACCATAAAGACCTCAGAAACTTGATGAGTTCACAGAGATGAAGGTAGCTCTGGGAGACATTTGGCAGCTGGACATGTAGACTTTTGAATCCCTTTCTTTCTCATTCCTGAATTTTAAGTTAAAAGATTATCACAGTTTAGAAAATGAATTCAGGAAATTAAGGAAATCATGCAGTGTTCTTAAAGAATGAGTCTCATCTAGGCCTTCTCTGGAGTGCTTTTAAAATCTGCCTACCTTTCCTCCAAAAGATAGATACAGTAGAACATCGTTGTGTTCTTTGCAGGTGTCATTTACTAAGCTCCACTGGTGATATGGGAGTTGCAAGGCAAAGACTTGCCTTCTAGGAAGAAGCTGAGGGTGACCTCTCCAAGGAGAAAATGAGATCAGGCTGGGTCTGGACCCATCTGAAGAGTGCTGCCCCCACTTCTTCCTCTGCTTTCAGGACAAATGTTTCATGACTACGTGGCCTGGTTTTCTCAGCCTGTCTCTGGAATGTATAAAAGGCAAAGTTCACCAAGATTTTTGTGATATTCTGCTTTTATTAGCCCACAGTGAAACTAAAAAAGTAAAATTGAAGTCTCTTGAGTTGTTACAACTAATTTGAAGTGAGCTTAGAGGATATGTTGGATTAGATCTTTCTCTTTGGGGCTATGTATGACATTGCTTCCACTTGGAAAGTGAGCTCAGATTTGGGGATATTTAAGAGACAGAGGAGCTCAATCAGGCATTGCTGTGGCAGGGCCCTAGTCCCCTGATTCCCAACCATTATTTTTGGTGGTGGCTAGGCATATCTGCCAGTGACTCACTATCATTTCTGTGGCACATCCTGAGAATTTCCAGTGTTACTTAATAATGAAGTTCAGAGAAGCAAAAGGTTAGGTCAGATTTCAGGAAATAGCCACTTCTTATGGTTACTATGAGTTCATTTCTTATCAAACATTAACAAATTTTGATGTTGGGAATCTACTGTTAAATTAGGTGTGGAGCCTGGAGTGTGTAGTTTGTCTTTATCAGACTCCTTATAGTGGCCAACAAAGCCCTGTGAAGTCTGGCCTCTGCTGTCTCCCCAGTTTTTCTGTCTTTTGCACTCACTCTGGCCTCTATGCTTTTCCTTGGACCCCCTGCCCCAGCATGCCCCTGCCTCAGGGCCTTTGCATGAGATCTTATCTTCACCCAAACTGCACATAGTTTATCCCCTCACTTCCTTCAGGGCTCTGCTCAGGTGAAACTGACCCTGGACTTCACACTCCCTACGTCTTCACCCTGCCTTACCCACAGAATGGGTCACCTTCTGACATTGTTTGTGTATTTATTTATTTGTTTGTTTAGTCTGTTTCCTTCCACAAAAATGGAAGTATGATAAGAGAAGAGAAATTATCTCTTTGTTCACTCATATATCCCCAGGACCTAAAACAGACCCTGCACATATTGAACAATTAATATAAACATAGATTAAATGAGTGAATCATGAACTTTTTTCCTTAGAAAGAACTTTTTTAGATCATTAGCCAACTTTATTTTAGATCACTGACCAACTTGATTTTAGACATTGGGAAACTGAAGCACTGAAAAGTTACGGCTGATTAAAAGTGAAAATTATTTAATCACCATTATAGCTTTTTAAAAAAATCTAGAAATGTATGTGGAACATTCTGGTCAGTTATCCAGATGGGACAGAAAACAGAAAAAATAGGCTGATAATCTACAAAGTTAGCAAGAAAAGACAAATTACTGTGTGATGGCTGAGCTCTCTAACATAGAAGGCAGTGTGTTCATCTCTGTAGCACATTGTGTGCCTTGCATATAATTAGTGCTCAAGAAAGAAATATGCTTCTGGATTTGATTATTTTGTGATAGAACCATTCATTTCTGTAGGATGCTTCTTCTGCACCAGTGTTTTTTTGTATTCTCTTTCAAAATAATTCTTCCAGCTTCTTCTCCTTGGAAGTTCTTTTAGTTACAAGTATAGAGATAGCTTATGTTAGTTACAAATTAGGAGGTTTTTGTTTTATTGAAATAACTTTCATTGAATAGCTGAAAGGATCAGAGAGGTGACCTGTTGTCTGGTATAGTTCGGAGATATTTAGTGGATACAATTTCCCTCATGCATCCCCATCAATTAAAGGAAAGAATAAACGTTTCTAGCTCTCTGCTTGGGAAAGAATCAAGTTGACAAGCCATGGTGATGTTGCTGGCTTGGGAAGTGCTGACCTCAGTATTGCTTTCGCTTATATAGACATCCTTGGAATCTTTCATTTGACCAAAAAAAAAAAAAATTGTTTATAAGTAGCACAAAGTTCAGATACACAATATTCAGTTTGGGAGCAGGACCAATTAATTTCTTTTAAACAGAAAAAAAGAACATAGCTAATCTTCCTTGTGAACTGAAGTAAACCCTAAAAAATACAGTAACGTTACTTAAGAGTTGGAAGTTGTGAAAATACAGGATGAGTACATTTAGGAAAACAGGAAGAGAGAAAGGAGGTAGGGCACATCACATGAAATATAAAAGAGATCTTACTGTTGTTTACATGCATTTTGAAAACCTCCTCTTGCATATCTTTAGATATCCTAAATAAACAATGCAGAGGATATGTGTTCTATATACACCATAGAAAACAGATGATCCCCAACTGATTACCTTAATGGTTTTTAAACTACACAAGTCCCTTGGAAACTAACATTTATCCTCAAAACAAAAACCCCTCTGTCCTCCCTCTACTACTTACAGGAGCTCTGCTGCACAGGGTCACTCCTCACCTGTGCTCCTTCCTACTGGTATGTGTTTGGTTTTAGGGCCCATTAATATCCTTTCCTCTTTTTCATAAGGCAGCCTAAGAGGATTCACCTCTGACAGCAGAGGCAGTTAAATGTACTCCATAGACTGGATAGAGACCCCCAGTCAATATTTGGTACTTACCTAATGTAAGTCATCTATTTCAAACAACTCTAAAAATCCAGCTGTGACAGATAAACATCATAGCATGACACTTCTCTTGAATGCTGATGCTAATGTTGAACTGTTCGCTGTTGGCTGATGTGGTCCAATGTGATTTTCTTTTCCAACATGATTTTCTTAATGAGTGATAGCATAGCATTCATCCATATGTTGTACTCAAAAAAACCCATTTGCTAGATTGCTTACCCTGCTTGGAAGTTTAGTCTGGGGTCACACATAGCAAAACTCACTGACCTAAATGGGGATTTTTGCCTGTTATTTTAACTAATCACCTTTGTATCTTGCTGTAACTAGTTAGTCTCGCATGTATACAAGCATAAAGTCAAGTTATACAAATATTTTAGGGCTGCTGTTCATGTAAGGGGAAGTCTTGTGGATTGTAAGTCTTGAGTCTAGGTAGAGGCCAAGGATAGTATCAAGCTCTCCAGGTTACAGAACTGAGTCTCATCCAGGTTAGTATGTCAGTAAAATCTCTTGGAGATGAGAACATTTGGTCACTAAAGGCCATGATAGTGCCTCTCAGTTTGATCAGTCTTGACAGACAGTTGATATATAAATGAAGAAATTCAGATGTCTAACATAGGTGGGAAATCATTTAATTTAGCTATTAAAGAGATGCCAAGATTAGCCTTTTAATCACTTGTTTGGGCAGAAGATAAAAATGAATTGTGTTGCCTGGTTTGGGCACCTGCATTCACTATTTCAGAAAAGGGTCATTAAATTAAGACAGCCTTTCCTGGGTATCTTGGTGCTTTGTAACAAGATGAAGAAATGTAAATCCTTTAACCCTGCTGCCCTACTTCTAGAAACTAAAAGCTAGGAATTTATTTAACTTAATGGATTAAGGACATTCCAACATTTGTATGCAAGAGTTGCAGCATTGTTTGAATGGTAATACTTGAAAATAACCTAAGTATTTTAATGAAAAGGATTGAAGCAAATTATTATCTTATTAAGATTTTTATGGTGTAGTTAAAAAAGATGTGAAATATCATGACTGCCATATTAAGATATTTGTTGTCTACTGATAAGTGGAAAAAAATAATTTTCTAAACAATTGTAAGGTCTGAAATTTTTTTTAAGAAAACTCAAATGCATTAAAAGGTCATTGTAAGGGAGTTTAAGGGGGTCATTTTAAGGTTATCAAGGGGGTTTCTCAGGGGGTTACTAACCCATAGAGACCTCCAGATTTGCCACAAGGGTGATAGTATAGATGGAACCTTAGAGTAGTTCTGAATTCCTGTGTCCTGCCAACTTCTGTGGAGGGGCTTTTCCCCAGCTTCCAAGCAAAGCCTTTTTTTTTTTTTTTTTTTTTTTTTGCTGCCTTAATATAGCTGTTACTGTTTCCTATTGACCTATAGCTCAGTAAAAAGTGGAAGGGACAAGTGACAATTCCTGGTCTGACTAGGTGCCAGGGGACCAGTGGAGAGAAGTAAAGACAGCACCAGCTTTCAAACCTGAATCTCTAGAAGATTTCTTGTGGCTATCTTCAGCTCTAGGGGCCTGGTAGTGACCTTCAGAGCAGGAGCTGCCACATCTATTGAGGTATAGTGGGGCAATAGAAAGAGCCAGGTTCAAAATCTAGCTCTTCCTCTTACTAGATATATTCCCATGGGCAAGTTTTTCCATCCCTTTGAGCTGCAGTTTCCACAGTTATAAAATGGGAATAATGATATGTTTTCATTTATGAAGCTGTTGCCAGGATTAGAGAAGACAGTTTAAAGAATTTGGCACATGCTCCTATTTAGCAAGTGGTAATTGCTTCCTCTTTCCCCTAACCTCTACAAGTCAAATTTTCTTCATGACTAATGAATGTAGACAGCTAGTTTTGAAAGGAAACAGGAGGCAGACAGTAGAGCTCTTCACACAAACCGCTTTCTGTAAGAGTCAATATTGGTCTTGTATCCATCTGAAATATGGGCTTTGTAGGATGGTGGGACTATCAGGAATCATGTGAGTCTTCCAGTGTTAATAACGTCAAGGCTGTTTGTAAGCTACCAAGAAAGTAAATAGACACATCTGGTCCCCAGTGTATGGCGGCAAATATGGGTATAGCTTAGCAACTGGTTTAGCCGTAGAATCGTAGCAGACTTTGGGCCCTTGACCCTTTAGAATCTAACACAGAGATTGCACGTTTCAGAACCCTAAGTTCTGGACAGAGGAATGACCTATCTTGATCTGTTCCCCAAGGGTTTCCCACCACTTTGTCTAGCTTCAGAAACACTAAAAAGCCCCACAGCCTTTGTAGAGATGTTCTTCTATTGATCCTTTTCTCCAGTCAGGTAAAAACTAGTTTTACTATTGAAGTTACTGCTGTTTGGAGTAAGAAAGTTAAGTTGGGGTTGTGGCATGGATAACAGAGAGAGTAGCAGTATGGTCTTTTTAAATGTATGCTTTCATAATTCCAGTCATTGGAATGATTAGTCTCATTTCTGAGCCCACAGATTTGTAAACTTCTGCAGGCAGGTAAGTAGTATGTTTCTTATTAAACAGAGTATTGGGCTGGGGTTGTGTCTCAATGGTAGAGTGCTTGCACTAGCATGTATGAGGCACTGGGTTTGATTCTCAGCACTGCATATAAATAAACAAATAAAATAAAGATTCATTAAAAACTAATAAAAAAATAAAAAAAAACAGTATTGACAGGTTTTGTTGTTTTTTTTTCCCCTCCTGGCTAGCTTCTAACTTAGTGGCAGTTACTAACAAATCTTTTGCCTTTGTGTGGCACTTTATCTTATATGCACTGTCACCTCCAAAACTAAGGCCACCATGCCAGTGCAGCCTGCTTTACTTGCACAGATTCCTTGGCTGTGCCCTGAAGGCATTTTGGTTGTGACTCTAGGAATTCCCACTCCCTGTGCTACCTACTGCTTCCTGAATTGGGTGTAAATTCTCACCTGGCATCCCTCAGCTTCCAGTAGCGATTCTCAAACTGACCACTTGGGAAGCTAAAATGGTGATACCTGCCCTTTCATCTGTCTGTTCTGGTCAGAGGGAAGGGAAGTACTCAGGCATTTTTATTTTTAACGGGAAAGATGCCCAGGTAATTATCATACAGATGGACTAGGATAAGTACTTTTATAAGCATTAGGGATGTTCCATCCTCCCTAGCTGGATTTTTTTTTTATTTAGTCTTCATTTCATAATTCCTGGAGAAGGAAGTTGGCCTAGATGAAGTCAAATACCTTCTCTCACTACTGCCAAGTGGCAGCTGCTGCCAAAATCATGTGAGATGAGGTTAAACAAGGAGTTCCAAGAAAAGGGGCTTTGCAAAGAACCTCCCTTTCTTGAACTCGGCATTGTCTGATACCTGTGCCATGTCCTGTTGCCTGCTGCACTGGTAACTCCAGGAAGACAGAATCCATGTCTCAACCAATTGCTTCTTCCCAAAACCACTTAGTACAGGCTGCATACTGTTTATTGAAATGCTTAAGACCAGAAGAGTTTCAAATTTCAGATTATTTTGGATTTTGGAATATTTGCATGTGCACAATGAGATGTCATTGGAATAAGACCCAAGTCTCAAAATTAATTTCACTTATGCTTCATATGTATCTTATACAGGTAGCCTAAAGGTAATTTTAGACAGTACTTTTAGCGTAACAGTGTTTTCATGTGAGGTCAGGTGTGGAATTTTCCACTTATGGCTCTATGTCAGTACTCAAAAAGTTTGCTTTTTTCTTCATTTTGGATTTCAGATTCTTGGAATCGAGATATTCAACGTGTACTAGGCCTGTACAGAAGAGAAGTACAAATTTTATTTTAAAATTTTAACTAGTTTTTTTACTTTTTGTTGTTATTCGTATTCATAGCTTTAAAAAAAAGGCAAAAACTAAAAACTATGTCTTCATCCCAGTCTTAACTTCCAGGTCTGTGTTCCTCTTAAGGGAATCAGTCCCTGTTATGTTCTTAATGAAGGTAAACAGGATCCTGTCTATAGAGACAAGGCACACTTGTAACATTTTATCCTCACAAACAGTCCTTTATATTACATGGTGTTTTTTCATTTTATAATAATATATTGATCCCTTCCATATAGGTCATTCCATAAATATTTTGAATATGTGAGTAATATTTACTCATATAAACTTTGGGAAAGCAGGACAGTGTTAACTATTCTTACCTTAAATGAGACTCAGGCAGGAGGATTGTAAGTTTAGGGCCAGCCTTAAAAACTGATGAGGCCCTAGGCAACTGAGAGAGACCTTATCTCAAAAAAAAAAAAAAAAAAAAAAAAATGGGAAATGGATTGACTAACAGGTTTTTTGCTCAAGAGGTAAGACCAGAAAAGCAAGTCCTCTGACTCCCACCCCACTTCATTTTGCTCTGAGTTATGTAATTATTTAAAATTGTTCTTTATCTCTGTAGTAAGGGTCAGGAACATTGTCTTCCACTGTTCACTGCTTGTAATTTGTAAAGAGATATCTGAGAAGTTCTGGGGTAGAGGGTCCTCTGTAAACATATCTGGGGAGTTTAGACCTTTATGCTATCACAGAATACTTTAAAGATGGTCTGATGTTCACGAGGCCTTGAGTTCAATCCTCAGTGCTTAAAACAAAAAGATTGCCGATGTCAACATACTAATGCCACCATATGCCAAAGCAAATCAGGAAGATTTCTAACTATGGTGTTCAGGTTTAATAAAAGTGCTGCAAAGACTGATTGTGTGCCTGTAATCCAAGCAAATGTGGGAGGCTGAGGCATTCAAGGCCAGCCAGCCTCAGGAACTTGGCATGACCCTTTCTCAGAATAAAAAATAAAAAGGGCTATGGATGTAGCTCAGTAGTAAAGCACCCCGGGTTTAAGTCCCAATACCAAAAATAAATTAAGTAAAAATTAAAATGTTGCAAAAATAGTTATAATAGAAAATATATAAGTACCAAAAATGACTTCTGTCAAGTCTTCATTTATGTTCAGATTTTATGTAATTGCATGTTTAATTATATAAAATTATGAGTCCATCTCAGAAGTCTGTTCACATTCTCATGGTCTTCTGTGAGACACATCCTTCATTTCCCTTTTGCCCAACTCTTAACAGAGGAAGAATATTGGGAAGTTGTAGAAATAGGACAAAAGAAGTTTATGGTTTTGTGCTATCTAGAGAGATAAATGCTTTCACATTAGCTATACAGAAGCCCATTACATTTGCTAAGAGTGTCGTTCTTGTCTTCATTTAATTCCCCTCATCCCTGAATTTTGAGAAAATAACAAGTATAGAATCTGTAAGTGACTGTGTGCTGTAATCGTTAAAAGAAGGCCCAACTTCGAAAGTAACAAGTTCTTTTTCTTAGGGACACGTGACTATCAGTAATCATGAAGAACCCATTTTCACACCTTTCTGAGCCTTTGGATCCTGCACAACCAGGAAAGAAATTCTTCAATTTGAATAAATTGGAGGATTCAAGATATGGTAGGTACATGGCTCTATAATGTATTTTCTCAGATAGCAATTGGGATTCATTTGCATAATAATTAAGCTATATTATTAATTAACTTTGAGGAGCATTGAAAGAGGGAATAACAGAATGGCTGAATGTTCTTGGATTAAGCACACACACGCACACACACACACACACACACACACACACCTTTCTTACATTGGTTATTTTTAGTTACATGTAACTTTATCACATCATAATATATAGTGTTTGTAGATAAATAGCCTATGATTTTATGTGAGTAATAACCACATGGGGTCATGTTTATAAAATGCAAAAAGTCCTGAGTGAGCTGAGGCCCAGAGTGAGTCAATGATGTGTGCTCAGATAACAAGTGTGGGCAGCAGAAGAGGACAAGAACACAAGTTATTTTTATTCCAAATCCTGGAATAAAAAGCTTTATTCCAAAGCTTTTTCCTCTCTTTCACTGTCTTTTTCAGATAGTATTGGTAAATAATTTTCATATATCAAGATTTAACTTCTGTTTTGTAAATAAACAAAATATGTTTTCTTATGAATTACCATTGTTTTGTCCTAGAAACTCCAGTTACCAATGATAGTGCTATGTAATGTTTAGGGTTTTATTTCATATCAAAGATTCTATGGACTCAATTATAGTAATTGTAAAAGGATTATTTTTTTCTCATTTTTTGAGCATTACTTTTCATAAATGTTTTTCTGTGCAAGTATATGAACATATGTAATACTTGCCAACATAATACAGTGAAAATCTAGACTGATAGTGAGATGTGATGACTCTGTGTTACTGAATCCAAGGCAACCTTTAATAGGAGAGAAAAAATAAACTGTAATATTTGGGTTTTGACTAATCTGAGCATTTTCTTCTACTGAATGTCTCTTAAATTTACTCATTATCTTGAACTATCAGCTAATTTACCCTCTTAACCTGTTGGAAGAATGATCTGATGCCTCATCTCAAGTTTGCATAATGATAGGTTTTAAAGAGCGTTCTTATGGTATCTCATGTTTTTGTTGTTGTTGTTGTTGTTTTCTAATGCTTCCTCCTTTATTCCCAGTACGCTTACCATTTTCAATCAGAGTTCTCCTGGAGGCAGCTGTTCGGAACTGTGATGAGTTTTTGGTGAAGAAAAATGACATTGAAAATATCCTAAATTGGAATATCATGCAGCATAAGAACATAGAAGTACCATTTAAGCCTGCCCGTGTCATCCTACAGGACTTTACGTGAGCCTAATGTCACTTCTTTCTTTACTGCTCCTTTGTCAGCCTTTCAAGAAAATTTTTATTATTTTTATTTTTAATCCAACCAAAAAATCTCTGTAGTGATTGTTTAATTTATCACCTAATATCCAGACACTTTCAAAAGAAAAAGGGGGTTCTTGTTCCTGGCAGCAAGAATAAACTGGGATTGTCTCAGGCGATCCCAGAAGTGCTGTCTACCCACTTTTCCAGTGGCAGTTGTCATCATCCTTGGTTTTGAAGATCTAGTCCTGAGTATCCCAGGGAAAGGTAAAAGAAAGTGTGTGGAGCAGAGCTGTCCTGGAAACTTTTGCCCAGGGAGCCAGGTTCCTGACAGCTATACTTGAACATTCTGGTTCTGTCTGTGAGGGACAATATGTACTTCACAGGCCTGACTATTAGTCCACATCCTGCTGTTCCTAGGAATCCTTGCTTCCTATCACATTCCCTTTTCTGAGGCAGTCTTTCCATTTTTAAATGATACCATTTTTTTCCAAACAGCCTAATTTCATTTTTCTGGAGGAAAATCACCAAATTTTATACTTTTAAGATAATAGAAGGATTCACTTAACATAAATTTGATTCACAGCCTACTTTTCTAAATTACATCCATTTTTTTAAATTTGGCTGAAGTTGAAGGTATGATCTGTCTGTCTTCTCCAGGTCTTTATATACCCACCATGAAAGTGGGAAATGGTCACAGCAGTAAAAGCTCGTGAGTGTATGTGCCAGCTTTCCCAGTTTCTTTGTTTAGACCTAATTGTCATTAAACTTAGTATAGTGGTAAAATTGGATGAAGACCCTTAAGTCATAGCTATGTGACTATGTTAGCTATGTGACTTCTATTGGAGGAAATATACTTAGAAACTTTCACTTTTCTAAGTTACCTGTTGTTATCAACTCTGACAAGGTAGTCCCTCATCAGTATCTTCAATGGTGGCAAAAATTGCAAAATCTGATTATACCTCTTTAAAGCTATTTTCTGCTTAATTCTCTCTTTCTTAGGGGTGTGCCAGCTGTGGTTGACTTTGCTGCAATGCGTGATGCTGTGAAAAAGTTGGGAGGAGATCCAGAGAAAATAAACCCTGTCTGTCCTGCTGATCTTGTAATTGACCATTCTATCCAGGTTGACTTCAACAGAAGGTAAGGAAGGATTAAAATGAACACCTGGGGCTGGGTGTGGTGGCACACACCTGTAATCCCAGTGGCTCAGGAGGCTGAGACAGGAGGATGGAAAGTTCAAAGCCAGCCTCAGCAAAAGCAAGGATTTTTTTTCATCCATTGGAGTTTTATTCCTTTTTGAGCCCAAGTAAATTTCATACCTGGTTGCCTGTGCCTCTCCATGTGGGTTTTCATAGTGTCTATCCTCCCCCCCCCCCCCGCTTGTTTTTCTTCTGTTTGGGGGGATATCCTCTCGTGTCTTGCCCAAACCCTACATGTCTTTCCTGGCCAGCTTAAATCCTCTTCTTGTTAATCTCATAGACTTAGTTATTTCTTCAGTGGGCCAGGATTAATAGTGCTACATGTTGTTTGCTTAAGTAGTAAAATTTATTTACCCTTAAAGTTTATTAAGAGGCCAGGCCTAAGTTGCTAGTTCACAAAAGTATACTTGCATATTAAATTTTCTTCTTTGAAAAAAGTGGTTTTTTTAATTTAATTTTTCCCTTTTTATTGTTGATTATTATATATAACAGTGGAATTTGTTGTTACACATGCACACAATATAATACTATAATTTGGTCAATTTCATTCCTTAGTAAAGGGTTTTTTTACTAGGACCTTCTAATACCAATATCTTTTGGTGCCAATGGTGAGAAGACAGATAAAAGAGAATCCCAATGTCTTGGGGAATTTAGTTTCTCCCTTTCTAAAGGAATTATAACTACTTTAACTTAGCCATCAAGATTCTCATTTAATCCAAGGATAACTTCAAGGTCACCTGGCTTAGTATGTTAAGTACCTATTACACTCTCAGCTCTCATATTTGGAGAGCAAACACTTACCAAGGCAACAATCGAGTAGTAATGGTCAATTTTCCTGATTCTATTTATTTTAATGAATTTGTATCCCTCAATCTCATTCTCCCAAAGACTTCTTTGAATGGCAGGTGTTCATAGTGAATCTTTGGCTTAAAATAGCATCAGGACATTAAACATCATGCATTCCTAGTTTCCTTTAGTATACACACCAAAAAAATCATTTAAAAATAAATGACACAAACAGCTGGGTGCAGTGGCTCATGCCTATAATCTCAGCAGCTCAGGAGGCTGAGGCAGGAGGATTGAAAGTTCAAAACTAGCCTCAGCAACTTAGTAAGACCCTGTCTCAAAATTTAAAAAAATAAAATAAAAAGGGATAGGGATGTGGCTCAGTGGTCAAGTGCTCCTGAGTTCAGTCCCAGTACCAAAAAAAAAAAAAAAAAAAAAGTACCATAGCAAAATCCAAGTGAAGCATTTAGTGATTTGATAGAATCCAAAAGAGCACTTGATGACATTGATCTGAAGGAAAGAACAATCGCCTTTGCCCTTGGAGTCAAGATAGTATAGACAGGAGTGAGATGAGAGGAAATTCTGCCATTTGTCCTTTGCTCTAAAAGGCAGAGTTTCTACCACCAAACCATGAAATCTCAATATGAAGATATAAAATCAGCTATTGCTATGTAACAAAGTAGCTCCAGAATCTCAGTCAGTGGTAGTCAATGACAAGAATTTATTTCTAACACATTCACAAGTTGGTTGGGAAGTAAGCTGATCGGGTTGAGGTCAACTGGGCAACCCTACTTTCCCACTGCAGTGGCTGGTTTTCCTGCTTATCCTGCACCACCACTTGCAGGATAGCTGGGACAGCTCTGCTTCTTTGTTTCTTTTGGGACCCAGGCTAAAGGGGAAAACTGTTACCTGGTGATCCCAGAGGCTCAGTAGGGCAATCAGAAAAGCGCAATACCTCTTAAGGACTAGCACAGATCACATCTGTTCCTGATGCCACTGATCAGAGCAAGTTTCATGGGCAAGCCAAGAATTGCAGTATGGAAATATGGTGCATCTTTTGTAGGAATAACTACAGTATTACAGAACTAGGACTTGGATTTCAGGTACTGTTAAGAGGCTGGTATCTTAATTATGACTACATAAAGTTGTTCAATAGAGAAAGAAAGAATTTCCACATAATGCTGAGGAAATCAGGCATTTAGTGAAAGCTGTTAATAAGAATGAAAATGTTAATGTTTAAAAAAATAAGAAGGAAATGTAATTATACATGTGCCAAATGTCTTTATGAGAAAGGCCTTTCTAAATTTAGAATCAATAAATAAAACAAGGAAAAAGAACTATAGATTTAATGACTTAAAAGTTAAGAGAAAGTAACTTGGAAATATTCACAACAAATATAAAAAAATGGTTAATATCCTTAATTTATTAATAGTGTATACAACTCATTTAGAAAAATAGTAAGACTCAGCAGATAAACAGGCAAAGGAAAGTGTATATTCATACTAAAAGGTATTCCAAGTGGTAAACAGTATTGCAGCCTAAGTCTTATGGGTAATAAAGTATAATATTTGAGATAGCATTTTCTTTTATCAATGTAGGTAAGATTAGAAAATAAACATTAATTATAAAAAGTGTCATGAAGGAGGCACTTTTACAATCTAATAGCACTGTAAATTAGAAATGATGAAAGCAGTATATAGTAAGGTCTTACAAATTTCGATATCCTTTGTCCTAGAATTTCTGCTTCCAAGCATATCTTTAATAGGTAGCTAAAATTGAAAAAAAAAAAAGCTTACTGGCCAATAAAGTTCATTAAAGAATTATTTATAAATGAAAGCCTAGAAATAATCTAAATATTCACCAAAGTGAATGATTTATTAACTTATGGTACATGCCCAAAGTGAATTATTAGGTAACCTCTCAGTTATATTTATAAGGTGCTTAATCATTTGGAACATGTTCCTGTTGTAGTCCAGTGTGCCAGATACTAAATTTCATATATAGAGTGATCTCAGCTATACTAAAAGTTATGTAGGAATTAAAAGATTGGAAAGAGGTACCAGATAGCTGTTATCTCTAGGATTGTAACTGATTTTTATAGTAAGAAGCTATTACTTTGATAATTTTAAAAAGTTATTTAAGAATATAAAATAAACCAGGCATGGTGGCACAGTGACTTGGGAGGCTAAGGCAGGAAGATCCCACAAGTTCAAGGCCAGCCTCAGCAACTTTGTGAGGCCCTAAGCAATTTAGTGAGGCCCCATCTAAAAATAAAAAATAAATAAGACTGGGGATGTGGCTCAGAGTTATAAAATGACCATTCCCCAGTTAATATTGCAAATATCCAAACAAGATAAATTCAAAAAAATGTGCTTTGTCCCAAAATTGACAGTTCTTGGGACAAAGAGATTGAAGTTGACAAATGTCAACTTTCTCTTTCAACCCTGAAACCATCCGTAGGCAACATCTCTCTTTCTCTGTCTTTTGTTGTCTTTTAAATTACATGAGCTCAATTCAATATTTTGGTTTCAAAAGGAAGAGTTAAAAATATAGGCATAAAATGTTATTCTATTTGAAAGTAAGGTTGTTTCCTAAAGTCCCACTTCAAAAGTTATAAAAGTAGACTCACAAATAATAGCCATCTTTCTTAGAGACTCATTTTGATGTTCCTAGGTTTTCTTTCATTTCACTCGTCTGGAAGGTGAAAGTACCAGTGGAAACAGAATTGTAATTGATTTCATGTCTGAAGTCTGCTGACTCAAAATTTAAAGTATTCATGGTTATTAATGCACTGGGTCATTACCAAGCACCTTCTGATTTTTTTTTTTCCTTTTAAATTGAAACTCTAGTTTCAATTTTTTAATAGACTTTTTCATTTATACTGTAGTACTGAAAACCTTATTGTGAAAGCAGGGGTGAACTTTGATTCAGATATTCAAATCTAGTGAAAATATGTAATTAGAACATTTTTGTTAGAAACATTTTCATTGGTGGCGTTTTGTTGTTTCTTGAGTTTTGGTTTTGCAATTCCACTTCCTGGTTTCTTTTCTCATTTTGTCATTTTTTAAAAGAATTAAATGTGATATGTCTCAACTCTTTTGGAACTGTGTGCTTTGAGCTTATTTTCATCTCTGTTCCAGAAATGAGCCAGAAAAACTGGATAAGGGTAGTAGGGTGAGACATTTTTTAGTTAAATATTTCTGAAAATAATTTTTGGTCTAATTTGAATAATACTATTTGGCCTCACATCATCTGGGAATTGAGGATCTAACTAACACATTATTATACTGTTTTATACAGTTACCTTGGAAATACCCTTTTTAAAAATTCCAGCAAAAATTTCACAATTTCTGACCAGATTTTATGAGTATGAAAACTGTCTTGTCTATAAAATATTACTTGGGAACTGCTAAAGCACCATTCAGTGTAATTCTCAGGAACTATGAACTATGTCCAAATGTGAATTCAAATTATATAACTAAGAAGAAATTTTCCCTTTAGTCTATGAGGTCATTCACATTCAGAGACCTTATTAAAAGATTACTACATTGGGCTAATTTATTAAAGTTCTGAGTGATTAAAAAAAAATTGAACTCTGTTTATTCATTCTAGTAACTAGAATTAGGCTAATTGAGCCAACTTTAACATAATAGTTGTTTTGTTTTCATGAGGTTTAGTACCTGGAAATACCATGTTATAGAATAGCCTAAGTGTTTCTGGCCTCTGCTCATCCTGTGAATATGTTGCATCGATCAGATAGATGCACCCAACATTTCCTCAGGTAGATGTTTCCCTTTCAGCCCTGTTTATGCTATGAGAAGCTCTCATATCTTCCTGGTGCTGCAGGGAAGAGGAAAAAGTGACGAGAATCCAGAAGTGCACAAAGTACAGGCACAGGGGCAGGACCATATTTTCTCACCTGTACTAGTAGAAATATGGTTGGAGGTGCTTTCTTGGGGTTTAGGGGGTTGGGGTTGTGGGGTTTTTAAATTAAATCAACTTAATGGACATACTATGAGCACTATTTATTCAGAAAACAGGTTAGTTTAAGAAGAAAGAGGATAAGTGAACACACACCTTTAATATAGTAGTCACCAGAGAGAAGGGGCAAATCATCCTGACTGAGGAGTCATTGTTGTCCAAAGGAGTGTCACTTTATCTGGATCCTGAAACATGTAATATTAGTAAACGTTTAATTATGTTAACTTATAAAGTCTGATTTCGGTCTTTGATTACTGTGTTTCTTCAATCTGTGATAATCAAATTATGAGTACTGTCTCTGTGCTAAAATTGGAGTTGTGAAATAACTCAAAACAATGCAGTTTGATTATAAAATTGCCATTTTGTTTATTCATCACTAATAAATTTCACCCATAATACATTAAGCATTGAAGTTTATACATTTAGTTTTTCTTTCTCACAGGGCTGACAGTTTACAGAAGAATCAGGACCTAGAATTTGAAAGAAATAAAGAACGATTTGAATTTTTAAAGGTATGGGCAGAGTTTGGTTTTGTTATTTGGTTTTCTGTTTGTGGGGTACAAGAGAGAGGTGTTCAGACTGGGCAGAGTGGAATTATGTTGGTATTCATGATGTTCTTTCTGTTCAATCCCAGTGGGGTTCTCAGGCTTTTCGCAACATGAGGATTATTCCCCCTGGTTCAGGAATCATCCACCAGGTGAATCTGGAGTACTTGGCAAGAGTGGTGTTTGATCAGGATGGATATTATTACCCAGATAGCCTTGTGGGCACAGATTCACACACTACCATGATTGATGGTTTGGGTGTTCTTGGTTGGGGTAAGTGTACTTCCACGTTCCTTTTCCATATATGCTCTTCTGGAGTATGTACCTTAATTCACTTTGCTGCAATTAAATCTCAGTAGCTGTATTTGCATAATCACATGAATAGGAGAATTGTTTTTGTCTGTTCACTGTTGTATTTCCAGTGCCCAGGAAAGTGCCTTGCATCTAATAGAAATTCAGATTTTGTTTGGAAAAATAAACTGCAATAATAGGTTAGGGACACTTTGCATAAATAAAAATCAACTGAGATGTTTGTTAAAAATGGAGATTCCTGGGGCTGAGGTTGTGGTTCATTGGTAGAGTGCTCATCTAGCACATGTGAGGCACTGGGTTCGATCCTCAGTACCACATAAAATCCTTAGTACCACATAAATAAATAAAATATACATACATGGAGTATAACTTATTTAAAAAAAAAAAAATGGAGACTCCTGCCAGGCACAGTGACACAAACTTGTAATCACAGCATCTTTGGGAGGCTGAAGTATGAGGATCCAAGCTTGAGACTAGCCTGAACAACATAGTAATACCTTGTCTCAAAATAAAAAATAGAAAAAGGGCTAGAAATGTAGCTCAGTGGTAGAGGGCTTGCCTGGCATTGAAGCCCTGGGTTCAGTCTCTTAGTAACTCCCTCACACACACAAAAAAACACAGACTCCTAAACCCTACCCACCCCACTGGATGTAGCTTTGGGGAATGTTGATGACAAATACTGGTAGGGACATACTTTAAGAAACACTTGTAAAAGATTGTATAGAGGAAAATAGAATAACTGCTTCTTATAGAACTACAGCTCTACCAGTTAAACATTATAATTGTGTTTATTGAATTGATAGTTGAGGGATACAATGAGAAATAATGAAGCATTATTCTGGCCATCCTGTTTGTTGCAGGTGTGGGTGGTATTGAAGCAGAAGCTGTCATGCTTGGTCAACCGATCAGCATGGTGCTTCCCCAGGTGATTGGCTACAGGTTGATGGGAAAGCCCCAAGCTCTGGTAACATCCACTGACATTGTGCTCACCATTACCAAGGTAACTCAGTGACAAACAGGGAAGAGATAGATAGTTGGGTCTCTGTAAATGCTAGGAAACAATACATTGATAGTTTTAAAAAGAGATGAGATAATGGGAATATTCTGTGGTTTAGATGATTATGTGCATTTTACTCTTCTTTAGCTACCCAGATCTTTTTCTTAATTTTAAAAATTGTGACATGGTTTAAATATGCAGCAATTAAAATGATATTTGTATGCCCACTTCTTAGATTTAACAGATGATAATATTTTGTCATATTTGCATCGTGACTGTTTTTAAAGAAGTAAATATATAGTGTTATGGCTAAACCCTGCTTCCCATTCCTAGAAATAATCACTATCCTGTAGTTGTAAGAATCATTTCCATGCATATCTTAATACTTTGGCTACATTTTTCCACATGGTTTCTCTTTATTTGTAAATAACAAATTAGTTCCCTGTGATGTTTTGAGTTTTTAAATTTACTTATTTGTATTATAAATTACATCATTATAAGAGATGGTTTTCCAGGTTGGGAAATATTAGGGTATTTTTTCTTAAAATTTTGTAAGAAACCATCTGTTTTTGGAGTGTCTGATTTGCTTCTTTTATATAGGCACCACACTGTAAAAGGCCAAAAAGACATTTTAAAAGTTTCTCTTTGATTTAATTTTGTGTAATTTGGAATTGGATTTGTTTGAACACCATAGCTTATCACTTATCACAAATATTTATACACTGTTTTTCAAACACGGAATAATATAGAACTTTCCCACAAAATTTTTCAGAATCCACATAATCAAAAGAGCTTTTCTGTGTAATTGTCTGTGTTCTGTGAAACTGGCTTTTTACAAAGTGCCAGCAGTCCCAGAGCCTTGGCAGGCTGATGGCTTGTGTGGAAAGATGGGGTTAGAAAATATTTTTGTTATTGATGTTACATTTGACTTGTTACATGAATTTTATGCATTATACTTTTGAAAATATGTCATTTACTTATTCAACTAGTATGACTGCATAATAATTTAGATTTATTTAGATTGGAAAAATTCAATTTTTTAACACTTGGCACTTCTAGTGATCCAAAGAGTGCTTCTCATTAAGAAAAGTTCCTAAATGTTATTGTAATTTTGGCCCTAACTATTTTGATATAATCTTAGATTTACAGGAAAAAAAAAATAGAGAGAGTCCCTGTTACCTTTATCCCAGCTTCTCCTATTTTTAACAGTTTACATAGCCATGATATATTTTTCAAAGCCAAGAAGTTAACATTGGTATGGCACTTTTAGCCACAGACTTCTCCAGGTTTTTCACTAATGTCCCTTTGCTGTTCTAGGATCCAGTCCAGGATGTCATGTTGCATTCAGATGGCATTGCGTTTTAAGTTTTGTTTTTTAAAATAATCTGAAGTGTGTTGGGCTAATTTATTACTTATGTTTACATGTAATAAGGGAATGTAAAGAATTATAAGAATTACAAGATGACAGTTCTTCATTTTAAATCTAGGCTGTCAAGTCTCAAATGTTTCTGTTGTTTCTGCTGGTTAGCACCTCCGCCAGGTTGGGGTTGTGGGCAAATTTGTCGAGTTCTTTGGGCCAGGAGTAGCCCAATTGTCCATTGCTGATCGAGCTACAATTGCAAACATGTGTCCAGAATATGGAGCAACAGCTGCCTTTTTCCCAGTTGATGAAGTTAGTATCAAGTACCTGGTGCAGACAGGTAAGTGAAGGACTGAAAGCAGAGAGTTCCTTGTTAAAGTTTCATGGAACACTGAGAATCTGAGCCCTGCCTTCTTTCTCTGTCCCTCACAATGCTCTTAGCATAGAGTTACATGGCTTTTTTTTTCACTCTGTGAAGTCAAGATGAGTTGTTGGGATTTAAGGAGGTATAAGTCAGAGGTAGTACTGCCCATAGGAAGAGCTGTGGTGCTACAGAAACCTGGGTACTTGTACTGGGTTTTCTGCAACTAGTTTCTGACATGAACAAGTTAGGTTAGTAATGTAGCTGTAGTAGACCAGGCACTTGGCATGCATTTGCTGTCTTCCTCTTCACATATCCACAGGGGAGATGGATTAGTTAGTTAAATAGTAGGAGAGAAAACTGATGATCAGAGAAATGTTACTACCTAAGGCTAATAAGTAACAGTTGGAATCCTAGCCTGCAGCTGTTTGGCTCCAAATAGGGCCCTCACTCTGCAGTGCCCATCTCATGTTGTCCAATAACTGAAATGAGAGACATAAGAAGGTATTTTATATCAATGGATCTTTAACTTGGTATAAATTTGCTTAGACATTTGACTTTTTCTTTGAGAAATCCTTTTTAAAAATAAATTCTCAGCAGGCACAATGGCTTACACCTGTAATCCCAGAGGCTTGGGACACTGAAATAGAAGATCACAAGTTCAGTCAAGCCTCAGCGATTTAGCAAGGCCCTAAGCAACTTAGCTAGACCCTGTCTCAAAATTTAAAAATTCAAAACATGACTGGGGATGTAGCTCAGGGGTAAAGTACCCCTGAATTCAATCTTCAGTACAAAAAAAAAAATATTCAATGTTCATTCTGTTACTCATTTTCTACAGTCAGTATCAAGCCTAGATCCCAGACAGGAAGCAGTAGATAAGATAAATAAAGACCCTGCCCTCATATAGCTTATGTTCCTATGAGGGAGGAAGAAGGAATACCATTGAACAGACACAAAAGTGTGACAATGAAGAAGAAAGCCAGGAAGTGGTCAGAGTGCTTAAGAGTACTTTTTCTATAGAAAAGTCAGCAAGGGGCTGATGGAACTTTAAATTGGACAGATGTCTGAGTGAAGGGAGGGGGCAAGCTATGGGAAGGGATTTGTAGAATCCTAATAAATCCAAGTCTTCTCCCTATGAGGAAATTCTTCTGGAAACAGTAAAAATTATGATGAATAACATTTATTTTTTAAAAAGTGTTTTACCAAATATAACTGAATTGGAATTAATATGTTCCCACAAGTCCTTTGTTGCCTTCAAAGGATTTGAAGTGAAAAAGATAGTAATAAAGGAACAGAATAAATAATAGAGAGCATTAACCTGAAAAAAGAAAAGGAGAGGGACAATGAATGGGAAAGGGAGAAGAGCTGCAGAGTCTGTTCAGAGGTTGGGCTCATTTCTGCAGTACTGGTGGTGACCCAGTGCCAAATTTGTATACTGTTAAATTGAAGTAAGCATACTTCTTCAAAAGAATGAGATCTTTTCTCTTTATAAACGCTAAGAGAAATTTCTCTTGTTCATGTTCATGAAGAAGATGGCATGGGGTATAATGAACAGTGGGTTTGCCACAGGCCATGATAGATTGTTAATAAAGCTCATATAGCCATCTTTTATGAGGTCTGTGCTGAAAGCTGATGATCTTTACAATTCAGTTAATACAAACAGACAAATTCTGATCTATGGGTCAGAATTTCAGTCTCATTTAACTATCAGAGAAATGGGTCAATAGTGTGTCTACTGAGCATACTTCATGAATACTATTATCTCCTATACCAAGATCTTGAAAAGAGCAGAAGGTTCAGGGTTGTATTCCTGATGACAGCACTGTAAGTTAAGACTTTGGACTTTGAAAGCAAACTCAGATTCAAATTCTGATTCTACCATTTATTAGCTGTGTTCTACAGGATGGTTACCTAATCTTGAGCTACTGTTTCCTCATCTTTAAAGTATTTGTCTCATAAGGTCAGGATAAAGGATTAGAGTATGGAATAATGTAGTTAGCCCATTTAACACACAGTATTAAGCACACAGAAAGTACTGAATATCAGAAGGCTTGGTGTTGGGATGGGTTGGATAATGATTTTAACAAGAGTAATATAGTGTGCCAAGAGTCTTCTTGGCCAATTGAAGATAGATATATATAGGTGCACTTTGACAATTAGCTCAGACTTACAATTCTCTTAATTAAGGGCCAAAAAGAGGAGTATCTATGGGTAGAACCAATACCTTTCCAGAAAATAGTCACTTTGGTAGGAAACAGAACAGTTAATAGTCCCTAATAAAACGCAGCATCAGCCAGAGGGTCACAGTGTAAAGCCTGGAAGCTGAAAGATAACAAAGGTATGAGTACATAAAACATTTAATTATGTGACTGCTTCTGGGAATATTATTATTAACATGTTTCTTGGTACTCCTGATGCCATTTAGGTCGGGATGAAAACAAAGTCAAGCACATTAAAAAGTATCTTCAGGCTGTAGGAATGTTTCGAGATTTTAGTGACTGCTCTCAAGACCCAGACTTCACCCAGGTATAAGAGCACCTTCCACCAAACATGTTTCCTCTTTCCTTTATTTGGAATGTGGCAGATTTGCTTCTTTATTTGCTTATTTTTATTGTTGTAAGATTTTAAATTTTCTGTCATGGCTATGTTTCTTATCTGTGGGTATAGTGTGAATTCTATAATTCCTTTTTGCTTGGGTGAACAGGTTGTGGAATTAGATTTGAAAACAGTTGTACCTTGCTGCAGTGGACCCAAGAGGCCTCAGGACAAAGTCGCTGTGTCTGACATGAAAAAGGACTTTGAGACCTGCCTTGGAGCAAAGGTAGGGGCCTCCCAATTCTGCCTTGTGCCCTGGGCTTTCACTCCACTGGATGATGAATCTCCTTCAGCCCAGTGCTGAGGATGTTTCTTCTTTATCCTAAAATCCTTAATGAGTCCCCCATTAGCTGTGGGCCACACAGCTTCCAAAGAGTATGTGCCTATCTGTAAACACAGCACAACTCTCATTTTTAAGCATATTTATTCTTTACTGGATTCACCACATTCTTCATTATTCAGCCATGCTTTAGGACTATCTACTTTTGTTCATGCCACTCCCTGCCTACCTGTCTTCAATTCATCACATCCTATTCTGTCAGCATCTCATGGCTGGGTTGGTCTGAATCCTTTTGATGAGACTCTATATTCTTCAACTCACACTGTTGGTGTTTTGTTTGCATGTGTGATTTCCCTTACTAGACTGCCAGTTGTTTTGGTATCCCACAGAATACCAGCAACATCTTGGACATGGATTTTCAATGAATACTTCCAAATGAATAAGATGTGTGATGGATTTTTATCCATGGGACATTAGCTTTATATAAGATTTTCAGTTGTTTTATCTATTATTGATCATAGTGAACTGAACCTGGTCAAAATGACAACTTTCTCTAAATTTCCTTAAGGTTAGAGTTAGTAGCTTCGGGCTGGGGATGTGGCTCAAGCGGTAGCGCACTCGCCTGGCATGCGTGCGGCCCGGGTTTGATCCTCAGCACCACATACCAACAAAGATGTTGTGTCCGCTGAGAACTAAAAAATAAATATTAAAAAAAAAATTCTCTCTCTCTCTCCTCTCTCACTCTCTCTTTAAAAAAAAAAAAAAAAAAACAGAATTAGTAGCTTTAGTCAGTCCATGTTCATTAAACCATACAGTAATGTCTTGGAGTTCTATGTAGATCAACTTTGAACTAAACTTGTAATTTTATCTATCTATCTATCTATCTGCAGTATGGGTATTGAACCCAGGGGTTCTCTACCACTGAGCTACCTCCCCAGCCCTTTTTATTGTTTCATTTGACAGGGGGTCTTTCCAAATTGCTCAGACTGGCCTCAAACTTGTGATCCTCCTGCCTCAGCCTCTCAAGTTGTTGAGATTGCAGGTGGGCCCCACTGCACCTGTCTAGCATTCTCATTTTTTAAGAGAGAAGAGAATAATCATTATTGATTTTAATGCAGAGTAAGATTCAGGAATTAAGGCTGCCTTTTGTAAATATTTTAAAAGAATGTAGAGAAACTTTATGTGGAATTTCATAGATTACTGGCAGAGATTTTTTGTTGTTAATAACTGGCCTTTAAAATTGTGGTTACCAATTCCTTCTTCCAAAGTGAGAACTTTTTGACAATATATATATTTTCCTCCTATATTAAAAACCATATCTCTTACATTTTTTTCTTCCTAAATTGTGTTTTTTTCTTTCTATAGCAAGGATTTAAAGGATTCCAAGTTGCTGCAGACCATCACAATGACCAGAAGACATTTATCTACAATAATAATGAATTCACCCTTGCTCATGGTTCTGTGGTAATTGCTGCCATTACTAGCTGCACAAATACCAGTAATCCATCTGTGATGTTAGGAGCAGGTAAGTGCATTAGAGTCCATCCCCACTACCATGTGGACATGCTTGTGGAAATTCCCAAGATATGACCCAGGGTCATAACAGTTGCACACATAGTTCCCTGAACTTTGTCTTTGTAGATAAAGATATTTTTTTGGCCCAGAAATATCTATACAACAATAGCATCCAAAGCAAAGTATTTAACAAAGATGCATAATAGTCTCTCTCTTTAGAGAAAATAAGTAGAGGAAACCAAATAAATAATTTTTTCAAAGCTAGAATCTTTTCAGACTTTAGAAGACAAAAAAAAAAAAAAAAGAACCTATTGTCTTGTCACAGACTTTGTTCTCTGTAAAACTCCTGACCAGTGAAATTTAGTATTGTTTAGGTGCATTGGCAAGTGCATCAGAACTAGGACATAAGGCACTGGTTGATAAAACTCAGTGCACCTGTCTTGTTACACAGTTCTGGTTAAATATTTAAAATGTTTACATGCAGTGTTTCTCTAATATAATATATCTTTAGTTTCCAAATGTTTAATCATCCCCACGAATTTCCTTTGTGTCCACAGACCAATGTCAGTGTAGTTTGTTTATGGGTATAAGGAAAACCTTTGTCAGAAAGTTCATCTTTTGGGTTTAAGCTTTCCTTGTCTGGAGCAAACCAGTTTTTCTTAAGACACATCACCAACTTATCTGTAGCTCTTTGTCCCTTTACACCCTCACCCCTATTCCATTCTTTTCTACTTTTGTGATACTTAACTAAGTGAGAGCACCCAGTGTTCCAGTAACAGTTCCTGTATTTGCTCAAAGTCCAAAGGCCCAGGAGCTCTTGAGAAATATCTGTAGTCTAAATTTTTACTTCTAGGCTCACTATATTTCTCACCAACCAGTATACAATTCATAGAAAGAGGCCTTCCAATTATAATTTTCACACAGATCAAACTCAATTTAAAAAATTGCACTTCCTCCAAAAATTAAAAACTCACTTTGTAACATATTTTTAAGTTTTGCATTTATTCTTTAAAAAAGAAAAGTAAACACGTCTCTTTCTTTATTTTCGTGACTAGTTCTGACTTTATTACAAATGTGTAAACAACTTTGAGCCATTGAACTTTGATTTCTGATAGTCAGCAGAAATGGCACAGAATGCCAGCACCAAGGAAGCCTTGACAGTGGCAGGGAGTATGACTGAAAATTCAGGCTCTTTCCTGAAGTGCCCTTAACTGGGGCAGGTAGTCACCACACACTGTTTGTGCTTACATTTTATAGGATTATTAGCAAAGAAGGCTGTGGATGCTGGCCTGAATGTGAAGCCATACATCAAAACCAGCTTGTCTCCTGGCAGTGGAGTGGTCACTTACTATCTGCGAGAAAGTGGAGTCATGCCTTATCTGTCTCAGCTTGGGTGAGGAGGAGTATTTTGTTTCACACTGTTGCTTTTGTTGTAGCTTTTCCTCATATGTTTTGCTGTGTCACCATGTGGTAGCTATGAGTTTATCTGATGCTGTTCAACAGTATAGTCTTTTATCAGTTGGTAGGTAGATTTAAACCCAGACATTTCAACTGAATATGGCCCACCTGTGCTGGTTGTTCATCATATAAGGATGATCCTAAAGACAAAGCAGGGGCTGAAACTGAGACCACCTAATGTGAGGCTGCACCCTCCTGGAAGAAGGGTGCATCTTTTTCTTACTTGCATTGAGGTATGCCATGGGCTAGCAGAGGCTCTGCAACTGAGAGTATGCCTTTGGGCATGAAAATAAGTATTTACTGTGGCTAAAAACATTGTAATTTCTTGAGACAAATCAGTTGCCAAATATAGTTTCTCCAATGTCCATATAATTCCTGGTTTAGATGACATTTTTTCCTGTACACTTCATAAAATTCAAAAATCCTTGAGTTTATACAATAGCAGTAGTAAATGGAAATATTAAATACCATATCTGATTTGAATTTTTTAAAATGGTGAATCATTTATCTCCTTGTTATAAGTTAGAAGGAAAGCTTTAGAAAACAACACTGTCCTGAACTTAACCTCAGGCGCTCCTATTCCTTTGTGATCCATGGTCTCTCAGAAGTACTGCCTGCAAAGGGTTCACAAAAAGTCATTATTTTTCTTGTGCTTCCCTTTGATTCATAGGTTTGATGTGGTGGGCTATGGCTGCATGACCTGCATTGGCAACAGTGGACCCTTACCTGAACCTGTGGTAGAAGCCATCACTCAGGTAATTACAGAGGAACCTGTAGGTATTCAGAGCTTTTTTTCCCCCCCCCCATATAAGATATGACAAAAATGCTGGTAATTTCAAGATACACGGTAAAAACAGGGGATGTGGTTAAGAATATGGTCTTTAAAATATCTGGCTCTGTTACCCTGGTTAAGTTAATTAACCTGTTTGTTCCTCCGTTTCCACAACTGTAAATTAGAGATGATGATAGTTTCTATTTTATAGAGTTGTGAGAATTAAAATGACAGTCAACATAAAACATTTAGCCCAGTGCCTGGCACTTAAGTAAGTGCTCAGTACATGCTAGTTCTGGCTACAATTTTGTTGAAAATTGGTTCCAAGTCAAACTGGTCTCCACCTAAATAATCTAAATTGCATTGGCTTTTGTCCCCAGTACTGTTGAGTTTACATAGGTCACCATAGCTCCCTTTAGCTATCAGCTTATGTTCCCCACCTGTTCTTTAGCTCAGGCAGCAGTATCTGGGAGATTGTGCTTTGACCTACTTGGAGTTTTCTCATGAGAAGAGATCATTGAGCACAACTCTGGTCCCAAAGACCCTTCTCTCTGTAGCCCGAGAGGACCAGGTGAAAATGAAAGGGCCACACCCACATTATGTGAACTGTTGTGAGTGATCTATGATAAGAAGTCTAGGCAGTCTCTTCCTCTTTATGACTTGATTTTTTTCCATCTTGTCCTTATACAGGGAGACCTAGTAGCTGTTGGAGTACTATCTGGGAACAGGAACTTTGAGGGTCGAGTCCACCCTAACACCCGGGCCAACTATTTAGCGTCTCCTCCCTTAGTTATAGCATACGCAATTGCTGGGACCATCAGGATTGACTTTGAGAAAGAACCACTGGGTAAGATTTTGTTTGTGTGTCTATAATTTTTTTTCCAGTGAATTAAAAAACAGTATTGGAAGAAAATTGCTATTTTTCTTGATTAAAAATGAAGCACAGAACCTTTAGAGATAAGACAAAGAGGAGAATATTTTCAACATTCTCCATACACAGGGAAGACACATACTGAACTAAACATGAATGTGGGCAAGAGTAGCAAAGGGAAATAAATGCCAAAAGTAGTAGAGATTTGCTTTCCTGGCTTCTACAGTTCCTCCCTTTCTCACTCTTGCTTTACTCTAATGATAGGCATTGTTTTAACATGTTTTTTGTTAAACGTGTTAAGATATTTCAACTTCTCAAAATTTAGAACTGATGCTTTGACTCCTTTCCTGTGGGCCTCTCGCTTGCTGTACCCTCTCAGTCCATTCCAAGAAGTTTAGATGATACACAAACATTGTCCCTTAGATTTACTTTTAGGAAATTATAACTTCAGAAGTACAGTTGATCCTCATTGTTTGTGGATTCCATATTTGCAATTTTGCCCACCCACTAAAATGTGTTTTAACCTTCAGTCAGTATTTCTGATGCTTTAGTGCCACTCACATACATGCACAGGAGTGAAAACTTCTCAAGTCACTCAACACACCTTCCATGCTAAGGTCCATGAAGGCTGCACTTTATCTTCTTGTATCAGCTCCCACACTCTGAACAAGTATACTTTCCACAGTCTACTTAGTGCCATTTTTTCCTCATTTTTATGCTTTTTTGTGGTGGTTCCACTTTTAAATTGGTCCTAGAGCATAGTGTGAAGTACTGTGATATTTTGTGCACAAGAAGACCATGGTGGTGTACCTTATGTTGAGGTAGGCTTTATTGAGGCATGAGTTATAGTGCTTTTCAATTATAAGTCCAAGGCTATATATATACCCACCACTCAGTATCCATGAGCATTGGTTTCAAGACCCCTGGGGATACCAAAATCAGGAGGCACTCAAGTGCCTCATATGAATGGATGTAGTATTTGCATATAACCTACACAAATCATATCTAGATTGCTTATTATGCCTAATGCAATGTTAATGCTATATAAAATAGATTTATAAATATTGTACTGTTTAGAGAATAATGATAAAAATATCTATACATGCACAGTATGATGCAGTTTTTTTTCCTGAGCATTTTCAATCCATTGTTGGTTCAGCAGATGCAGAACTCACAGATACAGAGGCCCAACTGTATAGTAAGTAAGATGTCTTTAAACAGGAGGACACCTAAAACAAGTTTATGTATGGATGAAAGTGTAGTCAGAAGCACCTAGGGCCTTGACCTGTATCTCTCCTAGGAGCAATGGTTCACTGACTGACTCTTCACACATACTTTTCAGAACAAACATAACCATTGAGAGAAAAGAGACCTGACTGTATTAATAATGCAAAGAGGATATTAGAGGAGGCTTTTCTCATTGGTAAACATATTTTCCTCAGGGACAAATGCAAAGGGACAACAAGTATTTCTGAAAGATATCTGGCCCACTCGAGATGAGATCCAGGCGGTGGAGCGACAGTATGTCATCCCTGGGATGTTTAAGGAGGTCTATCAGAAAATAGAGGTGAGGCCCTTTGCAGCCCCTCAGTGATATATGAGAAAGCCTCTCGTGTCATTTCTGCAGACCTTGAAGTTAATGGGAGTATCTATTGAAATTAACCCTTATTTCTTCAGATAACTAAGGAGGTGATTCTCAGGCAGTTTTCTCCCCTGATTTCATGTTTCTATGAATCTCACACTCCCCAGTTGTTCTCAGATATGGACAAGTGTGTGAGAGCCTCAAGAAGAAAGGCCTCAGGTTCACCCTTTTCTCAGATACCCTGGGATGTGTGTCATCTGTGGTGAGGACCCTGATGGTCACTGTGTTGTGTCATTGAGGTGGAATCAGTGGGTTGAATGTACCTCTTAATGCATTATTTGGGTGTTTAAAAAAAGAAAGAAAACCTCAGGAGGAATTAGCCACAAACTGCTGAAATAAGAAAAGTAAAGTGCATTTTATAAATCTGAATCATTTTTGGAGATTCTTGGTTGTTATTCCTTTCCTTGGAGGCTTGTGAAGGCTCAAACATCCTGTTATCATTGGATATTGTTCCTTTTGTTGCTTTTTGTGTTAAGCTGGCCAAGGCTTCTGACTGGTTTGAAATGAAAGCAGGACTGTCTGGGGACAGAGTGAAATGGTTAGTTGTATTGAGGCATCCTGTACCCTTCCACAAGCTGCTCACTGGATTTTAGGAGGCTTGGTAGCCATCTGGTTAAACGCATTTCTCCAAAGGCCAAGTTAATGGATCTGTGAAGAGAATTCAGTTCATTTTTAAAACATTGCAATGGTTACTTGCTATCCAGTGTCCATGTGACCTGGAAGTCTACTTCCTAAAAATATCCAGAGTAGTTTCCCCTTTGGTACAATCTGGATTGTTATTTTAAATATTATCTTTAATTATATGTATTCATTATCTATTGCTATATAGCAAATTACCCCAAAACTGAGAAAATCAAAACAAAAAAATATTTATTATCTCAGTTCCTCTGAGTTAGGAATACAGATGCAGCATCACTGGGTGCCAGTACTTTCAGGACCCGAAGCAAAATATCATTGGGGCTGTGGTCTCTGGAGGAGTATCCACTTAGGCTCACTCATGTAACATGAGACTAAGATCCTCAATTCTCCACTGGCTGTCAGCTAGGGATCTCCTAAAACATCTTATGCATGCGTCTCTTCACAGTTCACAATATGGGAGCTGGCTTCCATCAGAGCCAGTAAATAAGAGAAGCAGAAGGCAAAGTGTCTTTATAACCTAATCTTGGAAATAAGTCATAGGATCAGCCAATGCTGGACGGGAGGGGGGTTACCTAAGGGTATAAATCCTGGGGATAGGACCATTCCTGCCATTAATATAGCCCTCTTATATCAGAGCTTATTTATTTTTAAGTTAGCGTGACATTGTCTTAGTATAAAGGAACTCTTGTATGTGACTATTTACAATAAAAATGGTTGTTATTGTACCTCTTAGCTTGAATGTTTTGTGTTTGCATATTTAAATTTTCCCTGGAATAGATTATGATTAGATTATTTATTTTTTTTTTTAAAGACTGTGAATGAAAGCTGGAATGCTTTAGGAGCTCCATCAGATAAGCTGTACTTCTGGAATCCCAAATCTACATATATTAAATCACCACCATTCTTTGAAAATCTGGTATGACTTTTTATTTTTTAACAAAACAAGTTCTTTAAGAGGTTTCTATCCTTATAAAATCCACTTTATTATCCTTATAAAATCCACTTTATTATTCCATACCTTTGCTTTGACTATCCATTTCATTAAAACCTTTGTACATTCATGCTGTACACAGTGGCACATGCCTGTAATCTCAGTGGCTGGGAGGCTGAGACAGGAGGATTGTAAGTTCAAAGCCTCAGCAATTAACAAAGCCCTAAGCAATTTAGTAAGACCCTGCCTCAAAATAAAAAATGAAAAGGGCCAGGAATATGGCTCAGTTGTTGAGTGCCCCTGGGTTCAATCCTTGGCACCAAAAAAAGAAAAAAAAAAAAAAAAACACCTTTGTATATTCAAGCAGATAATGCTGGGGAATGTTTTAGGAGTCAGCTACTTAGCTGTAGTAATAGTTCTCTGTGTGGCTCTGCAGAGGCATCATGATGATAGCTGCCACTAGGATAAGGGCCTGCAAAGTCTGAGGGACTGACATCCCCAGGACCTACCACGTTTAAAATTTTACCCCCACCCCACCCCGCTCCTCAATGGTCACTGTGGAAGGGGAAGGGAGAAATCGGGATTCTAGTTATCCTTGGTAATTGAGTTCTATGGAGAAGAATGAATGTCATTTGCAGCTGCATTCATGTCTCTTTTGGCCAGACATGCCAATACTTGGCCTTCTCTTGAGGTTGAGATATGAATGTTTTTAGTAAGTTCACATTACTTTTTCTAAGCACCCTTGCTTAAACCCAGAAAACTAAGCTATTCTATCCATTTATATAGCACTGTCATCTGGTCCAGTTTCATGGACTCCTACTATTGAGTCTCACCTAGTGACTTTTTGAGAAAACCTGGGTAAATATGGACTTGTTCTATTCTTTACTAGACTTTGGATCTTCAGCCCCCTAAATCTATAGTGGATGCCTACGTTCTATTAAATTTGGGAGATTCAGTAACAACTGACCACATCTCTCCAGCTGGAAATATTGCAAGAAATAGCCCTGCTGCTCGTTACTTAACTAATAGAGGGTAAGTATGAGTGAGGTGGAAAAGACTAAAGGCCAAAGTAGAATAAATGAAATGGAGAGGGCCAGTATTTCTCGTTACATGGTCTCTGTGGAACCAGAGTCTGGAATTCAAAAGTCAGTCACTTTTTCTGTTTGTTCATAGCTCAGGAGTCCCAGCAATGGGAGGGGAAAACAGTCTTCTTTTTGAGCAAGTGTGTAAGTTAGGCTCATCTGTTATCTAGTGGTGGATGTAGCTTATGCTTCAGGTCCACAGTGATATAACCCAAAATGCTTTTGCTATGTCTTTATAGCAGTGGTTCTTTGTAAACACAGAACTGCTTCAGGAATTTGCTGTTCATTCATCCATTCATCAGTTCTTTAGACATATACTGATATTCACGGGGAGTATATCAGTATTGCCTATTATCTAATATACTGATATTAACTGAAGTCAGTGGTTCCCAAATCTGACTATGAGAGTTATAAGGGGAAATAAGAATTACTGGTTCTTGTCCCTTCTTCCAGAATCAACTCTTTTAGGAATGGGGCCCAGAGCAAATTTGAGTAATAGAATCCACTCACTTTTTCTCTAGTGGTGATTCTTGACCTCGTTTGACATATGGAATCCTTGGTGAGCTAAAAGGAAGCAAGCATTTTGAATAGGATTTCAAGGATTCATAGGCATGTTTATCTGCTCTTGACACCCAGTCATCAAATGAATCTGTAATAAATCTATAAATCAAGTTAATACTCACACCCATCCCCTTGGTTGGTTGTTTTTTGTTTTTGTTTTTGTGTTTTGTTTTGGTACTGAGGATTGAACCCAGGGACACTTAACCACTGAGCCACATCCTTAGCCCTTCTCATTTTTTACTTTGAGACAGGGTCTTGCTAAATTTTTTAGGGCCTTGCTACATTGCTAAGGCTGGCTTTGAATTTGTGACCCTCTTGCCTCAGTCTCCAGAACCACTGGGATTACAGGTTTGCTTCACCATGCCCAGCCACCCCCTTGTATTTTAAAGAACAAGCTGGTGAACTGTTCACTGTATTAATTGTAAGATAATGTTCTTGACATCACAGTTTCCTTTTGTTGATTCCCAGAAATAGGATATTTCTCTGGTTCTGGGACCAGAAATAGATGTTCTGCCTCTTTGGCACTGCTTTTATTTTTATATTATGAAAGTTGTAAATTACGTTGCCAATGTGTGGCTTCTTTTTGCATTGAGTTCCTCATAATGTGGGTATGCATTTGAATTTACTTCTGGTTGGTTTGTGGAATGTATTTTGTTGTCTCCCATCTTTGACTCCATCAGACTGATCTACGCTGATTATTCTCTTATTTCTATTTTCTTAATTTTAAGTTACCTGTTTTATGTTATGTGAAACTTCATAAGCTACCCAACTGAGTAATAAATACTCTTTTTAGAATTCCTCCTGATTTTTCTATCCAAATATAAAATGCACCGAGTTGACCCAAGGTGAATATTGATTCCTGCTCTTCTCCACCTGACTTGTCACTCTGCCCCTAGTTGAAGCTATAACAACAGCTCTTCTGCCTTGGAGTACACCTTAGTAGACTTAGAGAAATGGCATGTTTATGGTATTTTTCTTTTCTGGTGTAAGCTCAGTTTAATCCTGGCTAACTTCACTAAACTAGCTCCTGTTCTGCTTGCATTATTAGCCTAACTCCTCGAGACTTCAACTCCTATGGCTCCCGCCGAGGAAATGATGCCATCATGGCACGGGGAACCTTTGCCAACATTCGCTTGTTAAACAAATTTTTGAACAAGCAGGCACCGCAGACTATACATCTTCCTTCTGGAGAAACTGTGAGTATTCTCTCTTCTGCTTCCTTCAGAAACCTGTGTTTTTTGGGCTCTTGGAGGCTGGTTATTTACAGTGACTTTTCTTTAGGTTTCATTTTTGTTTTCCAACTCTAGTCTACCTCTGGCTTCCTACAGTTCCTCTTTCCATGTGCTCATATGTGTGGAGTTCATCACTGATAGAAATTTTTACCTAAGAGATTCTGCACTGTGGTTTAACCAAGTCTTACTTCCAGGGAGTTGAAAGTTTGAGTGAAATTTCATCCAATTATATATTGGGAAAATTTCAGGTTAGAGAATATTTTTCTCAAGAAGGGTTACAGTATGACTTATTAGCATTTAATGCACTATATCTACTAGAACAAGGAATACAGAGACCCTTATAGGCCTTAGTTATCAGGGAAGCCATTTGAAGTTGGTATATTCCAGCTAGGCTTGTGTTACAATGTGGGTTCTGTGAGCATCTGGGAAACCTGTACCTTGAACCATGTGAAGCTGGCTTAAGTCCTGCACTACCTCATATGAGATGTGGATCCTTTGGTGGGTGGTTTCCTTCTCTGAGTTTCTCTTTTCTTACCTGTGAAGTAGAAATCATACCTGTTTCATACGATTTTGAGGCTTAAAATGAAATGGAATGATGTGTAAAACCTGGCATAATGTCTGCCACAGGATGTAGGTCCTCAGTGTCATTCCCCTTCCTAGGGAATGCTGAGAAACTGCTTGTAAACTGTTTAGCCTGCTTGAGAAATAACCTTGCCAACTTATTTAAAAATAATAGCAGCCAAGATTTCTACAGAACTTGCTATATTACGGGTATTCTTATAAGCCTTTCCATATATGGACTTATTTAGCTCTTAAGGCAGATGTAATAATTATCTGTACTTAAGTTGAGAACCTGAGCATAGAGAGGTCAAATAACTCTCTAAGGTTGCAGTGAAAAAAAAAAAAATTAGAGATTAAAACCCAAGGATTGGCTCTAAAGTCAGTGCCCTTGACTTCCTCACATGCTTCTATACTCACAACTGACTATATTTTTGTCAGGCAGGTGCTTTATTTTGAGATAATTGGGTCCTCACCAGGACAAGCCAGCAGATGCTTGTTTAATGAGTGGCAGGGATCGTAAACTATCACGTGGAAAAGGTAGATACAAATGATGGAATACCCAAGAAACTAAGGGGAAAGATGGGAGCAGGGACAATAAAATATGTCAGAGTAACTCTGTCATGATGTAGGACTGACTTCTAGTTAGATGCTTAGTGCCTCATTTCAAATAAGGACATATAATCAGGGAAGAGCAGACATTTGAACCAAGATTTGAACTTGAAAAACCAACCTATACAAAGAAGGGTGCTGTAGGGGGACAGAGACCTTGCAAAAGATAGAAAACTTTAAGAAAAAGAATCTCCTCTTCAGAGAAATGAATTAAAAACAAAACAGTCACTCAAAAAAATCAGAGGAAAAGATAATTAATTTAGAAAGTCTCCTGGAATATAGAACAGAATGACAAAGAGAAAATTAGAAGATGGAAGAAAATTAAGAACTGAACTCTGGAGGCCCAAGATTTGACTAACTATAGGTACTAAAAAGAAAACAAACAAGATAGAAGGAAATTATCAGAGTAACAACAATAAAGAACTTTCCCCAACTAAAGTATCTGAGGATCCAGATTGAAAAATTCACTGAATACCTAACCAGTGCTTTACAGAGACCCACTCTAATTCACATCATTGTGAAATCAAGAAAACGGAGATAAAGAAAAGTCTAGAAACTTCTGGAAAGGGAAAAACAGCTTACATGCAATGATGGGATCAGAAGTGCTCTAGGCTGCTAAATAGCAATACTGGAAGCTTAGATGGAGGAAAATGATTATTGCCAGCCAAGTGCATTTGAAGGCAGTAACATTCAGAGATCCAAAAGCTTAAAAGATATCCCTCAGTCCTTCTCTCTTGAAGCTGCCTGGTGAATGTGTTCCACCAAAATGGCGGGGGGCGGGGGGGATGCAAGATCCAAGAAAAAGGGCTGAAGAGAATCCGCTGGATGGTGGGGAAAGAAGCTTATCTGTCACAGGAATGCACTGAGCATCCAGAGCAGTCAGTCCAGATTAATACAGACCAAGGGCTCCAGGAGTGGTGCCACTGTGACATTTTAAAATGATAGATTGCCTGATATATTTCAATATATTAAAGATGGTTTGTGCTGTAGGCTGAGTGTTTAAGGATTAGTTAATGGGTAGGAGTATAGACACAGGTTGAGCACACCAAAAAAGGAAAATGACTAATTGCAGTAGAAATGTTGTCAAAATTGCCAAGAAGAAATCATAATACATTACATGGCTCGGCTGCAAACAGAATTTGTATAATCGTAATAATGTACACAACAAATATTTGCTTATCAAAATTTATGGCATAACTATAGTGAGAGGTTGTGTATTGGCAAGGGCAGTGGTAAAGAGAACTAAATCCTCTTGAGCAAAGTAGGGAACTGATGACAGATGGAGAAACAAGAACTAGCAGTTTAAACAGTAAGCAGAGACAGCACAGTAACAGAAGAAATGGCATATTACTTGTTTAGACAAGAAGGGAGAGTACATGGAAGATGGAGCATCAGGGTACCCAAATTCCAGACCTGCATAATCCCTCTGCTCTTGGGTAACACGAACTGCTTTGCCATGGAATCCTCAGTTTTGCTATAGGTGTTTTCTGGGGATTTGTTTTTGTTTTTTAAATGTAGTGATAGGTTTGAACCCTTAATCCTCATGCATGCTAGGCAAGTGTTATAGTACTGAGCTATCTCCCTGCCCATTTTCTCTAGTTTCAAAAGCACTTTTTAAACAGACATTTCTTAAAACACATTCTTAATATGCAAAACTAATATCTCTGAAAATAGTAGGTTGTTTCTTCCTGGTCTCTGAAAGGATTCTGACCAAACAGAAGAAGGCATTTAGTGCTTTTGTAACAGGTTTTATGTTCATGCATTCTCTTCAGCTGATGATATATAGAATCTTCCCAGATTTAAAATTAACTCTTATCAGTCCACCAAGTTAATTTGTGGAAAGCCTATTCAGAGTTTTAAATGCTTGTCTTGAGCTCCTTTGAAATGATATACATTCCATTTTAAGGGATTTTATTTTCTGACTTACATAGCTAGGAAAAATAATTGTTTCATTACTTGGTTACCAATAGTAATACCAAATGTCTTGGTGAAGTCTCATCTTAGCAGAATATTCAGATTGCTGTGAGAAACAAATCTGTTTAAGATATTTTTCATGTATGAATGCTAATCCTTCCCTGATCTTTATTGATTCATGCTTTCATCCATATTTATGCTATCTCTACCCATGGCCTACAAGTAGAAAATAACAAAAATTGGCATTTTATGTGATTTATAGAGCCTGTTACCTACTGTTTTCTCCCCTTCATAACTAATTAGTTCTGGGTCTGATACTGAGTCAAAACTGAGGCATAGGGGGTATTCTCTAGTTTTTGAGTTTTTAGATAGTTTAGTCAATGGAAAAAGGGGAAGAAAAGCTGATCTAGTTTTCTTCCCCCCCACCCCATGCCCTAGGATTTGAATTTTTTTTTTTTTAAGAAAACTGGACAACATGTAGGCATTTAAGTCAAAAATATAAAATTCAGTGTGATAGAAATAAATAGGTTGAGTTCATTGGGGGCTATAGTCCACACAGCCAGTTGTTTGAGTTCTGCACTGGCTTTATGACCTGGCTCTCTCAGACCCCTCTGACCCTGTGACTCCAGGGCTTACTAGGCCTGTAACCATGCTTTTTTCCTCTTTTGCATCTGTAAAACTTTCCTTTTCTCTCTTTCAGCTTGATGTATTTGATGCTGCTGAGCGGTATCAACAAGCAGGCCTTCCCCTAATTGTTCTGGCTGGCAAAGAGTATGGCTCAGGTAGCTCCCGAGACTGGGCTGCCAAGGGCCCTTTCCTGCTGGTGAGTATAAAGCAGAGACATTCAAGGAAGTAGCTGCCCCTCCAAACTGGAAGAGAAGCTGGGAAGGTGCCCAAGCATAAATTCTGTTGCTTTGCTTTCCAAGATGGCATGGAAGAGTAACTCTGAAAACATGTAATGGTTATTTACCTTCTGCTTTTGGTGTATCTAGATTTATTTTGCTCAGTGAAAAGTAATATTACAAAGTTGAACTGGTTTCCTTAAGTCAGACATTCATTGTCTACAGATCAATGGGAGGAGGTTTGTTAAGTCTCCGACATTATATCCAGATTGTATTTTTTAGGGAAAAGTTCTATGGTTTTCATAACATTCTCAGAGCTTGGGGACCTAAAATCTATTTAAGGCCACTGTCCCAGATGAATGTAAGGAAAAGCCACAGTTATTGTAAGGTTCACAGAAGGGAAATGTTAAGGAACCTGGGCTTTTTCAGAAGTTGGTTTGACAAGAACTGGCTCCAGGTCTCTTGGAAAAACTAGGAGTGTGTACATTTTAGAGTTTTTTTTCACTGCCTATGAAAGTCTGCTTCTCATCTCAGTGAGAGAAGAGCTCTCTAGAGCCTTCTGCAAATTCAGGGTTCACCCTGTTTGAGGTGTCCCCATAGGGTGGGCCAAGCAGAGAGCTTTTCCCTCTTGAGTATTTTCTTGATCTGAAATCAGGGGAAAACCGTGTTGCTGGCTTTAATCCTAAGGATCAAGTAAAAATGTCTTAGCTCACCTTAATATAAATAATTTATAGCTCAAGAAAATCAATGCACTTGGGAAATACAAGTCAATATCTACAGTACACTAAAAAGCTCTGGCTGCCTAGCAGCCCTCTAGCTAGCCTGGCCTCTGCAAATGTCTTCCAACATCACACATATTATTTTATTGATCATTTTGCTCTAAGGGGAAAAAAATGTTTTCTGATTAGTTGGTAATAGGTCAGAGGCCTGACTTTGCTGGAAACTGCTAAAATGAACCAGATAAATTTTATAAAAAGAAAAAGACTTTAGGGAGGGAGTTGAGAGCTGATGGCAGAAATGAGAACTGGGCAGTGAAGACAAGTGGGGAAGAGGGATAAAAAGAGAATAAAAGCATCAAAGGGACACCAAAGTCTCTACTTCTCTGAGTCCTTGCTGTCCGAACTGGGCCACTCATATGGCTGCCAACTCTGTGCCTGCTGCACAGCCATTTACACAGAGCTAGGGACATGACTCCTTGTATTTAGAAGGCTTTCCTCTTCCCCAGAATAAATACAAATGTACAAAAATCTCTACAAAATAACTACTGCCCCAAAGAATCTTCCCTTCCTCTGTGGTAGTGATTCTCAAATTGGAGACATCTGTAACCTTTTTTTTTTTTAAAAAAAAAAAAAAAAACAGGGACTGGGGTTGTGTGTGGCTCAGTAGTAGAGCTCTTGCCTAACGAATGTGTGGGGCCCGGAGTTTAATTCTCAGCACCACGTGTAAATAAATAAATAAAATGAAGATCCTTCAACAACTAAAGAAAATATTAAAAAAAGAAAAAGAAAAAAAAAAACACCTGGTCTTACGTTTCATCCCCAGAAATTCTAGTTTAATTGGTAAGAACAAAGTCCTGGACACTAGATTTTAAAAGTCTTCCCTGGAGATTGATATACAACAGAGTTTGAGAATCACTGTTTTTGGAGAAAAAAAATTAAATGGAGATTTCTGAATCATGCTTCTGACTATATCAGATTATTAAGATGTCCCTGGATTTTTCACGAATGGGGAAGAAATCAAATGGAGAACTACTGTTCTATGGCCATGGTTCTCCAGCACATAAAAGTCACTGGTTCCTCCCACCATACACAAGACATTCTGATTCAGTAGACCTGGTTAAATATTCAAGAATATTTAATTTTTTATACTAAAAATTTTTAATAAACTCCCTAAGTATGATATATTTGATTGAAGCCCTAATCCCCCGTGGTAGTATGGAAATAACAACTCTTAAGAAAATGTTTAAACTTAATTAATATTAAATTGAAGTCTTAAGGATGAGACTGTTATCCTGTACAATTACAACAGAAAGACAATCCTCTCCCTCTCCTTCTTCTGGTGCATATCAAGGAAACTTCACCTGTAAGTCTTGACGTACAAGGTCAAGAAAGTGCTCACCACAAACTGAAGGAGCTAGAACCTTGACTTCCCAGGATTCAGAACTGTAAGAATATCAATTTCTGCTGATTGTCACTCAGTCTGTGGTGTCTCAAAGGTGTGCGCTAAATACCAAGGTACCTTTTAGAGTACCTCAATAGTATAATTAACATCAACTATTAATAATTAATGGAGAATTCTAGGTAGTCAGGTACCCTGTTTTGTTGACTATTGCTATATACGTACGACCAATTACACTTTATCAAAAAAAATGTCCTTTATAGGAAGCTTAATATCAAGACTGTATTCAATCAGTTTCATCCTTGAAACAGGAAGTATACAAGTAGTAATCATTTATTTCATAATATATTCAGAAAGTTTCTTTTTTGGTTAAACCTTCTGTATTTGCTGATAAACCTATAATAATAGAAAAATTCAGGGTATGAGTTCTGGATATAATGGAAGTTTGCTAAGAGATCTTGGATCTCAGAGTGGCTAAGTGCAGAGTCCGACCACATAGGTTCAAATACCAGATCCTAACACTGAATACCTGGTAAAGGGGCAGAATGGTAGCATCTGCTGTGCCCCATTTGGTGGAGGGTGGAATGAGAGAATTCATGTCAGTGCTTACACTATAGGTAATCTGGTAAGACTTGCTACTATATTTCTAATTAATGTTAGGATATTTTAAGTGAAATATTATCAAGTATTTAGAGAGACTTTAGCTGTGAGAACAGTTTGACTTAAGCGTTTTGAAAAGTTTCTGTATGCCTAAAAAAAAAAATTGGGACTGTGTCCAACTTATTCTCTTTGTTCATCAGGGAATCAAAGCTGTTTTAGCTGAAAGTTATGAGCGCATTCACCGCAGTAACTTGGTTGGAATGGGAGTGATCCCCCTTGAATATCTCCCTGGTGAGAATGCAGACACCCTGGGACTCACAGGACGGGAACGATACACTATTGTCATTCCAGAGAACCTCAAACCACAAATGAAAGTCCAGGTTAAGGTAAGCCGGACCTTCTCTACACTAGGATGCATTTTGAAGGGCCCTTTTAGACAATTTTCTTTTGCAGGGTTGGGAGGTACCCAGTATTGAACTCAGGCACTCGACCACTAAGCTACATCCCCAGCCCTATTTTGTATTTTATTTAGAGACAGGGTCTCACTGAGTTGCGTAGTGCCTTATTTTTGCTGAGGCTGGCTTTGAACTTGCCATCGTCCTGCCTGCACTTCCCAAGCTGATGGGATTACAGGCATGTGCCACCACACCCAGTGAAGGAAATGAATGGGGTTTGAGAGGGAAAAATAAAAGTCACTCAGGACTACATTAGACTCAGAGTCCAGCTGACACCTTTCCCACCTGCCTTCACAGCATACCAAGGATAATACCTGTTGATATATTGTTTATTTCTGTTTATAGAATGATTCATCAATTCCAGTCCTACCTCTTTAGATAAGGGTGAATTGCCAGCACTAACATCCCAGGGTGACTTAGCACCCTGGTAGGAGAGAGGTAATAAAGGACAACCTCAGTGAAACCTCTGATGCTGAGACACTTCTGTCCACAAGAAGACCCCAAAGAAGGTTTAGAAAATACCATTCCATTGTCACTAGTGGCTACAGCCCTTAGAAGCTGTTCTAGTTCTCAGTTGCCTCTCACTTCCATCATTTATACTCTTCAGTGCAGTGCTTCTCAAAGTTTAGTGGACAGAGCAATCTCCCAGGGTCTTGTCAAAATACAGGTTCTGATCACTGTCCAGGATGGGGGAAGAGACCATCTGTTCCTAAATGCACCGGAATGTGAACCACACCTTAAGTGGGAGACTAAGGGGAGACTGGACAGAATCCCTAAGACAGGTGTCTCACCTTCTTCCTCAGCGATTCTTCTCTGCTTCTTTTTCATTATAGCTGGATACTGGAAAGACCTTCCAGGCTGTCATGAGGTTCGACACTGATGTGGAGCTTACTTATTTCCACAACGGAGGCATCCTCAACTACATGATACGCAAGATGGCCAGGCAGGCCCTTGTTTCTTAGAAGATCCACACTAGGTGCTGCACCCCATGGGATCCCAGCCAGCTGGGGCCCTAGTGGAGAAACTTCTTTGCAGACAGCAAGTAAACACTGCATTTTGGGTGCCATTCCTGGAGGCACAAAGCCAAGTTTCTACATTCTCTGTTATTGTTAATCTTTGAATCTTTTTCTAGAATTTGGAAGCTGTAATCATGGGAAGATCAGTAATGCAGAAAGAGAACCAGCCTGTCTTTAAATCAGTGACATTGATTTGTTTTCACTCTTCCCTATTAATTTTCAGCTAAGCACTAGCAAGTCTTCTCGGAAGGTGTCTCCTACCCTGTTTTCCCTCCTACCCTTCCCTTGCTTTTCTGTTTTCCTCTGCTCAGTGAAACCCTTCTTTTAAGGGTTCTGTTCCTTTGCAATTTATACCAGTGTTAATTGGCATAGGTAGGTAAGAACTTTTTCACCCTTCAAATCATGGTAGTGATTGTGATCCCCCTTCAGAGTGAGTAATCCAGATGCCTCATGGTCAGGTCAAACGTTGAATTTTTTGATGATGTACCTTTTGATGGATCCACATAACAGTAAAAATTTTTCTTTATTATGTTGAGAAATTTTCCCCAGGAAACATTTTATCTGTCAAGGAGACCTTTGTTTGGAGATGGATTGGGAGACATAGAACACTTCTGATTTGAATAAGATTAAATATATTTTCATGGAAAATTTGTTGACTTTGAAATCCAGTTTTACAATATTTAAAGCACTTTCATCCTGAAGTCTGAATGACTTTCATGTTCTCCTATTTCTAAACATACCTCTGGACTGTGCAGATACAGAAGAAGTATTGAGGAACTACTACATTGCCTGCCCTGTTTGGGAGCAGCAGATGAAGGAAGAGTAGCCTAGTACCTGGTAGCAGTAGCAAGGATGTTGAGAATAGTGGGCAGATTAGCTTTAGAGTTTATTTGCTCACTTGTATCACTAAATCCATTTCAGGGCATGTCTTAGTCTGCATGGGCAGCCATAACAAAATGCTACAGACTGAGTGACAATCAGCAGAAATTGATATTCTTGCAGTTCTGAAACCTGGGAAATCAAGATTGTAGCTCCTTCAATTTGTGGTGAGCATTCTCTTGACCTTGTAGGTCAAGACTTATAGGTGACTTTTCCTTGATATGCACAAAAAGGAAAGGGAGAGGATTGTCTTTCTGGTGTTTTAGAAGAACACTAATTATATAAGATAACAGTCCCATCCTTATGACCTCATTTAATATTAATTAAGTTTAAATTATTTTTCTTAAGAGTTGCTATTTCCACACTACCATTGGGGTTAGGGCACAAACATTCAGTTCATGACAAGGTATCTTATAGTTAATCTTGTAATAAGTTCACATTTTAATATATGTTAGCAATATAGGAAAAGTATTAGTGGTTCCACTGTAGTTATCAGGGAGGCTAAATAATAATTTACAAGTCTAATATATAGAAGTGCCAAGATTTCAAAGCTGATTTTCTAAACGGCTGACAGTTAACATCTGGAATGTATGGGACTTCCAAATCTTAGCAATTTGTAGATCAGGTGTAAATTTCTTTAATTCCCTCCCTGTCTGTTCTCTTTCTCTCTCCCCCCTCTGGAAGCCAGCCTGCTGCCTCTTACCCTCTCATGTTGTGGGCCTGCTCACCTGTGCCTTTGGGGTTCCCTATCTCGTGAGAACCAGAGAGCTAAAGAGCCGAGCCTTGGCTCCAATCCAGCCAGTGCTTCTGTTATTGATTAAAGTGGAATGTGTTTTGAATTTTTTTCTTTGTATCTTAAAAAATTTTAATTGACAAGTGAAAATTATGTGTTTACTATATATAAGTTTTAAAAATGCATAAACATTGTAGAATGGCTAAATAGAGCTTATTAACCTATGTATTGCCTTGCATATTTTTTGTAGTGAGAATACTTAGTGATTTCCAAGAATATATTAACTATGATCACCATGTTGTACAATGGAGCTTTTGAACTTATTCCTCCCAAATGAAATTTTGTATCTTTTGACATCTGACTACCCTTGTTAATTACCTTTCTATTCTTTACTTCTTTGAATTTAACATTAGATTCCATACATAAGAAAGATCATGTGGTACTTATCTTGCTGTACTGACTTATTTAACTTAACATAGTGTCCTCCAGGTCCATCCATATTGTTGCAAGTTATAAGACTTTATTTTTTCAAGTTGAATAGCATTCATTATGTATGTATATGAATACATATCACATTTTCTTTCTCCATTCATCCATTGATGGGTACTTTGACTGATTCCATATTGTGGCTAATGTGAATAATGCTGCAGTAAACACAGGAGCATAGATATCTCTTGAACATACTGATTTAATTTTCTTTGGATATATTCCCAGAAATGGGATTGCTGGATCATATAGTGATCATTTTAGCTTTTTGAGGTCTCCATAAAGTTTCCCATAATGGCTATGCTAATTTACATTCCTATCAACAGTGTGCAGTGTTCCCTTTCCTCCACATCCTCACCAACACTTAACTTTCATGATGAAAGGTAAGTGTTGATGACCATTGTAACAGGTCTGGAGTGGCCATCTTGTAGTTTTGATTTTAAGTTCCCTGATAATATTGTTAAGCATTTTTTCTTTTCCACAATGGCCATGTATGTGCTGCTTTTGAGAAATGCTTATTCAGGTCCTTTGCTCATTTTTTAATTACTTGGTTTTTTGTTATTGAGTTTTAATTCTTTATATATTCTGGTTATTAACCACTTATCAAATGTATGGTTTGCACATATTTCCTCTTGTTCTGTAGGTTGTCTTTTTACTGTTTGCCTGGCTACAGAAGCTTTTTAATTTTGATGCAGTCCTGTTTGTCTCTTTTAAATTTTGTTGCTTTTGCTTTGGGGTCATATAAAAAAAAAATCATTGCCTAGACCAATGTCATGGAGTTTTTCCTCTGTGTTTTCATCTATTATGATCTACAATGTCAGGTCTTATGTTGAAGTTTTTAATCCATCTCAAGTTGATTTTTATACGTGGTATGAAATAAGGGTTTAATGTCATTCTTTTTCATGTAGCTATCCTGTTTTCCCAACACCATTATTGAAGAAACTGTCTGTTTGCCATTATGTGTTCCTGTCTCCTTTGTCAGGAATCAATTGGCCATACATGAGTGGCTTCATTTCTTGGGTGTCTCTTCTTTTCCAATGGTCTGTTTTTATGCCAGTACTATGCTATTTTGATTGCTGTAGTTTTGTAGTGTATTTTGAAGGCAGACAAGGTAATTCACTCTGTTCTCTTCTTTTTGTTCAAGGTGAATGACTATATGGAGTTTTTTTGTGATTCCCTATAAGTTTCAGACTTGTTTTAATTTCTGTGAAAAACATTGGAAATTTGATAGGAATTGCAGTGAATCTGTAGATTGCTTTGGATAGTGTGAACGTTTTAACATTAATTGTTCCACTGAAAGAACATGGGATATCTTTTCACTTTTTGATACCATCTTCAGTTCTTTCATTAGTGTTTGTTTTCAGTGTATAAGTATTTCTAAGCACTATTTTGTACCTGTTACATATAGAATGGTTTACTCCTTTTTATAGATAGTTCATTTTTAATTTGTAGAAATACTACTAATTTTGTGGTGATTTTTTGTATCCTGCAGCTTTACTGAATTTGTTTATTATAAGTTTTTTTTAACATGGAGTTTTTAGCATTTTCCACATATAAAATCATGTTATCTGCAAACAGTTTTTTTTCTTTATAATTTAGATGCCTTTTATTTCTCTGACCTAATTGCTCTATGACTTTCAGTGCTGCATTGAATACAAATGATAAGAGTTGACATCTTTTGTCTTCTTCCTGAGAGGAAAAGCTTTCAACTTTTCCCCACTGAGTATGATGTCATCTGTGTGTTTGTCAGATATGGCCTGCATGAGGTAAATTACTTCAATCCTAATTTCTTCAGAATTTTTCTCATGAAAGAATATTGAATTTTGTCAGATTTTTAAACCTCTAGTGAGGTGATTTTATGGCTTTTGTCCCTTTTGTTAATATAGTATATACACTGGAATATGCTGAACTATTCTGGCAACCAATGGATGTATCCTACCTACTTCAACATGAAGAGTTCTCTGAACATACTATTTGGTTTGTTAAAAATTTTTTGCATATATGCTTATGTGCCTATAATTTTCTTACAGTATCCTTGTCTGCCTTTGGTATTAGGATAATGCTAGCTAGGCTCATAAAATGAGTTTGGAAATACTTCCTCTTCAATTTTTTGAAATTGTTAAGAACTGATATTCTTTAAATGAACTTCCTTAATTTTTGTCTGAAGGAGAGTTTTGCCAGGTACAATATTCTTGGGGGTTTTTTGGTTCGGTTGATTTTGGTTTCATTTATTTTTTTCCCTTCTTTTTTCTCCCCAGCACTCTCAATTATATGTTGAAAAAAATCTGCTGCTAGCTTTAGCAGAACTCCCTTATATATGCTTTGCTTCCCTTTTACAGGCTCTTCTTTGTCTTTGACTTTTAACAGTTTAATTATAATGCCTTGGTGTTTTCTTGTTTGGACTGACTCTGATTGGAGACCTATATTTTTGTCTCTTTCCCCAGATTTGGAGTTTTCTGCATTCTTTTTGAATTCTTATGTTTTTTTTTATACTGTCAGATAAATCCCATAAGTTTTCTTTTTGTTCATTTAATTTTTCTTTCTTCTATATATTTTCAAATAACCCATCTTCAGGTTCACAGGTGTTCCTTCTGCTGGATTGTCCTTGCTATGGACACTATTGTGCTTTTCATTCATCATGTTTTCATCTCTAGAATTTGATTTTCTAAAAAAAAAATGCAATATCTTAAAATTCTCATTTTAGTCATTTATTACAGTCTTCCTGATCCCATTGAATTGTCTGTTTTCTTGAAGTTTGCCAAGCTTCCTTAAAACGGTCATTTTGAATTATTTATCAGACAGATCATAAATCTCCAGTCTCGTGATGTCAGTGATTGGCTTTATTTTGTTCTTTGGTGGGGTTCTGTTTCCCTAATTGTTCTTAATACCTATAGCCATGCCTTGGTATCTGCACATTTCAAAAAGGTCTTATTCTAGTTTTGTGGGCTGGCTTTAAGTGGGAAAGCCCTTCACTGGTTAACCCATTTAGAGATTCTGGGTAGGCTATCTGGAGTGGTCTGTGGGTGGGATTGCTACTGGAGTCCTTGGCTGATTAGATCTGGTATCTATAGATCAGCAGATAGATGAGTCAGGTTGGATTCAAAGTGTGGGTCCACTGGAATAGTTCTATTCAGCAGGACTGCAAGAATTGGCCCCTGTCCACAGGAGCTAAACTGGACCTGAGGTGAGCCTTGAGCCTGAATCCTTGAGCCTGAATCACTGTAGTATGCTGACTGGCTGGAGCCCTACATCTACAGGGGTAATCCTAGAATCTGCACCACTTTTCTCAAGTAGGTCTAGATGCTGGCTCCACTGGAGCCTTGAGCCACAGGGGTTGGCTGGTGCCAGGACATGAGTGAGGCCTGGAATTGTGGGTACTGACTTGATGCCTAAAATCACTAGGCAGGGTTGGCATGGAAACTGGGTCCATGAGGACTGTTCTGGAACTGAGTTCACAGGGTCAGTCCTAGAGTGCAGCTTGTCCCCACTAGGGTCTGCTGGAGCCAGCTTCATGTGCAGCACTGCAGGTCAGCAGGGCTAAGACATGCAATTATGATGCTAGTCTGGTGCTAGGGCCAGCCTGACTCTGAGGTGGGCCTGGAACCAGAATGAATGGCATGGGAATTGGCCTAGAAACAGTCTACCAGACAAGCTTTGAGTCTGGGACACAGCCCTGCCCTGCACTGGGTTTTGCTTTGGCAAGCCTAGTGTTGGAGTCCAAGGCAAAGCCAGTGCTCACTTCCCTTCCCTAGCCCCAAGCTTAGGGTACCTCGCACTATGCTGCCTAAGATTGAGGGAGAAGTGGCACAGGTGAGGTAAAGCACTTCTTAACCTTTTTCAGTGCATCTGTACTTCTGTGCCACGTCTAGGTGATGTAAATATCCCACTTGGTAGCCTTAGCTCTTAGGACAGTGTTTTTGTGTGTGGACAGTTGTTCAAATGGATGTTTTTGTGGGAGGACAAGCATGGAAATTCACATTCCACTGTCCTGCTCAAGTTTCATTATTTCTTGATATGTGACATTATGGTTTCAGAGTCAGTGTATTTGGGAGACACAGTGTTAGATAGGTCTTAATTATTAAAGAATTGACAGTGACAATGACAGTGTATGTTGTAGGTCACTGAGGGAAAGGGTGGCAACAAATGGTCAGAAACCTACCTGACCATAGAATACATTCTTCAGAGAATCTCATGGCACTGTGTTCTACAGAATGCACCTGAGGAAATACTGGCTTCTGCTTTGTTATTTGAAATTCAGTTAATATAGAATCTGTTTTAAGTACAGGAATCAGTTTACTGACGTTGTTGCACAATCAGGGCTTTGAAAGATTCCATTTCAGGGTGAAAGCATCATAGTGTCAGCACCAGCTAGAACCATGGAGATAACAAGGTGGTAGAACAGGTTTATCTGAACCACCTGAAGAACTTACAGAAACACACATGGCTAGACACCCTGCTAGGACACTATATTGGGGACTGGGATTATGTCCATGAAAAAGACTCCCTGGTTAGCTCTCAAATGCAGCCTTTGATCAAGAAATCCAATGACAGCAATGACCTATTTCTTCATTCAGTACATATTAACCAAGTGCCTATTCTGTTCTCAGGTCTATGCCTGACAATGGCTTGATTCCATATAAAAGTCAAATGAGGAAATTCTAAGTTTTTGTTTCAGCTTTAGTCTGAAGAGAGGACTATTTGCCTTCCATCTAAATTAAATGTTAAAAGCGTTTTTCTCTTCTGAATAACATTTCTAGTAGATGTTTAATGTAGAAGTTCCTAAATAGTAATATCAAAGAATAGTAATTACATATAAAGATCCTAATAGTGAAAAATGAAAAAATCAGCTCTCAACAAATTGTTTTAATTTTATTGTATCTAAGAATACTATTATAGTAACCATTGTTAAGCAATTAATTATTGTGTGTGTGTGTGTGTGTGTGTGTGTATGTGTGTGGTGTACTTTTCTTATATTTTAATTAAAAGCTGTCCACTAACCCTGACAGTTTGGGGTTATCCTTGTTTTACAAAGAGCCTATGTAACTGGCAAGTTTACTTGACTACTTGCCAGCACTCTGCTGAAATGGAAAGTAAAGCTGCTGTAATGTGTTATCCTATTAATCTCCAGGGTTCATCTGGGTAATTTCCAAATAGCCTTCAGATATAAATATGTCTTACTTGAAAAGGTCATGTCATCACATGTGCTGAACATATTACTAACCTTTTGTGCTCTCTGGAATTTTGTTTAGGTCATTTAATGGTCGTAATGAACTACAACCAACCAATCTGAATCTGTTTTGGGGTGATACTTAAATTACTAGAGATCCTACCCAGAACTAAACACAAAACAAAAATAAAATAAACCCAGGCACTGTTACCATGTCTGGAAAACCCCAAACTAAGCTCTTTGAAGCATCAGCAAACCTTGTTAAAAGACACAGAAATGCTATTTCAGTACATGTTCTAATTTTTTAAAGTAACAAGAACAGCAAAATTGAACCATTTCCACAGTAGCAACCAAAGGGCTTAACTGAGGACAGATAAACCAAGTGTTAAGCATTAATCTCTATTAATGAAAAATGGCTTGAGATGACTATTCCAAGGGAAGAATGGCATGAGTTAAGAGAACAAATTAAATGAGCAAGTAAACAACTTCTTAGGAAGCATTGTATCCCTGATGTGCCCTCTCCACTAAAAAATGGACTACTATAGAATTTTATGATTACCAACCATGCCACACATTGCTATTAAGAAAACATGAGGATATGTAACTTGTACTTGTGTAGGTATATACTGAACCCTTGGAATTATCTACACTTAAGGTATCAGCAAAGAAGAAGCAATAAAAATGCTTTTATTTTTATAAAAAAAAATAGAAAGGCAGAAGCCAAGGGAAATTTTCAAGAAAAGAATACGACAGCCAAATGCAACAAAGAAGTCAAAAGGACTAAGAAATGGCTGTGTGATTTGGCAACCAGAGTCACTGGCAGCCTTGAAAAGAACAGCAGATTAAGGGGAAAAGCCAGTTTACAATGGTTAGGGAAATGGGGATAGAGGTATGGAAAACCTTTCAGCATCCTATTCATTTATTTAGCTCAGTGTGTATGGCATTGGTACATTATATGCATTGGCAGTGGTTCTGAAAAAGATAGAACCAAATTTGTTTTAGATTTCTTTGTTTTAATTAGTTATACATGACAGTATAATGCATTTATGCACTTTGATATACATAGATGGGATATAATTTCTCATTTTTCTGAGTGTACATATTGTAGAATCATATTGGTCATGCAGTCACATATATACATAAAATAATAATATCTATTTCGTTCTACTATCTTTGCTATCCCACATCCCCTTCTCTTCCCTCCCTTCCCTTCCCTCTACCTAATCTAAGGTAATGCTATTCTTCTCTAGTGTCCCCCACCTTATTGTGAATTAGCATCTACATATTTAAGAAAACATCTGACCTTTGGTTTTTCAGGATTGGCTTATGTTGCTTAGCATGATATTCTCCAACTCCATCCATTTAGTGTAAATGCCATAATTTCATACTTCTTTAATATATCACATTTTCTTTATCCATTCATCAACTGAAGGACACCTAGGTTGGTTCCATAGGTTAGCTATTGTGAATTGAGCTGCTATAAACATTGATGTGGCTGCATCACTGTAGTATGCTGATTTTCAGTCCTTTGGGTGTAGACTGAGGAGTGGGATAGCTGGGTCAAATGGTGGTTCTATTCCAAGTTTTCTGAGGAATCTCCATACTGCTTTCCATAGTGGTTGTGCCTATTTGCAGTCCCACCAGCAATGTATGAGAATTCACTCACATGTGTTTTGCATATATGATGTAGTACAAACTGTTCAAAACCAACAGAAGGTGAAGTTAACTGAGAGTGAGCAATACAGTATAAGCCTTGTGTAAAATACCTTCATAGAGGCACAAGCAATGGGTGATTACCCACAGGGTTAATTTCTTCACTCACCATTCCCTGTAGCTAAAGACTCAGGCCCTGAAGTCATTTGGATATTCTGCAGCATCAAACTGTATCTTCTCAAAATGAAAATCTTTCCACTTTGAGTACCGTGTTTGAACTCCAGTTGCAATATCTTCCACTACAAAACTTTCAATTTTTATGACTGGAATCTCAAATTCCTTATACTTCACGTGGATTCCCCAGTCATGTCTGCAGTTCTCTTTGGCACAGAATATCTTTGCTTTCTTCTCAAAACCCCCATAGTTCTTCGGTCTGGGGTGTGGTTTCCTCACAAAGCGTTCCTTAAAATCATCTCCAACCACAGTGTAATGGCATGTCTAAGATGAATAGTTGGAACAATACAGAAAATGTTAGAAGCAATCCATAATTGTGATTTAAGATAAAATACTCCACAATAATCTGAGATGAAGAGCAGATGGAATCCCACTTATTTCACAGTTTGGAAAAGGAATCACCTGAAGGTCACATTAGGCCTCAAATTAAGTGCTACTGGGTACCTCATGAAAAGGAAGATTAAGAAATTTCCAGGAAATCTACCCCCTAAAAGTTCATATTCTGAGTTCAGAAACAAAAGACATAGTTGTTGAAGATCTGTGGAGTGTTAAATTGGTCCATGAAAGGACAGGCACAATCCGAAGGACACATGGAACAACAGCAAAGGATCAGTGTGCCCCAGAGAACACCATGGACGGTATGTCCATCGGCTACTCATGCAGTCAGCTTTACAATAAACTGCACAGAAACAAATGCAACTCCAACATCTAGCCTTCCAGGAATATAAACTCTAAAATGGCCATTGTCAAGGAAAAAAAATCACAAAAAAAAATTGAAGCTAAAAGGACCTTTTACAGCTAAAGAAAGGCAGGGGAACTTAGTATCACTCATAATATGCTTCTCGCCCAAACAGTTGGGCTGATGAGGTTTAGTTTTCTGAAGACCAAAAGGAACTCTCAAGTAATAACTCATCACCTGACTAGCCCAGCCACTCGACCTGCTCTCCATCAGCACCAAGTTACACTCAATGTTTGTCTTTGGAGTTTTTTTTAAAAATTACTTTTATATATATTTTTAGTTGTTGATGTACCTTTATATTATTCACTTATTTATATACTGTGCTGAAATTCGAACCCATGTGCCTCACACATGCTTGGCAAGTGCTCTACCACTGAGTCACAACCCCAGCCCTGTCTGGAGATTTTTCTAATCCCTTATTTATAAGGAAAAAAACAACAATAAAAAAACAGAAGGTCGACTTGCAAGTGTCACATTCGAAAAGGAACATTTTGTTTTCATTGGAAAAGTGTTCCATATCCCATAAAGTTTAGAAAATAAAATCGTAGGAAGGAAATAGTCACAGAACCTCATCATCAAAATATAACATTTTGGCATATTTCTTTTAATATTGTTTACAAAGGTACCCGCCCCCCATGGTATTATTGTTTCATGCAACTATAAGAATAGCATATTGGGCTAGGGTTGTAGCTCAGTGGTACAGCATTTGCCTAGCGTGTTCGTGAAGCAAAGGGTTCAATTCTCAGCACCACGTATAAATAAATAAAGATCCACTGACAACTAAAAACAGATTTTTTAAAATAGCATATTTATAGTTTTGTATCCAGTTTATTTTTTCCACTTTTATTATACTACATAAGCTTCATAATCGTATTTTTAAATAAAATTCTACTTTGGGGTAATTTTAGACTTAGAGAAAAGTTGCAAGAAAATTCCTAGAAAATTCTTTGTATACCTTTGACCCAGTTTCCCTAAATGCTAACATATTACAAACCATAAAACTAAGAAACTAATATCTGTATATTGCTGTTAGCTAAACTACAGATTTTCTACTAAAATTCTTTATTCTAGGATCTACTTGAGACTACACTGCATTTAGCACAACCATTATTCTGAAGAGCTTCATAATATTTAAAAGACAGTAATTTTTACCTTGACACACAACAACTGTATTTATGGGGCACAGTGAGATAATTCAACACATGAGTACAATGTATAATTGTCAAATTAGGGTAATTTGCATTTTCATCTCCTTAAAACATGTATCATTGCTTTGTTGTAAAAAAGATTTATGAAATATTTAATAAATTGTTGTCCACTATAGCCACCCTACTATACTGCAGAACAACAGAATGTATTCCTCCTGACTATACTTTGCACCTGTTATCTAGCCTCTTCTGCTCCTCCTCACTACCCTTCCTAGCCCACAATGACCACTAGTCTCTCTACTATATCAACGGTTATAGCTACCACATGAGCAGGATGTTGTATTTTTTAATACATGAACCATAGCAGAAAGAAATAGTAATCTTAACATAAATATTTCATCAAGTTTTAACTTATGCTAAAAATCAACCAGGTGCTCTTATAAAAGGCTGCTTACCTCTACCACGCGTACATCAGCCGTGTAACATGCCAAGGTTTTGCACTTTCCACAGAGCAGTTTTTTATTTTTCTTATCAGGGACAGGTTTTGATTTGGGTTGACTATCTCTGATGAATTTATCATGTATCTGTATACTGTGAACCTATGTGCCCAAAAAAGAGCCTCATAAACATAGTCTAAGTATAATGAACATATGTGTAAATAAAAGCACACGTAAGTACATATATAATCATTCATATACACCCATGAATAGACAATATCTACTTATATTACTTTGTTTATAAATATCACATGGATATGTTTATTGGCTCTCTTGACTGTTAGTCAATGTTTGTGGCCTCCAATTAGTCTTTCAATTTCTTCTTCAAAATTGCCATAAAAGGACTAAATATATTCATGAAATAGTCATGTGAACCACGTTTCACACTTTAGTGACTGGCAAAATTTTAGAAATCCATTCAGATACATAAATTAAACTATACTAAAAAGCTATAGTAACAAAACAGCATCGTATTGGCACCAAAATAGACAGGTAGACCAATGGTACAGAATAGAAGACACGGAAACAAACCCACATAAATACAATTATACTAGCCAAAAACACACATTGGGGAAAAGATAGCCTCTTAAACAAATGGTGCTGGGAAAACTGGAAATCCATATGCACCAAAATGAAAATAAACCCCTATCTCTCACCATACAAAAAATTCAACTCAAAGTGGATCAAGGCCCTAGAAATTAGACCAGAGACCCTGTGCCTAATAGAGGAGAAAGTAGGCCCAAATCTTCATCACATCGATATAGGCCCTGACTTCCTTAACAAGACTCCTAGAGCACAATAAATAAAATCAAGAATTAAGAAATGGGATGGACTCAAACTAAAAAGCTTCTTCTCAGCAAAAGAAACAAACAATGATGTGAAGAGAGAGCCTACATTTTGGGAGCAAATTTTTGCCACCCACAAGTCAGAGCTCTAACTTCCAGGATATATAAAGAACTCAAAAAACTTAACACCAAAAAAACAAACAAACAATCTATATTTCTGGAAAATATATTAATAAACGGGCTAAGGAGCTGAACAGACACTTCTCAGAACATGATATACATTCAATCAACAAATATGTGAAAAATTGTTCAACATCTCTAGTAATTAGAAAAATGCAAATCAAAACTAAGATTTCATCTCACTCTAGTCAGAATGGCAGTTATCAAAAATACAGACAACAATAAGTGTTGGTGAGGATCAGAGGCAAAAGGCACACTCACTGCTGGTAGGACTGCAAACTGGTGTAACCAATATGGAAAGCAGAATGGAGGTTCCTTAGAAAACTTGGAATGGAACCACCGTTTAACCCAGCTATCCCACTCCAAAGGACTTAAAATTAGAATAGTATAGTAATGCAGCCACATCAATGTTTATAGCATCTCAATTCACAATAGATACACTGTAGAAGCAACCTAGATGCCCTTCAATAGATGAATAGATAATGAAACTGTGGTATATATACACAATGGAATTAAAAGAGAATAAAAGTATGGCATTTGCAGGTAAATGTATGGAGTTGGAGAGTATCATGCTAAGTGAAGTAAGCCAATCTCAAAAAACCAAAGAATGTTCTCTCTGATTAGTTGATGCTGATCCCTAACGAGTGAGGGGGGTATGGAAAAAGGAGAGGCAAAGGAGAGGGAGGGTTGGAGAGGGATATAAATATAAACTCTCTTCTTAAGCATTCAATTGTTTTTTAAATTCACTTATAACTGATGACATTTAATCATATACTAATTAAACTATGTACAATCTCAAGTATTTTAAATGTTAATATTGGCAGTAAATATAGCCCTAATAGGTCAAAGTTATTTATATTTAAAACTAAATAGAAGTCAATAACTGGGTAAAGAGGTTCAAAATAAGTATTAAATCTGAGGTGTGCTGTCCCTCCTCCCACACACACACTCAGGGTTGGAAAGGAAGCCTTGCTCTATGCACTGAGGTGGAAAAAAGCAAAACTCGGGACTCCTGATGGTGGGCAGTCATAGGAACACATCATGTTGGAAGTTCTTTATTCTAAAGAAACTTTCTTTTATGTCCTATCCTCCATGAAGAAGGGAGCTTTCCTCATTTTCCTGTTTTCAGATAACACTTTAATCAGAACAGTTCAAAATACCCTTTATACCTTACTCTTCTACAATGAAAGAGGACCAAATCCTGAAGTTTCCACCATGGAGATAAATTCTTGGGTACCTCTGGACTGCCCACATGTTAAGTTGCTGCACAGTAACCAGAGAATCCCACAGGAGCCAGAATGCTATAGTGATGGCAGGCCGTACACCACAGACCATGGACAATGCAGTGGGGGTGCCAGGAAAGAATGTGTACAGACTCCCAGAAGATTGCCCAAAAGAGCTCCAGACTTTCTGTTCTCTCTGTTAAAGCTGAAATGCAGGACCACAGTGTTTGAATTCAACTGCAAGCCATCCTTAAATGCCACAAAAGGGAATCTCACCCCAAGAACCACAATTCCTTTTAATTTTAGGAATATAAGATTTTCCTACCTTGTTCCACTAAGCTTTGAAAGCAAAATCTTCCCCCTTCTAAACAGAGCAACTAGGCTGGTCATCTATGACAGGACAGAATAGCATCAAGACTCCAGGTTCCCGGCTTCCTTGATCACCAACTACTAGTGACTCCTGGCTCCACTCATTCTGGGATCCCTTTGGTTTTTTGTTTTTGTTTTTGTTTACTGTAACAGGCATTGAAACCAGGGGTGCTTAACCACTAAGCTACATCCCCGGTGTTTTCCTTTTTTATGTGTGTTTTGTTTGAGACAGGGTCTTTTAAGTTAGGGCCTCACTAATCCCTCTCATTCTTTACCATTTCTGCCTGTCTTAGATATTTCACTGGTTGTCTCCTCACCCCACACCTTGGCTTGGTGTGCCAGCTACCATGGGGAAAAAAAAAAAAAAAAGTCTACATCTGGTCCAGGCTCCACTTTTCTCAACAGACATGCTTCTGTCACGAGTGTCTTATTAAGTGGATTGTAACTCAGTGAGAGATAAAAATTATGCCATGGTTATTAAAACTCAATAGGATTTTAAAACATTTATTGACTCAGTGAAACAAGAAGCTGTCAGTAAAATTAAAAAAGGTGGTTTTAGACATATTAGTCTCCAAATTTAAGAAAGAAATGTTTTTCAAATGAGTAAACTTTGACATAAAGTTGTAATTTTATCCAAAAATAATTGTTAATTTGTTTTAAATCATTGCTTCCAAATACTTTTTCTGGCATAGAAATTATGACCTTTTTGCAATTATGGACACTACAGAATTAGTATACTGAGTTGTTAGGTTCATCGTAATGAAGTTTAACTATGCCTCACACCTCTATTTGGAGACAACTCTCATTTTTTGAGCACATATTTTATACCAGGTACTGTGCTAAGTAATACATATTTCTCATTTAATTCTCATGGCTTCCCTGAGAGTTTAAAAAAAAAAAAACATTTTCCCACCTTGACATGTGAGGAGATTGATTATTCAAGACAGGGTAGCTGCCTGAGCTCACAATGCAACTGGCAAAATTGAGATTTGAAACACTGAGTATTTTCAAAAACTCTTCCCCAGTCCTGCAGTATTCAGTGCTTCTAAGGTTTCTGAGATGAAAATCTCTGCAAAGGGTCTAGAGAAAGTGTGGGTAAGCATGCCTGCATGGCTGTTTCTTGACTTCTTCAATCTGATTTCATGTTTCTGTGGTACAAAGGAAATTACAATAAAATGAGGGTTACTACCAAGAGGCTACTCTGAACAAGTGTGCCACTCTAAGGTATATGTTATTGTCCACAGCTACATGTAGGCATTCCAGCATCTGCCCAGTGACCTGTGAGCTCCTCTCAGAGGACTTTGGATGGCAGAGAGATTTCAGGAAGAAACAAAGGAGAGCTGTGTCATGCAGTGTCAGGATGTGGTCCTCAAGAACTGTCCACTTGAAAGAAAATATAGCTCTGTTTGCCTTTTAGATCTAAAAACAGAACTTCAGGTATTTTAATCTCATTGATCCTAAAATATAACAGATTTAGCTGGGTATGTAGTTCCGTAGTGGAACACTTTCCCTAGCATGTACAAAACCCCAGGTTCAAACCCCAGCACCACAAACAAAACAGAACAAAACAAAACCCAGTAAATTTAATGTTCACTGTGGAACAAAAACAAACTTACTATTCTAACACAAAATTCTGAACAATATGATAAAAGGTACAAACCCTGTTCATGTTTTCTGTTATTTATGGTCAGATGAAAATTTGACTTACTTTTTTTTCAAATTCCGTTTTATCCCATGTCTGAAGTTTTGAAATGGAGTCATTCATCATTTCTTCCCTGTACATGTTTATATTTTCTTTTTCGATTACATCAGCATTACTAGTCAGAAGGTAGCATTTGCTACCTCTTGCTCTTCCTCTGCCTATTGGAAAATAAATATTTTATTTAGTGTTTTTGACTTAAAACTCATATATCATGAGAACACAAAAACAAAAGGACAGAGATATTCCTAAAATTTCAACTTTGGTTCACTGAATCCTGCTTTCACCTGCATGTTAAACACATGGATAAACCAGGAGCCCACCTCAGGCTAGCTCTCTTAGGGTCTCCAATGGCACAGTGTGATTGTATAGCCTTATTATCAGAAATGCCACTTTAAAGATAATTCAATATGAACCCTTCGTATGACTCTGAGCATGATTCTAAGATGATAATGAATAGTTCCTTCCTCAAGAGCCTTTTAGGCAATGACATGTTCACAATCACCAGAACGAAGATAGACATAAAGGGCTGTGGGCATTCAAAGATCTTATTCTAGCTGGGGGACTTAGGGACAGGTAAGATGGATGCAGAGGAAGAAGTAAAAATAGTACCAGTACACTAACCATACTTTCAACAGCAAATGATGAAGTCTGATTGGCTGAAATGGAGAATGAAAGAAGGGGAAGAATGGGAAATAGATTGGAAAGGTGAGTGGGTCCTGGATTTTGAAAACTTGAAGTGAAATGGGGAAACATTAGAGTTTCTGTACTGGCAGTGACGCTCTCAGAGCTGTTTTTCAGGAAAATTAATGTAGTAGTCATAGAAACTGGAAAAAAAGGGAAAAGGAAGTAGGCTAGTTGGGAGATTCTCTAGTCCAGGTGGGACAGAACTCTGAAGAATCTCCTCTGGAGCACAGGGAGCCAGCAGCCCAGTTAGAAAGATCTACACTGGCCAAGTCTCAAGCCAAGTTGGAATTATCCTTTCACAAATATGTCAGTATTGGGCAAGTAAGCAGTATCTTTATGAACAGAATCACTCTAGGGTACAAATTAATGAGTACAACTGTAAACACCCAATCCAGACCAAACAAAGTCACCATTTAGCCACATACCTGAATCCCCTGTACCATCAATTGTATACTCAACCTCATTCAGTAGAGGAAATAGGCCAAAATGACAGACAAACACCAAACAAAAATACAGTGAGAGCCATATAGGAACTGTATCACAGTGTCTCTCACCTCTGGTTTGGATCATTTTGATGACATTGCCCACGTACTCATACAGGATGACCAGATTGCACTGAGCAATGTCGATGCCTTCATCAGCAACTGAGGTGACAATCAGAATATTATCTTTATCTTCTCTGAATGCATCCAGTGCACACTTCTGTGCTGGGAGGGTCATGCCTGTATCAAGCAGACAGACATTAATTACACAACACACCAAAGAGGAAACTTTCCACTTGAAAAACTAGCAACTACTTATGGAATACACATTATATTCAAGGTTTATAATAAGTGCTTTATATTCCTGATCTCCCAACAACCATAAGCATTAGGATCTATTCCTATGCCAGTTTAAGAGAGGAAATTTAGAGAGACCTTTAATATCTGAGACTTTGCAACAACACTAACAGTTCAAATCCCAACTGCGGCATTTACTAGTTGTGTGGCTTCAACAATGTCATTCCAAAACAAATACCTTTTTGCAAAAATATCAATAGCTAACAATAACACCTTTACATGCAAACAGGAATTTACAGCTGACAAAACTTTTTCATACTTTTGCACTCACTGGAACTTCACAAGGCCCTTTTAGATGAACAAGGAATTGTGACATGATTCCCCTTTATAGATGAGGGCCTTACAGTTCCAGAGGTATGGTAAACTGAAAGGTTAGCAAGCAGTAGGTTCATTTCTTTAACTTATGTTTAATGCCCAAATAGTGTGCTTCCTGGAGTGTTCTTCACTCCCTGCCTTCTGTTGTCTGAGAATTATTCCTCTCACGCTCTAAGGTGAAACTCTGGGTGGCTTCAGTTATATTATGTTTTTCAATCAAAGAGACAGCACTCGCTGTTCACCAATAGTTGTATTGTTTCTCCGGGAAAGAGAAAACACTATCTGTCTATCTGTTCTTCCTCTTGTTGGGCACACAGCTAAAACAGACTTCCTAGCTTCCCTTGCATTTGGAGTGCCTATGACTAATTCTCATTAATGACCTACAGACAAAAGCAGTGTATTCCTTTTTCCAAAACTGACCCTAAAAATCATCCATACTCTTGCCATTTCTCCTCAATGGACTAAATAAGGTTATGGTAGAGGAAGTAGAGACACCCTGGGATGATAAATAGCAGCTACTGGGTTGAAATAAGCACTTCAATTATGTTGGGCCACATTCTCCCACTCGGATTCTGAGATTGGGTTTTGGAGACAGGTAGTAAATTGGGAAGGTATGGGGAGTCTTAAATGAAGAAATGGAGAGAGCAACTGTAAAGAAAAAAGAATGAAACAGACATATGGAATCAGAGGACTTCCCAGTCTCATTTGTAAAAGTGCACTTGAAGCCTAAGTGCACTTCCTATACAGACCTGAGCATCCTTGTAGCTGGCCCCCATTCTGCTCAGACTAGCTAAGTAGATTTCTATTAACTGGGGAGAAAGAAAGGACCTCGACTAAGATAGCCACATGTTTCCATGATATCTTATAGCAGTATGATCTTGAAGGCTACATTTAAATTGTCTATATAGACTGAAGTTAGGACGTGGTAATTGCCCAGTTCACGTGATCATGGCAACACCAAAAATGGTGAGAAAGAATATGCACACTTAAGTTCAAACTTTACAGGCTCCAAAGACCCATTGGCATTTAAGTTTTAGTGGAATCACCTTCAGATCTCCACTTAACGTTTCATAGAAAAGCCCCACCTCAAGCAAGCAGAGGAAAGTAATATTACCTCCTTTACCTAGCTGGCCATGGGATCCAGTTTGTACAAAGACCATTTTCCAAGTTGATGAATTATTTGTAATTCCAAGTCGTGAAAACTCAAGTGCAATCGGTTTTATTTGTAGAAAGTCACTTAAATTTAATTCCTAATTATTTGATTTTACTTTGGGGTTTCTTTACTCAGATTACTCTTTGTTAAAGATACAAATATACTTTCTATTTCTTTTGAATCCATGGATTCTCAGTAAAACTGAAACCAAACAAATGAAACAATACATGTGGACCACTCTGTGAGAAGTCTATATGTGAAGTCTATATGTGAAAAGCTAATATTGAATCTGTATTAAACACTTGCTATGTGCCAGGCATTTCTAAACCAGGAGATGGCAAATATTTTTTATGAAGGGCTTATTAGTAAATATTTTAGGCTTTGTAGACCATGCTTCATAGCTGCTCTACACTGCCACTGCAGTGTGAAGCAGCCACAGACAATACATAAGTGAACATGACTGTGTTCCAACAAAACTTTTTATAGACACTTAATTTGAATTTCATATCTGCTTCATGACATGAAAAAAATCTTTTGATTTTTTTCCACCATTTAAAAATGTAAATCTTATTTTTAGCTCAGGAGTCATTCAAAATCATGCAATAAGCTGTATATTGCTATTCATATCAACCCTATGAGCTATAATGAATATTATTATTTTTCCATTTGGCAGATGAGGAAAATGAGCATAGATTAAATAACCTGCTTCTTCACAAAATAGAAAATCAAAAGGCAATAGGAATGGGAATTTGTAAATATTCAGACTTAGCAAACTGAACTGACATTTATCTTCTACCTGAAGTTTTGTTATAAAAGCTCATGATTTTTCTAGTTTAATGGTAACAAGAAGAAGATAGACCAGAAAAAAAAATATTTAGTTAAAATTATCTTCACCTATCTATCCAAATCATCTTAACCTATCTATCCATTCATCAAACATTTATTTAGTAATCATAGATCATGGTTTGTCAGATAGTAGCAAAATGGTTATAGGTTCCACTTTTATCCATAAGGAGCTCACATTTTGTAGGAGGATATAAATAGGAAGCTGTGATTCCATGAGGTGAGCAATGAAACAGGTAGAGTGGATGCTGTGGAAATGTAGAAGAAGGGCATCTCTGTTCATTTTCAGAGGATGGTGGCTGCTTGGGAGAAGAACAACGCCTGGCACAGAGGGAGTTCTAAAGTAAGAATATTTTTGGAATGCCTACTCAGAAAACTCATGTTGGAATCATTTGCAGAGAACTTTGAATCCCAACCACACTAAGGTGATGCTGTACTTCACTTGATAAGTCACAGTTTCAAAATCTGAATCTACTTTTCATATTCCAAAAGTTTAGAAATTATATATGGGGAAAGAATATGAGCAACGACTGAGGATCAAGATGATGGGATGATGAGAAGTTGCTTACTACAAACAACACTCAATAAGAAGAGCAGAGTGAGAGCCCATCATTGTGGGTCATGAAATAGTCTCTAGAGAGCAGGCAGCACAGCTGTGAAGAGGTCAGAATGAGAGCTGGCCATCTAGGACCTTCTCAGATGGTAACAGAGAAGCCTTTTATCCTTTGACCACCCTAGCTAGACTTCAGGATTGTCACCTTTGACTGTTTTTATACCATAATATATATAATATACATAAAAGCTATATGTCAACAGTTTAAATAATAATAATAATACAGAATATTTATATTTTCAGTTAATCTTAAATTTGTTGATTGAGAGTTTAAGGAAAGGGATACATTCAACCAGTATTTGGAAAACAACTTTGGCTCTGTTGGTTGGACATATGAGAGGAAGCAACTGTCTACCAGCAAAGAGACTAGTGTTTGTGGTGTTTGAGCAGCGTGATGGCCTTCTAATTCACCAACTGAGTGAAACTGAACTACAGTTCCCAGTTACTCATCTAGGTGCTGCTGAGAAGGGATTTTGCAGATTTGATTAAAATCCACAATCAGTTGAATTTAACTTAAACTAAAAGGGAGTTCATTCTAGGTGGGCCTGACCTATTCAGGTGAACTTTTTAAAGGGAACAGGATGGGAAGCAATGAGCTCGGCCCTCCCTGAGCTCAGAGACTTCAAATATTCATGCTTGCAGGGTTTCAACCTGATTCTGATCTTCCCTTCCTGTCTACCTGCCCTACAGATCTCAGACTTGCTTGCCAACCCAATTGTATAAGCCAATTCCTTCTGTGACATTTCTCATGGCTCTAAGTTTTCATTCTATTTTTTATTTTTTATAATCACCTACAGAGACAATGCAAATACTAATTTTAAAAAGCTACTATGTGACTGTATTTCAAAGTTGTAAAACATTTATTAAATCTTAAGAGTAAAGACAAACAACAACAACAAAGAAATCTCTAGGTTATGCATAGGTATGTGTACACATAAAAATACACATACATATACCATATATATGTATAATCTCCTACTGGTTTTGCTTCTCTGACTGAACCCTGTAAAAGCATTTAAAAAGAATTTATATGTATTATGTATTTTATATAGATAGTATACTAAATCTAATTTACTACATATATAAGTACCTGTATTCTGATTTGTTCTGCCACGACCAGTCAATACACCAGGTTTTAGAAAGTTGAGTGCAGCATTTTCTTTAATCCATTTCTTTAAAGCCTAAAAATGAAAACTCTCTTTATTAATTCAATATTGAAATATATATTTAGATAAATAAAAAAGATTTATAGAATACAGATGGATATCAGACAGATAAACCTTGAAATCCATGCAATAATACAGACTAGTGGTATAGATTTTTGTGACCTATCTGGTTTAATTGTCAAGATATATCTTAAGCAAAAAAAGTAAAGTTCAAAATAGTGGGTACAGAGAAGTAATAAGTGAGTTCAGCAAAACTGCAGGATACAAAAATCAATATACACAAATCGATTGTGCTTCTACATACTACAAATAATTAGAATTTGGAAAAAAATGTTAAAAGCAACATTCATAATAACGTAACCCAAAGTAATACCTAGGTAAAAGTCTAACCAAACACACGCAGGGTCTCTATGTTGAAAATGACAAAAAATTGGTAAAACAAATGAAAGAAAACACAGTAGTAGCCTCAGTGACTTCCATCTCCTAAATTCAAATCCTCAACTTGAGAGTGAATTTCACTTAATAATTTACTTCTAAGAAGTACAGTAGACATGATGAGATACAAATTCAAAAAAGAATTTATAAAATGAATATGGCTTCCAAATCAGGCCCTCTTTCTCTCAATCTCTCTTGGGTCACTCACTCTGGGGAAAGCCAGCTGCCGTGTTGTGAGGCAGCCTGGTGGAGAGACCCACATGAGTAAACTTGGAAGCACATCTTTTAAAGCCTGTCAATAGCCATGATAAGGAAGCTCAGAAGTTGATCTTCCCCTCAAGATGACTGAAATCATGACCAACACCTTGACTGCATTCTACAAGAGACCTTGAGCCAGAAATGCTGTTTTTCCAGAATCCTGATCCATGAGTGTTAAGATAATAAATGTTTGTTGTTCCCTAGCATTAATTTGGACTAATTTGTTACTTAGTAACATATAACTTATAAAACGTCCTATATAAATGAAGATATATATTATGGTTCTGAACTAGAAGACTCAATATTGTTAAGATGCCATTTCTTCCCAAATTTTATCTATACAGTCGATACAATTCCAAGTGAAATTCCAGCAAGCATTTTCATATATGTGGACAATCTAATTCTAAAATGTATATGGAAAGGCAAAAGATTATGGCTGAAACAACTTAGAAAAAAATTGGAAGACTTACACTATTCCATTTCAAGACATCATAAAGCTACCGTAATCAAGTCAGTTGTGGAATGAATGAATGAATGGATGGATGAATGAACAGATCAAAGGAACGGAGAAAAGAATCCAGAAATAGATCCAAACAAATACAGATAACTGATTTTTTGGTTAAAAAAAAGTTACAAAGGCAATTCAATAGAGAAAGGAGTCTCAACATACATTGCTGAACAATTGGATGTCCATATTCAAAAAGAAAAAGAAAGCACCTCAACCTATAACAAAGAAAATCTGGGGGACCTTAAACAAGCAAAGAATTCCTAGATATACTATAGGCAAAATCCATAAAAGAGAAAATTGATAAACTAATCTTTGGCCTTTTCAATCTGCAAAAGCTATTGTTAAGAAAATTGGGTGACAGGGGGCGGGGTGAGTGGAGGCATAAGCCAGAAGAAAATATTTTCAAATCACATGTCTCACAGAGGACTTTTTGTGAGAACATTAAAAAGAATAATCAAAACCTCAATAAGAAGATAAACAATCCAAATTTAAAATAGGCACCAAAAAATAAAAACTGAACAGATACCCCAACAAAGTTAAAAAGCATATAAATGATGTTTAGCCATCTCAATCACTAATGAAATGCAAATCAAAATTCTTGTGAGATACCATTACACATCCATAGAATGGCTAGAATTTAATTTTCTGTGTGGGTAGATGAAGTTCTTAATCCACAGGTATCAGGATTTATAATTTAGGGTGATTAAGATAGTGAGGTATTCAGGTAAGAATAAACAAACAGAAAACCAGAATAGAGATCCCAGAAACAGACTCACACACATATGGACACTTGACTGCTGAGCAGTGAGTAAAAGGCAGTCTTTCACATGGTACTAGGCCAATTTGTCATTCACAAGAAAAAGGAAGGCTTACATCCACAAGTGCTCTGGTTTTCACGAAAAGAATGGTTCTGGTCTCTGGATATAAGTGGTACTCTTCTTGTAAGATGAGGCAGAGGTCGTTGAGTTTAGGGTTCTCATTGCTGGGATCTCTGCAAACACTTTCTAGTTCCTCCAGTTTTTCTGCAAATGGAGAACACTTTACAAATGGCTTCAAAATTCTTAAAATTTATAACACATCGTGACCTAAAAGTTCAGTTAATCTCTCAATCTTAGACCAAAATTTTCTAAGAAACAACTACCAATATAAGTTGGTACATTTTAGGAAGGTCATTTGGCAATATCCATTAAAACATAAAGCTCACACAACTTTTGATACAATAATTCTATATCTAAGAATTTGAAACACCACTATATTTAGAAAATTATGGAAGAAATCTCCAAGAATAGTCACAATACTTTCATTTAGAAAACAACCTAAATGCCCAAAAGGTGGGAAACAGTTCAACAGATCATGATGGGCTATACATGTCAGTTGTTAAAATTAATTAGGGATTGGGCTGGGGCTGTAGCTTAGTAGTAGAGAACTTGCCGGGCATATGTGAGGTACTGGGTTCGATCCTCAGCATCACATAAAAGTAAATAAATAAATATATATATTGTGGCCATCTATAATTAAAAAATATTTTTAAAAATTTATAAGGGATTAATACATACATAACGGTTTCAAAGATATTTTAGATTTAAAAATCAAAATACAGCCAGGCACGGTGTTGCACATCTATAATCCCAGTGGCTCAGGAGCCTGAGGCAGGAGGATTGAGAGTTCAAAGCCAGCCTCAGGAAAACAAGGCACTAAGCAACTCAGTGAGACCCTGTCTCTAAATAAAATACAAAACAGGGCTGGGGATGTGGCTCAGTGGTCAGGTGCCCTGAGTTCAATCACTGGTACCAAAAAAACAAAATCAAAATACAAGATAGTATATTCAGTACCATGCCATATGTGTGTGTGTGTGTGTGTGTGTGTATACACATACATATACATGTATGAATGAAGCTGTGGTGTGCTAGAGCCAGATCATACCAGACTGATAGTCAATTGTTAAATTTTTGAGAGTTGCATGAGCTAGCTTTAAATACAATGATTATTAAAATTTATATAATTGATATACATTTGCCACTCAATAATATATTAAAAATGAAGGTAATAAATAGCCCATACTCATATCTCTTAATTATTTTATTACTTTTTACTATAATTTGCTCTTAAATTATTTACATCTATTGTGTCTATATGGTAGGGATACTACAGAATGGTGTGCACTGTTCATTTTTTTGGTAACTCATTTGATGACAACATGTTGGTGGCTTGAACTTGATGACAGTGGGAATATTGATACCAGAAAAGTCAGGAAACAGTGAAAATCAATGCTTGATCTATATTCTTGACAATCTAGACTTATGAAAGCAATGAGAAAATTATGCAGATCAAACTTAGCTATTAAGAGTACACTGATAATAATAATCATAATAATAAACATAATCTCCCAGGATTTGAAAAACTACTGTCCAATTCAGAATTTAAAAAAAAAACTGCTCAGATCCTTGAAGTGAAGCTTCAGTGTCTCTGTTGTTTCATTTCCATCTTACTCCCAACATTAATGAAAATATATACCAACATCCATGTCAGAAGTATATTCATCTGTTAGCTACAACCATAAGTTGGTAATGAGTACCAGGATTCTACAAAACCACTAAAAGCCATTTATACAAGTCAACTGGCTATGTAGAATTTACAATCAAGGAGACTGTATTTATTATTTGTAAGTTGCATGCTATATAGCTTCTGTATCAATAAAATTTATAACAAACTTATGTATAATATATGCACACATTCTTTCCAGAAAACTGTTAAATGTTTATCAGCACAGCACACCACTAGGTATACATATGTATAGTAAATACTTCAGTATAGGACAAGGTAATTAACAACAATGATTACCTTTGGGAAAAGAAATTTGAAAGAAAGAGGAAGAAAATTTTTCACTTAATATGTTTCCATATTTTTGGTAATAATATGAGGGCAGTAGAATTAAGGGTCATTTTGATTTCCTCTTCATATAGAGGTATATATACATATAGTCTTTAAAGATCATTAGAATACTTATTTGTATTCTTTAAACTTTTATAAAAATCACTGAAAGTTAAAAAAAAAATGTCATCAACTCTATGAGAATTATACTTTGCAAATTCTACTTTTTTCCTTCTTCCAAATAGGTAATGGTTTCAGCGACCGAATCTCTCCATAGGTATGAGATCTCACTGAAGCCAGTCCCACTGTTTTGTTTTGGAGTGCTGGGGACTGAACTGTTGCCCTACACATGCTAGGCAAGAACTCTACCACTGAGCTACACCCCAGACCCATAATATCTTCTTAAACCCAGTACAACTGCCTGAGCACCACCAAACTTATGTATATTAAATACAACACCATGTCTGTATGTTGCCACTCAGAATTATCAGACTCTGGTGGCTTCCTTCTCAGAAAACACCCCTCACCTTCAAACCTCCGAGTAAGATCTTGCTCAGTCTCATCAAATCCCGCTGTTCGGACATTGTTGAAGAAGTCTTTCAAGTAATTCAGAGCATCTTTCATTTGTGCATCCTCACTGATAATGAGGGAATCATTATATTTCTATTTAAAATAAAAACTGATTTTCAATATATTTCCATCGTCTAACACATTTGCCCAGCTTAAATTCAATTAGCTGCCCTTAACAAGGAATTCGTTTTTAAGTCTATTTCAGTTGGGTTTTTTAGATGAATGTTCCCTGATGGTTCTATAATCAAAATTTGAGCCAAATACAGTTTTTAAAAATCTCAGTTAGCTAGAAACATTAAGTAATTAGAAGCACTTTCAATTTTAAAATTCCATCTTGGCAAGAGGGGGCAGGTAGAGAAACTCATGAAAAATGCATATCATAAAAAGTAATAACAAAAGCATATCAACTTCTACACCTACATTATAATTCAAACATTCAACTTAATTTCTGAAGTTGAATTTCTAAATCATAAATACACCTTTCAGAATGACATTACTGACCTCCTATACCAATTCAATTAAGATAATTAAAATTCTACAAACACATGCTAACTGAATGCATTTTAAAATATTTTCAGTGACACAATGAGCAAAGGTGATGATTATTACTGTTGTTCCTGGGTTAACCAGAGACCCTAGATTTCTGAGCACGGGACTTTATCAGAAGCAAGAAATCACAGGTTCAGGCAATGGGACTCACATAGGCTTTAAAGATGGCTACTACTGGTCACATATCAAGAAAATGTCTTCTTATCATCACCCAATTTTTCCCAACCATGTCAAACATGGGACTGCTGAAGTGATGGTCAAGTTTCAGTCCTGTTACCTCCACTATTATCATTTCAGAAATAATGCCTCACCAGGGATTGAACCCAGAGGCATTTAACCACTGAGCACATCCCCTGCCCTTTTTATATTTTATTTATAAAAGGGTTTCACTAAGTTACTTAGAGTTTTGCTAAGTTGCTGATGCTAGTCTTGAACTTGCCATCTTCCTGCCTCAGCCTCCCAAGTCGCTGGGATTGCAGGCATGCACCATGTCTGGCTCAGAACTTTCCTTTCAAATCAAAGATTCCTAAATGAGTTCTTGGGGAGAGGATGAGATAGATGTTAATAGACTCTCCTCGGCTACCACAGTGCAGCTCCCAGGGGATGCTATGACTAAAATAGCCTTTGAAAAGAAGTAACATACCCGCAAGTATGAAGTATACAGAAATAGTGCTTTGCAAATCCTGCTCTCTTCCTCTTTGTCTGGCAGTCGAAACACCATGCCTGCTTTATGAACTCCAACAATCCGTTGTTCATACTTCTGTGTTCCAAAGTCCCCATTTTGAGTTTGAAATAAGTTTCCTGGGGAGGAAAAAAAAGCTTTTCACTGTGCCATATGGTCAATCACTTAAGGTTCTAGCACGCCCCATGCTCTGATTTCCTTTCTTACTATCTTTAAACAGGGTATGCCTCCTGCAACAGTCTGAGCCTTAAGCAGTGTGTTTCTGTGTACATATGGTTATTTACTGAGTCCTCAACTATGTACCAAGAATCACAGGGTCTTACTTTCATAATTTCACAAACTCATGAGGTAGAGATTACACTTTCTAGTTGTTTATAGGAAATTCAGGAAAGCTAAGTAATTTACCAAAGTCCCACAGATAGAAAGAGTGGGGAGGGCCAGAATTCAAACCCAGAGTGTCTGATGCCCTAATTCTATTGGCTATGACAACTAAAAGGATCACAGAGATACAACAATGGACTTGGGAGGTGGGAGGGGGACTTTGCCTTTAAAAATAAAGAAGTAGTGAGTAAAAATAACAGGTCTCAAGAGCTTCACCAGAGGGTGTATAAAAGCAGGAGATTCAAGACTCAACACAGCCTGTTCTGCTTTGCTGTGAACTTAGGCCATCTGATCTCCAGAGAGCAGTCAAACAGAATAAGAGGGCCAGACATAACAGGAACTCAAGAGATGCATGTTACGGACACCTCTGTATGCATCCCCTAAGCTAAGCCTCAACTCCTTGGTTCAAAAACAGAGTTTGCTATGGTCCAGGCTCTGTTTAGGGCTGAGGATAAAAAGATGAGGAAGGCAAAGCCTGGGCTGTTTTCAAATGGCTTGGTCTTGCAGATTGAGTTCCCTTTGCCTGAAACATATCAGTTTTCTGGGGCTCCTCCAGATGAGAACAGTACATTAAAATTCCCCTCGTCCATTCATTTTTAGAAAGAGGAACAAAGGAGACTGCTCTAACATGTAACATGCCTCTTTCCTAGCCCCAGTGACAAACAAGATGGCCAACAGAAACTAGATGAACCACCAAGTATTTACTGAATTGAATAGGTGTAAAAACAACTTAAGCAATTTGGAAATGACCAATTGAAAGGATACGATGGAAAGATGGAAGGCAATGTACCAGGGGTTAGAGGAATAAGAAAGTAGAAAATCATGCGACTCCACCCCATCTCTCCCTTCCTCTGCCACTTCACCATGTCACCTTGCTCCCAGATGACCAATGAACTGCTCTCCCCACCTCTTCCCTTGTTTCCTCAATTCTTACCCCACCCAGAAGCTAGAGGGTGTTTACAAAATTTCAGGTGAGAAACCATGCTTCCCAACTGCATAAACGCCTCCAATGGATTCCTCAAGCCAAACTCCTACCCTGGTGCTATGGTTTAGATATGGCTAAGCGTCTATCAAAAGGCTCATGCATTCAAAGATCAGTCCCAGTGTGGCCATGTTAAGAGATGGGGCCTAGGAGGAGACACTGCCCTTAGAAGGGACTAAAGTAGTTCTTGTGAGAGGGTTGTTAAAAAAGAAGAAGCCCCTCCCTGGCTCTACTCTGGCTTCCTGTCTGGAGATGGGATCTCATCCTCTCACATGTACTCCTACACCAATGCCATCCACCATGAGACCTTCACCAGAGCCTGTGCCATTTTGTTTAGGCTTTTAGCCTCCAAAACAAGGAGCTAAATAAGTTTCTTTTCTTTATCAGTTACCCAGTCACAGGTATTTCATTAAAGTAAAAACAGGCTAGTGCCTCTATTCACAAAGGGTGAACAGGGATCTCTGGTGTCTGGCCTTGACCTACTTTTAATTTTCACCTCTAGCCATTCCACTTCCCTTCTTTCACTTTATAGGACTAATGGAATTCCCCATACTTTCTCTAGTCTGCTGACCTTGGCAGATTGAGTTCCCTTTGCCTGAAACATAGCTGATGATCAGCACCCAGCCAATCCAGAAGTTTCACTACTTAATTTTGGCTTTGCCCTTAGATTGGAAATTTCATGAGGACAGAAGCTACACCTCAGGATTTCACACTATATTCCCTAGCACATTGCTTGGCACTGAAAGAATGAATGAACATGTTCAAGCAACGGCTAAATCCAAGTTGGAATTGTAAAGATAAAGGGAAGCAAATTATCCATGTGCATTAGAGTTCAACAATTATTTCCTAGGCAAAAGGCTATATGTACATAAACTTGGTATGTCAAGAAAACCAACCAATGAATGGAACATAAAGTGGAAGAGACAGTGAAGGTGGGAAAATTGCCATAAGGCTATTAGAATGGGTCCTAGGTTAAGCTTGGTAAGAAAAGGAAAGGTAAAAGCAAAAAGCTCCTAGAATTCATTGTGTTCTTTCTTCCTTCCTTGCCTGCTATCCTTCCAACCTCACTTGCTTCTCTCCTTGACATGATTGACTCCCTCAAGAATTTTCTCAGCTTAGGTCCTCAGAAAGCCCTTCCCAGTCCAGGACAAGGTTCCCAGGTGCTCCTGTGCTGCCCAGTGTGAGACTTCTCACCCCGTGGCAACTATTTGCATCAGATTTCCATTATTTGACTCTTGAGTTCCCTGAGGGCAGGGTCTCTATACGTCTCTCTCTCTATTTCTCTCTCTTGTGGGACTTTATCTTTAATCTCAATATTTCCGTTGCCTAGCCCAGTGCCTAGAACGATAAATATTTCATGAATGGAAGAATGAATAAAAAGTGGAAGGACAGAACTTGGTTACTCCACGAGGGAGTTTCAAATGAAAAAAAAAAAAAAATATATATATATATATATATATATATATATATATATATATATATACCAAAGATCACCTCTAGTGGCTGGGGTTGTGGCTCAGTGGTAGAACACTTGCCTAGCATATTTGAGGCACTGGGTTTGATTCCCAGCACCACATATAAATAAAGGTCCATTGACAACTAAAAAATTATTTTTTTAAATCACCTCTAGGTTTTAATCACCAGCAGGAGAATGGTGGTTTCATGTTATATGAATAGGAAAGTCAGTACAGAAAGCTAATTTGGAAGGTCAAGAAAGCTGATAAACTGATTTAAACGTATTTTTCAAGATGTGCATGTCCAAACAATTTACATGACATTTAAAAAGAAAAACAGGCAAGAGAGAATAAAGGAGAACTTATTAGGCTCCTGAATAACCTATGATTAAGAAAGTCCATATCTGGGGCTGGGGATGTGGCTCAAGTGGTAGTGCGCTCTCCTGGCATGCGTGAGGCACTGGGTTCGATCCTTAGCACACATTTAAAAAAATAAAATAAAGATATTGTGTCCACCTAAAAATAAATTAATTAATTAAATTAAATTAAAATTTAAAAAAATATGGTGTTGACATTGTCTAAGTGAAAGAGAAAGTAGAAAGCCACTAGTGAACGCTCTACGGCTATTCCAATGGAAGGGACACAATATATGAGACTTATCTCACTGAGAGTTAAGAGAACTCACCAAATTCTGCACAGATATTCCTTGCCAGACTCTCTATGTCCCTCATCAGCTGAGATACGATGAATTTAAATTTGTTGGTAGTCCGTGATTCCACTTTCCTGGAAACTAGAACCATCAAAGGCAAGTAAGTACTTTTAGGGAAGAACAAATCGTAGTTCAATGTGGGTATCTCCAAACCTTTTACTTCCTCTGGAAAATTAGAGATCCCAAGTTCACTGGCAGATGGTCTTAATCGTACAACAAATGCTCAAAAAACTTGGCTCCCTATTGCTCACCACACTGACTCTGACATTTGTTCCCCATGCTTTGGTTTCTCACTCAGCTGCCCTGTTACCTCTGACAAGCCAAAGCCCTCCTGTTCTGCAAGTGGCACACTCGAATCCTGTCTCTGTGCTTTGCTGTTCTCCTTTCCTACTCAGCCCCCAAGAGTGTCCACACATGGTTGTATTCTTTCAGCAGAATCTTATTAATTGCCTATCATGTGCTATGTTCTGGTGATAGACAGTTGAAAAGAACACACTCATGCTCCATAGAGGGCTGAACTCATAGGAGAGTTCTATAACCTAAGTAGGGGCAAGGTACCATGGAGTACAGGAGCAGAATAGCTAATGTTTTGGGGGGAGGCAGTGTTGTTGAATAACTATGGGAAGAAAGAAAGGAGCAAGAGTAGTCATGGGGAAAGGACAGCATGGGCAAGAGCTCAAAGGGAGAAAGCTCATGGCACATGTGGGAACTCAGAGGAATGCAACATGGTTGGGTTTATGGGATTTGGGAAGAGAGGAGGCTCAGAAGGCTGGAGGGGCCAGATTACAAAGAAATTTATACGTGATGTTAAAATGCTGGGTACCTTCTCTCCATTCCTTACAGATTGTTCCCCATCAGGAACTTACCCGTGTCCTCCCGATTACATAAGTATTTGTTTTGCCTTAGACTCATACAGTCCTGTGCTGCTCAGAGAGCAAGGGTGTATCTCTTGAATCTCTCTTGCCCTTGCAGGATTAGTATAATAATAAAGTCAATAAACAAATATTTGTGAGTCGATCTTATTTTAAAGATAATATTCTGATCTTTTGAGGTCAAAGAAGGTGAATTCAGATAATTTAAACTACATTTATCAGATACATATTTTTTAAATTTTTTTTTTTAGTTATAGACGGACATAATACTTTTATTTATTTTTATGTGATGTTGAGGATCGAACCCAGGGCCTCACACATGCTAGACAAGTGCTCTACCACTGAGCTGCAATCCCAGCCCTCAGATATGTATTTAAATGATGATGACCACACAGTACCTGGCTCAGGCATGGAGCACAGGGAAGGACTAGGCCAGCCGTTGGCTTTCTACCTGCTTAGATTTTCTCATCCTCTCATTCACATTGCTAGGACCTTTATCTGGGTTTTATGGAGCCAAAGTAGAAATTTTTGCTCCTTATAGGCCATTTCTAATGTTCATCCATGTGGAGGGAAGACAACACAGGAAGAAAGACTGGAAATGTTATATGACTGTTTCCCAGGTTTGGGGTTAAATATTTTCTCCTAAACAAATAAAGGGCCAAAGTTCAGTGTTCGTGTAAATCACCCTGAACTAGGGGTAGCAGAGAGTGTTAAAAATTCCCAAGAGCTTGTTCTTGGATACCACTTACATTTCTGGGGCTTATAAACCACTTGCTCCAGTTCCTCCAAGTTGTCTCTGACTGTTGCTATCACTGTTGCATCAAGAGAAGCACACAGTTTGCAGATGTAAAGCATGGCTTCATCTGTGGTTTTGGCATCCCCAACACCAACTGAGGCAGTCAGCCCAACAACCTGTAAGACCATTCCAACATTAGCTTTTTTCCCCTAACATTCTCTATGAAATTACAAATAAAAAGGTCCTAATCAGCAAAGCATGAGTACAAGAGTTACAGCTCAGCTAAACACTAAGCAGCCTAGAAACTGAGACAGGGAAAACTTTCAGGGCAAGGATTCTCTTTTCTTTTGCCTTGTGTCCCCTATGATGTGGAGAACATCATACTGAAAAGGAAAAGGACTGAAATTGACACAAATCCATTCCAATCTCAGCCATGTCACAATAACTATGTGTCTTTGGACAAGCACCTGCAGCTCTCTGTAAAGTTGGGAAATCATAGCTATTTATTTGCAATGGTATCTGTGCAGATTTAGTAAGCTACCTCCCTCCAACAGCTGTGCAATAATCATTAAATAACCATCTAACCAGCAAGAAATGTAATTAACATCAAAGTTATTCTAGAAGAATAGGCTATAAGAAAGGTGATTTATATGGAAAGGTTCTATTTTTGGTCTGTGAGCACCATACTAAATTTCTTTTAACCTGCACTCCCCAGATGGATAATTATTAGGGCTGTTGAACTTGACATATGTGCAGACTGATATACCATAAATCCATAGTTTCCAACCACATTTGAGTCCCCCATACAATCAAGGAATTTTTCAGTGTCTCTTACAGTTCTCCCTCAGATTTCAAATTCTCTCCACTCTCCCCAGCTCCCACTCCCTTTCATATATCGATGATACTCAGCAATGTTCAAAAGAGAAGTTATACACCAGAGATTTCTTTTGCTTCCTAATCCATGTAATAACGACTCTCTGAATCGACCCTTCTGATATGACATCAAACATGTCATTCCTCTCCTCTCACACTAATGCATCCACTTGCCCACTAACCCCACACCCTCTGGTGTCTCCAGGCATCTTGCTCTACCAGGCATTGCCCCCACCTCTTTCATTCCGCCTTGCCTACGGCTGTTCCCTACCTCACACTCTATACACAAGTATCACTGAAGAATCTCAAGATTCTGGAGCACACCAGGCTCTTTCAGAACTCTGCCTCTGGACACACAGCACCCTCTTAATGAAAACCACCCAGCCATCTACCTGGCAAACTCCTATTAGTTTCTGCCTAGCCCCTCACCCCCTGCCTTTTTTATTTTTTAACTGGGGATTGAACTCAGGGACCCTTTATCACGGAGATACAATTTCAGTCCTTTTTGGTTTTTTTATTTTGAGATGATCTTACTAAGTTGCTGAAATATCCCAGAACTTGCAATTTTCCTGCCTCAGCCTCTAAGCCCTACTTAACCCAACTTCTGTCAGGTCTTGCCTTACTTTTTTTAGCACACATAGGAGTATTTTCACTCCTGTTCTGGCTGTACCTTATACCTATCTCCACAACACACCATTATGATAAATTGTGACATAATTCTTACATAACTGTCTCCCCAGGAAAACTCAGGTGTTTGAGGACAAGAAATATTTCTTTACGTATTTGCACCCCCAGTCCTGAGAACCATGTAAGGCACAGAGAGGTGGATGATGCGTATAGTCAGCCTTCCATGTCCAAAGGGACATGGAACAACCTCAAATGTAGCCACAAGAGTAAGTAAATAGGCCTGGGTACAGTGGCACATACCTATAATACTAGTGGCACTGAGACTGAGTCAGGAGAATTACTGAGTTCAAAGCCAGCCTCAACAACTTAGCAAGGCCCTGAGCAACTCAGTGAGACCCTGCCCTAAATAAAATACAAAAAAGGGCTGGGGATGTTGCTCAGTGGTTAAGCACTCCTGAATTCAATCTCTGGTACCAAAAGAAAAAAAAAGTAAGTAAAGGAGGATTTAGGAAGATAATAGCTTTTCTGAGGAGTACATCTGACTTTGAAGATACCTGGGGCAGTGGGTCTGAAGATCCTCCAAGTTTCTGATCTAGATAATTGAACATGATCATATTGTATGGGTGGTGTTTATTGGTGTTATGGCATTCATCAAATATCATCAAAGTAAAGACAGACAGTGATGGAATAGTTCCATTTTTGAGATTGTTCACAATAATCTGGGGTGTTAAAATGATGATGTCATTGTTCTTAATAGTCTGTTCTACTGGGACATTTTCAGTTGTTGCTCCAGAAATGCCTGCAACACTGTACCTGGGAAGAGACAGAAATCCTATGTTACCATCCTCCTGAATGAGGAAACACAAAGATGAAGCACTAGATCAGAAGAGCAACTGATGAAGTTCTCCCTAAGTTCAAAAAGAATATATCCTGACATAGAGCAAGTGATTGACCAATGCAAACTCATTATAACTGATAGAATATATTATTTTTTCAAGTCACTAAAAGAAAAAAAGAGTACTTACAAGGGAACTGTCAAATAAATTATAAAATCATCAAAGAAATCAAATGTGCCATTTAAATGTCAAACTTATCAATTAATCATTTAATCACCCTGTAAGAGCAAATCAGATTAGGATTTCTGGCATAGCTAACAAAAGCAATCTGAATTACATCTAGGTTATATAAAAGCTGAATCTCTATTACAATTTTTTTTTAAATTGTGGCTTTAAAAGAGCAAAACAGAAAACACATTCATTGATTAAAGGTAGAAAAAAAGGAGTTGGACTGACTGTTATACCTACCCAAGCCTTTCGAAATAGCTCAAGAACACAGACTTCTGCTGCTCATACACAGGGACATGATTAGCAAAAAAAGCAACTTTCCCTTTTCGTCCTTGTGGAAAATTTTTAAGATGATGTTCACAAATAAGAAGTGAAACTAAGGTTTTCCCACAACCTTTTAATAAACAAGGAAAAAGAAAACATGTAACATGGTATTAGATAGTGCTATAGAAAGGTGTTTCTTTTGGCTCTCCTAACACCAGTGGGCAGGTAAGTAAACTGATCATTTAGAGGGATGAACGACTGCAGAATTTAAGCTATAACTAAAAAATAATCAAGCAACTTCCCAAGTTACCTGCACTTGAATAACCAGGATCAAAAGCATACTAAAAGAGGGCATTTTTCTTTCATTGTTCAAATTCATTTTCTTTCATTGTTCAATTTCATTGTTCAAATTCCTTAAAATACGTGAGACTACATTAATAGGATAGTTTTCTCAAAGACAAATGGAACAGGAAAAAAACTGAATCTTCCTTATTGCCAGTATTCAATAAAAGGGGAAAAAAGAAGGGGAGGGTGGAAAGGGGTTATAAGGGCAGGAAAAATGGTGGAATGAGATGGACATCACTACCCTAAATACATGTATGATTGCACAAATAGTGCATCTCTACACTGGGTACAACCAAAGAATGAAATGTTGCGCTCCATTTGTGTACAATGAATTGAAATGCATTTTGCTATCATGTACAACTAAGTAGAACAAATTAAAAATAAATAAATAAATCTCTTTTTTTTTTTAAAGGGGGAAAGGGAGCAGAGAGGTATGAGTAATAGTGATTGGCTTACCAGTAGGAGCACATATTATTGTATTTTTTCCTTCCTTAGCAGGCAAAGCAAGCTCTAGTTGGTAATTTCTTGGTTTCAAGTTAGTTCGAGACATTTCTATGATACAAAAGGAAAAAAAATTACCAATGGTTACCGCTCTAAGGAATTATGGCATTAGCTGTAGTCAAATGGACATGAATCTGACTGTAGCAAGAAAGGTTTTGGTTGATTATCCTGTCTCAATCTCCTTAGAATCTTGTCTCATTAACCATTCTAGCTTTCTCCAATCATTTGAAGTGAAGAATTTTCTCTCAATGCCAAAGTATCGATGGCAAGAAGGGGGAAAATATTGGAATGAATTCTTTCTTAAACAATACAGAATCCCATAAAGAGAATGCAAAGCAAGAATGGCCTAATTCAGGGCAAGACAGACGACCACCAGTTAGTTATAGGCAACACTATGTGGAACAAGACAAAAATGCCCTCCAAGATCATTAAAGGAAAACAAACTTAATACAGATTCTCAAAGCAATTTCTTCTTGGGGAATAACCATGCTTTGTAATTTTTCAGGCTCTCAAATTTTTAAAAAATACTCAGAGATTTTATCTCAATACCAGGTAAGAATATGACATGTTAAGAGCGTGAAAAGTCTTTGGTCTAAAGAGTTTAATTTACCCATTTTTTAAAAAGGGAGAATTTCTAAAAGATTAAGAGAATTAACTTCACTTAAATGACACATCAGGATCTTTACATCTCAGAAATATTTAAATCAACTTATCGTTATCCATTTTATATCAGAGTGACAAGAAACTGGTATCATTCAGTCGAAGAAGTAACACGCAAATTTTCTTTTCATGTCATCCTAAAATTTGCATTTTTTTCTTCAAACACTACTTATTATTAATCCTAATTTCATTCCTTATATCCTTTTATAAATATCATTTTATTCTGGCATATTACGTAACCTTCTGGTCTCTTCATAAGATGATCATGAAAATATATTTCAAGAAACTTAAGGGGGACTGGGGTTGTGGCTTAGTGGTAGAGCACTTGTCTAGCATGTGTGATGCACGGGGTTCGATTCTCAACATCCCATACAAATAAATAAATACAGGTCCATAGAAAACAACAACAACAAAAAAAAAACAACATAAGGGGACCTTACAGGACCATTAATAAGTACTTATACATTGCCTGATGTTTGAAAACAAGGAGCCCTCTGGTAGGACACAATCCCTCCATGCACTGGCAAATACTACAGGCTGGTTCTCAGTCAGGTACATTTGTGCAGTGCACATAGCTGGCATGGCAGCCCTGGGATCTTAGAAGGAAACTGAACAAGTGGCTAACAAACACAAGTATTTTTTCAGAAAGTAAGGCCGCTGTTGGATTTTTCAGACACTGAGGTTCTGAGAGGACTCTGCCTTTTCAATGTAGCCATAATTCAATGTAGCCACAATAATTTCTTGGTGATAAAACAAGAATGAAGAAAAAAAAAAGATAAGCTAAAAGCAGAAGAAGCAGTCACAGAAAATCAAATGACAATTCTAACCATAAAGTATATATTTTAACTTAAATTATCTTTTCTTTATTAAAAAAATTTCCTTTAAAAAAAATCACAAGGCTGTGACTTCTGGCAGTGCAAAATATATCCCCCCACAAATACCTGAAGAACCCCATTATGAAAAAGAACAAGCAATGCCGGTACCTGAGGGTGCCTGGGAATTCTGACTAAGATTCTGGTGTTCTGGATCTTCCTGCAAGAAAATGTGTATTTCAGAAGTTTCAATTTCATCATCCTCCAGATCTTTATTTTCAATATCTTTTTCACCTATGTGAATAGACAAAGGAAGAACTTAGAATCTTAATGTAATCTGATTACAGTTTTGATAAAATTTTAAACTTCCATTAATTTCCCACAACCACATCCCTTCACTTCTCAAACAATTAAGAGAATCATCTTGAGTGTGAAGTCTCCATTTGATATTTGAACTCCAAAGTCATTTAGAACTAATTATTGTAGGGCTGGGGATATAGCTCAGTTGGTAGAATGCTTGACTGACATGCACAAGGGCCTGGATTCAATCCCCTGCACCACACAAAGAACTAATTATTCAAGGTATAAAACATGGAACCAGTAACTCTGGAAGCTTGTTAGAAATGCAAATCTTAAGCCCCTACTGGATTAGAATCTGCATTTTAAAAAGGCTTCCAAGGAATTCATATGTACACTAAAAAGAGAAGCTTCTTCTTAGCAGACATTCATGTCTCCCATCTCTGACTAATTCCTGACCCAAGAAAGTAGATGTGTATTTATATAGATTCCCGAACAACTTTTAATCAATAGAAGTCTAGCTGAAACCAAGACTAGACACTCAGATGTTTACCAAACTCAGCCTGTAAGGCAAGGCTCTGAGATGTCAGTCTCAAGGAGCCAAATGATGGCACAGACAATCGCAGCAGATTCTTCTTCATTCACACGTTTTGTTCGCTTCCAGATGGCTGCCAGGTGAGAAAACCAGGCAGTGTCTATCATGATTCTACTCTAAAAAGAGGTAAGTCCTGGAGTTTGAACCTTCAACTCAAGAGTACACAAGCTATTTCTCTGATAACCTAAACTGGAAGCTCAGAACCTGCCTGCACCAAATTCTTTGGACCTGATGGTCTAATTCTGGATGACAGCAGTTTGTTCTGCTCCATGTTGAGGAGTTACATACAAACAAACCAAATCCATAGGCAAGTAGCTACCTCCCTCCCACAACACAGCATCATGCTGGCCTCTTAGTAGAGATATAGCCTTAGGTATCTGAAGGGAAAAGTGCCTGTGAGAATAAGTAAAAACAGGTGGGAATAGGGAAGTCCCAAGTTGAGTCGAGTTTCTGAACCTTCCCTCTTCCCTTTCTGAGTTGTTCTTGGCACGCCCTACCTTTCTCTACCAGCCACATTTCACTGAGGTTGTTCTGTTCCTTCTCCAAAGCAAGTTTCAAAACCTTGGGCCAGTTCTCCTTGTCTGATTTCAGAAGGCATTCGATCAGTTTCTCTGAACCTGCTATCATCCCCTTGTTGTAACAAGTCTAAGTAAGGAAAATACAGTTTATTGATTATTTCAAAAATGTTTTCCATTTATGAGTTTTCAAGTGTTATCTGATTTAAAAATCATTGCAAATTGAGGACCTATGGGTGTTCGTTATTGCCATTTTTACCCCATTCAACACTATCACTTAAGATATTCTTTCCTTCATTCTTGTCCTTTAAACATGATATCATTATTTCAAACCAAGATTTCCCATCTCCTTTGAGATAGACTGGCATAAATAGATATTAGGATGATTATAATATTAACAAGTGGTTTTCTTCAGGATAGAGGAATTTACATGACTTTATTGTTAATCGTAGTAACTAAAATTTATTGCACATATACTATGTGTCAGGCTTCTATCAACACTTTACATATACTATCTCATTTAACCCTTATAAAAATACCATATTATTTAGGTACTATAATTGTTCCCACTTTATGCATGAAGACACAGATGTTTACAGAAGCTAAATAAATTGCCCAGGATCACACTGCTAGTACACAGTTACACTACAAATTTAATAAAATTTATTTATGTCCAGAGCCTAAATTCTTAACTCCTAGCCTATAGCCTTTTTCATTTGCTTAACAGTTCAGTTTTATTTAAATTTGCATTAAACATTATTCAGAAAAGTAATGAGGTAATTTTAACTGAAAATAGGTCAAACTTTAAAACTTTGACATAAAAATTACTCAATTCATGTTAAAAGTACTATTTTAGGAAATAATACCTTAGACATGAGGATTTTTTTTTTTTTTAGTTTCAATTATCTTTCTTAGGTTTAAAATAGTATAGAAAACAAAAGCTACATCCCATATTCTATTTCCTCCAAATCTAGTATTTTATGTCAACTTACCTGTCTAATTTCTTCACATTCCTGACTAATTAAACATTCAGCTAGTTCAGGAAGGATTTCTAAAGGAATAATTCTGTTTTTAAATTCTGGTTGCAAACGTTTTAAAAGTGTTCTGTACACTTCTAACTTTTCAATTTTGTTGAAATCCCAATTTTCAATGGCTTCATAAAGTCCAGAATAACCTGAAAAGAAAGAAAATGAGGACTTTTATGAGAGTAACAAGAAATACTTTGATGTTAATATCCTACAATCACGTTTAAATGTAAAGTGACAGAACTCAAAAACACCTATAAATTACCTGTCATTAATGATTTTTCAAAAATAAAATAATATGCATCTTAGCTCCCCAATAAGTTTAGGATTTCCAACAATGTTTATTATCTTTTAGGAGAAAATAGTAAAGTAAGGACAAACATGAAGTCTTATATTTGGCCTTAGTATAAAATCTTCCAAAATGTTCCATGAATTCCACCTACACCTCCTGATTTGCCTTTAAATAAATCAAATTCTCATGTCTATCTTCTCAGAACAAAGCAGTAAAGAAGGCAAGAAGAAACATAAATCTTAATTCCTACATCCCCAGCCCTTTTTGAGACAAACTTGCTTAGGGCTTTGCTGATTTGCTGAGGCTAGCCTTGAACTTGTGATACTCCTGCCTCAGCCTCCCAAGTTGATGAGGACTACAGGCATGCAACACTGCATCCAGCTCCTTCTTTTTAAGAGTTGAATAATATTCCATGTATAAACATATTTTTTGTGTATGGGATCAACTTAGGCCCTCAGCACATGTTAAGCAAAGTGCTCTACCACTGAGCTACATCCCTGACCCAATTCCACATTACATTTATCTGTTCATCTGATGATGGAAATTTGATTTACTTCCATCTCTTACCTACTGTGAATAATGCTGCTATGAACATGGGTGTGCAAATATCTCTTTAAGATGCTACTTTCAATTCTTTCAGAAATATGCCAAAATTAGTATTACTGGATCATATGATGATTCTAAGGTTTGAAAGGACTCTCCATACTGTTTTCCATAAGTTATACCATTTTACCATCTTACCAATAGTGCACAAGAGTTCATTTCTCCATATCTCACCAATATGGGTTACTTTGAATTTCTGATAGAAGTTATCATAATGAGTGTGAGATGAAAATTCATTACAGTTTTAATTTTCATTTATTTAATGCTTAGTGATGCTAAGCATCTTTTCATATGTTTGTTGAGCATTTGTATATCACATATGAAGAAACAGGAAGTCCTTGGACTGATTCTTAATCATGTTATTGGATTTTTTGTTGAGTTACCGTTCTTTATATAATCTGGATATTAATCCCTTACAGATGTTGACTAGTAAATATTTTCTCCAATTCATGGGTTCACTTTCCATTCTATTGATTGTGTCTTTTGATGCACAAAAGTTTTCAAGAGTTGATATAGCTTCATTTATTTTTTGCTTTGTTACATATGCTTTTCTATCACTTTTTAATATTGCTGAATCTATAAAATTAAAAAAACTTAAGACACTGCCAGATAATTGTTGGTTCATTCTTAATTTTAAAAAACTATATATGCAATATTTAATTAAGTAGTCAGAAATTAAAACCATGCAATGCATATAGGTTGAAAATTTTACAATCGTCTTGCACTTGAAACTCTTGCCCTCTCCAACCTCACAGAGATAATGAACATTAACAGTTTAGTTTCCTTTCATATTTTTTCAATGAAGTTCCATGAAAAACCCATATATAATCTGGGTTTGTCCTTTTTTACAAAATGGAATTGCATGATGCACATTATTTCTGCAACTTGATTCCTTTATATAATATTATATCCTAATACAGTATTCCTGAATAGATCTCCTTCATCTTTTTGACTACTATATATTATCCCATAGTAAAGATATAACATGTTAAAGGGATGGGTATTCACTCGTCTATTTTCTCCTTTTCTTATTTATCAAGTTGATGTCATATCCAAGAAATCATTGCCAAAGTCAGTGTCATGATGTTTTCCCCTTGTCTTTTTCTAAGAGTTTTATGCCTTTAACTAAGGTTGAATTAATTTTTGTATACAGTGTGTGATAGTTAATTTTGTATGAACTTGATTGGACTAAGGAATGACCGAATAGCTGGTAAAATATTTCTGGGTACATCTGTGAAGGTTATTCCAGAATGTGAATCAGTGGACTGAGTAAATATTGTAAAATGTACACAGGCATCATTCAATCCATTGTCAAGGACACAAATAGGACAAAAAGTCAGAGGAAGGGCACATTCTCTCTTTTCTTGAGCTCAGACATCCATTTTCTCATCCTGAGACAACAGTGTTCCTAGTTCTTTGATCTTACAACTTTAGAACTCACACCAGCAGCCCTTTGGTACTTAGGTTTTCAGACTCAGACTGAATTATACTACTGACTTTCCTGGCTCTCCAGCTTGCAGACAGCAGATCATGGGAATTTTCAGTCTCTACAATTGTATGAGCTGATTCCCACTATACTTATACGTAGATACACATGCATATATATAACACCTGTGTATACAGATACATCCCTTTATACAGACATACACACACACACTATAACCTACTGATTCTGTTTTTCTGGAGAGCACTAACATATGTATAAGTGTCCAACTTCATTCTTTTCCATATGAGTATCAAGTTTTCCAATGCCATATGTGAAAGAGACTGTGCTTTCTCCATTGCGTAGTATTGGTACCTTTGTTAAAGAACATTTGACCATTATACTCTGTAGAGTTTATTTCTGGGATATTGGTGTATTTGTCTCCATAACCAGTTCCACACTCTTTTAATTGCTATAGCTTTGTAATATGTTTCAAAAAATCAGGAAGTGTAAGTCTTATGCATTTATTTTTCTTTTTTCACAATTTTAACTATTTGAAGGTGTCTTGAGATTCCATGAATTTTAGAATAAATTTTCCTATTTCTGCAAAAAACTGCCATTAGAATTCTGAAAGGGTTGCATTGAGTCAGTAGATTACTTTGGATAGTAGCAATCCCCTAAAATTAAGACCATCTTCTAATTCATGAACATGGGTTGTCTTTCAATTTATTTCTATCTTCTTTCATTTTTTTTCAGCAATATTTTATAGTTTTCAGGGTATGAGTCTTTCACCTACTTGGTTAGGTTTATTCCTAAGCATTTTATTATTTTTGGTGCTATTATAAATGGAATTATTTTCTTATAACTTTTTGGGTTGTTATATAATATATGGATAAGCAACTGATTTGGGTTATTGATATTGTATCCTGAAACTTCTCTGAATTTATCAGTTTTAACAGTTCTTTTAAAATTGTTACAGTTTTCTACATAAACCATCTCATCTACAAACAAAGATATTTTATTTCTTCCTGTTCAAATTTACTTTTGTTTCTTTTCTTGCCTATTTGTTCTTATATTTTTATTGCTAAACCTCATTTTATTTTAAAGTAGAATTTAGAAGTGCCATTTTTACTTATAAATTAATAAGGGGTTTTAGTAACTCATAATAACCTATATTAGGTATATCCCCCAAATGGAGAAACAGTGGTTTCTCTGAAGAGGGTTGTATAAGAGGTAGTGGGGAAGGTAAACAGAAGGAGGCTCACTTGACCCTTCTGTACCATTTAAATTGTTCGGAATAAATAGGCATATATTACAGTAACAAATTTAGAGAAATTTTAAGGCAAGTTTAGGAAATGAAAGAAAATAAGTCAACAACTTTTAATCCTATAAACAAAAGCAGAAAAGTCTCAGTTCACAATATTGGAACCAATATTTAAACATTTTCACCTAAATTTTTTTGAAAAATAAAACCACATCAATTTTCATAAAAGAACTGCAATTATACTGATTATATATATGTGGGCCTCTTGAGGAATTCTAATACCTAGGGAAGGACAGTGTGTGTTTTGCTTTTAACATTGTGCAAATTTAACATACTGGTGTTACAATATGAGGACACAGGTAATAGAAGACACCTCATCATCAGAATTTGTTTTCCTGTAGTAATGACAAGTTTTCCTTAATTTGCCCGGTTTTAAATCATTCTACTACAATGCAAATAATAATTGTATAACAACTGTATTTTGATTAGTGCCTCTTTGTATGCATTGTGCTAGGTTCTTCATATACGTGTCTCTTACTCATTGTTTACAACACAAAAAGAAAATTATCCTTTGGTTTCTTTGACAAATGAGTAAACTGGAGAATCAGAAAGGCAAGTAACTTGGCTAAAATCCCTTAAATAGTTAAGTGGCTGATTTGGTGTTGAAATTCAATGCCTACTCTTCACAGTCTAATATCTCAGTGCAACAAATTACCCCAACAGAAAGCCATCAGTAGACCTACATTCTAACTCTAGCAAAAATGCCAGTTATCTGTGTGACCCTGGGCAAACCTCCTCTCAAGGCCTTAGTTTCCTCATGTACAGGAGGGAGGTTGGGTCACATGATTTCCAAGATGTCTTTCATATCTCTGGGTAAGACTGACTTTATAGGTGTGGACAAGTAAGACTTAGAAACATATCATAGCTCTAAAAATAGAAATTTAAAAGATATGCAACAGGGCTGGGGTTGTTGCTCATCGGTAAAGTGCTCGCCCATCATAGGCAAGGCCCTGGGTTTGATCCTCAGTACCACGTAACAATAAATAAAATAAAGGTATTGTGTCCAACTACAATTAAAAAATAAATATTTTTTTAAAAAAGCTCTGCAATGGTTGATAACATAATAGAATAGTTGTAACACATAAAAAACACACCAAAATGTACACATGTGAACCCACTACTTATAGTAAGAACAAGAATATCTTACCATTTGTGTATACCTTCTCTTCCCCAGCTTTCTATCCCCTCACCAAAGAAATCACTGTTGTGTATTTGATATATCACTCCTGATTTGTTTGTTTGGGAATGGTCACATGACATATGTTTGCTTCCTTAAACAATGTTATGTTTAGTTTAATTTGTTTGGGACGTCATAAATATTATATCCTATGACATTTAAGCTTCTCTGACTTTTTAAAAAATTAAATATTGCATTTCTAAGATTTCTCTGAGTTGTCATCTAGAGGTATGTTCACACATTTTTATTGTAGTTTAATGGACTACTGTGTGAACATTATAAAACTTGCTTTTCCATTCTTCTCTATGAGGATATTGGGGTTGCTTCCAGTTTTGTTTGCTTGCTTTTGTTATTACAAACAATTATACTACAAACATTATGGTATGTGTATTCTGAAATGTATATTTTTCTAGCGCATAAACTAAAGAATAAAACTTGGAAAAAGGGAAAAATGACAGTTGAATTCTACCAGACAATGTCAAATTGTTTTTCAAAAGAGTTGTGTCTGTTTATATATATAGCAATATTTAAGATTTTCCATTATTAAATGTCTTCTTCACACCTTCACACTGTTGGACTTAAGTTTGCTGTCAAGTAGTTAAAAAAATGCTGCCTCAATGGGTTCCTATTTATAGTTTCCTAATTGCTAAATGGGCTGAGAATCTTTTCATTTATTTATTCACCTTTCATACATCCTGTTCTTTGAAATATCTGTCCACATCTTTTGGTCAGTGAGTGTTTTCTTCCTTTTCCTGATTGATTTTAAAATATTATTTGGTAAGTATATATTTTACAATTATCCTCTCCCACCTTGTGACTTGTTTTTTTTTTTTTTTTTTACTTTCTTTAAGTGACTTATGAAAACATTAAATTAAGAACAGTTCATCAAATTTACCAAGCTTTCTTTTATGGCTAATGCTTTAATATCTTGTTTCACAAATCCTGCCATGCCCTCATGTAAGAAAACTATTCTGTTATTTTCTAAAATGGCTTAAAAATTGGCTGCTATATTTAAGTCTTTAAATTCTCTTAAATTCGTAAGAAATACAAACTTATTTATATCTATGTGGATCTGAAAGTTAGGGTGTATTTGTTTTTTAACATTATCTCAATTATAATGGTCAACTGCTATTTATTGAATAGTTCCCCATTTCCCAGTGATCCTCTGTTCCCAGTGGTCTTTAAAATATCAGATGTGTGGGTCTCTGTAAGAAACTCTGTAGTTTTGTTGTTGTTTTTGAGATGATGGTCTCACCATGTTGCCTAGGCTGGTCTCAAACTCATGGATTCAAGCAATAATTTTGAATAGCTGAAAATATGGGCGCATGCCACCATGCCCAGCTTTTTAATAAATCTCAACACCCAGAAGGGAAAGGCCAATTTACCTAATTCTTATGCAAAGGTGTCTTGACTATTCTGAGATCATGATTCTTTCATATAGATCTTAAAATCAGTTTGTTAAGCCCATTGGAAAGGCATATAAGATTTTTATTAGAATTGCATTAAATATACAGATAAAAATAAGGTGAACTGACATTATAATGGTATCAAGTCTTACTTTCCATGTGCAGGGATGTACCTCTCTACTTAGGATGTCTGTAATGTTTCTCATTAACATTGTATCATTTTCTCCATCCAGATTTTACAAATATTTTGTTAGATTTATTCCCCAATACATCATCTTTTTATTACTGTTATAAATGGCATTTCATTTCTGTTTGCTTCCACCAGGCAGAAATGCAACTAGTTTTGTATACTGATCTTACATCCAATGACCTTGCTAATCTCTCACATTAGTTACAATAATCTCTGTAGATTCCTTTGGATGTTTCAGATAGACAAGTATGTTATGAGCCTGAAAATAGTATTTTGAATACCTCAAAATTATTAGCTCTTCACTTTTATAGCATTCTGACAAAACAAAGAAATAAGCTCTGATTTGTAAGAAGAATGAACTCACCTGCTTGGTTTAAGGCATCCAAAAAGCCACGGAACCAGCCTTCCTCCTGGAGTTCCAAAAGGAACTGTAGGAAAAGTGAGGCCGCCTCCATCGCGCCCCTGTTGTTTTTCTCAGCTTGAATATACTGCATCTTATCTACAAATAGAAGCGAGAATACATCAAACTGCAGAACTACTAATTACTGGAAGAAAAGCCAGAAGAGGGCTGCCAGATTTTCCTGAATGGGGCAGGGGCTCGAACAAGTCACATCATGGGCAGGAACTTCAGGAAAGCAGATTCCCTGCCCAGGCTGACTAACCCCATCTGTACCAACTCACTCTTCCCATCTTCTATGGAAACTTCTTGTTTGGTGTGGAAGTCTGAAAACATCTGTAGAAAAGGGAGTTTCCTTAAGACATTTGAAAAACTCCCCCATTACAAGGAAGAAGACATAGCAGTAGGTTAGATGGAAGAACAAAGGCTTTCTTTCTGTTCAAAAAGCTAAGGCAACTGCTGGACTAAAGGAGTTCAAGTATAGCACTGCTCAAGGACTTTAGTAACAGCTATGGTGGTCTCAGAAGCAGTTCAAAATGAACAGGGATACTCTCATGACCCTTCTAGGTTTTTGCTAAGAGGGTTGCAAATACAGCAGAAAAGAGAAAGAAAAGAAACTAAAAAGAAACAGGTCAGCTAGCCACAATCTCCCAGCCTGCTGGTGGTCATTCTAACTTTGCACACTTTAACTCCATACCTAGGAATAGGGCCAAATCATCACCTTCATATGACCTCACATTCAATAAGTTTCCGTTTTTTCTATAGTTGCTAAAATACAGGTTCCAAGGGACTAAGCTGGTGAACCATTATGTTCTTAGAGATTAGAAGAGGATCTGGCACATTATAGATACTCATTAAAGGCAAACTGAAAGAACAGAGAGGAAAGAATGCCTTAAAAATTATGATATTAAGTGACCTGTCTTGGTAACCCAACAGTAAAATTAACTCTTTTAAGTATAAAATTTAATGGTTTTTAAAAGTTATAAATCCATTACTATTATCTAATTTTAGTACATTTTCATTGCTATAAAAAAATCCTTTAACTACTAGCAGTCACTTTGTACTCCTCCTCCTGTTTCAGTCTTAGGCAATCACTAATCAACTGGGTTCTCCATGGATTTGCCTATTCCAGACATTTCATGTTAGTGGAATCATGACAGGTGGTCGCTATGGCATCTTTCACTTAGCATAATGTCTTCAAGGTTCATCCATGTAGGATGTATTATTCACTACTTTATTGCCATGCTTATCCACACATCAGTTAACAGGCATTTGGCTGTAGCCACATTTTGGCCATTATGAATAGAGAGGCTATGAACACTCAGGCACAATTTTTAGTGTAGACATATAAATTTGTTTTTCTTAGGTATACATGGAAGTGTGAGATTCTCAGGTCTTAGATGTTAACTCTATTTTTAACATTGTAGGGAACTGCAACTGTTTCCCACAAGCAATGTAGGAAGATTCCAATTTCAAAATATCCTTGTCAATGCTTCTTATTGTCTTTTTCATTTAGCCATTTGTATTATTTTCCTGTGGCTGCATAATAAATTTCCAGAAACCAGGAGCATAAGATGATTGAAATTTATTCTCTCACAGTTCTAAATGTCATCAGTTTGAAATCAAAGTGTCAGTAGGGCTACATTTCCACCAAAGGCTCTAGTGGAGAATGCATTTCTTGCTCCTTCCAGATTCTGGTGGCCCATCACCACCAAAAGGCCCGACTTCTAGTAATCTCACTCCCTCCAATTTCGGCCTCTGTCTTCATATTGCCTCCTCCTCTCCCTGGCTTGTGGCCACATCATGTAGGATGTATCTACCTCTTGTCTGCACATGGCATTTTGTTTCTGTGTCTTCACAGGCTGACTTGTTATAGGAACACCAGTCATACAGGACTAAGGGCCCATCCCTGAATGCAGTACGACCTCATCCTAACTAGTTATAAAGACCTTATCTCTAAATAAGATCACATTCTGAGGTACTGGGAATTAGGACTTCTACATCTTTTTGAGCAACACAGTTCAACTCTTAATGGTGACCCTTCTCCATCTAGAGGGAAGCTCCACCACCTGCACCCTGAGGAAACACAAGACCAATCGCCAGCCTCTTCGCCACATCCCAGCTCCTGGCGCCTCTCCATCAGAGCGTGCACAGTTCTCCAGCTCTCTGAACCTCAGAGACCCAGGTCAAAATCTGGTTCCAGAACCGCAGGGCCAAGGCAAAAAGACTGCAGGAGGCAAAGATGAAGATGGCAGCTAAACCTAGGCTGCCCCTCTGGGTTCGGTCTCCCTTTCCCCATCAACTCGCCCCTGCAAGCAGTGTCCCTATCCGGAGCCTCCCACCTTTTCCAAAGACCTTCTCTTCCCCTCCTGCCCATCCGACTCTATGCCACGCCAGTAGGATACCGCGTAGAATCCAGGATGGATATTCGTTTAAAAGGATTCACCTCTCTCTCAAAGAAGGCGCCCAACCCAGTCCTCCTACAACGAAATTTCAGGCACCGTCCAAAGTGTCTAGGCCCAAGGGCCCCAAGTCCTAGTTCGAATTTCTTCTTTAGATGGGAGGCACCACGTCCTCTTTACTCAGCGTCATATCCTAAATGTCCCCTTCTCCTTTCACGAAAATTGGCTCTGGCAGTTTTAATGTATAAATAAATAAATAAATAAATAAATAAATATATATATATATATATATATATATATATATATATACATATATATGATAAAATATAAGATCTTTATACAGTAAATGTAAAAATTCAAATTATTTTGAAAGGCAAAATTTATAAACACATATCACCTTAAAGAGACTGTAAATCCATTTGTTGTGTTTTCTTAAAGCGGGAGACAGGTTATTTGCAAATTGGTGCGAATTTGGTGGTCTTGATAGGCTGAGTTGATTTCTGCTTATGGAAATCAAGTACTAGAATTAGGATGCATACAGGAAGTAGATAATGGAGAGCTTCTGGCAAATAAATGAGATATTATAACACATTTGCATTTTATATGCATAAGAAAAAGCTTGTGAGATGCTACCATATTTGACTCTATTTTCCTCCTTCTCCATATTGTTGGCTTTATCATTTATTTTTCATAAGCTTGAAAAAAAGGTGGTGAGAGTAATCCTGAGACCACCCCAGGGCAAGGTAGAAAACAGAAATAAACACTTCCTAACTTCTCTCAGTGCTGTGCTATTTAACTCCATTTCGGGTCATCAGAGAGCAAAAAATTAAAGAGTACAGAAGGCATTGATGATTACTATGAAATACTAGGTACATCAACTCACACAGTGTAAAGATGATTTTTTTGGGGGGGTACGAAAGTGTAGTAATTTTCTGCTTAAAAAAAACAAATATCTTACCTAGATGTGAAATATTATTGTACTAATTAGTAGAACCAGGAAGGAAAAAAAAAATCATGCTTTCTCTGTGTGTGTACCTATTGTATGTGCTAAACTTATTAGGAAAAGTTTCCACACTTTTTAACATTTTGGGGGCAGAGGGTAAAGCCATCCTTTAACTTGCTAAAAATTATGTTATGAAACAGCCGGTATAGATATGCAGGTGGTGTTTCACCTTGGTTTCCATCTCCCTTCCCCCAGTACACTTTAATCCCTTTGAAAGGGTACATTGTACAATTTTATATATTTTATTGAAGAGTTATTCCTTATCTCTTATTCTGAATTAAATTAAATGTTTGGTTTATTGCAGTAAAAGAAAAAAAAATAGTGACCTATCTCATCACTTATCCCAGCTTCCCTGGGTCTACAACTCCACCCTTCTTTCCAGTCAGTTCATCCTATTCTTAATCTCAGTGCTTACAGCTGTGTTCTTGCTCACTGCTGCTCAGTCTTCCCTCAGACACTCCACCAGCCATTACTGATATACTGGGTATCAGCAGAGGTCCAGATTTATCCCAGGCCCAGCAGAAGCCTTTCCAGGTAAATTGTACTGTTTACTTGTACTTTGCTAAAGACTGTTCCTGCTGCTAGCTGGCCCCAATATCTAACAGAACGTAATTCTCACAATTGAAGTTCACCAACAGAATCTAAAGCCTTAAAAGGAGCAAGGGAATAGGGAGGGAATACAGCACAGAATATATTAATGATAAAATAGGACGTAGAAAAAGAGACGAAAGCAAAAGACTTATGGATAAATATGTGCATAATAAAACACAGAGACATGAATAGAGAAGACATAACCAAAAATTTTTTAAGCCAGAACCTCATAAACATGAGGCACATATTCTATAACTGAGCTACACTTGTAGCCCAGTACACCAACTTTTTAACTACATTAGCTTGTAGGGAGGGCATTGAAAGACCTCTACTATACCTTTTCCATTCAAAAATTTTTAAAAAGTATTTAACATAGTATTTTTCTTTTTTTATTAATTTATTTATTTTAATTAGGTATATATATTACAGTAGAATGCATTTTGATTCATTGTACACAATTGCAGCACAATTTTTCATTTCTATGGTTGTACACGATGTAGCATTGCACCATCTGTGCCGTCATACATGTACCTAGGGTAATGATGACCATCTCATTCCACCATCTTTCCTGCTCCCATGCACCCTCCCCAACCCTCCCTCTCCTTGCCCAATCAAAGTTGCTCCATTTTCCCACGCCTCCCCACTCCCCCTTAAGGATCAGCATCCACTTATCAGAGAGAACATTCGGCCTTTGGTGTTTGGGGATTGGCTTCCTTCACTTAGCATGATATTCTCCAACTCCATCCATTTACCTGCAAATGCCATAATTTTATTATCTTTTAATGCTGAGTAATATTCCATTGTGTATATATACCAGTTTCTTTATCCATTCATCTACTGAAGAGCATCTAGGTTGGTTCCACAATGAACAGAGCTGCTATGAACATTGATATGGCTGCATTACTATACTATGCTGATTTTAAGTCCTTTGGGTATAGACCCAGGAATGGGATAGCTGGCTCAAATGATGGTTCCATTCCAAGTTTTCTAAGGAATCTCCATACTGCTTTACAGATTGGTTGCACCAATCTGCAGTCCCACCAGCAATGTATCAGTGTGGCTTTTCCCCTACACCCTCACTAACACTTATTGTTGTCTGTATTCTTGATAACTGCCATTCTGACTGGCATGAAATGAAATCTTAGAGTAGTTTTGATTTGCATTTCTTTAATTACTAGAGATGTTGAACATTTTTTCATATATTTGTTGATTGAATGTATATCTTCTTCTAAAAAGTGTCTGTTCAGCTCCTTAGCCCATTTATTGATTGGGTTGTTTGTTTTTTTCGTGTTAAGATTTTTGAGTTCCTTATACATCCTGGAGATTAGTGCTCTATCTGATGTGTGTGTGACAAAAATTTGCTCCCAAAATGTAGGCTCTCTCTTTACCTCACTGATTGTTTCTTTTGCTGAGAATAAGCTTTGTAGTTTGAGTCCATCCCATTTATTAATTCTTGATTTTATTTCTTGCTAAGGAAGTTGGGGCCTAATCCAATGTGACAAAAATTGGGCCCAATTTCTCCTGTATTAGGTACAGGGTCTCTGGTCTAATTCCTAGGTCCTTGATCCACTTTGAGTCGAGTTTATGCATGGTGAGAGATAGGGGTTTATTTTCATTTCACTGCATATGGATTTCCACTTGTCCAAGCAACATTTGTTAAAGAGGCTATCTTTTCTCCAATTTTATGTTTTTGGCACCTTTGTCTAGTATGAGACAACTGTATTTATGTGGGTTTCTCTCTGTGTCTTCTATTCTGTACCATTGGTCTACATGTCTATTTTGGTGCCAATACCATGTCATTTTTGTTACTATAGCTTTGTGTGTAGTATAGTTTAAGGTCTGGTATTGTGATGCTTGCTGCTTCACTCTTCTTGCTAAGGATTGCTTTTGCTATTCTGGGTCTCTTATTTTTCCAAATAAATTTCATGATTGCTTTTTCTATTTTTATAATGACATTGGGATTTTAATTGGAATCATATTGAATCTGCATAGTGCTTTTGGTAGTATGGCCATTTTGACAATATTAATATTATGCCTATTCAAGAGCATTAATACAGTATTTTTCAATTAGCCTTTTAAACTTACCTTTGGATATTTTTATGTTATTGCTTTACAACTATACATTAGCACAGGAAGAACAAACATGCTTACAAACCTGCAGTACCCCATGTGGAAGCATGGGAAGCCCCTCCCTCATGCAAATATTCCTTCTCCTTTTCTCCTTCTCTCCTCTCCTTCTCCTTCTCCTTTATGGGTTTTAATTAGTTATACATAACACTGGGGTTCATTCTGACATAACTTTAAAGGCATGAAATATAATCTGCTCTCAATCATACCAGTACTTCCCCTTTCCCTCCCCTCCTCCCTCTTCCCGTTCCCTTACTGTACTTTACTGCTATTTTAGTTTTTTGTTGTCATTGTTGTTTAGTGCTTTGGATATACATGATGGTGAGATTCACTGTGGTACATTCATATATATATACTTAGAAAAGTTACTCTAGATTCATTCCACTGTACTTCCCTTATCCTGTCCCTTCTCCCTCCCCCTCAATCCTCTTCATCTAGTCCATTGATCTTTCTTCTATTTTTATGGAATCCCCCCTTTATCTCTCTGTCTTTCTTCCCTTTATTTTGGACTAGCTTCCATATGTCAGAGAAAACATTCAACCTTTGACTTTCTGAGTCTGGCTTAGTTCACTTAGTATGATAGTGTCCAATTCCATCCATTTACCAACAAATGCCATAATCTCATTCTTCTTTATGGCTGAGTAATACTCCATTGTGTATATGTACCACATTTTCTTTAGCCATTCACCTAATAGGCATCTATAAACATGCTTTCCTTCACTCATTAATAGGTAATAGATGTCATTTCCCATCAAAGGGCACCTAGGTTGGTTCCCTAGTTTGGCTACTGTGAATTGTGCTGCTATAAACATTGATGTAGCTGTGTCACTGTACTATGGTGATTTCAGTCCTTTTGGATAAATACTGAGTAGTAGGATAGCTGGATCTTATGGTAGTTCTACCCCTAGTTTTTTGAGGAATCTCCATATTGCTTTCCAGCTTGTTTGCACTAATTTTCAGTCCCACCAACAATGCATGAGTATATCTTTTCCCTCACATCCTCACCAACATTGGTTATTGTTTGTATACTTTATAGTTGCCATTCTGACTGGAGCCTCCCTCAAATCTTACTCTCTTCAGACTAGTTTCCTTCATATTACTTTGGCACATTTTGTGCTAAATTCATTTATTTTAAGTTTGGTACTATAAGAAATAAGTTTTTATATCATGTATTTTTTCCAAATAACATTTTTTTCTTTTTTTAAACACTAAATGTTTAATCATAAACATTTATAAAGGTAAAGCTAAATGTATATCTATTTCATATACATACAAAAATAATCAATTTTCCTGGATGTATCATGACAGATGGTACTGTTTTGCTTTTATTTTTTTGGCTTATAGACTATATAAACTGAATAGTTATCCTTTGACACGCTGCAATTCACTGTTTAATTAAAATAATATTTTTAAGCAAAAGCTTCATCTTCAGTACCAGAAAAACAAATTTACCTGTTGTAAACTGATTTTCAACCAAATATGCTTTTGAGTTCATCAACACTTTCTCTATCTAGACAGATAAGCAGTGATTCATAAAATGTACAAGAAGATTCCTATACAGTAAGGTCTGAGGGTATCCTTCTACTTTATGAGTTGCAAAGTCCATGAACTGAATTTCTTTTAGAAATCTGTGTAATAAGCTAGGGTCTAGCAGGTGCACATTATCTGCCAAAACTCTCCAGATAAAGTGGAGTCTCATGGTAACTGGAGAATCTTGGAAACAGAAGCAATTCCTCTTTGTGTGTTTGTTTAATGACGCCTATCACTTACTTCCCCTACACTAAATGTCCTTAATATCTGTCAAAGATATTCCTCCTCTCCAACAACACTAACATCTCCTAAATTGGACTTCAAGTTATTACCATATGAATTATTCAGATAAATGGGATTCACTATGCTGGCTCCATACATGCATGTGTCATGTACCGATCATGTTCAGCAATCATTCTTTCACCCTTCACTCCTCCCCCTGCCCCAGGACATTTCCCAGGCCTAGAAGTCCCTCTTCATTTCTGTCTGTCCGCCCACTTCCCCATCTCTGGAGACCACTATTCCATCCATATTTCTACAAAACTGACTTATTTGTTTCCACAAATGAGGGAGAACATTGCTATCTGTCTTTTAACACAGTGTCAATGTAAACATTTTAAGCACTTTGTGAAAAGCATGAAGAATTAAAAAAAAAACCCACTGAAATCATACCACATAGAATCAAACCCATGTAATATTCCAGAAAACACCTTCTTCTAATTATATGTACAGATTATATGTAGTTTAAAATAAATAGGCATCTATAAACGTACATTCCTTCACTCATTAATAGGTAATAGATGTCATTTCCCATCAATAAATATGGATTTACATCAATTTTTAGTGGCTGTATGGTATTATATCACATAAAAACACTTATTTAATCTATTCTTTGTAATAGGTAAATCTAGTACAGATAACTGACTTTTCCTGCTTTAAAGTTTTCCTTAGAATAAATTCCTAAAAGTATAATTTCAGTTGAACAGTACATACTTCTCAATGTTGTTACCTAGGGGCTAGGGCTGAGGCCCAGCGGTAGCATACTTATCTGGCACTTGTGAGGTACTGGGTTCAATTCTCAGCATCACATATAAATAAATAAATAAAATAAAAAGGTCTATCAACAACTACAAAAAGCAATTTAAAAATTTTTTTAAATGTTGTTACCTATTGCTCAACTCCCTCCACAACCCTGAATTTGCTCAATCTTCATAGTCTTTGCAAAACAGAAACAAAAACAGACCAAACATTTTTTAATGATTTTGTTTGTTATCTTCTTTGATCACTGTATTTTTTAAAAAACAAATTTCCTGTTCATTAAACATCTGTTGCAATGTTCATTAAACATCTGTTGAATGAACTCTTCCTTAGTTCCAATAATTTTGGGAAATTTTGTCTCTTCTGCTTTCTTTGAGGTTTTCTGGTTATTTAGTTGTTTTATTTATTTATTTATTTATGCTCTTGTTTTGTAGTTACTTGAGTCAAATTCATTAATTCATTTGTGTTATTGTTTTGAAATATCTATAAATCTAACTAGAAGATTAGGTATAGCTCAAAAATATGTATTATATGGGCTGTCTGCTATTCTTGTGAAAGTGGCTGTAACTGGCTTGATTTTCTTTTTGTTAGAAGTTATTTTGAAAATGTATATGGTAATTTTTTGAAAGTTCCATAATAAATTTCTGGAAAATAGAATAATACCTAACAGTTATTTAGTGCCATGTACTTTAATTCTCAAAAACCTCTGAATGTGATTGCTGTTCTTATCTGATAGAGGAAGAAATTGAGTCAGAGAGGAGGAGTTAAGACATTTCCCTATAGTCACAAAGTCTGTAAATTGGAGAATTAATAAAGCTATGCTTTGGGGAATTTATTAAAGATTTATCTATAATGTAGCATCAATTTGACAAAGTTCCTTAAGCACTGGGAGAGTAAGTCATAGTCTCTATAGGATATTAAATTGATTAGCTATTAAATCAATTTTCTAAAATAGATCATTTAATCTGATTTAGCAAAAATGTCTTATAATTCCCCAATTTCTTGACTTTAAAGATTTTTTTTTCTTCTATTTTGGTACACAAAGATTTAGATGTGCCATATCTTCGCTGTGAATTAGGTAACCTTTTTCCCTTCAGTACCTTCTGCCTGTGTGATGATGGTTTTTAGTATTAAAACGGCATCTTCTGATTTCTTTTCGTTTTCATTTATTTAAGGTATCTTTTTTAAAAAATATTTTTTTAGTTGTAAGTGGACACAATACCTTTATTTTATTTATTTATATGGTGCTGAGGATCGAACCCAGGGCCTCACACCTGTTAGGAGAGCAACTACTGAGCCACAACCCCTGCCCTATTTAAGGTATCTTTATCTTATTTTTGATGTTACTTGACTTTAGGAACCCGGTCTCTGGCAGACAACAAAGACCTGAATTCTGCTCATAGACACATTGCCCCATCACATAGCCATGGCTGATGTCTTCAGTCGCTGCCTTGTTTTATATTTCCCTTTACTGTTTCCTCGTTAGCTTCAGTTACTAAATGCTTTTTTTCCTTTTCTCTTTTCTAGGATGAAACATATAATCATGTTTAAATTAATGTACCATTATCTTTACCCTTTCAGACATCATTTTTAAAATCATAGAAGAGTACAATGGTATCTTTTCAATCTTCTCCTTTAGAGGCAAGAAATTTCATTCTGATTACTTTCCATAGTTCCTTACTAATGGTAAAGATTTTAATCCAAATAATTATTTTAAAAATCATTATCCTTTTCAATTTGACAAAGATCCTTACGCATTGGGAGAGACTCTCTATAGGATATGAAATTGATTATATAGCTATTAAATCAATTTTCTAAAATAGATCATTTAATCTGATTTAGCAAAAATGTCTTATAATTCCCAAATTTCTTGACTTTAAAGATTTTTTTTCTTTTAAACAAAAATCTTTTTTGTTTAAAAAAAAATGTTCTGATGTTGCATTTACTTTTGTAGTCAGATTTACAGTTATTCAACATGAACTCCACCTGCTGGGCTTCATCATTTATCACCAATTCTTGAACTCTAAGATCTCCCTTTATTGAGTTATTACTAATTTTTTCAGTTCTTAATCATTTGCAATGGGTAATTTTCATAAGAAATGTATATGAGATCCCACATATACAAGATTTTCTTGCATACACAACCTAAAAACCTGACTGAATACAAAATTTTGGGGAGACTTTTATTCTCAAAATTCTGCAGTTTTATTGTACAGTTTCATGAGAGTTATAGAGAAGTAAGAGACTAACTTAAACTGGTTCCCTTGTAAGAGACCCAAGTTACCCTACTGGATTTTTCCCAAATGTTTATATTATTTCTTCGTCTCAGAATTATAAAAATCCTACCAGTATTTATTGAGACTTGACTCCTCCTCAATAAACTCATTTACTACACACTGCTTCTTTCTTAGAAAAAAAATTTCTTCAATTTTTTCCATTTATTTTTACCCTTTTTGTTCTTTTTTTATTGGAATCACGATATATACAAATTGTAGGGTCTGGATCTGTGTGAACATGCTACAAAGCACTGCCTCCATTGTAAATTTTTAAGTACAATCATGTTTCCAAAAGAACTGCCTACATTTAATTTCTTCCCTTAGCTATTTATTTCTAGTCTTCTTCTTCTTCTTCTTTTTTTTTTTTTTTTTGTAGCTGTGCATGAAGAGAATTCCTTTATTTTGTTTATTTTTATTGGTGCTAAGGATGGAATCCAGTGCCTCACCCAGACCAGGCAAGCGCTCTGCTACTGAGCTATAGCCCCAGCCCCTCCTTAGTCTATTCTTAACAATTAGTCCACCTTCAACCCATCACCATTCCACAGACACCATTGCCATGGGAGGCCACAGATGGCTATAATGCCAAAGTCAAACACAAGGTCAAGTCTATAACACCTCCATGTCCACATATGTGGATGCTCTTTCCCAGTTCTGTCTTCCTTTGTTTACTCATAAAGGATGGGATTTCTCAGGATTCTGTCCCAGGTTCTTTTCACTCATTATCCAAAAGGCAATTTCACCTACTCTTCACTGTTTCAGTAAAATCTCTATACAAATGACTCCCCAAGCCTAGATTTTTTTTTTCCTGAACTGCAGACCTATGCTGTTCACCATCTGATGAATCTCTTTTCTTGGATGAACCAGAGCACACAACTTCAGCATGTCCAACTCTGAACCCTTCATCTTCTACTGCAAACCTGTCCCTCCTCCAAAATTACCTATCTCATACACCACCATTCATTCACTCAGAGGTTTAAGCTAGAGACCCGAAGCTGACCTCCAGCCTGCTGTAGCCCTGACCTATTCACCACAAGAGTACTATTGATTATCCTTTCCAAGTGTCTCTTCAATCTATCCACTTCTCACATTCTTTCAGATTTCTGTTCTCTCATCTGGCCTGTCTGCCTCCAGTTTGCCACTCCCTTGTCTTGGATCTCTGCATCTGCTCTTGGCTCTCCTCCTACTTCTCCAATCCATTCCTCAAACTACAGCCAGTTATCTTTCTACACCGTAAATTCAATTAAGACTGTTGGCATTCCCCACTTCAGCCTGCCTCTCAAGCCTCAATTCTCTCAACCCCTACCTCCCTTCTCCACAACCTAAATCACGGGAATATTTTCTGGATTCCTAGCACACACTGGTTTATCTTTCACCTTGGACCTTTGCACATAATGAGCTCTACCTGCAATTGCTAGTCTCCTGACTCCAATTTAGACCTCGGTTCAAATGGCACATACCTGGAAAGTTTTGCCTGTCTTCTCCAGACAAGGTATACATCTTGGCTATGTGCTGCCACAGCACCCTATGGTTTTCCATCAAAGAACTTACTGTGCTTTATTTTAATATTTAGTTAGTTATCTGCCTTCACATATACATTCTAATTTGTTAAGGCAGGGACCATTTCTACTATGCTCACCATTGATTGCTCAATATGATGCTTCCTATTAATTAATGTGTTTAGTAAATTACTTCCAACCCTAACGTAACACCTGACATAATTCACTTATTCAGCATTCACTGAGTCAATACATGAGCACACAAAAGAATAGGATTCACATCACTTTGTTAGTGTTCCATCCAAGCATTCCTAAAAGAGTTGTATTCCTTGTACTTATATTTTTCAGAGGCCCAAGCTACTCTGGTCACTGGAATACCATTTTATTATTTCTCTTTAGGCACAACCAGTAAGTGAAGGTCCACTTTTGTTGGGTAGTATTCCTTCAATTCTTTCTCTATAACTGAGGTTTGGTTTTGTAGAGCAATTAAGGGCTGGAATAACCTGCCTTATTCTAATGCAATTTCAAAAACTCCCTCACATTGAGTTGCTTGGAGACCGAAAAGAAACTGCCAGATCTCCTCTCCTCTGGACTCCTTCCAATCACCACCTCCCTTTCTCCTCTTGGGGGAAGCCTGAGCTCATTCATCTCCAATGGAAAGCCATTCACTACAACTCAGAAAGTGGCTACCTTCCATGATCAGGTGTCTCACAATCTAGATAGAAGCGCCTGTACTTTAGCCTCAAGTATTCAGTCTTGGTAAAGTCCTGCTCCTCTCAAGCTTCCTATCATTTGGAAGAATTAAGACTTGGCAGAGTTATCAACTTCCTTTGAACCTGGACAGCATTTTGTACCCTGCTGTTTTAATCATTTGGGTATATCTGTCCTTCCTGCCACCCTTATCTCAAAATCCCAGGTTATAAAATATACTAAAGAGGAGCCTGGATCTTATTTCTCAGTCTCTGATGCTAGTACAACATTGGGCACATAGTGGTCTAAATTATTAGCGGAAATAAATGAGACCGACCATTTCTTTCCCCAGCTTTGAACCTAAATAGATTTGCACACACACCCCACAACAAGTTATTCCACCTTGCAGCAACTCAAAGTCCCCCCAACCCCCCGGCCCCGCCCGGCCCCCCCTCTAGGCTTCCCACGGCTTTTCAGACTCTGAGGTCCAGTATAAAACGCTGTGGGGACTGGCCACTAACCCACTGTTCCTGGAAAGTTGTAAGGCGCTCGGCTGCCATATGCAAAGTTAGAAAGAAAGAAAGTTAGCCTATGGACTTCAGGTAAAAGGCAAGGGGGGTTCGTTGGAGACCACTCACCCTCCCTAAACCAGGGGGCCATGTAGCAGAGAATGTGAGTAGGATCCAGAATCTTCCTGACATAGTCTTGGAAGGTGAGCAGATTCCGGCGCTGCTCGCTCGTCATCCCGGCTCGGCTCCCGCGCAGCGTCTGCCAGGCTGGGCGCCGGCTCCCTTTTAAAGCTGTAGGGGAGGAGGCCGCCGCCAGGAGGGTAGGGATTTTCCCAGAAATGGATCCTAGCTGAGAGGCGGAGCGGCGGGGGAACTTAATTACATTTGAGAAAACGGAAACCGAAACTAGCGCCAGCCGCCGCCGGGGCTGCGGAGGCCCGGGACCTTCCCAGCTGCGCGCGGCTCAGTTTTGTTTTCCTGCGGACCCGGGGGAACCGGCGGACCCAGAGGCCCCCAAGAGCAGCCCTGGGGATTGCTTTTATGTTTATGTATCTTATTTTTTGGTTTCGCTTTTATGATGATAACAGTTTTAGTTTCAGTAAAACGTGCACAACTTAAGTGTGCAATAGGATGAGTTTTGGAAGACACGTACCGGTTTCACCTCTTCTCCCAGCGGGATCCCGTGGTAAACAGCATTGTTTTAACCTAGGAAACGGCCACCTGTTTACCAAAGTGACCATATCGGGTTGCATTCCCACTCGCACAAGAGAGCTGCAGTAGACACAAGTCCAGGACACCCATTGGTTTCTTAACTTCCTCACTGGTCCATGTGAAATCATTTATTATTGTGGTTATTAATGTAGTTGTGATTTTCCTTATAAGGATGCTGAACACATTTGCTTGTGCTTATTGGTCTTTCATGTAATTTCCTTTGTAAATCATCTGTCCCTATCTTTTGCTTTGTTTTGGAGAGTGTTGTTGTTGTTGTTGTTGTTGTGTTTCAATAGACTGACAGGAGTTACTTATTCTGGGTACAAAGTTGTCAAATAAAATGTATTCGAAATATCTTCTCCCAGTCTGTGGCTTGCCATTTCATTTTCTTAAAGCTGTCTTTTGAAGAGCAAAAGTTTACATTGACAAAATCTAATTTATCAGCATTTTCTTCTGTCTGCTGCTTTTTGTGAGCTTTAATTGCTCCTTAATAAATCTTTGCAAAAATAAATAAATAATTAATCTTTGCCTGGAGGTCATTAAGATATTTTGTTTTTTTCTTTTAGACTCTTTATATTTTTATCTTTTACTTTTAGGTCTATGATTATCTTGAATTAATTTAGTTGCAGTGTGACATAGAGATCCAAGTTCACTCTTTCCATGCTTCTGATATACATACCAGCACCATTTGTTGACAACTTTTCTTTGTTCTGTTGAACACTTAATTGACTGCATGTGTGTAGATCTAGTTCTGACTCTTTTATTTCCTATTCTAGTTTCCATTTCGGTTTTCTGACTTTTATTTCCTATTCTCTTAGGGAAAGCCTGAGAGCTCATTCATCTCCAATGGAAAGCAATACCTACAACTTACAAAATGGCTATATTCCATGATTAGGTGTCTCAAAATCTAGATGGAAGTGCCTGTACTTTAGCCTAAAGTATTCAGTCTTAGTAAAGTCCCCGCTCCTCTCAAACTTCCTATCATTTGGAAAAATTAAGACTTGGCCGAGTTAACAACTTCCTTTGAATTTGAACAGCATTTTGTACCCTGCTGTTATAATCATTTGGGTACATCTTTCCAATTTTTTAAAAAAGATGTGTATACATACACATGCACACATGTATAATACGATGTTGCCCAGAAACTAATAAACATTCTTATGAATTTTTCATTACTTACAACTTGCACGAATTGAGTCTATTCTGGTCAGATCTGTGAATAAAACAAAGCTGACAATATATTATATATATATATACACATTTTTCTGTCCTAAGAGAAATCATTAAATATGAGTATATTTAGTATACAATGAACAACAAATTCTGATTCCCTATACCTTGGAGGTAATGCAGAAGGCTGAGACATTCCAAAATTATGTATGACCAAATCTACCCTGCCTCTTTGGCTCACCACAACATACCAAAATTAGAGCAATGATTAATATCCAAGTGTATTTTTTTCACTAAAATTAATCTTCAAGCCAATACCTGAAGAACTTTTCTAATACTTTCAATTAAATATTATTTAATGACTTTTCCATCAAGTGCAATATACACAACAATTATTTCAAGTCAGAAAAAAAGAGGGTGATTTCCCCCTGTCCTTTAAAAAAAAAAAGTTTTATACCATTTTTAAAAATCCCTTCAAGTAATTCCTACACAATTTTCCTTATAAAGAGACTCTAGAAAGGTAAAAATCAATATATTTAAAGGGTTGTCATAAAAATAACCAAATGGACTTGAAATTTACTTTTGTACAATTTAAAATTCTGTACTACCTAGGTTCCAGGCCAAAAAGTACTTATAGATGGAGGAAAGACAATTCTGATAGCCTAGGTTCATATATTTCTATGTATATAACAGCTTCAGTTCTCCAAAATACTAGGTTGGGGTTTTTTGTTTGTTTGTTTTCTGGTTCTATTTCTAAAATATTTTTAAACTCAAAGGTAATTTAAAATTAGGGGATAATTACATTTTTTAAATTTTCGTGGATGAAGATCATTAAACCATTGCAGCTCGCAATTCTGCATAAGTGAGAATAAACATCAGAAAGTCCAAAGGGAAGAGCTAATACATGAAGATGCACCATCTGGAACCCTATGACAGTCGGAACGCACTGGGATTCAATTACTTCAATTAACCGCTTCATGGCAGAAGGCAGGTGTTTTATGATGGTTGCAGATTATACCCACGCGAATGAGATATATGCACACCATTATTGCTGCAGTCACACTCTGTGGTAATTCAGAAATCCAAATTTAACCCCAGAATATCTAAATCTGGAGTATGAATTTGAAGGTAGTTCAAACAACAGTTGATTGAAACCAACAATCTTTTTTTTTTTTCCCTTTAAGGCTATAGAAAATCTAAACATAAATAAGGCAATTAATTCTCAGGATAAAAATGCACCCTAATAGTCAAGGTGTCCAGTCAGATTCCACAGTGAGTATATGCTGTATCACCTTCTATTCCACAGGTGTACTTTCTTATTAATGTCTGTAGGATTAAGATCGATTCTTTATTAGCTGCTCACACAGACTCCTTTATTAGTAAATATTGTGATATTTCATTAAATTCCCTGAACAGGGAAAGTAGGTCATGCATTAAGTAACCAATTTTGCTCTCATGATCTTATAACATGTAAGTCTCTTCTACCTCATAGTAAAGCCAAGTGTCATTTATTCTGATAAACACCCCATCGAGTCTCAAGAAAAACCACAACAGCAGAAAAAAAGCTAGAAAGCATTACTCTAATTTTTACAGACCTGAAACACCAAATAGGAGAACTTCTTCAAAGAATTGTCTGTTCTCTGGCTTTCAATTTCTCTGTATCTGTATGATCTGTTGCAAGTATCTTTCTATTAAGAGATTCTCTAAGTAACATTCCTTTATAACCTTTATAATCTGTTGCATTTAAGTAGGACAGACCAGGCAGGACACCGAGGAATAACAGGAAGCAGGTTTAAAGGCTGCAGCCAGGTTCAAAAAGGGGGGGCTCTTTGCCTCCATTAATTCACCCCTCTGAACCCTGAGTTCAGAAAGTTTTAGGACTCTCGGCTGGGGATGTGGCTCAAGTGGTAGCGTGCTTGCCTGGCATGCCTGCGGCCCAGGTTCAATCCTCAGCACCACAGACAAAGATGTTGTGTCCGCCGAAAACTAAAAGATAAATATTAAAATTCTCTCTTTAAAAAAAAGTTTTAGAACTCTATACCTAGTGTGTAAGGGAAAGGGCTCAGAAGCTCACAATCTGTAGAAGTTCACATAAAAGCAGCTTTTTCACTCTTCTGGGCACCAATTCAGGCCAAGGACACTCTGAAAGTCAGTGTCTGGGAAAGGGAAAGTGACCCTCTCCTTTCTTCCCACAGTCCTTTGAGATGCAAATGCCTCTATCAAGGTTCCAGACCCAGGCTGGAGGCTGGAGCCCTCACTAGGTCTCTGCAAACACAGTCTCTACCTGAAAACTGTTGTAGAAATTCTTGCTGATAGTCTAAGACAATTATCTAAACAGAACTTTTGAGGGTCTCTGGAGAAGCTTAGTTATGGCAGGGTTCTTCTGGGTGGGGGGTCTCTGGCCTGCTTCAGTATAGGTCCAATCATATGGTTTAGTAACTTCTTTGGAGTGTTCACCCTCACTTCTGCTTTCCCACTACTTTTCTGCACAGGCTACTTCAAGCATTCCTTGGTAGTTGTTTATACATCTGAATGCATCCTTAGCATTGAACTCAATCCCAAAGCCAGAGCCATGCTGGATTTTCTCTCTCTCTCCTTCCCGCTCCCTCCCTCGAAGGGGTCTCCCTAAGTTGCTTATGGCCTTGCTAAATTGCTGAAGCTGGCTTTGTACTTGTGGTCCTCCTGCCTCAGCCTCCTGAGCCGCTGTGATTACAGGCCTGCACCACTGCACCTGGCTCATGTTGGATTCTTAAAACCTTGTCTCCTAACATCATTTTAAATCTCTGCCAACTTCATGAGGTGGGTCTTGGTGGCCCTCAGTTTCCAGAGTCAGAAAGAGAAGTCCTGGTGGCTACTCTGCAAGCCATGGACCATTCTGGCAAGGTGAGCCCCTGGGGCTTGGAACACACAGGAGTGTGGCAGAAATCACTATCTCTGATGCCTGCGGCCCCTCCAGTTGTAATAGTTTCTAATATCCCTGTGATTTCTTCTTTCACCTATGGCTTTCATAGAAGAGTATTGTTTGTTTTTCAAATACTGGGAATTTTCTAAATGGTTTAGTGCTACTGACTTCTGATTTTAATCTGTTGTGGCCAGAGGGCTGATGCTGTAAGATTTCAGTCTTGAAATTTTCTGATATGAACTACCTTTGATATACATCAGGCACACGTAAGAAGAATGGTGCTCTGCAGTTCATGAGTATAGTGTTCTATAATGTCGGTTATGTCAGATTGATTTATAAAGTGATCCAAGTCTCTTAAATCTGTACTAATTTTCTTTCTGCTTGTTCTATCAAATGCTGAGCAGGGTGTTAAAATCTCCAGCTACGATTATAGATATATCTGAAAGGGTAAAGTTTCTAAGCTGGAAGGCTTGAATTAAAATGTAAAAGATTAGGTATTATTGAGTTCCTCTGTTACACCCAGATTCCTGAGATAGTTAAGACAACACCCTACTAGCCATTTAGCCTAGGGCCCTGTGCAGTTTGTCACAGGGCCCGAACCAATCAGTTTGAATGTGTACCCCGCTTAGGAATGACCAATCACCCCTGCCCCAGCTGTTCCCGCCAATGAATTTGCCAATCACATCTCAGAGTTGTTGTTCAATTTCCCCGTGCCTCATGATGATTTGTTCTGATGTATGCAAAGCCCACCACCCTCTCCAAAAAGTGTACTTAAGCTCTGCTTGACCTTTGCTCTGGGCTCTGGGCTGCTCTCCCTTCTTGAGTGGGCACAGAGTCCCAGCGCGCTGGAATGGATCCCCAATAAATCCCCTTTTGCCAATTGCATGGAGTAAGTCTCTTGTGTGGTCTCTCCCTCCGACGTTCCGCCGGACCCCCCTTACATATCCATTTGTCCCTTTTGTTCTATACTTTTTTGCTTCATTAATCTTGTAGCTGTTTTTTGAAGCATTCACATTTAGGATGGTTAGGTCTTTCTGATAAATTTTGGTTTTCTTTGTCATTATGAAAAGTTTCTTTTGGTTTCTGGGAATACTTCTTATATCAGTCTACTTCATGTGATACTCTTATAGCTGCATCACCTTTCTTATACCTACTGTTTGCATGGTATATCCTTTCCCAACCTGTTGCATTCATCTTGTCTGTTCATATTTAATAAGCATCTCTAGAATACAGTATACAGTTGGATCTTGATTTTTTTAGCCAGTCTAGTAATCACTGCTATTTAATCAGAGGACTAAATCCATTTACATTTAATTATCAATGTGGTTTAGGCTGGGCACCGTGGCATGCACATATAATCCTAGTTGTTCAAGAGGCTGAGGCAGGAGGATCATGAGTTTAAAGCCAGCCTCAGCAACAGTGAGGTGCTAAGCAACTCAGTGAGATTCCCTGTCTCTAATAAAATACAAAATAGGGCTGGGGATATGACTCAGTGGTCAAGTAACCCTGAGTTCAATCCCCAGTACCCCCAAAATGTGTATGTGTGTGTGTGTGTGTGTGTGTGTGTGTGTGTATGTGTGTATAATATATATGGTTCAGATATAATATATATGGTTCAGAACTTCAGTTTTGAATCTGGTTTTGTTTTTTGCTCCTCCGTTCTTTTGATTTGGGTTAGTCAATCATAACTTTGTTATCTTTTAGCCATAACTCTTGGTATTCTTTTAGCCATGTCTCGTGTGTGTGTGTGTGTGTGTGTGTGTGTGTGTGTAGTTTAGTGGTTGTTCTATGGATTACAACATAAATCCTTCATTTACCTCAGTCTAGAATTAATATCACACAGGTTAAATATAAGTTCCTTATAACCACATAATTCCATCTGTCCTACCAGATCTTGTGTACTATTGTCAGAAATTTTATTTTTGTATGTTGTAAAACACATACAATGTTGCTGTAAATACAGCTTTGTTGTAAATAGTCTGTGTCTTTTAAATAAGAAAAAAATTAGTCTTCTCTATTTTGCAGAGCTATTTGCCACTCTGGTACTATCTATTCCCTCTTGAAGATATGGATTTACATCTGATGACATTTCCCTTCTGGCTTCTCTATTGTTAAGGATTCCAGTGAATATTTCATTTCAAATACTGATTTTTACAGTTAGGATTTCCACTGGTTCTTTTATTGCCACCCCCACTACCTGTGTCTCAGCTCAGAACCTCCACCTATTCATTTAACCATCTTTTCTCTAAGTTATTGTACATATTTTTAAGTGTCTTTAAAGTCCTTGTTTGCTAATTCCATTCTTCTGGGTTATTTTAAAAAATTTTGTTACTCCTTTTTTTCCTTAAATCTGAGTTTCTTCACATGTCTAGTAATTTTTGCACTGAATATTATGGATATGTTATAGAATCCCGAGATTCTATTATTTTATTCTCAAGTGTGTTGCTTTTTGTTCTAGTATGACACTAAATTACTAGCTGGTCACTTTGAATTAAAAGAAGCTTCACTTACTTGTTGTGGGAGGTCTGCTTTAGCTTCACTCCTCTCCCCTATTTTGGGTTTGCTGGGAGTCAAACCCAGAGCTATGCATGTGCCAGACAAGTGCTCTACCACTGAGTCCCCAAATCCTCGGTTTTGGCCTTAATCCAAATTAAATCTTAGTCCTGGGTCCTGGTCTTCCCTACAAAGGTGTGGCCCTGCAGGGGTTTCAATGAAAAGCCTCAGCCTCCCTAGGGGCTCACCCTCCAAAATCTGTCTTCTATATGATGGCAGCTGAGATTTCTGTTGAGCTTTTCCCTGTCCAACTATTTCTTATGTAGATTCCTGGAAATTTTCCCTGCACATAGACATTCTAAGGTCAGATAGAGATTTGAGTGAATCTAATATAAATTTTAGGAATCTCCCTTTGCCTTTCTGATATTTCTCCCTCAAAATCCAGTCACTCCAGCTGTTCCAGGGTTCATCTTCTAAGACATGACTGCAGTTCTCTGCTTGCATTCTAGCCTCCATCTAGATGGGGCGGGGTGGGGGGGGCTTAGATGAAAAACCAAATAAATTATCCTCATATAATGCAATTCCTATATTTCAAGAGCCTAATTCCCTCCAACTTCTGCTTTTTTACTTTTCTTCAGTATCTTAAAGTGGTTGTTGTTTATATTTGTCCACATTTATAACTGTTACCCATACAAGCTATATCTGGGTTTGGATTTTTAACTGGGAAAAAGAAATCAGACCCCAAATTTCTTTTTTAAAAAGACATGTCTCCTTCTATGTTTCCAGTGTGAAATAACATACACTTGAATGACAATGAATTTATTAAACATCACTTATAATATATATCTGAAAGAACTCAAGTCCCCAAAATGGAATCATTAGGCTGATTCATAGGTAAAATTTGACAAAGGCCAGGAAAGAAGGGGGGTGTCACAGAATGGTAAGACTTAGACCCTCTCTTAACATGGGCATTAATTTATTCAATACATTTACAGAAATATCTGACTATGTGTCAGATAACTGTGAAAAGCATGTAACATACAGAGATAAATGGAAAGAGTCTCTTATGAGATTCTAGTCTGATTAAGGGATGAAGACAATAAAGATATTAAAACACATTTACTTAGGTAACTGCCAAATGTGAAGTGATTTGGAGAAAACTATTTTGTATAGTGGTAAAGGAGGGACACATTTTAACTCAGCCCTTAAGAATGAGATGGAAGCCAGGAGTGGTGGCGCAAGTCTGTAATCCCATAGGCTCAGGAGGCTGAGGTAGGAGGATCACAAATTCAAAGCCAGCCTCAGCAAAAGCAAAGCACTAAGCAACTCAGTGAGACCCTGTCTCTAAATACAAAATAGGGCTGGGGATGTGGCTCAGTGGTTGAGCGCCCCAGAGTTCAATCCTGGGTACCAACTATCCCTGCCCCTCCAAAAAAGAATGAGATGGAACAGGCTATTCAAAAAAACAAAACAGGGCAAGGAGGGTGCCAGGCAGAGAGACAGCGTGCCCAAATGGGTTTTTAAAAAAACGAAGAGACATCTGTATCCGGAACTTTGAGAACATGGGGTAAATGGTACACAGAGGAAATGAAAAGGTAAGCCAGGCCTTTAAGGGAAAGAATGAAGTCCAATGGGAACACATTGCAGGGTTAAGCAAGACAGAAATCAGACTACATGTTTCAAAAGACTTCTCTGGCTCCTATCCGGAAGGAGTAGATCAGTTGGAAGATGACTCAAAAGTAAAATACATAGATAAGGACAGTGGCCGCGGGGACTATAAACAGTAAATTGTTTGCGATATAGTTTAGTGATTGGATAGAAAGTAAAAGGAAAAAATACAGGATACACTCATTCTGGTTTGAGAATGGTACCACCATGACTAACATGGAAATGGGTATAGAGCTTACTGTGTTCTAGTGTGGGACACAGACAGGTAGGTGTTAGATAGTAATAAGTTCAGTGAGCAGAAATAAAACAGGATAATGGAATTAGTAGTAATGGAGGCTACTTAGATAAGTTGATCAGAGAAGACACAATGAAGAGGGGAAGCAAGTCTTTTGGGTAAAGAGCATTCTGCTCACAAGGAACAGAAAAGAACAAAGGCCCAAAGGCAGGAGGAAACTGGGCCTGTTAAAAAAAACAAAAAAAAAAAAAAAAAAAGGAGGTATGTAGGGTTGCTAGAGTGGAATGAATTAGGAGAGAGAGAAATGGCTAAGGCTGGTTACAGAGGCCTTACAGACTGTGATGAGGACTTTGGTTTTAATCCTAAATATAATGGGAAATCACTGCAGAATTTTGAGAGGAAGAACAACATGATTCGACTCATATTTTTAAAGGATCACTATGGTGATTGGAGGAAAACAAACTCGGGTGGACAAGGGTGTAAGAAGACTGGGTAAGCAGCACTTGCACCAAATGAGAGATGGTGGCATTTTGGACAAGGACTGTAGGTAGTAATGGTTATGGTGAATTTGCAAAATATGTAATCCTAAAACCCCATACAATTTATTGATCAGTTAGACAGATGTAGGATAAGAGAGAAGAGTCACAACTCCAGTTTGTTTAGCCTAAGCAGTTGTATGAGTGGTGTGATATCATTAGCATGGGAAGAGTGGAGAGGCAGCATTGGAGGAAGAAATTGAAAATATGCACACTAGCTTGCTGATAAGAATGGTCTATAGGCAGTGCTTCTCAAGCATTAATGTGCACCATCACCTACACATCTGTTAAAGTGCAGGTGCAGATCCAGTAAGGTCTGAGACTCTATATTTCTAAGCTCCTAGTGATACTGATGCTGCCAGTCAACAGACCTCACTCTGGGAAGAAAGTCATTGAAAAATAAGGTAAAGGTGCAAAAAGAATAACTTTAAAATTGAAATGCTTACTAAATTGAGGGTAAGTGAAATTCAAATATGAAAGGATTCATTTAGAAGGCTTCTCCAGCTATAGCCTATAAGCCATCAGCATCAGAACCCTGGAAACATGTTGGAAAAGTAAATTCTTGGCATCTAATATCTTCTGAACCAAAAACTCCAGGAGTGGAGACCAAAAAATATATTTCAATAAACCCATCAGTTGACTTTGAAGTAAGCTAATGTTTGAGAACAAGAGATAAAGAGAAAGAAAATTGAGTGGAGAGAAAAATGGATACTGTGGTCCATCATGAAAGTAATTCTTCAGTTTTCCAATATTTATACCTTTTTATGATGTAATGTTGTAGTTCCTCCTATATGCAATAGACTTCCCCCCACCTCTCCTTGAATGTATTCTCTTTTTTAATATTCATTTTAGTTGTAGTTGGACACTACCTTTATTTTACTTATGTTTATGTGGTGCTGAGGATCAAACTCAGGGTCTTGCACGTGCAAGGCGAGTGCTCTACCACTACGTCACAACCTCAGACCTTGAATCTATTCTCACCTCAAGACTTTACTATAGGCAATAGAAGGTAGAAGGGAAGGTGTTTATTCTGAACCTGCTCTCGAGCGAGTGGACTCCTGTGACCACCATGTAAAACAGTTCAGAATAATTTGCTCAAAGACAAGAAAACATGGAGACCAGTACCCCTAATTGAGGCCACCTTAGATCGGAAGACTCACACTTACCTAAAGACACTTGAGAATGTTAGTCAAGACCAACCAGACAGGGAGGTTTCTAACAAATGTGAAATATTGTTTTGTTCCACACCCCCACCCCACCCCCCCCACCCACCCCCCCCCCGTCCTTTCTTTTTGGTACCAGAGATTGAACCCAGGGGCACTTAACCATTAAGCCACATCCCTAGCCCATTTTAATATTTTATTTAGAGATGGGGCCTCACCAAATTGCTGAGACTGGCTTTGAATTTGATCCTGCTTCAGACTCCAGAGCTGCTGGGATTAAAGGCATGCCTGGAGAGGTATTGTTTTTGGCAAACAGGGTTTGTTTTAGCCTAGCACTGACCAGAAATGCCCAGCTAATTAGTGAAAGTAGGTGGTAGAAATGGGAAGTTTAATGAGGAAAAGGTGTGGAAGACCCAATATAACAAATGCAATGAGAAACACCACCAGAAAAAACTTGCCTACTTATGTATCATTCTGTAAGAGGACAAATAGATGAGGATGGTCGGAACCTGAAGTTAAGAGAATAATTCTATAAAATGAGCCCAATGTATTGAACCTCCACATGCTTTCTGTGCCAAAAAGCAATCTGCCTGCAGTCCTGCTGGGCCTGAAGGGACAAGAAATGTCACATTCTTCAACAAACTGAGGCAGGGGGCAAAGGTCTGGCAGTCAGTGTAGATAATGAATGATGGGGGTTAAGATGAGGGCCTGGTATCAAAGACAAGACAGTAGGGGTGGCTAACAGCTAACCTCAGGGATTGCACTTCCCACTACAAGGAGTTGCAGCTCCTTCCTGCCCTTAGGCAAGTACACAGAGAAGAAAGAGAAGGTAAAAGAGCAAGACACACTCCCATCAGCACCCAGCTCTGGGCCCCCTTGTTAAGGAGAAGTCTGCTACTTTGTCTCTCTCTTAAATAAAACTTGCTTCCTAAACTTGCCTCAGCATTTCTCAGGTGTTTAATTTTCAACACCACAGGAATGAGGACCTGACCCTTATCTCTAAGACCAATAGCAACAAAAAATTGAGACTGATGGCTGCTTTTATGGCAACACCAATCTACAGTTACTGATTTCCTTCAGGAACACATGGCAGGATGCACAGAGGCACAATGGGAGAGTTGGGCTCATCCAGAATAAGGCTTGCTACTTCAAGTAGCAAAAGGAAACTTCAGCTTGCATGCCAAATCTAGTAAGTGGCTTGTTTTTGTACAGACCACTTCTTTATTTTTATTTATTTATTGTAATAGGAATTTAACCAGAGGCACACTACCTCTAAGCTACATCTCCAACCATTATAATTTTATTTTTAAAAAATTGAAACAGGTCTTGCCCAGGCTGGCCTCAAACTTGGAATCCCCCTACTTCAGATTTCCAAGTTGCTGGGATTAGAGGTATATACCACCACACCTGGTCTTTTGTGGCTATTTAAATTCAAACTAAATAAAATATAAAGTTTAGTTTGTCCTTTTTACATGGTATATTTCAAGTGCTCGATAGTAGTTACTATATTGGACAACACAGCTTGAGGCACCCAAGTCTCAAACTGAATCCATTTCCCTTTCCAATCTATCCCTATTCTGTATTTCCTACCTTGGATATTGATGTCTTCATGCACCAAACGCTCACCATCATTTGGTCATCCTAGTAACTTTTCCTCACAGCTCATGTCCAACTAAATGTCACCCAAATCTTGTCTCATCTACCTCAGAAATCTCTTGAATCCATCTTTTTCTCTGGATCTCTATTAGTCACAGGCTCTTCTGACTTCTAGTTTTGAGCTACTTCAAAGAGGTTCTTTAGTGTCTTTTAGCAAGACTTTACTGGCTCCAAATTTTCTTCTTCATTAATGCTAGTTGTTTCTTAGGAACAAATCTAATTGTTTCACTCACACCTTTAAAATTCCTTTTGGTGGGCTGGGGCTGTAGCTCAGTGGTAGAGCACTGGCCTGGCATGTGCAAGGCCCTGGGTTTAATTTCTAGTAACATAAAATAAAATTTCCATAGGTTCCATCCGACTCACCCTTTATATCCCTAGGATTTATTATAGTCTTGGATTATAAGTACCCAATGTTTGATGAGCAAATACATTTTACAGGTAGAAAAGCAAAGACCTTCTTTCTAAGAGAGATATTTACCTATTTAAAATGAAGATGGTCATGCAGATAAGCAGCCTCCTCCAGGCAAATACTATAACATGTCTTGTTTTACTCCCTTGTGTGTATACAGAAATATATCACTCAGTGTTCTAGAGCAATCATAGATGCAGATTCTACAGGGAGGAATTTAGACAAATCTTAGTCTCACTTGAATTCCATTTACCTGTTTTATTAGTCAGATCCAATGGTATTTACCACCCCCCAATATCCTTGTAGGGAAAGCAGAAAAGAATTTACTAATTTTTGTTACATTATAATACCCAATCTTACCATACTTTTTTTTTTTTTTTTTTTTAAAAAAAAAGCAAGTCTTTTTTGGTTTGTTTTGTACCAGGGATTGAACCCAGAGGCACTTAACCACTAAGGCACATCCCCAGCCCTTTTTATTGTTTATTTTGAGACAAAGTCTTGCTAGGTTACATAAAGCCTTCCTAAATTGTGAGGATGGCTTTGAACTTGCAATCCTCCTGCCTCACCCCTCCCCTACACCGCACCTGACACTTACTGTACTTTTTAAGATAACCATATCCTGCTTGCTATTTTCCATACCTATGTGGCTCCGGTATTGACTAAAATACCCAGGATGATTAAGTAATCTTTTATTATTACTCAATTTTAATTACTTGTGTGCACATGCCAACTGCTGTAAAGAAACACATATAAAGAATAGAATTTAATCCATGTGACTCAACTAGGTTTTTTTCCCCCTCCTCTCTTGCCATCGCTGAGGGTTATTCATTTAGAGGACACTTAACGACCTTGCAGATCATTATCTTCAATTCCAATCACCTTTGCCTCCACCCATTTCATCTCAGCCACACTTCAAAGTTAAGCACACTAGAGTTAAGCACGCTGAAACATTTTTTGTCATCTTATTCCTGTCCCTATACCTACTTGAATCTCACTGGAAAACAAATCCCTGGATATTTCTCTGTTCTCCAAGAATACAGGTCACCTCTTATTTCACCTCCTGCCCTATGCAACCCAACACCAGGATGCATCAGTTCAGCTGCTCTCCACAGTATTTTCCACATCTCTTGCCCGTGTGTTTACTGCTCATATCCAGCTGAACTTTACAGATAAACCCATCTCTATATGAATATGGAATGTGGACTACATCTCAAACAATTCCTGCTTCTACTCCCAGCATTGAATATTACACCAAGCCAAGAAAAAAAATTACAAATCTGTTTCCCAGATTTAAATATCCCCACCAGAGAAGCCTCAACACTAATCAGCAAGGTTTTCTCCATGCTGCCCAATCCTACTCCCCACACATCATTCATTCTTGGATGGCATTCTTCCTAATACAGAGGCTTTATGGCATGTACTACCTACCTTAGTACATCTACCCACAAATATCTGTCCATTTTCACCTCCTTCTGCCATTTGAGAGTATGACTTGCCTCTGCTTCTATCCATTACTTCACTCACCCATGTTTTGGATGTTTTTCCATACAGAGCTTTGATTCATCCCTTTCTGCTCCTTTATTTTCAACATGTCTGGCTCCAGGGGTCTTTTTTTAAAAAAAAAAAAAGACCCATTTTAAATTTAAAACAACACAAATCTTCCTTTGAGCTTATACTCCTCTAGTTTCAACTCTATACTCTTCCTTTCTTAGCTAGGCCTCAAGTTTTTTCCTCAACACTCCACTTACTCAGTTTTGCATCCTTCTATAAAATAAACTCACTCTATTCTACTGAAATTGCTCTCATAACTGACTTCCTCAGGCCAGCTGGATGATATAATAATCTGATTTCTTCATACTTCTAACTTCAACTTCCTCATTAATATTTGTGAACATACAAAAGAACTTCATGATACTCCTTTGCCTCAAATTCTTCCCTCTTACAGAATCAAATGAAATCTTTGTAGGTGTTCAATACTTTGTTCAGACTACTACTAACTTTCGTATCACATCCTATTCACACTTCATTCCAGCAATTCTTATACTGTACTGTCCCAACTACATCACATGGTCACAAATCTGTGGTATTGCAGAACTATCCCCCAAGCTGGAATGTAAAATTCCTCCTCTGCCCATTGTAGGCCTTGCAATGTTCTTGAATTCCAAGATCCAATGCTATTTGCCAATTTAGACTTTGCTGCTGCCTCTGGGCAGACTTAGTTCACTATGTTGAGCTTTAATGCACTTTATAGATAAGGCCACTGATGCATCTAGCAATTCTCTGTACTTGAACTCACCAATGAGGCCAGAGTCCTATCTTACATCACTCCACAATGCCTAGCATCTATCGTGCAGTGTCTAGTATGTAGTTAAGGTTTTTATGAAGTGGTTTAATAATGTAAATATATGGTTATGAAAAAACAAATATTGCAGAGAAGTGTTAGTTGATTTTGGAAAAACTTAAGAAGACACAATTTAAGAAACTTTCTTTAAAAGTGCTGGATGGGGGCTGGGGATGTGGCTCAAGTGGTAGTGCGCTCGCCTGGCATGCGTGTGGCCCGGGTTTGATCCTCAGCACCACATACCAACAAAGATGTTGTGTCCGCCGAGAACTAAAAAAAATAAATAAATAAATATTAAAAAATTATCTCTCTCCTCTCTTAAAAATAAATAAATAAAATAAAGATGTATCCAGTTATAACTAAAAAATAAATATTAAAAAAATTGTAAAAATTAAATGAAGTTATATAATGGATGGAGAGATACTATTTAGAAGAAAAAAATAAAATAAAAGTGCTGGATGGCTAGGGAGACAGTAATTTTCGGGTAATTACAAAAGAATGAACAAGGTGTTCAGTGGTGGAACACAGTGTAATTTAGGGAAAATAGAGGTAAAAATTTAAAAAAAATGTTTTAAACAACCTTTAAAAGTCAAGCAGAGATTTGGACAGTTTTCTCTTCAAGCAAGAAGGTACACTTTAAGGATGGCAAGATTCTTGTTAATCTAAATTGATCACTGATAACAGTATGTAGGAATTATAGTAGAGCTTTTTGAATAAATTTGGGAAACAAGATTGTCCTCAGAGGTGAACTATAAAATCCACAAGTAATGGATAAAAGCAGAGTGCCCCTCAAGTTCCTTAAAGAAATGCTTGACTTCAGAGAAGGTAAACAATGAGACTGGAATATTCTTGTTACACCAGAAAACTGAATGCTTAAAAAATGATGGAATATATTCAAAGTACACAGAAGCCAGTTTGAAGATGTTCTCGCTGGCTAACTACAGGAAAATTTGAGCACTGACATAAGTAAGAACAAAATAATGAATGCAACCCATTGCATAAAATAAGGATCCATACGTCCACACTAGATAAACAAAGGGAAAACTACTTACAGAAAAATGCCACCTATAAAACAAAATGTGGAGTTAGAAAAAATTGATTCAGCCAAGAAGCATCGAGAATGGTAAAATTTAGACAAGGGTAAATTTACATAAGCAACAGCATGCTTACATGTTACATATGTTTCAAAGAATCTCCCTACAAATTAATTACAAAGGAAAAAAAATCTGACAGTGGAGATACTGTACAACATAACCATATGATCAAAATTAATATCACAAGAGACAAACAGGTGCCTCCAGATGATATTGATACAATACCATGTATGTAGTATTCTAGCCCTAAATACACAATCTGAATGTAATTGTAAATAAAATCAGAAACTGAGGGACATTCTATAAAATCTAGTGTCAAATGTTATATGAAAGACAAAGGCTAAAAAAGAACTAAATTTCAGATTAAGGAAAACAAAAAATAAAATCCCAGATTGGAGCCTTCCGGGGAAGGGGCACATAAATTTCAATCTCAATGACATCTACATTATTAGAGCAATTTGATCAGTTAACATTTCACCTTGATTTAGGTATAACAAACTTAGTTACAAACAGATCTTTCAATGCTCTGAATGATACCACAAAAGAATTCTACTTCCCACTCCTTACTTTGATGGTTAGAGATTGGGGATGGGGATAATCCAAACTAGATCAAACTTGGGTTCCAACAACCTAAGTGCCTTCTGAAAAACTTATAAAGTCCAGAGATGTGGTACTAAAGGTTTAGTGTTGTCAACGCCCAAAATGACAGAGGACTGAAATTACTCTTCATAAGGGAAGAATTTCCAACAAGTCCCTGCACCTTTGTACACACTACTCCTACTAGAGAATGGATGGGCTAATGAAGCCCTTGGACTGGCTAACCCAGAGAGCTGAGGAAGTAGAACTTAAAACTAGGTAGTAACAGGTTTTTGTTTGTGAACTCATCATTAGTGAGTAAGCACAAAAGGCTTGGTTGCATTTCTCTTAGATCAAAACGAAATCAAGTCACAAAAACTACTGAAAACCTGAGATAAAATACCGGACACCAAATTCAGATGAAAATAATAATATGCTACTAGGTTGAAGTTTATAGATAGTGAAGCTTCCTGAAAGTAGACAACAGTTAGCCTATTTAAAAAATCTCTAGCACCTAAATAGGTAAGAGGCACACCTTGGTGTCAACCAGGAGAGTTAAGTTCCCAGGAGGAAAAACATGCCATGTATGAAGGTTCTATATACCAAGGCACCGCACCTCCACAAACCTGAACCAGGCTAGTGTGGCTTGAGGGAGGAAAGGAGGTAAGAGAAACATAATGAAGGATGGATTGGAGCTTGATCAAGCACACAGATTTATAGACCATTACCATGTTGCTGGATTTTTTTTGTCTGCTTTTAATATCCTAAGAATGGGGAGTTACTAAAGGATTTTAAGTAGGACAATGAAAACAAAACAAAAAATTTTTTAAAGATCTCTTGAATACTTCAAGAATAGATAGGCATGGGAGGGGCTGGGTTTGTGGCTCAGAGGTAGAGCACTCGCCTAGCAAGTGTGAGACCCTGGGTTCGATCCTCAGCACCACATAAAAATAAATAAAGGTATTGTGTCCAACTACAACTAAAAAATAAATATATATTTAAAAAAAGGACAGGCGGTCTAGGCTTGTGGTTCAGTGGCCTAGCATGTGGAAGGCACTGGGTTGATTCTCAGTTGTTAAGGTCCATTAACAACTTAAAAAATATTCATAAACTTTTTACAAAAAAGAATAGATGAGGGAAATAGGTGGATATGGAGCAACAGTAGATACTAGGAGACCCACTATGGCAGAAATCTCTGCAGCTTTAACTGGGATGATAGACACACAATAGAAATATTTAGTAAAGAGATTTGGTGATTTGATGAGAAGGCTGAAAAAGGAATCAAAGATGAGCATTTTGAGCTCGAACACCTTAGCTACAAAGTAATTTTATAATTCAAAGTTTATTCCTTGATTAACTATAGTCTTCCCATTATTTATCAATGGCTGAGTTAACTAAAAAACTCCACTTAGATTGTTCTAATTTTAAACCATTTTTCCATGCCCTTTAGGATAAATGAATTCTTAACATGGTCTACAAAACCTGCTCCCAAACTGTCCTTTGGCTAACCCTGTCTTCTTTTAGTTCTTGGGATATGCTGGGCTCCCCTTCTAACTTCTGATCATTGCACAGGTTTTCCTTTGTTAACAGAAACTACTCAGTGTCTATTTGTTTTCTAGACTCCAACTATCACTTCCACCTGAGATAAGGTCCCTATTATGTGCTTAGAACTTGTTGTAATTTGTAATGTTATATTTACAAATATATTGTCTTAAATCAACAATCTATTATAAGTCCCACAAAGGTAGGAGATATATATGCTTTGCTCTACCACTAAAATCTAATCAGACCCTGCCACACAGCAGACATTCCAATTTCCAATGAAGAATGAATGGAGTAGAGTAAGGCAAATTGAAGGCTCAATTTAGACTTAATTCAAGTTCTACTGTTCTCTAGCAATCTTATATTAGGCTAGATGTAGAGCAGTTTTATCTTCTCTAAAACACGATAAAAAACAACACAAAGTTTGGTTAAAAGCTTTTTTTGTTTCTAATAAGCTAAATCCTCCAAAACTGCATTCTGCTGAAGACGGAAAGCAAGATACTCAAAATCAGATTAAGTAACTAAAAAGATCATTGAAACTGAGACATCTATAAATGCTGATCATCTATTTTCACCAATTTGACTCCAATAATATATATACACACACATATATTTTACTATTGCATAGGAAAACTCCTGAATTCTTGTTTTAAATGTTACTATTTTATTTTCTTTTGTTGAATACACGTTTTACTGGCAGTCCAGATAAACAAGTATATAAAGGATACTAAATTTTCCTTTTGGCAGAAGTCAAGATAAACTGTAGATTAAAATGCTTCAATTCAGCCTGAAGAAATGTTTTGAATCATACAAATTTTAAGAGGAAAAATAAAGACTGTCCAAAGGGACTCTCCTAGCTTATAACACATTTCCAGAATAACTTTCAAAAAAAAAATTCAAAAATACTCATTGACTACCTTAAAAATATGTCAATACCATATGGCTTTATGAAATAATTTCTAAAATTTACGTTTTTTTATTTAAAAAGGATCCAAAGTTTTAAATAAACCACTAGCAATATCATTTTCTTTACTTAAAAGTGCTTATCTCTGAGGGTGGGACATACATACTTTTTGAACAAATAATGATTTTTACAAATTAACACACACAAAAAAAAATCACTTAAAATATTTTAAAGGGGAAGAGTTTTCACCAAAAGTCATCTTTAAATAGACTGTAATAGATAACAATGTTCCTTTCTATACCATCAAAATCCTCAATGAGATGCTTTGGCAGTTTTAAGACATCAATCTCTATGGAGAGACAATGACATTAATGATGTCCGTGGAGATGGCAATTGCCTTGATGGCTCAGTTTGAATAGATACAACACCACTGGGCTGGTTTTCCAAATCAGAGGCAAAGGTGCTCTCTTCTCTTACATCAAGAGTTTGTTCAACTGAAGTTGGCTGGGGTGGAATATTAGCCACAGTCTTATTGGCATTATTCAAGTTGTTGGTAAGTGTGGTGATATCACACTCCTTGTCCAGGACACCAAATTCATCTTCTATTGTGACTATGTCTTTAGTTTCAAATGGTTCCAAGGAAGGAGCCAAAAACTCATTTTGTAAAGGGTCTTGAGGACAATTATTGTCACATTCTTCCATATCTGCCTTCACTTCCGAATCTTTATCACTATCACTGTCAATAGTAATAACAACTGGGGAACGTGAAATATTATCTCCATGATGTTTCCTATGCTTCTTCTTATGTTTCTTCTTTTTCTTTTTATGATGTTTAGTTGTATCGGTAGCTTTCCCTTCATAGACTATCTCTACACTTAAGCTCCGGGTTCTTCTTTTTCTTTTCTTGGGTTTTGTTTCTCTCTCTGATGATCGGCTGTCTGAAAAGCTGTCACTCTCATTTTTGTAATTTCCATCCAATTTTGATGAAGATTTTTGGTAATGACTGTCCTTTACTTTAGAAGCAAAGTCACGAGATGGTTGAGCAACTTCATTAGTACCCTCCAAATGCCGTGTTTTATATTTTCGTTTCCCTCCAGGCTTTTCGTTTCTCACCCGGTCAGGCCCTGTAGATGCAGTCCTTGACCTATTACTAGAAAGGCTCCTCGATCTGTGCCTTTCATAATAATAATACTTCCTTTCACTGTGATTATTCTTTTTCCTAGCATTTGTTCTTTCAGAAAAGGACTGAATTCTAAATTCTGGACTTGAAGATTGTCTAGAATAATGGGCTCTGGACAGAGTCCTCCTTCTGTAAGACGATTCATAACCGTCCCTGTCCTTGTTTCTACTGTAATATGTATACTCCCACTTATATCTGCTTCCATAATTATTTCTTAAATAATAGCGATCTCTATTTCTGCTCCGTGATCTTCTTTTGCCATGATCACTGCTGCGAGATCTTGATCTGCTTGTGCTTTCACTACTTAGAGAAAGAGTTTGGCTTCTTCTTGACCAACTGCTATCTCTAGTTCTTGATCTCTTTTTGTCTCTTCTTCCTCTAGGTCTGCTACTCTCCCTGCTTCTGGATCGTTTGCTCTTCATTCTTTTCTTCCCGTGATGCCTTCTATGATTCCTCTGATCGTGCCCACTTCTACTCTGGGAACGAGAATCCGAACTTCTGGATCTTCCCCTCTTTCTGTGTCTATGGTTATATGGAGAATATACTCTGTCTCCTCTCATAGATGAGCTCAGGTCTCTAGGAGATGACAATGATGTAGATCGTTTCTCTTCCTTCCTTGATTTGATTCTTGTACCAGAATCACAATGACCTTTATTCATTTGCTCATCTTTTCCAAGAATAGAGCGTGGAGATGAACATCTACTAACATCACTATCACCAGTACTGTAAGAGTGCTCTTGTTCTTGTGTCTTCCCTGTTTCTATTTTCTCATAAGAGCCTAACTCCTCGGAATCTGAGGACAGTTCAACAAGTTCTGGCGTCCTCTCAGCAAGTGGTTTAACAAACCCAACAATGACACAATTATCTGAAGAAGAATCACTGTCATTATTTAGGTCTTCATTGGTTTGTACTCCTTGTATCTGAGACGTGGCTCCTTCTGTGACAAGTTCTTCATCTGAACTGTCAGAAGTATTTAAAAGGGAAGACATGGCAACATGTACCTGATCTGAGCTTGAGTAAGATGGTCCTGGAGTTTCATCATCCCAAGGTGCCTGACTAACAGTGGCTACATTAATATCCAGCTCTTGGGTCTCAGTCTCATCTGGAGATATTGTTATGACTGAAGAATCAGAATGGCTACCTTCTTCATATGATGGAGCAGGGCAATCATAATTAGCATGTTGGTCAAAAGCTGCCATGTTAAAAGGAGATCGAGCAAAACTGATAAACTCATGTATAAAATGCTCAGTTCGGTTAAGTAAAAATGGTCTTAAATCAGAAACAAATGCCTGACTCTCCAAGTCATAGCGAGTAACATTACTCATGATGATGTGCTGGACAATATTGACTAAAGATCCATGAGCTCCAAAAAGAACTGTAAGTTCACGTTTTAACCAAGGGACTAACCTGTGAAGACAAGCTGGATTCCTACGGAAAAATTCAGCTGAAATATCCCTATAGCGGCCACCATCTTCTATATTTCTAACTCGAGCACCAGCGCGATAGAGAGTTCGTCTAAAATTAATAATATCTTGTTCTTGAATTTTCCGCAAAGGCCTTTCATCTGCAGTAGATTGCCTCAATGAAATCTGTCTCATAAGTTGAGGAATTTCAACACCTCTAGATCTTGATGAAATGCCTAACCCTTCAAACAGCACTCCACTATCTGGTGGAGTAGTTGTTCTTCTATTCATGGTACTACTAGGTGAATAAACAGAAGCATTTCTTTCCCTTGTCATTGTTGTACGGTAGCGAAATCGTCGAACTTCAGGGGTGGCAAAAGAACCATTATATGAAGGTCTTAGCACATACTCCTTGAAGTCATCTTCTGCCCTCACAGAATGAAAAATAGAATCAAAGGGCTGTTTACATAGTGGACATTCAGCTTTGTTTTTTGACCACTCCTGAACACAGCGAAAACAGAACTTGTGTAAGCAGCGATCTAAGTAAGACACATTATCAAATCTATCCAAGCATATAGGACACTTAGAATCAGGAGACGCATCAGCTGGTACTGTCTGTTGCAATTTGCTAGTGCCAGCTTTAGGTGAAAAGTTGTCCATTTTAAATTCTTTAGCAGCTGATGCCATTATCTGTAAAAAGGAAAGAAATATATCAGTAACCAAATAAAGAGTAATGACTACAAAATCTGAACAAAAACAAAAATAAAAACCTTGGAACATACTTCATGAAAACAATCGAGCGGCTTATTTTTATTTTACTATAAGGAGGCATTGTAGCATAATAATATAGTGCTTAAAGCACAAGCCCTGAAAAGTCAGATTTCCAGGATTGAATCCTGTGGCATACTATCAAGTGTTACTATCTCTATGCTTTAATATCATCTGTAGGTCAGTGACAACAGAATTCGCCTCATGGGTTTGTAAAGATGTAAAGGGCCATCAGAAAGGGGGCCTGGTACATAATAAGTGCTCAAAAATACTATGTAACATTTTATTATTCTTTTAAAAAATAAATTGAGAAATAGTTGACATGTACAAAAAGTACAAGAGAAAATATAACAAGTGCTCATGTATCTATTATTCAGATTTAACAACTAACATATTTTAAAACATCCCTTCCCCTCTTATCCTTCTCTCTGGAAAATAAAAGCAAAACCACCACAGCCTTAAGCTTATTTCATTTTTATGCACAGTTTTATGGCTTTCATATACACATGCCCCTAACATTATATACTACCCATTTATTTTACTTGTGGTAATACTGTATATGTACTTTTTAAAGACAGCTTTAGTGAGCTAATTTAAATAAAATTTATCTATTTAAACTAATTCTATGATTTTCAGTGAAAGATTCACTGAAACAATCTTTTAGTAAGGATTAAGTGAAATAAATATTAAAAACACTCAAGGGCAGTGCCTGGCTCATAGTAACTGCTAAGTAAACATCAGCTGCAGTTATTATACTATCATTACTATTTTGACACTTTTGTTACTACACAATTATGTTCAGTTAATCACTGATTCCTTTCTAAGAACCCTTCCTTAGCCTTTTTTTAACCCAAAAGTCAAACCACCACAAAGTATCTTGAAATCATGTTTTCAGTCCCCTTTCCTATTATCTTTGCCCACAGGGATCATAAGGATCTTAAAGATTTGTTTTCTTTAAATTCATCAGTTTATATCAATAAGTTACAAAATAAATTTGCCAGTCTGAAATCTAACATGCATTAATTCTGAACTTGCTATCTATAAATCTTATTTTGCTAAATTCTGCACTTATTATTTTGCATATATTAAATATTAATTTCTTCATGTTTCCCTAGGCCTATTATTCATATTCTTCTGCTCCTCTATCATAGCAAGTTCCATCACTAGCCAAATGCTAAGTTAGTTAAATAACAGAATTGCAATTTTCTAAATAATAAAAACTCATTGCTCCTAACAACTATAAAAAAGAAAAACCTTACAACACTTGTATTAGTGAAAAATTCCACCATGTTTTTCAAATTAAATTTGCTCATTTAGGGCATCTTTGTTTTCCCAGAATCATAACTTAAAAGGTAATCAATTAATAATGAATAAATGTTCCTTCAAGGGTTCAAATACATCTAATCTTCTATTTTCTGGATTGGAAATACAAAAATCCCTGTTTTTCATTATTTACCAGGTCTGGAAAAACAATTATACATACGTAATACTAATTGCGTTTGTCCATTTGTTTTTTTATTTGTGGTACTGGGGACCCAGGGTCTCACTATACTAGTTAAGTGCTCAACTACTAAGCTAAATCCCCAACCCTTTTCAGTATTATTTGTATTTTTACTGCATACATTTCTCAGCATCTCCTTCTACTTATAATGCTTTTTTAATCCACCTATTGTGGGGAGGGGGCATAAAAACATGCAGGATCCAGGGATAGTGTGTATGGCTTAGAGGGAAGGAATAGGCAAAAATAGGAAGGGAACCGAAGGGGTTATCAGATGACCTGGACTAAAGACCAGGTTTCACCTAAAACTAGTTCTGTAAAACAAAGAAATTCACATTAACTCTATATTTTAATTTTACCCCTCTGGGTAAGGGGATTATTATATTTGGAAAAAAAGGCTGGTGAATTTCTAATCAATACATTTTATCTTAATTTGTTTCTTTGAAGGGTAGAATTTTAGTATTTACTGAACATTTCTTGTTCACATAAGAACTGCTACCCTGGCTGGGAGGGTGGTGCAAGCCTTTAATCCCAGTGGCTCGGGAGGCTGAGGCAGCAAGATCAAGGAGGACCCCGAATTCAAAGCCAGCCAACAAAAGCAAGGTGCTAAAGCAACTCAATGAGACCCTGCCTCTAAATAAAATACAAAAAAGAGCTGGAGAAATTAGCTCAGTGGTTGAGTGCCATTGAGTTCAATCCCTTGTTACCCTCCAAAAAATATGGTACCCAGAATACATTAAAGGACATTGTTTTTTATTAATTTTTAGTTGTAGTTGGATATAATACCTTTATTTTAGTTATTTATTTTCTTTATGTGGTGCTGAGGATCGAACCCAGTGCCTGGTATCTACTAGGCAAGTACTCTACCACTGAGTCACAACCCCAGCCTGGACATTAATATTAAACTTGAAATTCAAATAGAACAAAATCTTTAAAAGTTTGATTTTTAAAAAAATAAAATCTTAAGTCTTTTCTTCTCTAGTTTTTATAAGCCTATCAACCACTTTGACAGCATATGACTAAAGACAGACCAACAACATCCTCCACCATAAGTAAAAAGAGTAACTTAGAGTTCTCTTATTTCTACACAGGAATATCTTTAGCTACAAGGAATGGTATTTGTCAGAAATTATGATAAATGAAGCAGATCAAATATGTCATATTTAAATCCTTTCAAATCTGCTGATAATTACCTCTTCCAAATTATCACTGAAGTTAAAATGTTTGTTAAAACAAATCATATATGACCCAAGAATTCCACATCGAGATATTTACCCAAGATAAATAACACATGTCCAAATATTTGCATGTGAATATTCACAACAGCCTTAGTCATAATAGTTCACAGGTGGAAAGTAAAATGTCTATCAACTGGATTAGATTAATAAAATGTGGTTTTTATATAAAATGGATTATTTGGCAATAAAAAGAAATACTGATACATGTTACAAAATGGATGAACCTTTTTTTAATGTCAAATGAAAAAAATAATCAGCCACAAAAAACCCACATAAGGTATGATATCATTTATATGAAATGTCCAGAATAGGGAAATCTAAAGTGAATGAATGCTGGTAATGAGGTTTCTTTCTGGCATAGTGAAAACTTTCTACAAATAGATTATGATGATAGTTGCACAACTCTAAATAAACTAAAAACTACTGAATTACATGAATAGGCAAAGCTTATGATGGAATATAAGTTATAGCTCAACAAAGGTGTTTAAAACATAAAATTAAGGCATAAAATTGGTATGGCTAGGACAGTGGGAAGTTTGCAGGAGAGATTCTAGATTTAGGTTGTAAAGATGGACCTAATGGTAAACACACTTAGGGCTATAGGTTGAAAAAACACCTGTGTAAAGGTTTCTCTAGCACTTTATGAATTAGGAATGCAAATTAATTTCCCCATAGAGGAGATTAATCAGTTCTTCTGATCCCACTTCTTCAAAAGCCTCCCAAATCCAAAATAAAGTTCTCATCTTGAGGATGAACTGATTAAGCCAAACCTTTCCTTTATCAAATCTTTATATCTGTTTGCTGGTTCTAACAAGGATAAGAACTCTTTTTGTTATAATTTGGAGGAATTAAAGATAAATCAACAGGCATGAGGTATCTAAGGAAAACAGATGGAGAAAATAAAGAACTGAGAGGCTAGAATCTAAAGAAGGTCATAGATGTGCTATGAAAATGAAATAAAACTGCTCTGCAAAATTATATTTTATAAAGCCAGACTTTCTATAAAGTCATCTTCTATAGCATTCCTTAAATTATCACTGGATATAAAACTTACTAATCTGATCACATTTGAATAATTAATGTTAATCCTAAAGCACTTGTCAATGTTGAAAATCAAACCACTTCTTACTTGTATGACATGGAGGAAGTTATTTCTCAAACCCTAAATTATAAACCTAATTTCTCAATTCTAAAATGGCAAAGTAATAGCAACCTTTTCAAACTCACTTGAAAAGGTGGTTGTGTGAAGGGATATATTTCCTGTAACACTCAGCACAACTCTTGATACACAGAAAGAACCCAATACTGTTCCTCTATGTCATGTGAAAATAAAAGTTAATTTTGGTAACTGATAAGTGCTCAGAGGACAGTCTATAATAATTAAATAACCATAATATACTTAATAAGATTCACAGGTAGATGAACTAGAAAGATATCCAAAATATTAAAAACAATCTCAGTCCTACTTGTTACTTAAAAAAAAATCTCTGCACCTTTCTGAACTGCATTGTAATCACCAATTTCAAAAGGGTATACAAAATTATACAATTTACTGATCACATCTTACCAAATTTCATTTCAATTTCAGCAATAAAAAAGAAATGCTTGAGAAACCTTTCCCCTCTAAAGCCACTCATTCCAGATAAGCACGGTTGTCTGTGGCCAACAGCAGAGGTTTGGATTTCATGTAATAAAAACAAAGGCCCTCCAAAACAAAAAAGCCTCACCATTATTAGCTTAAGTCCTGGGGAGCTGCTTCTAATTTGTCTTAAATAACTAGGTATATTACCTACTATAAATTCTATTCATTTTTCCTCTGAAATCATTGTGCACCTCATCTCAGCACTGTTCTCTTCTAGTCTGCGAATGAGGAAAGCTGCAACTAACTGGATTGTTGATGAAATCACAGGCAGACAAGCCCAGCCCAGAATGTGTCCCACTGCACAGACAACTCCAATAGTCACCCTGATAGTGGCTTCCTTAGGTTAAGAACTGCCGCTGGTGAGGATGGAACATAGCATCATGTGTTATTACATAACCACCACGAACTAAAACAGTTATTCCCATTATACAGACGGGTTCTGCGGTTTGGAGACTTGGCCAAGGTCACACTCCCTATCAGCGGCAAAGCCACGATTCAGACTCAGCGGTTGTTTGTTTTTTCCCAGAGTCCAAGCTCTTTCCAGTACACCGCTAAGCTCGCGCCCCTCGGGAGCGCTAGTTGGAAACGCAACCCTCACCCGCCCACCCGCACCAATCCACAGGTGCGCAGCAGGAGCCGCCTGCTAGGACCCTTTACCCTGCTGAGGCCCAGAGGGCCTAATGGGCCCGAGGCCGCAACCCCTCGTGCAAGGGCCTCGCTCCAGTGGGGAGCGCCAGCTCGCCCAGCACTTCCGACCCCCGCGCCTCATTGTTCCCGATCTGGCTCACCTCGGAAGATGCCGGCGCAGGCCCGGCTGCGGCGCTGGAGGCAAGCTCCCCACGGCCGAGGAGGCTAGGTCGGTGACGGCAAGATCCACGAAGGCGTACCCGGCGACTTCTCCGCCTACCCTCCGGTGCGGGAGTAGGCGGGGGCGCTTCACCCTCCTCGCGAGACAGCGGAGACCCTGGCGGCTGCTGCGACCCCTGTGACGTAAAATGCTCATCACCAAAAGCAGCTTGGGGGCGGGGCAGAAAGCGAGACCCACTCCCCCAACCCCCGGCGCGTCAAAACACAGCAGCAGCTTTCGCAACGCATGCGCAGTACACAAGCGCCGGCACTGAGGGCGGGGTTTAACGCATTAGGCCCAAGACACCGCCCTTCCCCCGTGGCTCAGTTCCCCTGGGTTGAGCAACAAGACCCTCTGAGGCACAGATCTGTGTCACACGATTGATAAATCACTCGAGGTTACTGGGTCACACAATAAATGTTCGCTACCAGCTTACCCAAAACGCACAATAACTAAATAACATTCAAACTCCACCAAACTCTGGGAGAAGTTACTAAATGATCTCTACCATGTATAAAGGAACTAGTGTTCCACCTCAGATAGCTCAGATAGGAAGTTAACACCGGAATTCGAGTGAGATCCACAACCACAGCCCAACCAGCATTCTTGAAAGTCTTCAGAGGGCTCGATCTGTGGTTTGAGGAAAAATACTTACCCAAACTCTTCCCCAAACAACGTTTTTCTTTCAAAGAACCGATTTTCCCTTTCCCACTCCCCAAAATCTGGCTTAAAATCCTGTTAAAATGGTATCTAAGCTATACCGTGAAAGAACGTCTGAGCTAAAGCGGCCCACTGCCAAATTCTACCACTCGGGCCTCAAACGCCACCGTCCCCAACATTCTAGAACTGAACTTAAGACTCGGTCTCGAGAGCCAAACTGCCGTACTTTGGGCCTAATAGCTCACACAAGATGTGGTTCTAAGCTCATAACAAACGTTCAACAAACACTTGTTGATTGGTTTGTACATTATGCCTGGTATCACCACATATTTCTTAGAAATACCATTTACATCAACAAGCTTGTGCATTCTCAATAACTATCTCAGAGGGTTCAGTTAACAAAGAGGCCAGCAATTCATCTGTTAAATAAAATGGTGGTATTTCTGTCTGTGTCAAAGAACAACACACGACCTTCTATATTATGTGGTAACAAAGGGGAAACGTTAATTCTTCCAGCGTAGACCCCGGTGTAACATGAAAACATGGATTACTTCTCAAACTTTTAAACGCGCACAATGGCACATTTTTCTGAGTCACTACTGCACTACATCTGTAAAGGAAATCATTTGCGGCATGCCTATCTCTGGCAGCAGAAAAGCAATTTTAAACAGATTTTTCTCCTTTATTTCACCCCCCCTCGCTGAAAGGCGGGCTAACACCGGTCACGTGACCGCGCCCAACTCCGGGGCGGAAGAGGAACGCTGGGCCCTTAGGAAGCGCTCCAAGATGCGCGTGGGCGGGCGTTCGCGCCCGGTTGTAAGATGGCTGCTGCCGCCCAGCAGCCACCGCCCCGGAGGTTTCTTTAGAGCCTGAGGCTTCCGCGCATTCCCGCTTACGACCGCAGCCTCCTTACCATGAAGCCAGTGAGTCGCCGCACCCTGGACTGGATTTATTCAGTGGTAGGTCCTGTATCTGGCGGGGCCCTACAACGTCGACTTCCTGGGCCCGCGGGAGGAAGGCCCCCTAATTCTTCAGCGCTCAGAAACTCTAAAACCCATTCCTGAATTAAGCGTCTCACTCCCTCAACTCGACTCCGCCTCTTCCTGGAGGACACGATCTTCCGCTTCTTACGTAAGAGCTGCTGGGTGTACTCGCCTAGAACTCCCATTTATTAGATTTTTACTATAATTCCCGTTTTTACCTGGTACGTGGTAACTTGACGGGAGCGAGAGTACCAGCTCATTTATATAAATATTTTGCTTCTTTTACTTCCTCTTGTTTTTTTGTTTTTTGTTTTAGTTGCTGCTTGCAGTCGTTTTACTCTCCTGGGGATATGTCATCTATGCCTCAACAGTAGCTGCTCAACGACAGCTAAGGAAAGAATACCCAGACAAAATCTTCGGGATGAATGAAAACTTGTAGTTCTTTTGGATTTAATTATCTGCAATACAATTCTTTTCTTCATGCTTATCTGACACCTATGTAGATTTAAAAGTAAAATCCACACTTCCCACCAGATTTATTTTTGTATAGTTCTTTATAATAAGCACAAACAGGATAATTTTTCAAATAGATCTTATAGCTTTTGAGTGTCAGACCAGAGATTGTCAGGATGGGCAAGGGTGCAACATCTGCATTCGAGGGGAGAAATAAAGAATGTCCATGCACTTCTGCCTTTTTCAATGCTTTATTCACTCAAATCATTCAATTTCACTCTATAGATTCTTAATCAAGAAAATGACAGTCTTTAATGCTGGGTACTGCAATAGACATATAATCAAAGCAAACAATTCTAAGTTAATTCTAAGCACTGCCAACATATGTAATCGTGACAGACTTATTAAAGACATTCCCCCTGCATGCTAAGCTTAAAGTCTCAAACCTTAGGGCGTTAAGTCCAGCAGATGCACACTCACTCAGATTGCAGTGATCAGGTCAGGAACCTCTAAAGTCTTCTCCTGGGGTGAAGCTGACAGCTGGTTTAGAGGGTCTTAAGGAGAAGTCAACATTCTCACCAGGGTTAAGGTGTGGCTGTAGAATTTGAGAGCAGTGAGGACCATGCAAAAGATCAGGCAGATAAGGGTTGGGATGTCTGAGTCCTCATCAGGTTCTCTGGCATGTGGGCATCAGTGTTGCCTGGCTGATTGTCTGTACATTTGCTCCATCATTTATACTAAATTTTAGGGCTTTTGCTCGTCTTTTGAGTCCCAATAGGCTGATACCAGGTTTCTTAGTGACTTTTTCATTCCAGTGACAGGACATACAATTTGGTGAATCCCATCCAATTGACTCTTATCAGGGTGAAGACAAATGATAGTGACTTAACTTTTGAGTTTTATCAGGGTTGTGGAAAGTGACTTGTCTTTATTAGGCTATGCCTGATGTCAATATTGGAGGGCTCTGTAGGCTGGTGCCTGGTGGGACTGTAGGTTTTTTAAAAATGGAATTGTTTAGGCTAAGGCCATCCTTACTGAGATAGAATGAGAAGTTTTTCAATCTAGTTTCTAAAATACTTAATTAAAAATACTCCAGGGGCTGGGTTTGTAGCTCAGTAGCAGAGCTCTTGCTTTTAGCACAATGTGAGGCACTGGGTTCCATCCTTAGCACCACATAAAAATAAAACGGCATGCTGTCCATCTACAACTACAAAATTTTTTTTTAATCTGAAAAACAAAAAGTGTGGAATTTGTCTTTATATTTTCTTATTGCAATATTTTACTCTGTTGCATACCCTCAACAAAACTGGAGTAAAGACTATGTAAGGGGGGAAAATCAGTGACTAATTACTTTTCTACATCCTGTTTCTCAAGTCAAAATGGCCAGAAAAAGTAGGTGGAGGCCTGGATTACTTTTTGGCATTTCTGGGGTTTACTTATTGTTAAAATTATTCAAAGAATCGCAAGTTGTACAATGTTTTATAAGAAATATGACGATACTTTTCTGAGAATAAACTTTATTAGTTACTTTTCCAGGAAGTATATTCAGTAAATATAACAATAGGAACAAACTTGGGCTCATAAACCTTTGAAAGTTTTAAGTAGTCATCAGTGATGTTGATCAGGATATTCTTTCATTGGTGGAATTACTTCTCCAGTCTCCAGAATTGTATCACCCTGGGAAAACGAAGAAGCATTTATTAGAAAAATCTAAAGTCTGCAGAAGTGGTAGTTTTATTCTAGTCTATGTTCAGACCTTGCATGGAACAATTAGCATTCACATTATCTGGTCAAAGAGCATGGGCTTTGAAGTGAGAACCAAGTATGAAGAATCTTGGACCCCGTTAACAAGCTGTATAATTTTCAGCAAATTACTTAGCTTCAATTTCAGGCATATGTTTTAGATAACAGATTCTCTGTCAGTCTGACAGTTCCCAAGTGAGTAGAGTAGAATTGTCCCATTCCTCACTCCCACCCTGCCATTTCCTGAACTGGTGCTGCTCAGAACTGTCATCTGATGAAGAAACAATCTAGTTTTATATTTAAGCCACATATGTTTTGATTACAATTTGTTACCACAGTAGCGCAAAAAATTGGGGCCTTGAGGTCATTTAATGCTGCTATAATGAAAATCAAGCCATAGTGCCCTGGTTTGGCCATTTGGTGCCAAAGGCACAGGCACTCAAAGCTAAAAAGATGGAAACAAAAGGCAAGGGCAAATTACTTAGCAAAACATCTCCTATAATAACTTGGAAGCAAAGTGCCTAATGAACTTGAGGTTCTAGGAGAATTTCTTTTCAGAAAAAAGAATATATATATATGTATTTGGATACTACTGGCTGCCTTGGGCATGTACTTCAAGAAACATGGGCTTGGGAAAGAAGTGGATGATTTGAGAGGAGAAATAAAAGGAGAGAATCTAAAAATTCAGGATCTTGTAGTACTAGAAAATCAAATTGCTTTGGAATTCCTAAATAGTAATGGTTAACAGATTTTGAGCAACAGATGTCATTAAAACTTAGGAAGCAGAGAGATTCAGTCCCATGGCAAAGACCAGAGTGAAGTGAAAATAGCCTTTGAACCATTCTATTTCAGATGACCTCCATATAGAAGCAAACAGATGAGATCTACCAGGTATTTTTCTATGCTTGCTGAATGTTAAGGGAAATGGATGGCCAAAGATGCCAAACATACAGACTACAGAAGCCTATGAATGTTTGAAAATAAAACCACCTCTGGCACTCAACCTGCTCACAGGAGGCATGTTTTAAAGGCTCTACAACTGCTAAGGAGGGTGTGCTTCCCAATATCCATTTACAGATGGTCTAGGTTGATAATAAAGAACCCCACGGTTAAAGCTAGGGAGCAGGAAAAACAAGGAACAAAGGTGTTCCATCTAGAAGACAAAATCAGTACCTATTTAAGTAACTTTGCACACAGAGGAGCATTTGACTACTAAGATTTCGGAACCGCCACACCCAGTGACTGCTGTGCTACCCACAATCTACTGAACAATGGGTGTGGTTAGGGCAAGAAAGGGATACTTGCCTTTTGGGTTCACTGATCCTCAAATCAAGAAAAATCACATCTGAACCTGACAGATACTTCTGAGAATTATCTGAAGATCATAAATTTGTGCTGGCTACCATGATGGAATAGGACTTTGGGATCTCTCCCTAGGAACTGAGTATGCTGTATATATATGTGGAGAAGAAAGTAAAAAACTATCTGATGACTGCAAGTACAGACTGTGGCAAAGATTCCACCATGTATGAGAATCAGGGAAATGGCAAAAAAGAAAAAAAATTAAAAACCACATAGACAATGGGAATTCTTTCTGGCCAGTAGGATTTGAGAAGCAATGTAAGCTTCTTCCAAACTTTTACTTTAAAAATCATCCCCTTAGACATCCAGTGCTCTCTTCCCCTACCACAATCTTGGACATCTCTTTTCCAGAGGCAGAGCTATAAGACTCTGAGGTGGATTGCCTGATCCACACTCATTTGTGATGACAAGAAATAAACTTGTTTTGTTAAGCCAAAGATTTACAAGATTGCTATTGCCTATCCTATTCTAAAACATGTACAAATAAGCAGTCTTCAAGTTCTGAAAAAGGGAGATTCTTAGGGAGTCAACAGTACAGACACAGTAAAAAACCACAGCAAAGGGAAGAAAAAAAAATCCCCAAAATAAATAAATGCTACAGAATCACTGATGTGGTCTTCTGAACACAGCTCACCTTTTGAATAGAAATGGCAAAATAAAAAATGAGCAAACATATAAGAATAAATATAACTTACCCAACTGATGAAAGCAGCAAGATATTTTACTATTTTGAAACAACATAGGCCCTAACACACATCAAATATGCATAAGAAAGTAAAAGAAGAAATCCTCTTCTTTTCTAAAGCAGAGTTACAACTAGGACAGTTAGCCAATTGTGGTGGTTTTTCCCTTAAATTCCCTTGATGTAATAGATAATGATTTATTATGAAATACGTCAATGAATTTTGAGTTTCATGATTAGATTTTACAGTTAATGATAGTTTATTCATTATCTGTTGACTAGAAATGGACATGAACATAACATGTATTATTTTCCTATACTAAACAATAACCTCACCAACAGCTAATAAAAATACCAGCTGACCAGTGAGTAGTCTTTTATGTTGAGTTAACTCATTTTAGAAAATTCTTCCCTTTTTTGGTGGTATTGGAGAATCAAATCCAGGGAATTACACATGCTAGGCAAGCACTCTACCACTGAGCTACATTCTCTAGCCCCTGAAATGACTTATTTTAAATTAGTAAGCCTTACATATTAATAGCATAAATTTAAAGCACATTAATGGATTTTAAATTCACAGAGAGCTTCAGGTCAAACCTTGAAAATGAGGCCAAAAAAAAAAAAAACACAAGAAAATTAGAGTTTGAAAAAAATAGAAATGCAGTTACTGTCACTGTGCTCAGATGCCTGCTCAGCCTTGTGCCCTAAGTCCCTCATCCAACATGAAACAGTACCAGTGAAAATCTGTTGATACCTTCAACTCACTTTAGGAAGATGAGGTCATAAAACAAGTGTTGAAAATTAGTGTGTCCGCTTCCCATTTTCAATTGTAGTTGCTACCTCATACTAATTTAAAACACACACACACACACACACACACACACAGAGAGAGAGAGAGAGAGAGAGAGTGAGAGAGAGAAAACACACACTTAAAACTGACAGAGGAAAAGAACATTTTAGTCTAATGATCACTGGAAGTGGGGCACAGAAAATGACTAAAAGAAAATTCAGAGTTTAAGAGTTTAGAGACTTACTGGGAAGATTCTGGGCTTCCTTTCAACAATGGCATATGGTTTTTTCTGTAATGAAAGTAACTGTTAATTATGGTGTTGAGTTTGTTTGAAAAATAAAATAAATCATATCCAAAGCTTTAACTTAAGCCCCAAACTTTCATAGAACTCTAGACTCATATATACATCCAACTTTTTATTCAACATCTCTATTTGGCTATCAATAGGCATCTCAAATTCAACCAGTCCCAACTGTCCCACCCCATGTTCCCTATCTTAGTAAATGACACTTCTCATTCCAAAGACCAACAGACTTGACCCCTCAGCAAATCCTGTTGGTTTACCTTGATAATGTACCTTATATCCAATTGCTTCTCATCATTTCTAGTAATACCACCCTGATCAAACTTCTATTATTTTTTTCACCTGGACTATTTCAATAGTACCTATTAACCTTTCTGCTTCCACTATGTATCCTCTACAATGCAGGCAGAGCAGAGTGACACTTTTAAGATGTACCATATCTCTGCTCAAAGTTTCATAATTCTTAGAGAAAAATTCAAAGTCATTTCTGTGATCTCTGAGACTCAACATGACCCAGCCCTTGGCTACCTGTCTGATCTCTTTACCACTCATCTCCCTCCCTCACTGTACTGTAGCCTCAGTGGCTCCCTAGCTATTAGTCCAATCAGTCAAACCTGGTTATGCGTCAGAGCCTTATACTTATTGCTCTTTCTACCTGAAATGTTCTCCTACATATCTGCTTGGCCCATGACCTTATTTCATTTATTTCTTTTCAAATATCACTTTCTCAAAACACTGGCCCTGTTTTTTTGTTGTTGTTGTTTGTACTGGGGATTGAACCCAGGCCTCATGCATGCTAGGAAAGCACTCTACCAATGAGTTATATTCCCCCTCCTCCTTTTCTCCCCCATCATTCTCTTTTACCCTGCTTAATTTTTATATTATATTTTATTTGATCACCTTCTGTAGCTTTCATTACATGCCTCTTTGTTTATGTATTTACTGCCAGTCTCCAAAATGGGAATAAGCATTTAGTGGGGGCAGGTATGTTCACTGCTGTATCCCTGTGTTTAAAACAGTGCCTTGCTGGGCACAGTGGCACAGGCCTCTAATCCCAAGGCTTAGGAGGCTGAGGCAGGAGGATCTCAAGTTCAAAGCTAGCCTCAGCAACTTAGGAAGGCCCTGTCTCTAAATAAATATTAAAAAAAGGGCTAGGAATGTGGCTCAGTGGTTGAGCACCTCTGTATTCAATCCCTAGTACCAAAATAATAAATAAATAAGTTTGTTAATTAATTAATAATAAATACAACAGTGCCTTGCACACAGGAGGTGCTAAGTAACTGTTGAATAAATGTACTTACAAATCATGTACATCTGTACAAGATACACCACCAGACTATTTAAAGGTCATTGGCATACATAGGCCATGGATATAAGACATGAGGAACTAGAATATGAAAGAATACATGTGAAGACTAAAATCTTTTAAGAACTGTGGCCAAAGTCAAGAAGACATTGAAATTTCCTCAGAGAGATGTAGAATTTAGGTAGGCAGCAAAAAAATTAGCTGAAGAAAACTGGTTACAATCTTATTGAAGACACATACCTGTGGTTACCCAAATTAAGAGAAAGAATAAGGTGAATGGCCTTGGGCCCTCTATTGGCACAAAATGATTAATTAAATGTCTAACACTGGCTAAGAAAAAAATCACCTGAAAGTGTTAATCCCTCAGATAAGCAAGCATATAATGCACTGTATTATCAACCTAGTAACTGCAGCTTGTTAAATTTGTTTCTCCTAGAGGATAAGATCTTTTAAATCCTAAATTTAGTTATAGATATATAAAGTAAATTAACCCAAAGTATAAATAGATAAATGTCAACTTTTAAAAGTTCTGAAAACATGGGACAATCCATATAATATCCTTTTGATTAGTGAGTGTGCTTGTGTAAGATAATGTGGCTATTAAAAGATTTAACAGATTAGGTTTAGGATTCTAATTAAAATGTATAATTGATTTAGACTTGTGATCATAAATTTTAAAAAATTTGTCTCTTAGGGTTATGAATTTACCCCATAAATACTTAAAAATAAAATTGAATATATAAAATCTATAAAAGCATTTAAAGCCTATAAGAGAATTTGATGTTTACTTGTAAGTGGAATTGTTTTAGGAGAGTTCAACACCAATTAATCCAAAGATGGTGAGAACAAAGAAAGCAGATTGTTCTTATTTTATTAGCTGTATAAATAATTTAACAGAATTTTAAAAATTGATTTTACAAGAATTAAGAAAAAATAGATTTTTAAAATTTAAAACTAACTAATATTAGATTATATTCCTAGTAACTATAACCAGTTCTTTCTGTATATAAAATCCACTTTTGGATATTAGAAAAACATCATAAAGGGGCTAGGGTTGTAGCTCAGCAGTAGAGTGCTCGCCTCACATGTGCAAGGCCCTGGGTTCAATCCTCAGCACCGCATAAAAATAAATAAATAAGATAAAGATATTGTGTTCAACTACAATTAAAAAACAAATATTTAAAAAATCATAAAGAAATATCTTTCTCTTCTAGGGTCTTACATGCTAAAGTAGTAAAAAAATAAATAAAATAGAAATATAATGATATGAAATGGTCTATAGATTTATAGGTAAACATAAAAACATTATAAAACCCTTCAACAATAGAAATATAAACTATTATCTGACCTGTGAAGATATAAATTGTTATCTCCCTTTATTGGTTGCATAAAGATTTTATGTTGGTTTTACCAGACCCAAATAATCTCACATTTTAACACATAAAACAGACCATGTCCACTTGGATATCTCCAAAAATTGCTATGGCAAAACATGATCCTAAACAAATTAACTTTCTTCCTATCACCAGAAAGCACTCTCTTCTAGATTCTCCACTTAAACTCCAAGGCTAGAAATTTTACAGACATAAAGGACATAACTTTGCCTTTATACTTAACCCAATCAGCTGGTAAACTTCAGATTTTTTTTTCTTCAAAAATGTCTCCTGGCTTCACTTTTCTTTTTTCATTCCTGCTGTTTTCACACTAACCAGATTCCTATCACTTTACCATCTACTAAACTGCAACAGCCTCCACCTGATGTACCTGATGTCAGACTTTCCTCCCTTCAATTCACCCTAGATATCAATGTTTTTTCACGTTCATCAAGTCACTCTCTCATTTAAAAATGGAGAGCTTCCCAAAGCCTAACACATACAAATTAACTTCTTCTGCCAAGTTTTTTAAGACCTCCCATGAATTGATCACAGCCTACCAAATCAACAGAAACCTTCCATTCTAGTCATCTTCTCAGTCTTGGGAACATTTTCATGCTCATTACTGACTCCATATCTTTCCTTCTACCTGGAATAACTTTTCTCCTCCATACTCTTACCTAAATCATATGTACTGTCTAACATCATACATATTTAAAGTCAGGAATTTACTCTTGTATTTTTTTTCTTCAGCAATAAAGAAAGAGGACGTACTAAGCACTCTATATTATTTATCAAGGAACATAACTTCCTTAGTGAAAAGAACAAAGATGACATCATCAATCAAAGAGTCTACAAAATCAACAGAAAACAAATCATGTTAAGAGATGATTTTTGGAGAACTCAAACAGATTTCCTTATTTATTTCATACCTCTTTCAACAGGCTAAGAGAAAGCAAATCTCAACAAGATTATATATAACTTGTTAGGCAGACCCTAACTTTTGTTTTGATTTTATTCTGAAATAACTTTAAACTTATGAAAAGTTGCAAGATTGACAAAAATAAATTTTTTCTTGAATCATTTTTTTTTTGGGGGGGGTACAAGGGATTGAACTCAGGGGCACTCAACCATTGAGCCACATCCCTAACCATTTTTGTATTTTTTATTTATAGACAGAGTCTTACTGAGTTGCTTAGTGCCTCGCTGTTGCTGAGGCTGGCTTTAAACTTGAGATACTCCCAAGCAGCTGGGATTACAGGCATGAGCCACTGCAATGGGCTTCTTGAATCACTTTATAGTAAATTGCCTGACTGGTTAGTAACTCTATTATACATTTCCTACAGGCAATATTCTTAAAATAATTACAATACAGCCAAATCAGGAAATTGACATTAATACATCACTTCATCTATTTGATTTAAAGAACCCACCCAATTTCAATTATTGTTTCAATAATTATTTGGACTTCTCAGAAAACCCCTTACTTCTCCACTGATTGTGTAGACTCTTTAAAATTCTGACTGCCAATGTCACCTTTGTTCTTTTGACTAAGGAGATTATACTCATTAATCAAGAATTCCATTTAGTTGGCAGTCTCTCTTTAGTCTTCTTCAGTCTGGAACAATTTTTAAGATATTCATGAGACCAGATATTCAAGGTCTCATGACCTAGACACTTTTGAAGGAAACAAGCAATAAATATGCAGAAGAGTCCCTCAATATGGGTTTTTTGTTTCCTCCTGAGTGAATTCAGATTATGGACTTCTGGTAGAAATATCCCAAATTCATACTGTTTTCTTCTATCACATCCTTTCAAGAATTACATAATTTCAGTTTGTCCCATTACTGACAACATTAAGGTATTGCCTGCCAGATTTCATCACTACAAAGTTATTCTTTTTTCCTTTATAACAAGTAAGTATTTTGAGGATTAAGGTTAATTTTAACATAGTAATTAAATATTACTATGATTATTCTCAAATGGTGACTTTTCTATCATTTCTCATCCATTTATTATTTAGCAATCTATTGCAAAAAGTTTTTCTTTTCTACCATTAAGTAATTTATTTATATGAGTATGAACTCACAGATTTTCATTTTATTTATTCAGATGATTCTATTATTATTTATTTTTTGATGTTCAAAAATCCAGAGTCCTTTCAACCTGACTCGGTGTCTTTTTCATATATCCCTATTATTCTTTGAGCACTTCTTTACTTTCTGACCCATTTTGTACTCTCTGCTCTGGCCCTGGAATCAGCCATTTCTCCAAGAAGCTCTACAGCTTTTCAACTGGGAAATGCATTTAGAAAATATGACCTGGTTGGTAGGCATCCTAATAACTAAGGGGCCTTAGTTAGGCCTTCTCAGTAGACAGAGCTAGGAAATGAAAACACACAGGCATACACACCTTTATATCCAATATTTATTTCTATATCTATTTAAGGATACATAGTAAAAGTGGTGAGTTCATACCAATATTTCCAATTCTCTCTTTTCATATATGTAAATTCTTTTTCCAATAGTGAGAATCCTGAGTTCTAGTATCATCAATATGTTTACTTATTTGATCAATCATCCTAGGGGTAACAAATCTACTGTTACCACTACCGTACCCCCAATATTATAACCTCAAATCATTGGGTTCCCCATCTTACTCTGGGTTGCCACTTCCATCACTGCCTCATACCACCTTTCCTCCAGATGTCCTCCTTCCCCTACTAAGTTCCACTTCCTACAACAGATTGTTCCCACTGCTGCTCCCCAAAGAGCTGTGCTCAGCCTTCTCCCCTACAATCCACTTAGGATCTAACCCCTCACTCAGTTACAAGAATGCCCTCCCCACTGTTTGTGTTCCAGCATTCCACACACCACAGCCACTGTTGCTCCCCCTTCCGTGCCATTCCAGAAATTACATCCCCCCCTCATCTCGCCTTGATCCAATACTATGCACCTGATTGTGCTATCCCTATCCTTTAAAATATGGCAACTGGCTCCATTCAATCAGTCCATATAAGATCTTTCACTTAACAAGTTCAAGCTTTTGGCTATCCTGGTTTCTAAAGAAAGAGAATTATGAAAAATCAGACAAAAGTGAAGGAAATGAAAACGGGATCATGACAAAGATAACCTTTGCCTATTTTGAATTTTACATTAGATCTATGCTCAAAACATTCTATTATTTTATTTCTTCTCCAGCTCAGGATTCTCAGTATACACTAGTATCATTAGGTCAGTCACATTCTAATCATTTAAACACTATTTCTACCAGGAAATGGATTTTTAAGTTGTAGACTACTCTACACATACCCCACACATACCTCATCATACTGGGGATTGAACCCAGAGGATTTCTACCACTAAGCATACACCCAGCCTTTTTATTTTGAGATGAGGTCTTAATAAATTGCCCCAGCTAGCCTTGGACTTGCGATTCTGCTTCGGCCTCCAGAGTTGCTGGGATTATAGGGTTTTATCACTGTGCCCTGCTAAAGATTAATTTAAAAAAAAAATCATACTTAATTACTTATAATCTTCATTAAACCTTTTAATTAAAAGGATTCAAAGTACCTCAAAATCAGCTATTAAGTGGCAGATTATTTCCACTATATAAACAGGGAGTACAGCATACTCACATAAGAGTCTGTTTTGCATAATATTAAAAATAAATTCTGAAAAGCACATGCTTAAAACATACTTACAGACACATGATATTTGACGTAATAATGAACAATCCAGGTGGGTATAAGTACACAAGTAACAGCAAAGATACTGGTCCTGTATACTTTATAGATCTGAGGAGAAAAAAAAATTTACAAAATAAACACATATCCCATTTTATGTTTGTGGTTAAAAAAATAAAACAAAAAAAATTGCTAAAACAATGTCATGACTATTATACAAATCTCTAACTGGAGCATATTTTATTATAGTCTGCTGCTAATCTTACTCAAATATTTTTACTAAATGTAGGCCTGCTATAGGATTATGAACAGAGTCCAGAGCAAATAAGGCTTAAGACAAACAGCATTTTACAAGACTATAATAAGACAGTTATAGATTTGTTTTTTAAAGATTTCTAAAAACATTATAAGCTTGTTAAAGATAAATCAGGGCGTAAATAATGAAAGAATAAGTTTAATGGATTTAGCCCGAGTTATCAACCTACAGAATTTTTCAAGTAAAGCCATCTGTCTAATCTATCAATTTTAGTACTGACAATCAATATTACTTGCATTATTCTAGGAGAAAGGCAAAACAGTACACCAGTGCTGGAAAAAGAACATTTTACATACTGAGATAGGGGTATTCCAAACTCACTGTGAGATGCCTTCTGACATATCGTTGTAAAACAAAGACAAATGAGAACTGAACTCAGTTATTTGATGGCAGCCAGTTTGACTGAAACACACGTATCCTTTCAAGGAAAGGACAATCTAGAGTCTAAGCATTATAACACTTATAACTATAGAAGAAATGATCCACTCAAAGTAAGCAGAGATGGAATTCAACAAATGATTATTTACTTTCTTAAATCACTGGCTGATGGGTGAGATATCACCTTTCAACTAGTGACTGCTAAAATCAATATGGAATACTTCGAAGGTATAAATTAAACAGTTTAATTTTACCACTATAAATATATCACTTTCTCAGAAAAATTTACACCAATTCTGTTGCACTAAACTTTGTAGTACAGTAAGATGGTAGATACATGTAGATTTCAACAACTCCTTCCATTAGCTCTGTGACCACAGGCAAATCATTGAATTTTTGTAGGCCTCAGTTTCCTCATATTAAAAAGAGGATTAGGAACAGTTTCTATCCGATAGGAGTAAAGAAAAAAAAAGGAAACATATGTAAAAACAATCAAAAGCAAAAAAACCCTCAGCAGACTGCTAGGCACACACATAGCAAGCACCCAACGTTGCTTACAAGCATTATTACTATTATTTAGCCAGTGCTGCACCTAACTGAAAGCAATTCTGACAAAATATTTTAAAGACTTCTAAAAATATCACATTGATATGGCTTAACAAATACAAGACTTCAAGAAAATACCCAAGCATCCTGAAAATAAAGACCATTCTTTAAATGAGTAATTTTCTGCCTAGCGAAGTCCAGGAATACAATAACAAAAAACGGTGTGTTAGAAGTACATAACTTGTGGTTTAGAAAGGGGGCTTGCAAATATGACTCACTAAGCGTACCAACAAGACCTTGCCTTTGTACAATCATATATGGCTGTACTACTAGCCCGGGGGTCATTGTGCCTTCTGGTAGTTGGGAACAGTGTTTGTCTCTATAACCTCAACTTTAAAAGGCAGACAAGTACGCTCAAATACTAAAATCGCAGAACCTTCATGTCCGTGAATCCTTGGCTGTCATTCCGAGAGATTTCTACCGTCCAAAGAGCCACACGTGCAGCGTCCTATAAAAATCTGAGTCGCCGCCTCCTCACTACACTTGACAGCCGAAGGGGGCGATTCTCCCAAGGCTATATACGTGCTCCCTGCCCAAACCTCTGGAGGAGCGCCCAGGCTAAACCTGAGACTTCACACCCGGTTCTCCCTTGGGGAACTACCGGGACTCGCTGGCTCAGAACAGTGTCAGTCCTCCGTGTGGCCGCTGCGGACTATGCTTAGAGGGTCGGGGAGGTCCGTAACTCACCACATTCTTCCAAGGGGCCCTATCCTGCAAAAACTTATTCCAGAATGCCTCCATAGGCCACATCCTCTGGGCAGGTAGGACAGGCTCCCGGGGGCTCAGCTCCTGGTCCTTCAGCCATCGCCGCCTCAGCTCTCGCAACTGCTGGAGCCGCAGTTTTTCATCCGGCGTGTACCCCGTCATGTCGCCACGGGTAGTAAAGCAAAGGGACGCAGCGCGCCCCCGGAACAGGGTCTCGTCCCGCGCGCTCCCGCTCCTCAGAGCGACCTTGCGAGGACGCCTGGGAAGGGCGCGCGGTTTTGACGTCACAACCTGGTCCCGCCTCTGCAGTAGCGCCAAATTCCTCTTAAGGAAAGCAGCGTGTGCGCATGCGCGCGAGGGGCTGGTCCCTGAGTTTTGGATTAGAGTGGAGGGGCCCAGCAGAGACGATGAGAGGTCAGAGGTAGAACAACTAGCGTCCCGCGAGCTGGAAAGATGAGCGTTATGTGTCTCAGTGAATGTCTGTCCAGATGCAAAATTCTGGGCTTTTCTCTCCTACCTTAGAACTCCTTTCTCCATGACCTAGGGAGTCATCAGATAGTTACACCAAGTTCAACTCCCAGCCATAAAAGTAACTGGTAAAGGGACCTTGGACTGCTGTCTGACTGTTCCTCCATCTGCACAGCGGAAAGCAAAAAGAGTAACTTAATATCTGGCAGGATTTTATAGGTGCCTCTGATCCAGCAATCCCATTGTAAGACTGTCCCAAAGATGTGGTAAAAATATGAAAAGATGAGCATGAGCACTTACTGTAGCACGATTTATGATAGTACGATACAAGAAGTTATTCCCCAGATTCCTTGATAGCGGACTGTTTGAATAAAATTGTGCCACGAGGTTATAAAGTGCTGCTACTGTCAGTGGTCAAAAGTATTAAAGAAGGACTCAATATACCGCTGTGGAATGATCTCCAGATATATTATTAAGTGAAAAAAGCAAAATGGAGAGAAGTGCATATTGTATTAATACACACACTACATACACGCATACGTAATACATATTGCTTAAATTTTAAAAATAATGGAAATGAAAACAACTGATATTTTAAACAATGTTGCCTATAGGGAGAGGAAAGGAACAGAATAAATCGGGAATGGAAACTACACTTTTCTAAATGTATCTTATTTCATAAATTTGATCTTAAAGCCAAGAAACTATTTCACATCATTATAACACAAAATTAAGTGTACAAAAGGCAGACCCTTAAAATCAAATGTAAAATAAAACACATTAGTCTAACTGATCTAAATGTGACAATCTTTTTTCTAAATTTTTGTTTTTTAGTTGCAGTTGGACCCAATACCTTTATTTTATTTATTTTTATGTGGTGCTGAGGATCCAACCCAGGGCCTGGAACATGCTAGGTGAGTGCTCTACTGCTGAGCCACAACCCCAGCCCTAAATGTGACACGATCTTAAAAGACACAATTCCAAAAAATTTAAACTATCAATTTCTGTACATCCATAAAGGGATAAACCTCAACAACAAAAGAATTGTAATATCTATATCTATATAGATATCAATATTTTACACTGTTTTAAGCAATACACTGTTTGGAAGTGGTCTTGGTATTGTTAACATGACACTGAAAATAAATTTAATTAGTATTGTAAAGAACTGTTATTTTTCGTATAGGAGAAAGGATATGAATACATACATTGTATGCTATGTAAAAACCCCATAGTACTGGATTCTGAATAGGCAGAAACAATATGAATTTATGAAGTATTATCTTTAAAAATAGACAACATTTTATCTTAGATCTGCCTGTTGATAATGACTTTAAATTAATGGCTAACCCCATGTTATGGTTTGGATGTGAGATGTCCCCCAAAAGCTCACATGTGAAACAATGCAAGAAGATTTAGAGGAGAAATGAGTGGGTTGTGAGAGTCTTAACCCAGTCAGTGAATTAATCCCCAGATAGTGATTAATTTGAGTGGCTACTAAAGTGGTAATGTGTGGCTGCAGGAGGTAGGGCATTAGGGGCATGGCTTTGAGGTATACATTTGTATCTGACAAGTGGAGACCTCTCTCTGCTTACTGATCATCATGTGAGCTATTTCCCTCTGCCACACTCTTCCAGCCACGATGTCCTGCCTCACCTCCAGCCCCAAGGAATAGAGCCTGCTGTCTGTGGATTGAGACCTTTGAAACCATGAGCCCATAAATAAATGCTTCCTCCTCTACAGTTGCTCTGGTCCAGTCTTTCAGTTGCACCAGCGAAAAAAGCTGACTAAAACACCCAATAACCACAAGCATCCCTAGCGCCTAGATCAGGCCTTGGGTGTGCTAGGCAAGCACTGTATCACAGAGCTACACCTCCAGTGCTCGCATTTACCATCAAAAAGAAAAGACTCTTGGAAGCAGCAGTTCACAAATGTGTTGCTCCAAACATTTCTTTTTATATATTTCTATATTTTTTAATTGTTGATGGACCTTTACTTTATTCATTTGCTGTGCTGAGGATCGAACCCAGGCAAAAGTTCTACCACTGAGCCACAACCCCAGTCCCAGACACTTCTTTAAACTCTTAAACATTGTTGAAAACTCCAAAGAGCTTTATCTATGTGGATATCTATTGATGTATACTGCATTTGAAATTAAACCATTTAAAATAACAATAAAAGTTATTAATAACATTAAAAGTTATTTAGTGGGGCTGGGGTTGTGGCTCAGAGGTAGAGTGCTCACCTACCATGCGAGTTCGATCCTCAGCACCACATAAAAATAAAATAAAGATATTGTGTCCACCTATAACTAAAAAATAAATATTTAAAAAAAGTTATTTAGTAAGATGAATTCTATTGTTTTATATTTTTGTAAATGTTTTAATATCTGTCAATAAATTACAGCATAATTTCTATAATTACAGTTGTATTAAGTCATAGTATCATACACTATGTACCCTCTGGAATATTCCCTAAAAAACTGTAAGAGAAAGAGAGTTTAAAAGGGAAAGTAGCATCTTTGTATTATCATGAAAATAATTTTGACCTCACAGGTGCTCCCATGACTCCTCATACATATTTTGAGAACCATGGCCTTGGAAAACTAGGGGATACCAGGTTTGGGTTAGAAAACTTAAAATAAGTTAGAAACTTGTTGCCATTCCAGAAAGGAGGGAAGTTTTTAAAGACTAGTAGGTTCATGTCAAAAGGATTCCAGAGCCAACTTGAATAGATTCCCATAGGTCAAAGATGGAAATTTTTGAGCATCAATAAATATGGCTTCAGTGAATTTTAAAATATCAAATATGTACACATACAAGAATTCAAGATGGTTTTTAAAATTTTAATTTGTTATTTTGGGATAACATTAGGAAACCAACTCATTATTTTGAAATCAGAAAAATGTCAAGAGTATTTTTTCTCTTCATTCTATACAAATTGTATCTTAAAGTAACAAAATGGTTGAAGAGAGAAAACTTCTTCAGAGAATCATTAAAGAACTAACAAAAGAAGAAGGTGTGGCAGAATTAGAATTATTACATTTTATAATCCTTAGTTCATTAGTGAATAAATCAGTGCAGTGGTCATTCAATAGTTATTCAGGTCTCAAAAAGAAAGTAATTGCGCCCCCTGGTGGAAATACAGGCCTCACTGCCTGTAAAGTAGCCTTGCCAAACAAATTGAACCTGAGTCTGATTGTGTTTCTAGATCATAGTGGACAGGCGCTTCTTATAGACCACCAACATGTTACATGTAGATAAATCCGGATTGTAGGGACTACATGCCACTGACTTCGTTTATTAAACAAAAATATATTGAGGGGAAAAACAGACACAGGGAGAATCCAGAAAATAAAAGAGGCAGAGGGAATTTTGAATATTATCTCACTATTTTATGATATTAAAGGATTATTATTTTTTTGTATGTGATGTTATTGTGGTTATATCTTAAAAGGGAGCTCTGATATTTTAAATATACATTCTATAATAATTATAGATGAAAGGATATATAATTTATTTCTAAATAATTGTGAAGGGAGGAAGGAGGAATGGAGGAAATAAGATTAGTAATGAGTTGGCAATTGTTGAAGCTATTTGATAGGCAAATGGGTGCTCATTATATTCTTCTTTCATTTTCATGTTTTGTATATATTTGAAATTCTATCATATATAAAAAAATTATATCTATGGCTTGAAGTATTGAGTAAGCTATATCTTTAAGCAACTATTAATCTGAATTCTGTCCCATGACAGCTACAGTTTGTTCTAAAATGTTTGCAGTCTATTGAAGCTAGAGCCCTCCACTCTGTTATGATGAGACCCAAACTACTGATATTCCAGTGAAAATAAATCCCTGAGTGCTTTCCTATCCTAAGAAGGACTATATTTAGTTCTCCAAAGAGGCATTTGATAACCCAAATAAATGTTTCCTTTGTGAGTGGAATTAAGCACATCTAATAATTTCTTGAATTTGGGATCAGCATTCTGGCTTACTCTGGGAAATTACTACATTCTCTCTCTCCCTACCCCTACCACATTTGAAAAAAAGAGAAAGAAATGAAATCATGATTGTTTAGAAAGATATATTCTTATATCATGGACTCCTGCCACCCTTTCCCATTTACCTACGGCTGTGAAATGCACAAAGCTGAGTTGAATAAAAATAAATCAGTGAAAGAACATTCATCTTAGCAAGACTGGGAAGTATGGACTCACAGATCCAGATGGGCTGTAGTACCTGGAAGACTACTAGATATCACCACAAGAGGACACTCTCGTTTGCTGAAAAATTATAAATACAATAAAACTGGTTTTACATAAGGACTCAATAACCAGTCCACAAAACTGGAAAGGATCTAAAGCTTAGTGGGCTGGGAAAGACAGGGCCAGGAGATACATTGTGGAAATATTTTTTGTCAGTAAAACTTACCTTTATAACTTTGGATCTGTCTAGTAAAAGTCTATCCTTCCAGCTATGTTTATGAAACCAGTAGGAGGCTTGGTTTGGCTCCTGGCAGTGTGCTATTTGGGACCAACAAGAGACTGAGACCATGGATTTCATGTGGTTTGAACAGAAAGCTGATCTGAGCACAGAACCTGACCACCAGACTGTCACCAGGAATTGAGACAGGAGTTCCACATCAAAGTTCCCTTTTTCTCTTTTAAGAGCCTTTATGATGTCTTCTCTTTAAACACTGCTTAAGCCAAATAATTGAAATATACATGTATTTTTAATTTCTCTGGAAATTCCTTTATCTCCCTACTAGATTATTTTATCTTATTCTTTTCTTAATAATATTTTTTAGTTGTAGATGGATACAATATCTTTATTTTTATGTAGTACTAAGGATAGAACCCAGTGCTTTACAGTGCGAGGCAAGTGCTCAACCACTGAGCTACAGCCCTTTTATCTTATTCTTTAGCTTCAAAAACTTTTGTATTACCCTACCAAACAAGCCATCATTATTTGCAAGATGACAAAGAGGAAATTTGCCCATGTTGATCTGAAAACAAATCTGTGAAGTTGTGCAAGACAGAGCATTCTCCTTCAAATCCCTATTTTGAAAGAGTCTCGGAGACATAACCAGTATAACCAACAACTTCATGGGGAAGTTCAGTATTGATAGAGGCAGAAGTGAAATTCTGAGCTGTACCCTTAGTTGAATTTTAGTTTCCATCTAGGGAGCACAGTTGTCATGACTACCACTGTTTTAGTATCATTGCAAGATTAGAACAGAAAAACTCATCTGATGTCTTCAGCCTTTAATAGTCCAAGGTAGTGTTCATTTACTCAAGTTTTTACTTCAAATTGGATCCCTGCACTTTCAGTGGTAAGTGATATTAATCAGTCCTCTAGAAAGAGTAACTAGTTAGGCTGGGTGCAGTGGTGCGTGCCTAGAATCTCAGCAGCTTGGGAGGCTGACGCAGGAGGATCACAAGTTCAGAGCAGGCCTCAGCAACTTATTGGTAAAGTACCCCAGCGTTAGATCCCCAGTACCAAAACCAAAAGAATGATTGATTAAAATCACTAACACAGAAGGAACTTTCATATTTTGTTTTAATTTCAATAATAAAGTTTAACATTTAGTGTGATATTATCCAGATTACTTATAGCCAAATCCCCAAATTTGCATGTGTGTTTATACTCCCAAGGGATCCAGTTGGAGGCAGTGTGAAGTTCTGGCACATTTTTTGAATAAATGTTTTGCAATCATTCAAATGTTAGAAATAGTGGATTCCAACTTTGTGTACACCCACTAACAACAGTTCAAAAAGTAGGTGAGGTGATGAATAGAGAAAATAGAAACTTTTTCTTTATGCTTTTTTATTGTTAAATATGTGTTGCTATAGCCAAGGGTGGTGGCATATACCCATAATTTCAGTGACTGGGGAGGCTGTGGCACAAAGATTGAAATGTTCAAGACCAGCCTTAGCAAATTAGTGAGACCACCCCAAAAACTTAGTGATACTGTGTTTCAAAAATAAAAATAAATGAGGATATAGTTCAGTGGTAAAGCACCTCTGGGTTCAGTCCACAGTACCACTACCACATTTGAGAAAAAATAAAAATAAAAATAAAAAGAGAAAGAAATGAAATCATGATTGTTTAGAAAGATATATTCTTATACCGTGGGCTACTGCCACCCTTTCCAAATTACCTAAGGCTGTGAAACGCGCAAAGCTGAGTTGAATAAAAATAAATCTGGGAAAGAATATTCAGCTTACCACAAGACTGGGAAGTGTGGATCTACATGGGCTATAATACCTGGAAGACTACTAGACATTGCCACAAGAGGACACTCTTGTTTGCTGAAAAAATATAGAATTAATAGAATTATTACCTCCAAATTATATATGCCCCCCAAAATTATATATGCACATGGGTGCACATGCTCAATGATTCAACTGATGTTATAGCATGTTAAAACTCAAGGCAATGGGCTGGGGTTGCTGCTCAGTGGTAGAGCACTCGTCTAGCACATGGGAGGTCCTGGGTTCGATCCTCAGTACCACATAAATAAATAAATAAAGGTATAAGTTTTTTTTAAAAAAACTCTTAAGGCAATACACAATAAAACAAAATACCTAAAGGCTTCTCTCCATTGCTTTTGTTTTATTAAAACATGTCCATTACTTTTGTTTTATGCTTTTATTTTCAATTGATTTGTAACTTAATTTCAGTTTCATAAATGAAACAAACTCTTCAAAGCAAGTTTATATGTAACTTGATATGTGTGAATATATAAGCAAAGATATAATTAAAATAATTTAACACGGTGGATATACAAGAATTTGTTTTCCCTCCTTTAAAAGGGCTTATCACATTACTTAAGCATTTGAAAAATGCTGTCATAACATTATACAGGATTGTTTCTTTAGAGTTACTGATAACCGAAAGGGAATAAGGTAAGGAAATGTAGAGTAGGCATATTATCATAAATACTGCATTGCCTTTTTGGGCCAGAGAGACAACTTTGTAAGATCTAGTATTTTATTTTTTTAAATTATTAATATATTTTTAGTTGACAGATAATAATTTTATGTATTAAGGAGTTCAATATGATATTTTGAATACAATATGGAATTATCAAATCAAGCTAACATTCATCACCTCATTTATTTTTTGATAAGAAACTAGAAATGTACTCTTAGCAGTTTTCAAATATAGAATATATTGTTATTGACTGTAATCACCATTAGGTATGATAGAACTCTTGAATTTATTCCTGTTGTCTAACTGAAATGTATCCTTTGTTGAGTCCAACAATTCCCCAATCCCTTGAAATTCCTCTCCTCTATCCCTCTAGTAACCAGAATTCTTTTCTCTCAGTTCAACTCTTTAAGATTTTACATATGAGATTGTACAGTATTTGTCTTTCTGTGCCTCCTTATTTCACTTAGCATTATGTCCTCCAGGGTCTTTTATGTTGCCCCAGATAAGACTTCCTTCTTTTTTAAGGCTGTATGGTATTCCATTGTGTATACAAACCATTGAATTTTCTTTGTCCATTCATTCATTGATGGACACTTAGGGTGACTGCATATCTTGGTTATTGTGAATAATGTTTCAATGAACATGAAGAGTGAAATCAGTTTGTTGACATACTAATTTCATTTCCTTCGGATATGTATTCAGAAGTGGGATTGCTGTATCATATGACAGTTCTATTTTTATTTTGTTACCTTTATTTCTAGTATTTTGAGAAACAATCTAGTATTCCTAAATGTCAGAGGCTGCCAACTGTAATGGTTCACACCTGTAATCCCAGCTCCTTGGGAGGCTGAGGTAGGAGGACTTTCGAGTTTGAGATCTGCCTAGATAACTTAGTGAGACCCTGTCTTAAAATAAAATTTTTTTAAAGGGCTGGGGATGTAGGTCAGTCATGGAGCATTTGCCTACCATATGTGAGGCCCAGGGTTCAGTCTCCAGTAAAACACACACACACACACACACACACACACACACACACACACACACACGAGATCATTCTTCAATTTCAACCTGGTATATTACATTTCATAGGATGTATACCTCACAAGATATTAAGGATAAAGTGTTTAAACCCCAAAATTTCTTAAATCTTTCAGAAGGATAATTTTTTTCTTTCTTTTCTTCACCCCATTTAGCAACTAATTCTGTCTCTTTCCTCCTTAGCTTTAGTTGACTTTCTTGGGTGAACAATGGTTTTTGGAGGGAGAAGGAGCAGGATCTGAATCATCTCCACTGGTTTTGATGCAAATTTACATGATAACTGATTAAATTTGCCTCCATTTTTTATTTAGATGTGATGTAGCTGTCTTAAAGTCCTTACTGTTAGTAAGAAGGAAATGAATTGCTTAAAAAATTTAATTAACATTACAACTCTTCATTGTGTAAATGTAGCTGTCTTTTGTTTGTGCTTCTGAAATAATGTTATATTTCTTTACTGCTCATAATTTATCTTCAATCTTCACATATCTGCTTTGAAGGACGCATGGATTTCTATAATGACATGAGTAATGAGAATATTTGGAAGGTTTCTTTGTTCTCTTATCTGTACTCAGGCATTTCATTAGCATGATGAAGCAGTGGTCATAAGCTGAAAGAGTTCTTCTCCCAGCTTCTTTGCTCATGTCCTCTCTCTCTCTCTCTCTCTCTCTCTCTCTCTCTCTCTCTCTCTCTCTCTCTCTGGCATGAATAAACTATACCTACTTCAGGTAACACCATGGCCACTATCATCATTTTATCTACTGGAAAATGTGAAGCACTGTCTAGACTGAAACAAAGAAAATGGAGAGTTGAGTCACAAATCTAGATAAAATTCTTTCCTTAATATTTATTTTAGTCAAAATTATACCAATGCTTATTAACATAGCTCAGTTCATTGAATGTTTCTTGAATGTTCTATCTGTATCTGGGGGGAAGAAATATTTCCCACGCTGATTATGCAGATATTTATTCAGGAAAAACAATGTGCAGACATTTTGTGGATAAACCTTGATTATGGTATCTATGATTGACATGGAACTTTCCGGTTTATACAGTACTTTCATGAAGATATTTTGTTGGTGCTCATTATAACCTTTTGAGTCTGCATTTTTGTTGACTCTTTAAGTTTTTTAGAGAAGTCAGGGTAAGAAGAAGTAGTCTTTTTCGCTTCCTCCCAAGGCACTCATGAGCAAATGGGAAAGGCTCTTAATACTAGGACTTATAAAGCGGGTAGAGAAAAGAAGCCTGTGTATTTATTTACTTTCTTAGAGGATCAAGTATGAAAAGAAACCATATATCCAGACACATTCTATTGGTCTTGGATGTGGACAGATATAAATGCAAGGTCAGTGACTTCACTTGCTGGAAGATGGTAATCCAAGTCACATTGGATCTCAAAGTATCTTATGATCTAATGGAATGTAGCCCACAATAGTCCTTGCCACAGGAGGGCTCAGCATGGCTACTCCTGTCTATCAGAAGGAAGTGGGCTCCTCCCTGGTCCAAGTATCCCCCAAGTGTATCATATCAGAAACAGTGGCTCACTTTTATTGGCCTATTAATTCACAAGTGTACCCAGAGAAGGAAGAGACTAATTATAATGGGCTCAATTTGATTTATCTTATTCAGGAAGGAAAGGTTTCAATATCAAACTCCTAACATTCCTGTGGCCAGTGCAAAGTTCCCCATAACTTGTTGATCTCAAATGGTATATCGTAATCATCATCCAAATCCTACCAGACTTCTAATTCTAAGTTTGCCTCTTACCACGTGTGGATACGTAAGCCCTTTTCTAGCAACAATCTAGTCACATTAATAGAGGTTTTCATTTATTGCTTTCCTTCCAAGATCACATATCATCAAATCAAATCCTGGTATTTTCGAGTGCTTATAGCAGGAACCATTTGGCTTTATGTTTTATGTATGCTAAACACTGAACTATGCTGAGAATAAATTTATAAATAAGACTCAAGGGGTCTTATCTAATAAAGGAAGATATATAGATAAGTAATGTATATAACTATTCTGGTGATGTGAATGGAACTCTAACCTTTCTAATTTTAAGAGGAAAATGAATTATATACTTTTCATTTATTCACTCATTCATGCATTCATCATATTCTATTCTGCTACTTACCAGAGAGCAGGATTTGTCCTCAGTGTTCACATATGGCATTAAAAAGTCCCCACCTCAATGAATATACAGGATAATGTGGGACCCAGATAAGTAATAAATACTTTCAATAAGCAGGAGATACAGAGGCATATATCTAGTACTCTGGCTGCTTGGAGAGAGAGTTATCAACCACCTAGGTGAGGCTTCAGGACAGAGAAGACAGCATAGAACTAAGATGCAGAAAGAGGAGACATTGTTATCAGACAGAGGAGAAGCAAGGATATACAAGGAGGAAGCATTGACAAGTGATCTTCATTCTCTCTGACTGTTAGGATCGAGGTAGGCAAACCTTCTCTTACCTTGAAAGGACCATGAGTATGCCATTGGGGAAAACTAAATGACAGGGCTGGGGCTGTAGCTCTGCGGCAGAGCAGTTGCCTGGCACATGTGAGGCACTGGGTTTGATTCCTAGCACCACATAAAAATAAACAAATAAATTTACTAATTGACAGCAGCTACCAGGGCAAATGATTGGATAAGTCCAGCTGGTCTATTGATTTGATTGATCCGAGAGCTTTGGCTTGTAGTTCTGAATCCAAATTTTAGTGGTGCTTTTCAAAGCTCTCATTGTTCTGCCTTATATACTGTTCAATTTTCCCCTCTTCTTCTACCCCAGTCTTACACTACAAGACTAACAGTCTCTTGATCCAATAATGTCACCTCAATCTCTTGTCTCTTTGCCTTCTGCTCCCAGTCATGCTTGCTTTCTTCCTCTCTGCCAATATGGTTTTACCTGTGGCACAGTTATTTCTGTTTTTTTCTGTCCATCTAAAATCCTCCTTATGTATTAAACCTGTGCCAAGTCTGGCTTCTGCAAGTGGTTATAGTGTAAATATCCTACTTTGAAAACCTGAATATACCTGAACATCAGTTAAATGGAAACAGGCACATATCATTTCTTGCAGAGCATCTGGGAGGAGTTTATTTAAAAGTTTAATCAACATGCAAGAAGATATAACACCAGTAAACGTCTGGTGGCTCAGCTGACAGGGGCCTGTTCCCAAATTGCCCATCCTGTAGACATTGTCACACTGCACTCATCATGGCTAGAGCTGTGGGAAGTGTCTCCATCTAAGTGTCTCCATTCATAGCCTGCCTTCCTGACTCCGCAAGCTTGAACTCTGTCGGAAAGCACTTTGTGGTTCTATTTCTGCTGTTCTGCTGGAGGTCCTCAATTTTTGTCCTTCATGTGCACACTCTGAAATGTGCAGGAAAGAGTCATCATGCTCACACAGCTCTCTGAAAGTCTCTTCTTCTTATCATCCTCTTTCCTTTCTTGCAGTTTCTTCTCTCCTGTATTCATCAGGGTAATTAACAACTCCAAAATCTCATTGGCTTAAAATGATGAAGTATGTTTCACATCCACAACATACTTCATTTTAGGTTGATGGAACACATCAAACCCAGGCCACCAGAGGCTCCCATGGCCTGCCCAGGAAATGATATACACCACATGGGGGTCAGGAGGGAGCAAAGAAATCCTGATGATGCAGGATATTTCAGGAGCCAGGACTGCAAGGAGTATGTAACTCCTCTACCAATCTTCCATTTGCCAGAACCCCATCACAGGGCCCCGCCTAACTGCAAGGGATGCTTGGAAATGGAATTTAGCTGTTTCCAGGAAGGTAATAAAATGAATTTGGTGGTCAGTGTCTCACTTCTTTTGGCTAATAGATTTACATATACTCCTTCTCAAAGGTCTGTTCTCTCCAACCAGTCTATGGAAACACACTTTGACACCTCACATGATGCCAACCATGCCTTTGATGGGTCATATATAACCCAGTTACTTCTGTAACACATTGATTCTTTATCATATATGATTTTTTTTTTGGTACTAGCGATTAAATCCAGGGTGTTTAACCACTGAACCACATGGCCAGCTGTTTTAAATTTTGAGACAGAGTTTCACTAAGTTGCTTAGGGCCTCACTTAGTTGCTGAGGCTGGCCTTGAACTTATGATCCTCCTGCCTCAGCTTCACTGGGATTATAGGCATGTGCCACCATGCCTGGCTATCATACACCATTCAATATAACTCTGATATTGTCTTATATAGACAGTCCTGTATACAGCGATGATATTTCATAGTTGAAGGGGTGATAGTATCAGAGACAGGCTAGAGAGACTATTTTCCATAGGAGGGGGAAAAGTAAACAACTTAGAACTTTTGGAAACTTAATTGAATGTGAATCCACAGAACGTGGTATTACCCCATTAGTCAGTGAAGTGGAAATATATTTATTTATGAGAAGGCTTATTTGTATCAGGGACAGTTAACTTGGGTTTAGAGGGATTAAAATGCTATTTTAAAAAACTCAAAAGTAGGTCTTAGAAGCTGAGCTCATGGTTTCACAGTTAGGGGATTCCACTAGATGGCCCTGTTTTAAAACATTACAAAGCTAGAGATAAGCTGCTTTCTGATTACTGCAACTCAGAGTTTTTCAAGTATTTAGGGCACTTCATTACCAATTGTAGCTGCGTTTCCTAAAATACTATTGATGTGGCAAATTTCATCTTTTAATATGACATGGAAAATGTTTTGGTAAAATAATTTAGCCCAAAGTTTTCTTAACAGAGAGTATTTCGATTTGAACAAATCATTTAAAATGAAAGACCTGCACAAAAATGACAGCCTGTTCCCCAAAATGCAGCATCAGCAGTAGTGTTCCAAGAGTTCAGAAAGAAGCCCAAGCTGTAATTTTCCCTTGCTCCAAGTGGATTTTTAAAGCCAACACAGATTCTACCTCTGTTTTTCCCAGCTCTATTTTGAGACACACATTTTAAAATCCCTAAGGTTATTCTGCTATGTTATGTGAATTCTGACAACTCCAAATAAGTCCAAACCACCCAATTAAAATATTCTCTGAAATGGAAATGAGATGATTATAATAAAAAGCTTCAAACCCAATATTTAGTACCCAGATCCTGGTGTTTGCCATTATAAGGCATTTACAGAATTGCTGATGAGACAAAACAGAGGACACTACTGTCTCTTTCCCCTATCCATGCATCCATTAATACTGCCATTTTTTTTTTTGTATCAGGTTGTTGATCCTCATAGCATAAAGTGAGTTCATCTGATTACAGGTAAAGAAAGTCAAGGAAATAGACTGTGGACCCTACTTTTTATTTCTTCCTTTTCCTAACCCTTGTTCCTACTCAAAGGAGATCAATGGTGAGACTACCAACAACTCCAGCAAGTTGATAGAATAATATTTGTTTATTCCCAGAAACAAAGGAAGCCAACACAAGAATCTCTATCCCTTGGGGCTTAGGTTGTGGTTCAGTGGTAGGACACTTGCCTAGCACATGTGAGGTACTGGGTTTGATTCTTAGCACCACATAAAAACAAAATAAATAAGATAAAGGTATTGTGTCTATCTACAAGTAAATACTAAAAAACAAAAGGTGATTGACCATTTTTAAAAAAAAGAAGAAAGAACATCTATTCCTACTATCCCTCAGGATTCTTCTTGTATATTATTTATTTATTTATTTATTTAGTTGTAGTTAGACACAATACTTTTATTTTATTTATTTATTTTATGTTGTGTTGAGGATCGAATCCAGCACCTTAGACGTGCTAGGCCAGCGCTCTATTGCTGAGTCACAACCCAGCCCCTCTTCTTGTATTTTAAATGGAGCTCTTATACTACACTCATCATTACTGAAAAGTTCTAATCACACAATTGTAAATGAAAAATTAGAGCTCTACATTCAGGCAAGGATACTCTCCCACCAGTATTATGGCCATCTGAATTATCTCAGATATTACATTGAAAACACTTTCCATCCCAACTCTTCCAATGTATGGCAGCCATATACTTCCTTATCCACTAAAACATAAATCAAAGAAATATTGCACAATTCTGTGTGCTTTTTGTCTGTGTGGGGAGTAAAAGTAAGGAGCCCAAAGTCAAAGGATTAGGGTTGGCTGGGGTATTGTGTTTGTAACTCCATCACTGGCCAGGATGAAATGTCAGGGATAGGATTTACCTTTCCTTCTGAAACAACTAGAAAATCAGACAAAATCAGACAAAACAACTAGAAAATCAGACAAAATATACGAAGCAATGGTTTTAAGATACTGGAAGACAGGCAATGTGGGACTGTGGTCTCTGATAGAAAATAAATAAGTGAGATAAGCTCCACAGTTGTCCCAGTCCTCTGCTAGAGGAAATTTCTAGGTTGCAGTACATGAAAAGAAATCCTAAGCAGAGCAAGGAAATCTCACTAAGTTGAGGGAAGATAGATTGAAGTTTGAGGAGGCCAAAGCAGTGAGAATCTCTGAGAGAGGAGGGCAATACATAGAGCTCTGAAGTCTTCAGCTAAGTAATGATCTGAGCATGTGTAAGAGAAAAATTCTTGAGGTTGGAGAAAAAAGGTCTAAGAAATCAGTACACCAGCCAAGGCTAGGCATGCAGAAGACTAGTGGAAAAGGACAATCTATAGAGATAAAGAAAAATGACAAGGGGCTGGGATGTGGCTCAGGCGGTAGCGCGCTCGCCTGGCATGCGTGCGGCCCGGGTTTGATCCTCAGCACCACATACAAACAAGGATGTTGTGTCTGCTGAGAACTGAAAAATAAAAATATTTTTTAAAAAATTCTCTCTGTCTGTCTCTCTCTCTCCCTCTCCTCTTTCTAAAAAAAAAAAATGACAAATAATGGAATTAGTGGACAAGTATAGTTTAAAAAGCTATTATAAACATGCCCCATCTAGTCAAGAGGTTAGAGGAAAACATAATCATGATCAGGAGAGAGATGAATGACAAAAAAGAGGTACATGAAACTTCTGTAAAATAAGAATATGATCTCTGAAGTCAATAATACAATTAATTTATATTAGTTACAGCTTGAATACTACAGAATAAACATCAGTGAACTTGAAAAAGAACAATAGAAACTATTGTAAGTGAATAGCACAGAAAGAAAAAACTGAAAAAAAGAGACAAACACAGTATCAGTGACTTGGGGAAGAATATCAAGATGTGAAGTTGGAGTCTCAGAAACACCATAATATACTGTGAATTCAAAGATACAGATAGGTTAAAACCAAAAGGATAAAAAATACATATCATGCAAACATTATTTTCAGACAAAGTACATTTCAAGAACAAGGAACACTACTAGAGACAGAAGGACACTAGTAATCATAATTGTGAATGTACATAATAACAGCTTCTGATGTATGAAGAAAAAATTCATAGAAATAAAAATAAAAAATAGATGAATCTACAATTACAGTTGAAGACTTCAAAATTCTCAGTAATTGATAGAATTCAAAGAAAAAATAATATAAGAGATTAACTCTACGCAAACTTACTTGATCTAATTTGATGTTTATAAGATATATTGCACAAGAGCAGCAGAAGATGCATTCTTCTCAAATGCACTCAGAACCTTCACAAGATAACCACATTCTTGTGATAAAAATAAGCCCTAAGTTTAAGAACATCAAAATAATATATATGCCATTATGTAAAAATGTGAGTATGTAACAGAAGTGAGTCTGTATTATGTATTTGGGGAGTTCAAAACCCAATTGAGTCGAATGTATGAAAGATGATATGTCTTGAGCTCTGTAATGTTTTGAACAACCAATAAAAAAAAAAATAATATAAATACATTGTTTAACCACAATAAAGTTAAACTGATTAACAACAGAAGAGAGAGATTAGATATTAAGCAGCATACATTGAAATTTCTCATGGGTCAAAAAAGAAACCATAAGAAAAATTAGAAAATATTCTTAGTTGATAGTAAATAAAAACAAAACACATTGAACCTTGTGGGTTAAGTAAAAGCAGGGCTCAAAGGGAAAGTGATAGCATTAAATAATACTGTTGAAAAAAGAAGAAGGTAGAGGAGGACCTCAAATCAATGATTTAAACTTCCATTTTAAGAAACTAAAAAAGCAACAGCAAATGAAATGTAAATAAGGGAAGGAAAAATGAGGAGCGGAAATCAACCTGATTGGTTCTTTGAAAAGATAAAAAAGTACATTGTAAATGTATAGCCAGATTATTTCAAGAGCAATGGGAAACCATTAGTATGTTAAAGCAGGGGGCAACATAACTGTATCATATATGTCAAAAAGACCATTCTGCTCTGGAGGGCACAATTTGGAAGGAGCTAGAAATGGAAGCACAAGGATCAGTTATTGGCAGAAGTTAAATGGTAGCTTTGACTAAAGTGGTGGCAGTGAAAATGGAGAGACAAGAACACAGTCAAGAACTATTTTGAAGGCACCTAGTCCAGGCAGTGAGAATAGTCAGCTGTGGGAGGTGAGCGAGAGGTGGATATAGGACAACTCCTAAGTCACTATTTTGTTATTCCCTGTTTCTCTTAATGGTATCACCAACCACCTGGTCATTCAGGCTACAATCCAACATCATTGCTTTGACTACTTGTGATTTAGCATCCAAGAACTATGGAGGCAAAATACACCTCATAAGACCAGAGTATGACCTTCTTATAGCATAATTTTAACTCAGGCTCAACGGTGTCTAATGATCTACCTGTGTGAATTTTTTTTTTTGACTCACACTTTGTGAACAATTAATACAATCCCTCCCCACACCCTGCTTTTGTTTTGAGTTATGGTTCTTTCACTTACTTGACATTGTCTTTTGGCTGTTCCAAGTTCCTTTAAATTACATAGGTCAAATACTACTATTCAAGACCTCTGCCAAACTGGGCTTCTGGTGTTTCCCATCCCAGTGATTGGCACCACCACTGCTCCAATTGTGCTAGTCAGAAACTTCAGGGAGGTGACCTCTTGTATTAGATGTGTGTGTGTTTACTATTTTCCTTCCTTTTCCCCACCTTCCCTCCCTTCTTTGTCAGATTCCCCCATTTTTGTTATCTTTTGTGTGCTTTAAAATGTCTGCCTTTTGCCTTCCAACTTGACTATTAACAGGGTTTGTATAATATCACTGGGTCCCACTTTCTCTTCCATAGAGATTTGTAGATACTGCTCATCCATCTTCTGTAGAAGGCAGTATAACCGTGGTCCACTTCAAGTTTTGAATATAGAGTGCTACTTATTTTTAAAATGGACATGCTTCTTTCTCCTCTTCTCTCCCCCTCCTTCATAATCTCTCCCTTTCCCTAATCTCAAGGGAAACAGGATTACCTTTCTTCCCCATCCTAGAAGAGTTATCTGTCCCTGAGTACACACCCACCATAGGAACAAAGTAATCCAGATTTGGGGGATAGCACCAGAAGACCTCAGAAATGACTATCTCCCAAATTAATGAGTGAATTATAACTCCAAGAAAAAACACGTGGAATGTAGTCTCTGAATCATCTCTTTAAAAAACCCCTGTGTCTACTGATGAGCAGAATCACAGCCTTTGGGGCAGGAGTCCTCTTTGTTTCTCCTTTGCTAGCAAAACAATAAACTTTCTTCTTCCTTTTTCTCAAAACTGTGTCCTTGTTATTGGATTGGCATGGGGACAAGGACTAAGCTTTCAGCAACAAAAGGATGCCAGCCTCATCTTTCCCCCTTGTAGGTGGCTAGCTTTGTCTGCTTGGATGATTCAGAAAATCTTTCTTTATCCCTAAAGTTAAATACATTAATCAATGTCTATTATTTTATATCAAACATGTTCTAGGAATACAGTATATTTTTTTCAGTAACAGATTTTGTTATTCACTTTGGGGAAATTTTCCTTCATTACATTTCTGAATATTTGTTATTCTTCTGTTGTTGAGTATGCTAGTTCAGGGGTAATAATTGTATTTTGTATCATCTGGATCTGAACACTTTATTTGGTCTCTTATTGTTTTAATTTCTTTGTAATTTTCTGCTTTGCTCATAGTGATGTTTTTAAGCCTTTCTCCAATGCCACTAAGTCTTTATCTATATCTAGGCTGTTCTTTTGCTTCTAATTTATTTGCTGATATGTAAGAATTTGATTTTGGTTCTGATTGGTTTCCTCACACTGGCAATTTTTCTTTCTTCATTTTCTGTAGTTTTGGCATTTTTTTCTTTGAGCTTTAATTTTATTGATAACATATCTTTATTAATTTTTCATTTCACACAAGGCAATCTGGGGGAGTTGTGTTCTGTCTTTTGGATTTTGTTTTCTTTTTATTTAATTACTTTTATTATTTACTTATTTTTTGTTTTCTTGATATACAGCTGTTTTTTCCTCTTGATTATAAGCTCTTTTTTATCAGTACATAATAATACTGAATAGCAGCTTTCATTGTAGCATATTTGTACATGCATAAAGCATAACTAATCAATTTCACATCTCCCATAACTCCCTTACCCTTCCTCCTCCCTTCCCCAACTTCCTTCCTCTACTTAGTGGTCTCACTTCTGCTCAGATTATTTTCTGGCTGTCTGCTGTTCTCTCTCCTCCTCCTCCTCCTCCTCCTCCTCCTCCTCCTCCTCCTCCTCCTCCTCCTCCTTCTTCTTTCTCTCTCTCTCTCTCTCTCTCTCTCTCTCTCTCTCTCTCTCTCTCTCTCTCTCTTCTTCCATCCCCTTCTCCCCTCCATGGCACATTTACAAGGTTGACATAATATTTATTTTCATTTTTCTTAAGCTAAACTTAGACAGTTCTTTATAACTCTTCAGTTTCCCTATTTTCCTATAGTTCTTTTTGATCCTCTTCTCTATAAGCTATTTATTGCCCCTGTGGAAAATAATATGAGGGCTAAGAATTATTTTCATTTACTTCTCTGTAGCCTAAGGACTTGAGCGAGGGAAGAAGGAGAGCTCTTCTGGAGCTACCTTCAGTTCTTGCTGGGATCCTGACTATATGCTTTCTTCTGAGCAATATCCTTTATAGGGGCCAGACTTCCCAGTGTGGGGCAGGTATGTCCTTTAGATGGTTTCCCTATCTGAGAATTCATATCAAGGTGAATTGAAGAAAAGTATCAGTATTTTGTTGACAGCTTTCTTCAGTTCTCTTTCTGGAAAGCAGGAGTGGTAAGCAAGGTGAGGAGCTGCCTTTCAAACTTTCTTTCCTGAAGTTTTCTCTTTTTATTTTCATCTGCTGCTGATGAATTTTTGGCCTTCTAAAACACAATATATTTGGTCCATTTCATTAGATAGTGAAGGAGGAATGCTCTCTGATCTGATTTTCTTTACCTTTCAGAACAATGTTTATTGAACACTGCTGGTGACTCCAGGCAGGTGGTTCCTGGGACACACTTAGGAAAAACAGAACATGAAATTCAGTGTCAGGGTAAAATAAAAATTAATGATGGATTGAAAAAATGGAGAGCCTTCTAACTGACTGAAAGATTAAGATGGTTTATAATTTTGTATTTACTTTAATCATATATTTGTTTCCAAGAGCTTTTTTAAAAGGGTCCAAACTGAAGTTTTTACCTTTCCCAACATTAAAAAGCACTAACAATAGATAGTTGCAGGGTGAAAATCTCATATATCAGACTTTAGAAAGAAGAACTACCAAATCATCCTCATAATCACACAAGATATCAGAGTGGTATTAAAATGTGTTCCAAGTACACAATATCCTCTCCCCAAGATGTCTCCTAAAAGCAGCTGAGCTGAACATCTCTGACATTACCGTACTTCACATTTATTTATCTTACAAAGTGAAAATAATTCTTTCATTACTTTTAGAGATTAATTCTGTGTGCTGACTTCAACAAAACTTGATGTTTTCCACTAGTGCTTAGCCATATTTTAAACAACACCCTAGGAGACAGAGTCAGTACTGTGAACGGGGATTTAACCGTACAGTTCACATTGAGATCAGCAAAAGGGTGGATAAATCCCTAGGTGCAGGTTTAATTTTGTTGCCAGAAAAAGAAAAACCCAGCCAGCGTTCAGAGTCCATCAGGCTCAGCTTCTCTGATCTGTCTCTGCAAAGAGCAATGGGCAGGAAATCGCACATCTTGGAGCCTGAGCCCCCCTTAACCTCAGCTGCTTGCCAAAGTTCAGGAGACTTGGTCCTTGGAGTCCAGTGATCAGGCTGTGCTGTATTGCTGGGTCACAGGTTCTTGAGGGCTGCTTATCTTCTTTTCAGCACTTGGCAGGTGTGCTTCACATTAGCTTGATTCTGCCTGTGTTCCTTGGATGATTCACAATGATTGCTCCACATGTCACCTTAACCCAGAGAGCAAATTACAAAGAGTTGTGGATTCATTTTAAAGCACAGTACTCTCTCCTAGTTACAGTGGCTGAAGAGGTTGCATGGTTAATAGCCATTACTTCTGATTCTTTGGTAGTTGAGTAGGGCACCGTGTTTAAGCTCCCATACTCTGGGCTCAGGATTTTAAATCCAGGCTCTGCTACTATCTGCATGACAGGGCAAGGTATTTAACCTCATGAAACCACAAGTTCCTTATTTTTAAAATGGAGATAATACTGGAATCCATTGGGAGGATTTAAAAATTTAATACATGGAGAATTCTTAGCCCCATGTGCAAATGTTCTCAATGAAGAAGCTGCTGAAGACAATTAGCATCTTATTATTTTATTTAAAAAGGCTGATACTGAAGGTTCACTTTTATATACTTTATATGCTTTAAATTTTTATTGAGTTGCTTTATTAATAGATATTAATATAATGAAGTACTTCTGCAACCATGTGTTTTTTATTTGCAAGTTTAAAAAATATTTTGTTTACTTGCAAAATCACTTCATTTTATGACTGAGGAAGAGAGAAAGAGATAAGAGAGTAGTCTAAAGTCACAAAGCTGAAAAGAGGTAAAATTAAAACTGAAACTTCCGTGTCTTTATTTGAGTCCAGGGCTCTTTCTATTTCCTTGCCCTGCCTTTCCTGATATGATCAGATTCAATACTGGAGACTCACATTGTAGTCATCTTCTTACAGAGCCATTCTAGACGTTAGTAATTTTGCATTTTGGCTGCTACAACAGAACACCTCAAAACAACTCTGGGTTAAACAAGGTATTTATTTCTCATGTTAAAGTCCAGGTTACAAATCTAGGGCTGATATTGAGGCCCTGCAATCACCAAAGGCCCAGGCCTCCTCTCTCTTGATGCTCTGCATATCTCAACACTTGGCATCTATCTTTGGTCTAAAGATGGTTACTTTGGCTTTTACCATCATTTCCACTTTCCAGTAGGTAAAGGTGTGGAGAGAAGTAAAAGTCTGGTTCATGTATTCTGCTTTAAAGCACACAACGCTTTTGCTCACATCCCATTCATTTGAACAGTCATCTAGCTGCAAAGGTTTCTGGGAAATATTCTCATTGGATGTGCCCACCTAAAATTTCTATTTATATATAAGAAGAGGAGACTGGATATTGGAGTAGAATTAATATTTTCTGACACACACACTAAGCTTCAAGTAGAGTGATATTGTTACAAAAGTAGTAAAGAGTTTTAGATTTTAATACAGTAGCCAAAAGGTATATGCACGTTCTAAGCTTAGATAAAGGATAACTAATCTGCTTCTTGATATGTGGTTTAGGATATGTATATAAGGATTTACAAAGGCAGTGTGGAGTTCTACATAGTCTTTACAATATTTAAAAACCAGTGGATAAAAGATGATAACAAGTGTTGGCCAAAATGTGGAAACTAATTCTTGTACTCTGCTAGTGAGTGAGAACAAAAAATGATGCAGCCACTTAGTGAAATATTTGGCTTCTTAAATAATTAGTTGCCATAGAGCCAACCAATTCCACTCCTACTTATCTACCCAAGAGCAATGAAAGCCTATATTCACACTTTTATATAAATGTGCATAGAAACATTATCCATAATATCCCCAAAGTGGAAATAAGTCAAATGTTCATTAACTGGTGAATGGATAAGCAAAACTATGGTATACTCATACAATGGAGTATTTTTCCAGCAATAATATGTGTTTCAGTATGATTGCCTTTCAAAAATATTGTTAAGTGAAGAAGATAGACACAAAAGGCCATATACCGTACAATTCCATGTATATGAAAAATCCATCATAGGAAACTCATCATAGATGGCTATATCTAGAAGAAGCTTTGGAACATCTGGGGACACCCATCCCATTAACTTTGCAGACAGAAGTAACAGCTGAGCTGATAGCACAAGCTGAGCAAGAGACAGAAAATAGGTTAGTGGTTGCTCAGGAATGGAGCTGGGAAGGGGAATGAGACTATAAAAATGAGCATAAAGTTTCCTTTTGGGGTGATGGAAATGTTTGAAAATTGATTGTGGTAATGGTTACAAAAATCTGTAAACTTACTAAGAATTATTGAATTTACACATTAAAGGATCAATGGAAGCAGCACAATTATCCTAAGTTTGCAGGGACGGGGACAGAATAGGTACTGGAGGTACCAGAGGTGAATGTGTTGTTGATCTGCTTGCAAAGAGCTCACATCTTGGAGATCATGATGAAGGATTTTTTGAATCCAGATAGTGAACTATAAAAATTAAATAGATCATTTAAGTTCTCAAGACTTCAAATGTTCAACATACATCCCACTGTTATTTATTCTACTTCATTTTTTACTTCTCATTTATCCATTCCCATAGTTTGACTGGTTTTTCATTTAATAATTTTTCCTCAAAGAGTGTCTTTTGTTTTCTGATAACCACATCCAGGTCTCTTGAACATACATTTAGATGAATCTTGCTCCTGCCATCAGCTCAGTAGTTCCTTCAACCTACAAAATGAATGGGATGGGTATCACCAGATGTTCCAAAGCTTCTTCTAGACATAACCTTTTATGAGTCTAAGTTTGTTTTTCCTTTGCCTTGTACACTGAGAACATCTAAAATTTGAGGACACATAGTGATTAGTTGATGTGGAAATAAACTAGTTTTAAAAAGTATTGCCTGGATAATGTTCATACTTCCAGAACCTTGTGCATGCAAGGCAAGCACTCTACCAATTGAGCTATACCCCCAGCCTTGAGTACAATGCTCATATGGGAAAAGTTGAATAAGAGTGACAGAAAGTAAGGGAAAGAGAAAAACCGAGAGGAGAGTCAATCAGCCTGGAGCCTTGCATTGAGAGTCAACAAGTGATGACTTAAAAGGTGTGGAGGGGGGTGAGACAAGCATATAACAAGGCAAAGCCAACGATGAGTTCCCAAGGTCCCCTCCTACAGTTTCCATGAGACCAAACCCCAACATGAGAACTGATACTCCTAATTTATTTATTTATTCTTCACATCATCAACAAATATTTTTTGAACATTCCTATTGCCAGGATTAAGGATGTGCCAATGAGCCATACTTGGCATCTTGCTCTATCTTAACTGCTTGTTTAAACCCTGGTCTCATCTCAGTATTTTATAAGTGTCTGCTTTCATTTTTTTATTTTAAAGAACCTATTTTTTTAATTTTATGAAAATAATTAAGATTAGGTCTAAAATTTTCTTCTTGTGACTACCACAAATCTTTCCAGAAGTATTACTTTCTTTTTTGTTTGATTATGTTTTTCTTCCTTAACAAAGGCCTTTACCAAGGTCATACACTTAGCCACAACATACAATTTTAGATTTAATGTGGAAAAACATCCCATTGTTGGTAAACCCTATCAACTATTTTAAAAAAATGATTGTCCCCTTTTCCAAACTGTTTCAAAGTTAAAGATGAGAAACTTAGTTAATTATAAAAAAACAAACCAGAAACTTAAGATAACCTCATCACCAAAAGTTAAAAACAACATTAAACATCAAACCAGTCTTATGTATCAATATAGATGCAAAGATCTTAGGTGATATACTTAAAAATTAAATTAAAGAACATATTTAGGGCTTTACACTACATCCAAGTAGGAGTTCCTTGAGAAATGGGAAGATTTAATATCAACATTGGTGACAGACTAAAAATAGGGACAAATTCTTTGCCACTTCTCCCAATGAGAGTTGGGCTTAATGACCGTTACCTTGAATTGGGATGATCTGTTTACTGCTTTGACTAATTTAGGATGGTGGAAGTTACACTATGCCTGCTCTGAGTTTACCCTTTAGGAGGACTGGCAGCTTTTACTTTAGGTTCTTGAAGCCTTGAGCCGCTTCTCAGAAGTTGGACTATGCTGCTAGAGAGAGGCTCTGAGACTACATTGAAAAGGACCAGAACACCTCAGTGCACCCTTCTAGCTATCCCACCCAGATGCCAAGCAGGTGAGTAAGACCATTGTGAACCCCTGGATGATCTCAGGTGCCAACTCCACACCATCCCAAAATGCCATTCAACATCATGTGGAATGAAGAATCACCTGGCTGAGTCCTGTCCTAATTTCTAACCCACAAAACCATATGATATAGTAAAATGGTTGCTGTTTTATTTGTGGTAGTTTGTTATACAGCAATAGAAAACCATAGCTATTGTCAACATCATGTGAACTGACAAGTCACTTTAAAAAGAAAATATCTAAGATATATATATATATGTATATATATATTATATATATATATATATAATACACACATACACACACACACACACACATACCTACACATCTTCAATCTTGCTAGCACAGCAGAAGGAAACTGACATCCTGATATTATTGTTGGTTGCAGAGTTTGTGCAATTTCTCTGGAAGGTAATTTTGGCAATATGCTTAAAATATTAAATTTGCAGACATAATGATTCAGAAATTTCACCTTTAGGCATTCCTCTGAAGGAGATGTTCCACTAAGGTCACATGATCTATGTGTCAAGATATTTTCTGTAGAGTATGTTAAAGGGAAAAAAATAGCAATCTAAATGCTCATCAACATAGGAATGATTAAATACAATACATGCATCCCACCAATGACATTGCAGCTGCAGTGTTTATCTCTGAGGTCTAGAATTCTGAGGGACTTTCACTTTCTGCTTTACATGTTCTCCTTCCTCTTATCATGTCTTGTGAACTTGTTTCTTTGTGTTACCCAGAAAAATTGAACACAATTGGGAGAGAGACTTAGCATGGCCAAGGCATGTTCAGATAAAAAATCCCTGGGCTTCCACGACCTCCAATCATGTCAAAGCTCCTTCCCAAATCTTGCTGAAACCCATTCCAGACCATTCTTGCTCAGAAATGAACACGTAGTCATGGTAACAACCGACTGTTGGTGATGATTAGAAGTCTTATTTGAAGAAAAACACTTTTATTGTCAAGGTAGCGTGTGTGCCTTCTTATTTATTTGAATCAATTATTTACCCCACGATTAAATGGAGCTTCCTCTCAAACTGCATGATACTTGTTTTTATAAGACCTGGAATATTAACAACGGGAGGGGAAAGCAATGCTCCCAGGTGACGCTGAAAGCTTTGAAAAATAGATGCGTGAGAAGCTGATAACCTTTGATGACATTTTTTTCTGGAGGAGACTAGTAAGAAAGGGAGTTTACTCAGTATTTTGATCTTAAGAAATGATCAAGAAAGCTCTTTTCTTTATAAAGATAGAAATATCTTAATTTTGAAAACACATACTTACTGACAAAATTTAAAGAATACAAAGGCATTAACTGCCCCTTCCCCATTCTTGTTTATAATCCCAAACTCCCAGAGATGAGCACTGTTAACCAGTCTGTTACTTACAGATAATTTTATGCACACATATGTAGTTTAAGCGTGTACATCTTGTGGTGTACATATTTAGTTCTTAAATACAGATGAGGTCTGTATTAGTTAGGATTAGATTTGGCTGCTTATATAGAGATTTAAAATATGACCTGAACAGGATCAATGTTTACTTCTCTCTCCCAAAAGAAAAACAAGCGATTCTTCCATTGCTTTCCTAGTAGATTCCTAGTAGGCTGAAGACAGCAAATAAGACATACCCCGCTGGCGCCGCCCCCGCGCCTTTGGTGGAACATGGATTGAACCCAGGATCCTAGGATCGCTCAACCACTGAGACACATCCCCAGACCTTTTTATATTTTTTTATTTAGAGACAGGGTCTCACTAGGTTGCTTAGGGCTAAGTTACTGAGGCTGGCTTTAAACTTGGGATCCTCCTGCCTCAGACTCCTAAGTCTGGGACTACAGGTGTGTGCCACTGCGCTCTGCTTCCCCTTTCCTTTTTAAGGCAACTTCTGATTATACCCAATTAATCAGCATTTACACATTGCTTTCCCCACCAACACAACTCGACTGCACTCCCATTTTTTGTGCCCTCCTCCCTCTCTGAGCCACAGGGCCCGGGCTGAGCCAAGGGTGAACAGGAGCCCATCAGTAAGGGCACTTTAACACAGGGGTTTGTTGCATGTGTTCATATTTATTCTATATTGTGTTTTCTTAATATTAGTATGTTGGGTTTTAAAAAATAATAATAAAATTAGAAAAAACCAGAAGGAACATTGGACATGAACCATAAGCTATGGTCGAAACCACTTTGTTCATAATAAAAAAGAAAAATAAAGGATGCCTATTAAAGAGCTACCACTGAGGGCATCAGGGTTGCCCCCAAGACAGCAATGAAGACACTGACAAAAGGACTTTAGGGATCTTAATTGGAGGATCTCAAGCTTCTTAAATGGCAACTGATTAGAAAGGACATCATTGGACTTTTCAAAATAAAATAATGGGAACATTTATTGATTCAAATACCATCATCCAAAGATTAGCCATGTCCAAAACTTGCCAGTTATAATCTCCACTTCCTACTGGATATCAAGAAATAGGGAAATCAGAAGTCTTAACATGATTCCTGGGCTTGTCCAAAAGGCACAGAGAACTGGAAATAGGATTTCTAGAAGGTGTCAGACTGGACTCTAGCTATCAAAAGTCCCTATACACAGCCACTTCAGAGTGACACCAACAGGCTGGCCACTCTGTCTTTGTGGTCAGCAGTCTGTAGAAATTGTATGTATGAGCAATAAGAATGTATGAGAAATACTTCATACTGGAACGACTCAGGAAGAAGTCAGACAGGAGATGTGGCTTGGCAACTCATAGGCATGTGTTGAAAGTTAGGATCTATAGGTCAGCAACTTAGGGTTCTGGGCCTTTTTCTTCTTGTACTTGTAGAAACATGGTTCCTGGTTTTTCCTGATTTCCTTGTTTCTTAGTCTATTGTGCTTAACAATCATATTCAGAATCGCTTCTCCTTTTCCTTATGTCCTTAGGACTCTTATAATATGTGTTAAAACGAAAAGATATAGAGATCAGTCTTAAAATCATGTTTTCAATAGTTAAGCATGGGAATGCTCTTTAGGCAAAGGAGTTATCCAGTTTTTTGTTGTTTTACGTGTGAGTATATACATATACCATGCAAGTGGGAATTCATAGAGAATTCTTCCTGAAATAATTCTGTTATTCCAAGCATTCTTATTTCTCACAATTTTTCTTTACAGCACAATTCTATTTTTAACTATAAATATTGCCAATTAGAGTATTATTGTTTTATAAACATAATTCATATTAATTCATAAATATGATTATTAAATTATATATATTTACAAATATGATTTATTTTCTAGATCTCTCATGATTTATAAATATTTATATGTAGATTGAGTATACATTTATAAGACATGTTTCATTTCTATGTCTGGAGAATAATTGATTTTTAAAATTATCTCATTCAACTCAACTCAAAACTACATGAAAAACTACACTAGTGTCTTAATCATTGAGTTGGAGAACTTCCAGATTATTCAGGAGAGTTATCTTCTGAAGCACATATCTGCATTATTGGTGATAATTTGTATCCCAGGAGAAAATATTTTGGGACAGCTAATTGATGTATGTATAATGAAGCAATTTCTATTTTAAATTGAAGAGCAAGAACTAGAATTTTATGCTTCATCAGTGTCTGTCACTTTGTTCATACATAAGAAGCATTTATTATTAATAACAGCAATGGCAATAAGTTAAAAAGAAAATGAATCATGTTGAGATTTAAAACTCAGTAAAAGGGCCTGGGGATGTGGCTCAAGCGGTAGCACGCTGGCCTGACATGCGTGCGGCCCGGGTTCGATCCTCAGCACCACATACCAACTAGATGTTGTGTCCGCCGAGAACTAGAAAATAAATATTAAAAAAAAAAACTCAGTAAAAGCTTGCCTTAGCTGTTGGACACGGCATATGCAGAAGATAAAGCCAAGGTGTATTATTAGAGAGGCATACTGTTTTGTCTTAAAGACATTCTTTAAAAAACACAATAAAAATTATCAATAGCAACTGACTGTAGGCTGCTAAAGAGTTTTTAGAATTAATGCATTTTTCACCATTTATGATATTAAATTTCTTCTGGATGTGCAGAACGCTGGGTGGATAGAGAACTAATTACTGAATGACAAATAACTGAAACTATTACTTGAAAAAGAATAGAAAAGACAAAAACTCAGAGAAAGCTTGAACTTCTAAAATAGTTTAAAAGATCAAATATGAGATACTCAAAAGAAGTGGTCTCCATGTTTGAGGAATGGAGATGGCTCATCCTCAAGGCAGGCAGATCAGCCCATCAGGTAGAAATTTCTTTTTTCACTTAAATAAAAAGCAACACATTTCCAAATAAAATTTTAACGAATGATTTTTTCAACAATAAGATGCTCACCTCTCTATTTGGTTGCATGAAGCCCATTTCCCTTCTCTATGCTGATATTTTCACAGAGCACTGAGACTTCCATAGGATAACATGCAAGTATTGAGAATTTGATTATTTGAGTGCCTGTGTTCATTTCTATGTTATACAAAAAGTCTAACTGCCCTTGTGTATGCCTTTCATTGTTTAAAATGCTGTGTAAAATCTCTGTTATACACTAGTTTCAGATCAAGAAATATAACCAGAAAGAGTGTCACGTTGCTTTATTTTTCTTTTTTTTTTTTTATTGTTGGTCGTTCAAAACATTACACAGTTCTTAATACATCATCTTTCACAGTTTGATTCAAGTGGGTTATGAACTCCCAACTTTACCCCGTATACAGATTGCTGTTTCACATCAGTTACCCTTCCATTGATTGACATATTGCCTTTCTAGTGTCTGATGTATTCTGCTGTCTGTCCTATTCTCTACTATCCCCCCTCCCCTCCCCTCCCCTCCCCTCCCCTTTTCTCATCCCTGTTTAATGTAAATCTTCTTCTCAAGCTCTTCGTCCTTACCCTGTCCTTGTTTACTCCCCTTATATCAAAGGGGTCATTTGGTATTTGTTTTTTAACGATTGACTAGCTTCACTTAGCATAATCTGCTCTAATGCCATCCATTTCCCTCCAAATTCTATGATTTTGTCGTTCCTTAATGCAGAGTAATACTCCATTGTGTATAAATGCCACATTTTTTTTATCCATTCATCTATTGAAGGGCATCTAGGCTGATTCCATAATCTTGCTATAGTGAATTGTGCTGCTATGAACATCGTTGTAGCAGTGTCTCTGTAACATGCTCTTATTAGGTCTTTAGGGAATAGACCGAGAAGGGGAATAGCTGGGTCAAATGGTGGTTCCATTCCCAGCTTTCCAAGAAATCTCCATACTGCTTTCCAAATTGGCTGCACCAATTTGCAGTCCCACCAGCAATGAACAAGAGTGCCCTTTTCCCCGCATCCTCTCCAGCACTTATTGTTGTTTGACTTCCTAATGGCTGCCAATCTTACTGGAGTGAGGTGGTATCTTAGGGTAGTTTTGATTTGCATTTCTCTAACTGCTAGCGATGGTGAGCATTTTTTCATGTACTTATTGATTGATTGTATGTCCTCCTCTGAGAACTGTCTGTTCAGGTCCTTGGCCCATTTATTGATTGGGTTATTTGTTATCTTATTGTCTAATTTTTTGAGTTCTTTGTATATTCTGGTTATTAGGGCTCTATCTGAGGTGTGTGGATTAAAGATTTGTTCCCAGGATGTAGGCTCCCTGTTTATCTCTCTTATTGTTTCTTTTGCTGAGAAAAAACTTTTTAGTTTGAGTAAGTCCCATTTGTTGATTCTAGTTGTTAACTCTTGCGCTATGGGTGTCCTATTGAGGAATTTGGGGCCCGATCCCACAGTATGTAGATCATAACCAACTTTTTCTTCTATCAGATGCCATGTCTCTGATTTAATATCAAGCTCCTTAATCCATTTTGAGTTAACTTTTGTGCATGGCGAGAGATAGGGGTTCAGATTCATTTTGATGCAAATGGATTTCCAGTTTTCCCAGCACCATTTGTTGAAGATGCTATCCTTCCTCCATTGCATGCTTTTAGCCCCTTTATCAAATATAAGATAGTTGTAGTTTTGTGGATTGGTTTCTGTGTCCTCTATTCTGTACCATTGGTCCACCCGCCTGTTTTGGTACCAGTACCATGCTGTTTTTGTTACTATTGCTCTGTAGTATAGTTTGAAGTCTGGTATTGCTATACCGCCTGATTCACTCTTCCTGCTTAGCATTGTTTTTGCTATTCTGGGTCTTTTATTATTCCATATGAATTTCATGATTCTTTTATCTATTTCTACAAGAAATTCCATTGGGATTTTGATTGGCATTGCATTGAACTTATAGAGAACTTTTGGTAATATCGCCATTTTGATGATGTTAGTTCTACCTATCCATGAGCAGGGTATATTTTTCCATCTTCTAAGGTCTTCTTCTATATCTTTCTTTAGGGTTCTATAATTTTCATTATATAAATCTTTCACCTCTTTTGTTAGGTTGATTCCCAAGTATTTTATTTTTTTGGGGGATATTGTGAATGGAGTAGTTGTCCTCATTTCCGTTTCAGAGGATTTGTCACTGATATACAGGAATGCCTTTGATTTATGCGTGTTGATCTTATATCCTGCCACTTTGCTGAATTCATTTATTAGCTCTAATAGCTTCTTTGTAGACCCTTTTGGGTCTGCTAGGTATAGGATCATATCATCTGCAAATAGTGATAATTTAAGTTCTTCTTTTCCTATTTTTATGCCTTTAATTTCTTTTGTCTGTCTAATTGCTCTGGCCAGTGTTTCGAGGACTATGTTGAACAGAAGTGGTGAGAGAGGGCATCCCTGTCTTGTACCAGATCTTAGAGGGAATGCCTTCAATTTTTCTCCATTCAGAATGATGCTGGCCTGTGGCTTATCATAGATTGCTTTTACAATGTTGAGGTATGTTCCAGTTATCCCTAATTTTTCTAGAGTTTTGAACATAAAGGGATGCTGTACTTTGTCGAATGCTTTTTCTGCATCTATCGAGATGATCATATGGTTCTTATTTTTAAGTCTATTGATGTGGTGAATAACATTTATTGATTTCCGTATATTGAACCAGCCTTGCATCCCAGGGATGAATCCTACTTGATCATGGTGTATAATTTTTTTGATATGTATTTGAATCCGATTTGCCAGAATTTTATTGAGGATTTTTGCGTCAAGGTTCATTAGAGATATTGGTCTGTAGTTTTCTTTCTTTGAAGTGTCTTTGTCTGGTTTCGGAATCAGGGTGATGTTGGCCTCGTAGAATGAATTTGGAAGTTCTCCCTCTTTTTCTATTTCCTGAAATAGCTTGAAAAGTATTGGTGTTAGTTCCTCTTTAAAGGTTTTGTAAAACTCTGCTGTATACCCATCCGGTCCTGGGCTTTTCTTAGTTGGTAATCTTTTGATGGTTTCTTCTATTTCCTCTATTGTTATTGGTCTGTTTAGGTTGTCTATATCCTCCTGACTCAATCTGGGCAGGTCATAAGACTTAAGGAATTTATCTATGCCTTCACTATCTTCTATTTTATTGGAGTATAAGGATTCAAAATAATTTCTGATTATCTTCTGTATTTCTGAAGTGTCTGTTGTGATATTACCTTTTTCATCCCGTATGTTAGTAATTTGAGTTCTCTCTCTTCTTCTCTTCGTTAGCATGGCTAAGGGTCTGTCAATTTTATTTATTTTTTCAAAGAACCAACTTTTAGTCCTGTCAATTTTTTCAATTGTTTCTTTTGTTTCAATTTCATTTATTTCAGCTCTGATTTTAATTATTTCTTGCCTTCTACTTCTTTTGCTGTTGTTTTGCTCTTCTTTTTCTAGGATTTTGAGATGAAGTATGAGATCTTTTATTTGTTGGTTTTTTCTTTTTTTGAGGAATGAACTCCAAGCAATGAATTTTCCTCTTAGAACTGCTTTCAATGTGTCCCATAGATTCCGATATGTTGTGTCTGTGTTTTCATTTAACTCTAGGAATTTTTTAATTTCCTCCTTGAGGTCTTCTAAAACCCATTGATCATTCAGCAACCTATTGTTCATTCTCCAAGTGATGCTTGATTTTTCCTTCATTCTTTTATCGTTGATTTTCAGTTTTATTCCATTATGATCAGATAAGATGCATGGTATTATCTCTACCCCTTTATATTGTCTAAGAGTTGCCCTGTGACATAATATATGGTCTATTTTTGAGAAGGTTCCATGTGCTGCTGAGAAAAAAGTGTAACTACTTGATTTGGGGTGGTATAGTCTATATATGTCAATTAAGTCTAGGTTGTTAATTGTGTTATTGAGTTCTATAGTTTCTTTATTTAACTTTTGTTTGTAAGATCTGTCCAGTGGTGAGAGAGGTGTGTTGAAGTCTCCCATGATTATTGTATGGTGGTCTATTAGACTCTTGAACTTGAGGAGAGTTTGCTTGATAAACACAGCCGCACCATTATTTGGGGCATATATATTTATGATTGTTATGTCTTGTTGGTGTATGGTTCCCTTGAGCAGTATGAAGTGTCCTTCTTTATCCCTTTTGATTAACTTTGGTTTGAAATATATTTTATTAGATATGAGTATGGACACTCCTGCTTGTTTCCGCATTCCATATGAGTGGTATGATTTTTCCCAACCTTTCACCTTCAGTCTATGAATATCTTTTTCTATCAGATGCATCTCCTGTAGGCAGCATATTGTTGGGTCTTCTTTTGTGATCCATTCTACTAGCCTGTGTCTCTTAATTGGTGAATTTAAGCCATTAACATTTAGGGTTATTATTGAGATATGATTTGTTCTTCTAGCCATATTTGATTATTGATGTTTCTAAACCTGATTTGTTATCCTCTTTGACTATTTTTCCCCCTTTACTGTCCTATCTCCCATTGTTGGTTTTCAGTGTTATTTTCCATTTCCTCTTCCTGTAATGTTTTGCCAAGGATTTTTTGAAGAGATGGTTTTCTAGCTGCGAATTCTTTTAACTTTTGTTTATCATGGAAGGTTTTAATTTCATCTTCTATCTTGAAGCTTAATTTCGCCGGATACACGATTCTTGGTTGGAACCCATTTTCTTTCAGTGTTTGAAATATGTTATTCCAGGATCTTCTAGCTTTCAGGGTCTGTATTGAGAGATCAGCTGTTATCCTGATTGGTTTGCCCCTAAATGTAATCTGCTTTCTTTCTCTTGCAGCTTTTAAAATTCTCTCCTTATTCTGTATGTTGGACATCTTCATTATAATGTGTCTAGGTGTGGATCTCTTATGATTTTGCACATTCGGCGTCCTGTAGGCTTCTAGGATTTGTGATTCTGTCTCATTCTTCAAGTCTGGGAAGTTTTCTTGTATAATCTCACTGAATAGTCTGTTTATTCCTTTAGTTTGGAGCTCTGTGCCTTCCTGTATCCCAATGACTCTTAAATTTGGTCTTTTGATATTGTCCCATAATTCTTGGATGTTCTGCTCATGGTTTCTTAGCAGACTTGCTGAGCTGTCTATGTTCTTTTCCAGTTGAAATACTTTGTCTTCATTGTCTGATGTTCTCTCTTCTAAGTGATCTAATCTGCTGTTAGTATTCTCAATTGAGTTTTTAAGTTGGTTTAATGATTCCTGCATTTCCAGGATTTCAATTTGTTTGTTTTTTATTACCTCTATCTCCCTGTGAAATTGATCTTTTACTTCCTGGATTTGTTTGTCAATGTGATCTTTCATTGTCTGATTTTGCTGTCTCATGTCTTCCTTGAGACTCCAGATCATCTGAAGCATATATATCCTGTACTCTTTATCTGACATTCCGTCTGTTGCAGCTATTACCTCTTCTAAAGTTGAGTTGACCTGCATTGCTTGTGGACCTTTCTTTCCTTGTCTTTTCATACTGCTCGCGTTTCTTCCTGCTTGGTGCAACTGTTGTGTTTTTGAAATTTACCTCCTATTTATTTATATTGCTCTTGTATAGTTGGGAAGTCTCCCTTGCAGGGCGGGTAGTGGCTGTGCTCCTCCCCTAATTAGGGTGGTCTGTCTACCACGCTAATTGGTCGCAGGTCTGCCCCCACTGCAGGCACTGGTGGCTGTTCTGCTCTGACCCCACTCCAATTGTGGTAACGTAACTACCACACCCTGGGGTCGTTGGTCCTGATCTGGATGTGGGTGGCGGCTCTGCTGTGCCCCCACTCCAATTGGTGTGACGTGTCTACCACGCTGGCAGACCTCTAGGCCGGTGGGTCGCAGTTCTGCACAGCCCCCACTCCCAATGGGGGTACCTGACTACCTCTCCAACGGGTCGCTGAGCCCCCTCCGGACCCGGGCGGCGACCCTGCTCCACCCCCACTCCAACCAGTGTGACGCGACTGCCTCAGTGTTACGTGTCCACCACGTTGGCAAGCTACCTGGCCTGTCTTGCCAGTGGGTCGCTGGTCCTATTCTAAGCGTGGGCGGCTTCTCTCTTCAGCACCAGCTGCATTTGGGGTTTCATGGTACCACGCTGGCGGGTCACTTGGCCTGCTCTGGGCGCAGGTGGAAGCTCCACTCTGCCCCCACAGCACCCAGCAGGACCCTGGCCGAGAAGCAGTCACCGCCGGTTCCCTAGCCTTGGGCCAAAGCAGCTTAGGTAGCAAGAACCCCGCCTTTCCGATCCGGATACACTCTCTCCGCTGGGAGCTGGCCCCAGCGAGCGACCCCCGGGGTTCCCCAGCCCCAGGCCAAAACTGTCTCGGGAGTCAGAACCCAGTCGCCCCAAGCTCAGCGCACGCTCCACTCGGAGCTCGCCTTCACAGGCAGTCTCCGCAGATTCCTCAGACCTGGGCCCGGTTAGCCTGCTTTATTTTTCAAATCAAGATAAATTGAGCTCACGAGCCTCATTCTCCAACGCTGGGGAGAAGTCATTATTAGTCACTTAGGGATGATAGAGGAGCCTCTGGCTTACAAGATCCAATATAAAGGAAGAGTTTGCTGCTTCTCATTGAAAGAAGGCCAGAGTATTCTCAGTCCTTTCTCTCTGCCCACAGAAAGAAATCTGTTATCTAATGAATAAAAATTATCTTGGGTCAGGTTTTTGGGTGTTGTCTCCTGAAGATAACTCTTGAGTAATAGCAAATGGTATTGAAAGGCTGAAAATGTGCGGCTTCACTGGTTGCATATTCCTGATTTAGAGATCCTCAGAAAATCCACTTCTTCACTGACCCCTGCAGCAGACAGAAGTGGCCAGACATACCTGAATCCCAGCAATGAACATCACTTAGGTTCTATCTAAACCATTCCCTCCATTCCCTTCTCTTCCACAGTGTCCTGCACAACCATGGTCATTAGGGTTGTAATATATCAGTGCAAAGTAGGAAGTTTGGGGGAGAGTTTTATAATGGGGATATATCTATTTTTGTTTTTCATAATATTACACATGTCTACTATTTTTTCAAGTGAAAAATTAAATGTAAAACATTGTCTTAAATGATTTAAATTCACCCCTTGGCATCTATAAAATTAAACATGATTCAATTGCCCATATAAAGTTTCCAAACATTATTAGATGATTTATTTGTGTTTATTCCCACCAATAACTGATAATACATGCAATATCCAAAACTAAGCAAACAAACAAAACCCAAATCAACAAAACATCAGAAGAAAGCACAGAAAGAGGTTGGGGGAGGAGAAAGGAGGGAAGGAGGGAGAAAAGAAACAAGGTTTTATTATTAGGTAATAATACACTAGCAGAAAAAACTTAATTTAACTGTATGGGTTTAACATCCTGAATATGTTATTGTTTAATGAAAACTTGAAGAAGCAAAAAACCAAGCCAAAAAATACACTCTTTTCCATGAAGGAAGAAGCAAATATGGAAAAACTGTTCCCTTTGGGAAAAACACTGAGCCAGCTAGTAGTCACATTGAGGAGAAAGGGGACAGGGTGCCGCAGTCTGCCTGGGCACAATTCAGGAGCCACTTGTCAAAAAGAAACTAACTTTACTTTTAGAACTACTAACGCCAAACAAAACAGCTCCTCAGGGAAAAAACCCTCAGAGCCCAACTGCCACTACCGGCTTCCACAAGCCTCTCTCCCCCACCCCAGCCTCTCAACCTCCCACAATCCTCCTGCTCTTGAGGCCGATTGGCTGGGTTGCGTGGGCAGAGCCAAAGAAGTCACCCAATGAGCAGCTCCGTGGAGGAGCCAATCAGCTAGATGTTGCTGGGGCCGCTGTGAGCCAATCATCAGCTGGCAGTCTGAAGGGCAGGGAAACAGCCCAATGAACATCACTGCAGAGGAGCCAATCAGCTAGATGTTGCTGGGGCCACTGTGAGCCAATCATCAGCCGGCAACTGGAAGTTTGCTGGCAGCTGGATCATCAGCTGGCAGCTGGAAGTTTGCTGGGGCCCCTTTGGCTGTGGCTCTCAACATCTCCCCCTCTCTGTTTAAACAACAAGCATGTGGCTTATGGACCGTGCCTGCCTTAGGTTGTCCAATACTACATATGGTCCTTACCCGTCTTCGGATGAGCTGACCTCAGGGCGTCAGCCTCCTGTCTTAGGTTGGTACCATTGTAATTGGATCTTACCCGTCATTGACTACCGGTCCAGTATACAGCCACACCTGTGGAGAGGTCTCAGCGGGGGGGCGGGGTGTGAGGTTCTTTGCCTCACCTCTGTTGACCCCCAAATTTTAGCTGAATGATCATGACAAGCAGAAGGGAGGAAGATATACCAAGTCAATTGACGGCTCCTTTTGGGAAAATTGTACCACCGATGATATCATCAGCAAAAATACCCCAACACTACCACAAGTCGCTGCACCAACAGATAGTTCACAATGCATACAAGTGACACATAGTTCTGTAAGCAGTTCAGTGCAAGTTCTGTAAGCAGTTCAGTGATGGCTATTGCAGAAACTGTAGATTAGTTTTATCTTTGTCTTCACCGGCACAGGGATGAAGATAGGAATTCTGGCAATAATGGCTAAAGAAAAAATTAGGTAACATTCCAGAAGACACTAAAAGAAAACAATTTTCTTAACAATTTATATTATCTTCATCGGCACTGGGATGAAGATAGAAATTCTGGCAATAATGGCTAAAGAAAAAATTAGGTAACATTCCAGAAGACACTAAAAGAAAACAATTTTCTTAACAATTTATATTATCTTCATCGGCACTGGGATGAAGATAGAAATTCTGGCAATAATGGCTAAAGAAAAAATTGTGTAACATTCTAGAAGGCACTAAAAGAAAACAATTTTCTTAACAATTTACATTATAGTGAAGAGAATTATTAAATATACTGAAAACGAAAGGTGAGAGTAAACAAACAGATCTGTTAACCTCCTTTTTTGTTTACATATTAAAACAATTCTTAACAGTTATTTACCCAATTTAAATTAAACCATTTAAATCACGTGAATAAAAAAAAATATTTGGATCCATCTTTTCATGAGCGCTCATCATATATGATATATGGAAATACGTACATTGGACATACGTACATTCAAACATATAACACAAAACACAAGTGTGCACACATAATATAATACATACAACACATAACATAATAGTAAAGGCCTTATAACTTTTTACAGGTAAAATCTCTATTGCAATGTTTAAAAACTCTATAGTCAAAAAAAAATAGAACTGATCAGCAAAACATTAACCTAGGTCTGTATGAGCTCAAAAAAATAAAATAGAACTTCATGATATGGGAAAGGGCAATAATAAAATAGATATTGAAAAAAGCATCCTGGTTCTGTCGCAGATGTAAGGATAGCCAAATTGGAGTTTTGGATATCAGCTATTATGGATTTGAGCTAAATCATCTTCTTTTTGGTCTGTAGAAATCGCTTTAGTTAATCTCTCTGGAATCCAAATCGGCTGCTGTTCTCCCTGTGGAAACACAAAAACAGACCCCCGACTCCAGACAATCACTGGGTCAGGATTTTAGTTAATCTCTCCGGAATCCAAATCAGCTGCTGTTCTCCCTGTGGAAACACACAAACAGGCCCCCGACTCCAGACAATCACTGGGTCAGAACCTTGGTTAATCTCTCTGGAATCCAAATCGGCTGCTGTTATTCCTTTGGAAACACACAAACAGACCCCCGATTCCAGACAATTACTGGGTCAGGACCTTTCCATTGTCCTGTTAGAATATCTTTCCAAAGTACCTTGGGCTTATGTACATTTTTTGGACACATATGCCTTTCTGCAGCACTAAGTCCTGATGAATCCAAATTTAAAAAGTTTAGAGTAAAAAGGGTTATTTTAAGTTTATCTTTGGGGAATATATACCCCTTCCCAATTCCGTCTTTTTGCTTTAATAAGTACATTTTAATAGTTTGATGAGCTCTTTCAACTATGCCTTGTCCCTGTGGATTGTATGGGATTCCTGTTATATGAGTAATGCCAAATGATGAGCAAAATTGTTTAAAAGAAGTAGACGTATAACCAGGGGCATTATCTGTTTTTAACTGTTTTGGAATGCCCACAGTGGCAAAATTTTGTAAGCAATGAGCTATAACATCTTTAGTTTTTTCGCCAGCATGAAGGGAGCCCATCAAAAATCCAGAAGAAGTATCAACTGTAACATGCAAATATTTTAATTTTCCAAATTCTGGCAAGTGTGTGACGTCCATCTGCCAAATATGGTTAGGCATCAATCCTCTAGGATTGACTCCAAGATTAACTTGTGGTAAAAAGGTCACACAATTTTGACATTGTTTTATTATTTGTCTAGCTTGTTCCTTAGTTATTTTAAAACGCTTTTGTAAAGTTTTAGCATTGACATGGAATCTTTCATGAAAATTTATAGCTTCTTCTAGTGTAGAGAAAATATGTATGTCATGTGTAGTTTTATCTGCTAAATCATTGCCCAAACTAAGGGCTCCAGGCAATCCTGTATGTGCCCTGATATGTCCTATAAAGAATGGATCTTTTCTGTCCCAGATTAAACTTTGTATAGTGGAAAACAAAGAGAAAACAGTAGAAGAAGGGGAAATCCTACCAGCATCTTCAAGGGATACTATAGCATTAACTATATACTGGCTATCAGAAAATAAATTAAATACAGAATCTTTAAACATCACAAAAGTTTGTAATACTGCATTAAGCTCTACCTTTTGAGCTGATTGTTTGGGTACTAAAAATGTAAAAGTTTGATCAGGTGTAACTATTGCTGCTGTACCATTATTTGACCCATCAGTGAATATATTTGGAGCATTCATGATAGGTGTTTTTCTTGTCATTTTTGGAAAAATTACAGGATGCAATGACCAAAAAGACAATAAAGGATTAGATGGTAAGTGGTTTTCAAATGAAACATTAGATTTGCACATTATTATTGCCCAAGTATTTAACTCATTAGCTAATTCATCAATTTGATTCATAGTATATGGAGTAATAATTTTATGGGGAGAAATTCCAAACACTGCCTTTGCTGTTTTTATTCCTTTGAGTATTAATTGTCCTACAGCCTCAGGATACCTAGTAAGAATAGCGTTAGGAGAATAAGATAAATGTATCCATAATAATGGACCTTCTTGCCAAAATACTCCTGTAGGAATATTTTTTGTTGGTAGTACAATAAATAATAAAGGCAAACTTATATTAATTCTATCCAAATGCATATTTTCCATATATGTTTCAATGATTTTTAATGCCTTTCTTGCTTCAGGCGTTAACATTCGGGGTGAATTTGGATCTGATGGACCTTTTAGGATATCAAATAAAGGTCCCAATTCTCCTGTTGGAATACCTAGATAAGGCCTTATCCAATTTATGTCTCCTAATAACTTTTGAAAGTCATTAAGTGATTTGAGTTGATCTACTCGTATTTGAATTTTTGGTGGACGGACCATGGTTGAGGATAATAGAACTCCTAAATAATTAATTGGAAAATTTAATTGTACTTTATCTATTGCTATCTCTAGATTATAATTTTTTAATAAGTTTGTAAGTGTGGCATAACATTCTAGCAATGTGTTTTTAGCTTTGTGTGCTAATAATACATCATCCATATAATGAAATATTTGTAGTTCAGGATTTTGATTTCTAAGTGGCTGGATTACTTTGTTAACATAAATTTGACACATAGTTGGGCTGTTAGCCATCCCTTGAGGGAGTACTTTCCATTCATATCTCTGATCAGGACCTTCATGATTTAGTGCAGGGATAGTAAATGCAAAACGTGGACTATCCTCAGGATGAATTGGAATTGAAAAAAAACAATCTTTAATATCTATAACTAAAACATACCAAGTTTTTGGCAAAGCAGACAATTGAGGAATCCCCGATTGAGCAGGTCCCATAATGACCATTTCATTGTTAATGGCTCTTAAATCTTGCAGTAATCTCCATTTACCAGATTTCTTTTTGATGACAAAAATGGGAGTATTATGGGGAGATACAGAAGGTTGTATATGTCCTTCCGCTAATTGTTGTTTGACCAGATCATGGGCTACTTGTGTCTTTTCTTTAGTCAAGGGCCACTGAGGAACCCATACTGGTCTTTCTGATTTCCATGTAATTTTTATTGTCTCAGTGGCCCTTTCTGAAAATCCAACCCATGTCTGTCTGTTCCTTGATCTATTTGTATTGGTGCTGCTATACATTGTTCTTGTCTTTCTAATCTTTTTCCTTTCCTAAAACCTTGTCTAGCCATAATAGTGGGTGCATTTTGATTGATATTATTTGTTAATGTCAAACCTAATTGATCTAAGACATCTCGTCCCCATAAATTTACGGGAAGATGATCCAATACATATGGCTGTATAGTTCCTTCACATCCTTCAGGATCCTTCCAATCTAATACCATTGCACTTCTATCAGGATTAGTCGCCACTCCTAGGCCTCGAAGCGATTGAGTGGCTTGTTGTAATGGCCAATGTTTTGGCCATTCTTGACGAGAGATGATGCTAAGGTCTGCACCTGTATCCAGTAGCCCATTAAATTCATGTCCTTGAATATTTAGTTTTAGCATGGGGCGAGAATCTAAATTTAAAGAAAGCATAGCCCAATCTACACCTGTGGAGCCTAATCCCTTGGAACCTCTTTCTACAGCTTGACTGGAAAACTTATCATGTAGGCTTGGTATTATTAGTAACTGTGCTATTCTATCTCCTGGTGAAATTACTGATATACCCTTTGGAGAACTGGCTATAATTTTTATTTCACTTTCATAATCGGAATCAATTACCCCAGGACTTATCAAAAGTCCTTTTAGAGTAGAAGAGCTGCGTCCCAATAATAAGCCTACTGTTCCTTTGGGAAGAGGTCCTTTTACCCCTGTGGGAATGATTTGAACTCCCATCTCTGGAGTCAGTACTGATTTGGTGGAGGTGCAGATGTCCAACCCTGCGCTCCCTCTGGTTTGTCTGATGAGGGATCTGATGTGCTGGGCACTACCCTGATGGGGTTGCTGGGGTTGCTGGGTTCCTCCAGTGCTCCGTATATTTGTGGTTTGGGGCCCCGGAGCATTGGGGCCCCCTGTCCATTTTTTGGCAACGGAGCCCGATGCCTTTGTCCACAATATTGTGGATAAACACCTTGTCCTTGTTCGTTTTTTGATAATGGAGTACCCTCTATGGTGGTTTGAGAACGGCATTCATTAGCCCAATGTAATTGAGTACCCTCTATGGTGGTTTGAGAACGGCATTCATTAGCCCAATGTCTCCCTCTACGGCATCGTGGGCAAATACCCGGTATTCTACTTGTTTGATACCTAGTTTTGTTAAACCCTCCTCCTATGGGGCAATTCCTTTTAAAATGTCCTGTTTGTTGACAATTGTAGCATGTTCTTGGCCTGGCATCTAAAGCCTGTTTTACTGCAGCTGCCACAATTTGCCCTTGTTCATTAATGTCTCTGGCATCTAAAACCTGTTTTACTGCAGCTGCCACAATTTGCCCTTGTTCATTAATGTCTCTGGCATCTAAAGCCTGTTTTACTGCAGCTGCCACAATTTGCCCTTGTTCATTAATGTCTCTGGCATCTAAAGCTTGTTTTACTGCAGCTGCCACAATTTGCCCTTGTTCATTAATGTCTCTACATAATTTAATATATGTGTTTAAATCTTCCTGTTTCCATGGTCTAATGATATCTCTACACCAACGATTCGCTTGGTCATAAGCCAGTTGTTTTATTAATGGCATTGCTTGTTCTGTATTCCCAAAAACTCTGGTAGCTGTTTGAATAAGCCTATCTACAAATTCAGCGTAAGGTTCATTAGCTCCTTGTATTATCTTAGATAATTGACCTTGTAAACCTCCATGTTCTTGTAAAGTCTTCCATGCCCTGACTGCATCTACAGCAATTTGTGAATATACACCAGGATCATATGCATTTTGTTGCTGCCGATCCTCATAAGGTCCCTTTCCTAACAACATATCTAGATTTCTCTGAGGATAACCAGCTGCTGCATTTCGCCTAGCCGTCTCCTTGCAAAATTCCTCATTGGCAACCTTCCATAACAGGTATTGTCCTCCATTTAGCACAGCTTTACACATACTAGCCCAATCTGCTGGCGTCATGCTTAAGTTGGTAATGGATTCGACCAAGCTTACAGTGAAGGGTGCTTGAGGACCATAGGTTGTTACAGCCTCTTTTAGCTCCTTCACTGATTTGAAATTTAAACCCTGGTAAGTTCGCTGCCCTCCTACCTCAAATACAGGGCATACTTGAGATCCTGTCTCAGGATCCCAACTATCAACTGCGGGGGTTGGGAGTCTCTTAGCATATGGAGGTGGTGCTGTTGATTGGACACTTATGCCCTCTGGTGATAGAGTGCTGTTAGTAGCAGTCTCCTGTAGAGGTGGCGCTGTTGGTTGAACACTTACGCCCTCTGGTGATAGAATGCTGTTAGTAGCAGTCTCCTGTAGAGGCGGTGCTGTTGGTTGGACACTTACGCTCTCTAATAAAAAGGTCTTATTAGCAGTCTCCTGTTTTAACTTTTCCCCTGATAGATTTTTCTGCTCTAAACTTCCTTCCTCTGTCTCACTATCTCGAAAGACCTTCTCTTTTACTTGAATCTTTTCCTCTTTCTGACTAACTTGAGAGACTTCCTCTTCTACTTGAATCAATATGTCTTCTTCTTCCTCTACCTCTGTCTGAACTGAAGGCTTTGGACTAAGCAAACCAGATACCAACGTCCACAATGACAATGTGCCAACTGGCAGAGTCCCTGGGTTGTTCTTTTCTATTCTTTTTAAATCTTCACCATGATGGTTCCATTGTGATATATCTAACAACTCCTCCTTAAAAAGCCATGGGCTATATTTTTGTATTATATCAACGTATGCCCTGACTGCTCTTGATTTTACTGGGAAGCTTCCTTCCTCTAACAATTTACTTAACACTCTTTCGGTTTGTTTTTTACTAATTGCTGATCCCGTATTTCTACTATAATACAACCCAACAAGATGACGCCAAACAAAACCGAAACAGAATCCAATAAAAAGGGAACCACACAAAATCATTATAACAGCCTTTCTATCCTCCTGACATATGCATCCGTCCTTTCTCCCTATCTGTTCCTCAGACGCAAATAGTTTTTCCTCAGATGTGAGTGGTTTTTCTTCCCTCTCACTCATCTCTAGGGACAGGCAACTTAAAACAAAAATGAAGCAAAACAAAAGAGGAATCTTAGAATGGCTCCCCATCCTCTCGCCCTGCCCTCAGGGGCGAGCAGTTTACTTACCCTCAGTTGCTCCCCGTGCGAGCCACCAAATGCCGAAGTCTGGCTTGGCACAAATCAGGAGCCACTTGTCAAAAAGAAACTAACTTTATTTTTAGAACTACAAACGCCAAACAAAACAGCTCCAGGGAAAAACCCTCAGAGCCCAACTGCCACCACCGGCTTCCACAAGCCTCTCTCCCCCACCCCAGCCTCTCAACCTCCCACAATCCTCCTGCTCTTGAGGCCGATTGGCTGGGTTGCGTGGGCAGAGCCAAAGAAGTCACCCAATGAGCAGCTCCGTGGAGGAGCCAATCAGCTAGATGTTGCTGGGGCCGCTGTGAGCCAATCATCAGCTGGCAGTCTGAAGGGCAGGGAAACAGCCCAATGAACATCACCGCAGAGGAGCCAATCAGCTAGATGTTGCTGGGGCCACTGTGAGCCAATCATCAGCCGGCAACTGGAAGTTTGCTGGCAGCTGGATCATCAGCTGGCAGCTGGAAGTTTGCTGGGGCCCCTTTGGCTGTGGCTCTCAACACAGGGCAGGTGACCTGGAACCCAAACATGCCTGAAATCCTTCTGGAATTCTTATATGTGAGTCTGCACTACTCATGAAAATGAACCAAATCCTCTAGGTATTCTGGGACAGAAAAGACAGTTGCCAATCATTTTCCTAGAGTATTCAAACATAATTACATCTATTTTCTTATTTTAAAAAAATGGAAAAGAAAAAATAAATTTACTAAGAAGCAAAGAATATAAAGACCAATATATATCTTTGAAAATTTAACAATTAAATTTTGTCCTCAGATATAATCCCCTTAGCCTAAATAATGTGGCCCAGAACCTAGGACATAGAGGCATTTAAGAAATATTTATTGAATATATCAAATGAATAAAAACATAGCCAATAGTCTTAAATTGAAGACTTCAGATTATTATTTCTCTTCCAGGGATTAAAACATGACTCCTTTTACAGCATTTTTGGTTTGCTTCTGCTCCACACACAGGAACTAAATTTAATATCTTAAAAAGAAACCAAATTGGTACCCAAAGCAAATGGGTATTGGGCAGCTACACTATATAAAGCCCCATGCTTGCAGATAATGGGGCACCATGAGAAGCACAAGACAAGGTCCTGCCCCCAGTTACAAGTCTATCCCTCCCTCCTGCTCTGGGTCAAACAGAACACTGGACAAATCAGTGAGACATCTGAGCTTCACAGCAAATGCTGCTCTGTGAAAACATCCTTGGTTATCACGGGGGACCTGAGTGAAACCACAGGAGACAGCAGAAATGACTGAAAGAGCACCGAGTCAGATGAGGAACCAAGTGAGCCAAGTGAATGGGAGAATGCAAAGTGATGGGGCTGCCTGCCCTGCTCTCTGCAGGGAGTGTTCTGTCAGCAATTCACAGAGCCAACTAAAATGTCAGAGCAGCTCTGAAAGGGTCAATGTGAGCTCTTTAAAAATTGATTCTTCCAAGCAAATATCATTGAGTATATTCCATTATGCATTTATAAGTTTGTTTATCCATTTACCAGTTGAAAAACATTTCCTGTTTTTTTTTCTTTTTTTGCTAGTGTGAATAAAACTACTATAACCATCTGTGGACAAGTATTTGATTGGACCTACATCTTCATTTCTGCTGTGGTTTGGATGTTTTTGTCCCTCAAGGGTTCATGTGTTGGAAGTGTGGTCCTCAGGGCGCTGATGTTGAGAGATAGTGGAACCTTTAAAAGGTGGGTCCTAGTGGAGGCTGATGAAGTCATCTGAGACACTGCTGGATATTCCTGTGGAACTTCAGTTTGTTCCTGCAAGAAAGGTTATGATAAAAGAGTAAGCCTGGATCCTCTCCGTTCTCTGGTTTCTTGTCTCACCATCCAATCTTTTCCTCTTACATGTGTTCTCAACGTGATGCCCCCCAATGATGCTATTTGCCAAGAGGCCATGTAAACAAGCAGGGTCTCACTAGAGCCAGCACCAGCACCATTCCAGCCTCCAAAATTGTGAGCTGAATAAAACTCTTTCTTTGTAGCAACAGAAAACACTAATAAAGTTTCTCTTGAGTAAACATCTAGAAGTGGGATTTCTGGTCATATGATAAGTGTATGTCACATGATAACTGTATGTTTAACTTTTTAATAGCCACTTTCTAAAGTGGCTGTATTATTTTGCTTTCCCACCAGCAATGGATGTGAGGTACAATTGTTTTGCATCTTTACCAGTATTTGGAATAGTCAGGTTTTTAAAAATTGATGAGTAATTTTATGAACTTGTGGTTTTAACTGACATTTCCCTGGTGACTAATGACATTGAGCATTTTCTTACATGTCAATTGTAACTTACTTTAGCTGAAGAGCTTATTCAGATTTTTTTGCCCATTTTCTGACGTGATCTGTGCGTTTTCTTGAATTATGAGAATGCTTAAAGAATTTTATGTTTTGGAAGTATTTTCTACTAGTTTGTGAATTTCTTCTTCATTTTGTTAACAATGTCTTTCAAAGAATAGAAGCTTTTAAGAACTCCAAATTTATCATTTTTTCTTTTGTGTTTCATGCTTTTTATATCTGAAGAAACTTTGCCTTGTCCGAAGTCAAAAAGATTTTCTTTAGTTTTTAATCTAGAAATTTTATTCTTCTAGATTTTAAGTTTAGGTATGTCTCCAGACAGGTACAGAGTGAAATTTCATTTATATATGATCAATTATTTCAGTACCATTTATTGAAAAGGCTATTACTTGTTTCATAAAATTGCCTTGACACCTTTTTTTTTTTCCTTGAAAACCAATTGACCAAATAAGTTTGGGTCTATTTCTAGGTTGTTTCTGTTCTGTCTAACCTTCCATTAATACCACATTTTCTTAATTTTTGTAGCTTTCATATAGTTTTAAAAAAATCACCATACATAGTTATTTGTATGACATGCTTACTTATCAAATGTGCATTTTTTGTTTCAGAACATTCAAAATGTTCTGTTTTCAGAAAGAACCAAAACATGCAAAAATAAAATATGTGATCATAACTGATAATGTTCTCTGTTTTTGAAAAAGTTTCTTTTTTCTAGATTCTGGATTTGATAAGGAGAATATTAGGAAATATTTTAGTGGTTTCTACTTTCTCTAGATTTTTTTGGCCTTTATCTGTCCGAGGAAAGAAGCCTTTACCAGTAACTATCTTGCTGGCCCAGGTCTCTGCCTTCAAGGTGCTCAGAGGTGAAATAATTGCTCAGCAGGGTATTGTGGTGCCCAAGTGGGTACCTGTTGGAGGCGGCGAAGTGTTGGCCTCACAGAGAAACTGGCCTGTTCTTCTCACTTCATCTTCATCCATGACTAGACAGTGACTTCTCTGCTTTCTTAAAATCTCAGAGCATCCTCCTTCAGGTTCATTTCAACTTTCAGAAGATGACCTGCGTGATGGAAATGGGGGTCATCAGAAGGGAAGTGCCTCCCAGAGCACAAAACTACCAATATCTGTACTCTCTTCTTCTGAGAGGAGTGTTCTCTTCCGGGCACAAACTCATCCCTCCTCTGGGGACAAATCCACTGTTCCAGCCTCCCCAGGAGCTGGTTCTGTGGGCTACCTTCCTTTTTCTCCCAGAACTCTTGCTTCTTGCTCTCTCCACTGGTTTAAATCTGCAATTCCATCCTACGCCTGTTAAAGAACAAACTTCCCCTTGATTATGCATCCCCTTCTTGCTACCATCTGATTCCCTGGTCCTCCTTTATTCACATGTTCTGAAAAATTGACTGCACAATGTCCACTTCCCCGTAATACTTCCATTCCTTAGTCTGACTCCCATGAGGCCGATTTGCTCTTGCTAAGTCACTTATGGCTGCCAACACTGGTCAATGCCAGAATGCTATACCGTTCTCATCTTTATTGCTTGTGGCTGACATTCAACATTCCTGCCTTCTCCTCTTCCTGGATTTTGTTAACTCCATGCTCCTGGATTTTTTGTTTAGTCTCCTTCTCTGGGCACTTCTTCTCAATCTGCCTAGCTACCTCTTCTCCCCTTACTTGAATCCTGAATATCAAAGCTTTTTCAGGATTAGCCTTAGGTATCTTTTTCTCTAGCCTAGAGATTTCTCTTCTCAGATACTATTTTCAACCAAACCAATGACTTTAAAGTGCCATCTGAGACATCTTTTCACAGTTCTACATGTTTCATTACTGCCTACTTGACATCTCTGCTCAGTTGTCCCATAGGTTCCTCAAATTTAACATTTTAAAAGCTAAATATTTGCTCTTAACCACCTCATTCCATGACATTCTTTTTGAACTCATTTCAGAAAAGTGTACAAAACACTGTCCATATGCTCATGTTAGAAACACAGTAAATATCCTTAACACCTCATCCCCAGATTCACTTTTACTATAAGCATTGCCTGAAAATTGAATGTTGAATCCACTAAATCTCTCCCTCTCCACACATTATTCCTTGCATAGCCTTCTATGGGGCTCCTCTTTACTGTAGCTGCCTGCTTCTAATCTAATTCCTACCTAGAAGTCATAGTCATCTTTTAAAATGTAACTGTGATATGTCACTTGCTTATTTTACATATTCTTCCCATTCACTTAAGATAAAGTTCATATTCTAATGTATTTGACAAGGCCTGACATGATTGGGACCCTGCCCATCTCCAGCCTCTTCTCACACCAACCAAATACTGTCCTTTGTCAGGGCCTTGGCACATGCTCCTTCGGATACCTATTCCCCACTCTTCACATAACTAAGCCCTATTTATTTATCAGGTTCCAACTGAAATGTAATTTGCTCAAGCAGACTTTTCTTATCCCCATCAATCTAAAGTAATTGCTATCAATGTAAATATATTGTTATAATGAATATATATGAATATATATATATATATATATATTCTGTTTGGTTGTTTAGACTTCTTTAAAAGATTGTGTCTGTCATATTTGCCTGCTTCTGATGCCTAGCTTTATGTTTGACAAATAATTATATGAGCGTATTAGTTTTCTATTACTGCTGTAAAAAATTAGTGTTAACTTAGTGAAGTTAGCTAATCCCCCAAAACCAAATTCTGAATGTTCTCTCTGATATGAAGAGGCTGATTCATAGTGGTGTTGGGAGGGGGAACAAGGGAGGAATAGAGGAACTCTAGATAGGGCAGAGGGGTGGGAGGGGAAGGGAGGGGACATAGGGTTAGAAGTGATGGTGGAATGAGATGGACATCATTATCCAAAGTACATTAAAAAGACACGAATTGGTGTGAATATACTTTGTATACAACCAGAGATATGAACAACTGTGCTCTATATGTGTAATATGAATTGTAATGCATTCCGCTGTCATATGTAAATAAAATTTTTTAAAAAAACATTAGTGTAAACTTAGTACCTTAAAACAATGTGGATTTATTCACTTTCAGTTCTGGATGTTGTAAGTTCTAAATGAGTCATACAGGGCAAAAATAAGCATCATAAGGATTGATCCTTCTGGCATCTCCAGGAGAAGATCCATTCCTTACCTCTTTGAGCAATCAGAGCTGCATCCTGCATTCTCAGGCAATGGCCTCTTCCTCCTGTTCAAGGCCAGCAGTGGAGCATCTTCAGGCCTCTACTACAGTCTCTACGTGGCTTTCTCACTCTGACTCTTTCTCCTCACCTCAAGGCCCTTAACACATTTTTGAAGTATTTTTTTTTTTTTGTCCATATGAGATAATTAATTCACAACTTTTGGAGATAAGAAAGGGAGATTTCGGGGGACCATTATTCAACCTACTACCACAGTGAGTAACTGTTGAGTGAATTAATGAGCGAAGGGAGAGGACCACGGATGTTTCACAGAAGAAGAAACATTGTGTTTTGACAGATTAATAGATGATTGCCCCACAGACAAATGGGGGATGTGTGTTCCAGGAACAGGGAAGCACATGGATAAAGGCCAAGAACTCAGAGAAAGCATATTTTGTTTGGAGAAGCAAGTAATAGTGTCTTCTTATAAAAGTTAGAGAAAGAGTTTGAAATGGGCAGGATTTTACAGGGCTGGAGGACATCATGTAACACATGTTAAAGACTGGACCTTAGTCACTGTTCACTTATTCCAATTTATTCATTCAAGATTTAACAAGCAATCATTAAGCAGGGGTTGTGTGTGTGTGTGTGCGTGTGTGTGTGTGTGTGTGTGTGTAAAATGCATGCATGCACCAAGAGATGGCTAGGTACTGATTAAACAGACAGCACTAAACCTAAAGAGACCAGTAATAATAAAATATCACTACAGTTTAGGGGTGTCTTATAGAACATCAAAGGTAACATATGAAAAGACATTATGGAAGTTCTGGGTCTTTAAAGCATTCTTCTATGTTTTAAGATGTTTGTAATATAAAAGTAATACAAACTAGAAAATATAAGCCTGCAAAACAAAGAAAATAAAAACCACCCTCCATCCGGAGAAAATAAATAATGCTACCATCCAGAGATAAATGCAATGAATATTTTGGAATATATGCTTCTAGAATTTATTTAATAGTATATATCATGAAATTTATTGTGAAATACTTTATTATGAAATATTAAGATATGCCAAAAGATATAGAGAAAAATAAAATGAACATTCATTTTAAGAATTAAAACATTACTCCCCAGCATCACAAATAAAGAATTAAAACATCACCAGACTAGTTAATTCTCCCTATTCATCATTCTCTGAATTTGATATATCATTCCTATGATCTCTTTATACATGTAACTACATATGTATGCTTCTCTAAATAACCTGTAGTATTCTCACGCCTTGAAAGTTTGTATAAAAGGCATCATATTGTGTTTCCTGGGTGAATAGCATGTTTGTGATAATCAGCCATGTTTACCCATCCAACTTTAATTTATTCATTTTTAATGGCTCTGTAATGTTCTATAGTATGGTTTATTTCATAATCTATTTTCCTATCAATGTTCATTTAAATTATTTCAAATTTGTTCCTACTGTATGAAAATGATTCCATTATTCCATGTGCATATATAGGACACTAAGGTATGCACTTAGAAATGTTTTACTAAACTTTACAATATGTGCTTTTTCACTGTTCTGAAATTGTTCTCCAAAGCAGTTTACATACTCAGCAGCAGGGAGAAATAGTTCACATTTCTGTGCATCCCTTCTAACACTTGGCATTATCAGAGGTCTTAATTTTTCCTAATCTAATGACTGTATAATGATATAGTGAGTTTAAGTTGTATTTCTCTGGTTCCTATTGAAGGGTAGCTCTGATGTTTATTGACTAATTGTTTTTATTTTTCTTACAATTAACTGTATTCACCTAAAAATTTTAAAGTATTATTTTGGTTATAGTTTTTGTAATGTGTAGAGCTCTTCATACATCATAAATTCTCTTGCAAATAATTTTTCACAATCTGTGTCATGTCTTTTCATCTATTTTAATTGTGTTTTTGATTAATATAGAATATAAAATTTAGTCTGGTCAAATTTATCAAATTTTCCTTTATGCTTTTTTCTCAATCTAAAAAGTGTTTTTCTTTCTCTTTTTTTTTAAGAGAGAGAGAATTTTTTTTAATATTTATTTTTTAGTTTACATCTTTGTTTGTATGTGGTGCTGAGGATCGAACCCGGGCTGCTCGCCTGCCACGTGAGCGCGCTACCGCTTGAGCCACATCCCCAGCCCAAAGTGTTTTCCTTAAAAGTTTCAAAGTTTTGCTTCTTATTTAGCTTTTAAATAATCTATAATATATTATTTTTTGATAAAGTCCAAATCTAGTTTCTATCTCTTTCTCTTACTCTCATTATCAATTGTTTTGACACAATAGATGGCTTTTTCATCAAATAGATTACCATAGAAGAATGGGTCCTTTTGAATTTCTGTTCTGTTTCACTGGTCTATTTGTATCCTGTTGACTCTCTACACTTAATTTCTACATTTATAATATACTTAGACATCTGATTAACATAGGCTGTGCTCCCAACCTTGATTTTTTTTTTTAACAACCATCCTGGATAGTTTTGGTATCTTTGCTTTTCCATACAAATTTTAGAATTACCTTGTTAATTTCCACTTTTTAAAAATCCTTGGGTTTATATATTGGAATTGAATTCCATTTGTAGATTAGTTTGGGGAGATCCGAATTTCTGTAACATGAATCTTTCTAGTCACAAGTGTGATGAACATGGTAACTCTCTCCATTTAAGCTTCCTTTAATATTTGTCAATAAAATTTAATGCTTTTTGCTCTTAGCAAATTTAAAAAAAGAGATAAAACCCTGCATCCTATCAGATCATAATGGAATTAAATTAAAAATCAATGATAAAATAAAAAATAGAAGGTACTCTAACCCTTGGAGACCAAATAATATGCTATTGGATGACAAATAGATAACAGAAAAAAATCAGGGATGAATAAAAAAACTTAGCTGTGAATGAGAACAATGATACAGTGTATCACAATCTCTGAGACACCATGAAGGCAGTGCTAAAAAAAGAGTTCATTGCTTTGAGCTCACTCATTAAAATAATAAAAGTCAATGAATAACACCTAACATTATAGCTCAAAGCCCTAGAAAAAGAAAAACAAATCAACACCAAAAGCAGTAGAAAACAGGAAAATAATTAAAATCAGAGCTGAAATCAATGAAATTGAAACAAAAGAAACAATTAAAAAATTGACAAGACAAAAAGTTGGTTCTTCAAAAAAATAAATAAAATTGATAAACCCTTAGCAATGCTAATGAAAAGAGAAAATTCAAATTACTAAAATTTATGATGAACAATATCACAACGGACACTACTGAAATACAGAAATTAGAAACTATTTGGAAAATTTATACTCCAATGAATTAGAAAATCTTGAAGACATCAACAGATTTCTAGAGACATGACCTACCCAAACTGAACCAGGAGGACATGCACAATTTGAATAGATCAACCTCAATCATTAAATAGAAGATGCCATCAAAAACCTACCAACTGGGGCTGGGGTTGTGGCTCAGTGGTAGAGTGCTCTCCTAGCACATCTGAGGCCCTGGGTTTGATCCTCAGCACCACATAAAAATAAATAAATAAAATAAAGGTATTGTGTCCAACTCTAACTAAAAAATAAAACATTAAAAAGAAAAACCTACCAACTAAGAAAAGTCCAGGACCAGATGGATTTTCAGCCAAGTTCCACAAGACCTTCAAAGAAGAATTAACACAAATACTTCTCAAATTATACCATGACATAGAAAAGAAGGGAACCCTTCCAAACTCATTCTATAAAGCTGATACCAAAATCAAACAAAGACACATCAAGGAAAGAAAACTTCAGACCAACATCCCTGATGAACACAGATGGAAAAGTTCTCAATAAAATTTTGGCAAATTGAATACAAAAACAAATTAAAAAGATAGTGCACCACAATCAAGTGGGGTTTAACCCAGGGATACAAGGTTGGTTCAACATAGGAAACTCAATAAATATAATTCATCATATCAACAGATTTAAAGAAAAGAAACATATGATCATCTCAATAGATGCAGAGAAAACATTTGACAGAATACAGCACCCCTTCATATTCAAAACACTAGAAAAACTGAGGATAGTAGGAACATACTTCAACATTGTAAAAGCTGTCTATGCTAAACCCAAGGCCAACATCATTCTAAGTGAAGAAAAATTGAAAGCATTCCCTCTAAGAACTTTAACAAGAGAAGGATGCCCTCTGTCACCACTTTTATTCAACATTGCCCTTGAAACTCTAGCCAAAGCAATTAGCAGAAAGAAATTAAAGGGATACAAATAGGAAAAGAAAAATTCAAACTATCACTATTTACTGTTGCCATGATTCTACATTTAGAAGACCCCAAAAATTCCATCAGAAAACTTCTAAAACTAATAAATGAATTCAGCAAAGTAGCAGGATATAAAATTAACAGCCATATACTGAATGCATTTCTATACATCAGTGAGGAATGCATTTTTTTTATACATCAGTGATGTTGGAGATTTGGGCCTACTTTTTCTTCTATTAGGCACAGGGTCTCTGTTCCAGAGCCTAAGCCTTTGATCCACTTTTTTTTTTTTTTATTGTTGGTCGTTCAAAACATTACACAGTTCTTAATACATCATCTTTCACAGTTTGATTCAAGTGGGTTATGAACTCCCAACTTTACCCCGTATACAGATTGCTGTTTCACATCAGTTACCCTTCCATTGATTGACATATTGCCTTTCTAGTGTCTGATGTATTCTGCTGTCTGTCCTATTCTCTACTATCCCCCCTCCCCTCCCCTCCCCTCCCCTCCCCTTTTCTCATCCCTGTTTAATGTAAATCTTCTTCTCAAGCTCTTCGTCCTTACCCTGTCCTTGTTTACTCCCCTTATATCAAAGGGGTCATTTGGTATTTGTTTTTAACGATTGACTAGCTTCACTTAGCATAATCTGCTCTAATGCCATCCATTTCCCTCCAAATTCTATGATTTTGTCGTTCCTTAATGCAGAGTAATACTCCATTGTGTATAAATGCCACATTTTTTTTATCCATTCATCTATTGAAGGGCATCTAGGCTGATTCCATAATCTTGCTATAGTGAATTGTGCTGCTATGAACATCGTTGTAGCAGTGTCTCTGTAACATGCTCTTATTAGGTCTTTAGGGAATAGACTGAGAAGGGGAATAGCTGGGTCAAATGGTGGTTCCATTCCCAGCTTTCCAAGAAATCTCCATACTGCTTTCCAAATTGGCTGCACCAATTTGCAGTCCCACCAGCAATGAACAAGAGTGCCCTTTTCCCTGCATCCTCTCCAGCACTTATTGTTGTTTGACTTCCTAATGGCTGCCAATCTTACTGGAGTGAGGTGGTATCTTAGGGTAGTTTTGATTTGCATTTCTCTAACTGCTAGCGATGGTGAGCATTTTTTCATGTACTTATTGATTGATTGTATGTCCTCCTCTGAGAACTGTCTGTTCAGGTCCTTGGCCCATTTATTGATTGGGTTATTTGTTATCTTATTGTCTAATTTTTTGAGTTCTTTGTATATTCTGGTTATTAGGGCTCTATCTGAAGTGTGTGGATTAAAGATTTGTTCCCAGGATGTAGGCTCCCTGTTTATCTCTCTTATTGTTTCTTTTGCTGAGAAAAAACTTTTTAGTTTGAGTAAGTCCCATTTGTTGATTCTAGTTGTTAACTCTTGCGCTATGGGTGTCCTATTGAGGAATTTGGGGCCCGATCCCACAGTATGTAGATCATAACCAACTTTTTCTTCTATCAGATGCCATGTCTCTGATTTAATATCAAGCTCCTTGATCCATTTTGAGTTAACTTTTGTGCATGGCGAGAGATAGGGGTTCAGATTCATTTTGATGCAAATGGATTTCCAGTTTTCCCAGCACCATTTGTTGAAGATGCTATCCTTCCTCCATTGCATGCTTTTAGCCCCTTTATCAAATATAAGATAGTTGTAGTTTTGTGGATTGGTTTCTGTGTCCTCTATTCTGTACCATTGGTCCACCCGCCTGTTTTGGTACCAGTACCATGCTGTTTTTGTTACTATTGCTCTGTAGTATAGTTTGAAGTCTGGTATTGCTATACCGCCTGATTCACTCTTCCTGCTTAGCATTGTTTTTGCTATTCTGGGTCTTTTATTATTCCATATGAATTTCATGATTCTTTTATCTATTTCTACAAGAAATTCCATTGGGATTTTGATTGGCATTGCATTGAACTTATAGAGAACTTTTGGTAATATCGCCATTTTGATGATGTTAGTTCTACCTATCCATGAGCAGGGTATATTTTTCCATCTTCTAAGGTCTTCTTCTATATCTTTCTTTAGGGTTCTATAATTTTCATTATATAAATCTTTCACCTCTTTTGTTAGGTTGATTCCCAAGTATTTTATTTTTTTGGGGGATATTGTGAATGGAGTAGTTGTCCTCATTTCCGTTTCAGAGGATTTGTCACTGATATACAGGAATGCCTTTGATTTATGCGTGTTGATCTTATATCCTGCCACTTTGCTGAATTCATTTATTAGCTCTAATAGCTTCTTTGTAGACCCTTTTGGGTCTGCTAGGTATAGGATCATATCATCTGCAAATAGTGATAATTTAAGTTCTTCTTTTCCTATTTTTATGCCTTTAATTTCTTTTGTCTGTCTAATTGCTCTGGCCAGTGTTTCGAGGACTATGTTGAACAGAAGTGGTGAGAGAGGGCATCCCTGTCTTGTACCAGATCTTAGAGGGAATGCCTTCAATTTTTCTCCATTCAGAATGATGCTGGCCTGTGGCTTATCGTAGATTGCTTTTACAATGTTGAGGTATGTTCCAGTTATCCCTAATTTTTCTAGAGTTTTGAACATAAAGGGATGCTGTACTTTGTCGAATGCTTTTTCTGCATCTATCGAGATGATCATATGGTTCTTATTTTTAAGTCTATTGATGTGGTGAATAACATTTATTGATTTCCGTATATTGAACCAGCCTTGCATCCCAGGGATGAATCCTACTTGATCATGATGTATAATTTTTTTGATATGTATTTGAATCCGATTCGCCAGAATTTTATTGAGGATTTTTGCGTCAAGGTTCATTAGAGATATTGGTCTGTAGTTTTCTTTCTTTGAAGTGTCTTTGTCTGGTTTCGGAATCAGGGTGATGTTGGCCTCGTAGAATGAATTTGGAAGTTCTCCCTCTTTTTCTATTTCCTGAAATAGCTTGAAAAGTATTGGTGTTAGTTCCTCTTTAAAGGTTTTGTAAAACTCTGCTGTATACCCATCCGGTCCTGGGCTTTTCTTAGTTGGTAATCTTTTGATGGTTTCTTCTATTTCCTCTATTGTTATTGGTCAGTTTAGGTTGTCTATATCCTCCTGACTCAATCTGGGCAGGTCATAAGACTTAAGGAATTTATCTATGCCTTCACTATCTTCTATTTTATTGGAGTATAAGGATTCAAAATAATTTCTGATTATCTTCTGTATTTCTGAAGTGTCTGTTGTGATATTACCTTTTTCATCCCGTATGTTAGTAATTTGAGTTCTCTCTCTTCTTCTCTTCGTTAGCATGGCTAAGGGTCTGTCAATTTTATTTATTTTTTCAAAGAACCAACTTTTAGTCCTGTCAATTTTTTCAATTGTTTCTTTTGTTTCAATTTCATTTATTTCAGCTCTGATTTTAATTATTTCTTGCCTTCTACTTCTTTTGCTGTTGTTTTGCTCTTCTTTTTCTAGGATTTTGAGATGAAGTATGAGATCATTTATTTGTTGGTTTTTTCTTTTTTTGAGGAATGAACTCCAAGCAATGAATTTTCCTCTTAGAACTGCTTTCAATGTGTCCCATAGATTCTGATATGTTGTGTCTGTGTTTTCATTTAACTCTAGGAATTTTTTAATTTCCTCCTTGATGTCTTCTAAAACCCATTGATCATTCAGCAACCTATTGTTCATTCTCCAAGTGATGCTTGATTTTTCCTTCATTCTTTTATCGTTGATTTTCAGTTTTATTCCATTATGATCAGATAAGATGCATGGTATTATCTCTACCCCTTTATATTGTCTAAGAGTTGCCCTGTGACATAATATATGGTCTATTTTTGAGAAGGTTCCATGTGCTGCTGAGAAAAAAGTGTAACTACTTGATTTGGGGTGGTATAGTCTATATATGTCAATTAAGTCTAGGTTGTTAATTGTGTTATTGAGTTCTATAGTTTCTTTATTTAACTTTTGTTTGTAAGATCTGTCCAGTGGTGAGAGAGGTGTGTTGAAGTCTCCCATGATTATTGTATGGTGGTCTATTAGACTCTTGAACTTGAGGAGAGTTTGCTTGATAAACACAGCCGCACCATTATTTGGGGCATATATATTTATGATTGTTATGTCTTGTTGGTGTATGGTTCCCTTGAGCAGTATGAAGTGTCCTTCTTTATCCCTTTTGATTAACTTTGGTTTGAAATATATTTTATTAGATATGAGTATGGACACTCCTGCTTGTTTCCGCATTCCATATGAGTGGTATGATTTTTCCCAACCTTTCACCTTCAGTCTATGAATATCTTTTTCTATCAGATGCGTCTCCTGTAGGCAGCATATTGTTGGGTCTTCTTTTGTGATCCATTCTACTAGCCTGTGTCTCTTAATTGGTGAATTTAAGCCATTAACATTTAGGGTTATTATTGAGATATGATTTGTTCTTCTAGCCATATTTGTTTATTGATGTTTCTAAACCTGATTTGTTATCCTCTTTGACTATTTTTCCCCCTTTACTGTCCTATCTCCCATTGTTGGTTTTCAGTGTTATTTTCCATTTCCTCTTCCTGTAATGTTTTGCCAAGGATTTTTTGAAGAGATGGTTTTCTAGCTGTGAATTCTTTTAACTTTTGTTTATCATGGAAGGTTTTAATTTCATCTTCTATCCTGAAGCTTAATTTCGCCGGATACACGATTCTTGGTTGGAACCCATTTTCTTTCAGTGTTTGAAATATGTTATTCCAGGATCTTCTAGCTTTCAGGGTCTGTGTTGAGAGATCAGCTGTTATCCTGATTGGTTTGCCCCTAAATGTAATCTGCTTTCTTTCTCTTGCAGCTTTTAAAATTCTCTCCTTATTCTGTATGTTGGACATCTTCATTATAATGTGTCTAGGTGTGGATCTCTTATGATTTTGCACATTTGGCATCCTGTAGGCTTCTAGGATTTGTGATTCTGTCTCATTCTTCAAGTCTGGGAAGTTTTCTTGTATAATCTCACTGAATAGTCTGTTTATTCCTTTAGTTTGGAGCTCTGTGCCTTCCTGTATCCCAATGACTCTTAAATTTGGTCTTTTGATATTGTCCCATAATTCTTGGATGTTCTGCTCATGGTTTCTTAGCAGACTTGCTGAGCTGTCTATGTTCTTTTCCAGTTGAAATACTTTGTCTTCATTGTCTGATGTTCTCTCTTCTAAGTGATCTAATCTGCTGTTAGTATTCTCAATTGAGTTTTTAAGTTGGTTTAATGATTCCTGCATTTCCAGGATTTCAATTTGTTTGTTTTTTATTACCTCTATCTCCCTGTGAAATTGATCTTTTACTTCCTGGATTTGTTTGTCAATGTGATCTTTCATTGTCTGATTTTGCTGTCTCATGTCTTCCTTGAGACTCCAGATCATCTGAAGCATATATATCCTGTACTCTTTATCTGACATTCCGTCTGTTGCAGCTATTACCTCTTCTAAAGTTGAGTTGACCTGCATTGCTTGTGGACCTTTCTTTCCTTGTCTTTTCATACTGCTCGCGTTTCTTCCTGCTTGGTGCAACTGTTGTGTTTTTGAAATTTACCTCCTATTTATTTATATTGCTCTTGTATAGTTGGGAAGTCTCCCTTGCAGGGCGGGTAGTGGCTGTGCTCCTCCCCTAATTAGGGTGGTCTGTCTACCACGCTAATTGGTCGCAGGTCTGCCCCCACTGCAGGCACTGGTGGCTGTTCTGCTCTGACCCCACTCCAATTGTGGTAACGTAACTACCACACCCTGGGGTCGTTGGTCCTGATCTGGATGTGGGTGGCGGCTCTGCTGTGCCCCCACTCCAATTGGTGTGACGTGTCTACCACGCTGGCAGACCTCTAGGCCGGTGGGTCGCAGTTCTGCACAGCTCCCACTCCCAATGGGGGTACCTGACTACCTCTCCAACGGGTCGCTGAGCCCCCTCCAGACCCGAGCGGCGACCCTGCTCCACCCCCACTCCAACCAGTGTGACGCGACTGCCTCAGTGTTACGTGTCCACCACGTTGGCAAGCTACCTGGCCTGTCTTGCCAGTGGGTCGCTGGTCCTATTCTAAGCGTGGGCGGCTTCTCTCTTCAGCACCAGCTGCATTTGGGGTTTCATGGTACCACGCCGGCGGGTCACTTGGCCTGCTCTGGGCGCAGGTGGAAGCTCCACTCTGCCCCCACAGCACCCAGCAGGACCCTGGCCGAGAAGCAGTCACCGCCGGTTCCCTAGCCTTGGGCCAAAGCAGCTTAGGTAGCAAGAACCCCGCCTTTCCGATCCGGATACACTCTCTCCGCTGGGAGCTGGCCCCAGCGAGCGACCCCCGGGGTTCCCCAGCCCCAGGCCAAAACTGTCTCGGGAGTCAGAACCCAGTCGCCCCAAGCTCAGCGCACGCTCCACTCGGAGCTCGCCTTCACAGGCAGTCTCCGCAGATTCCTCAGACCTGGGCCCGGTTAGCCCCGGGAACCCAAGTCCCGGGAACCCAAGTCCCGCTGCTCAGTGCCCGGCGCACGCCTTGCCAGGCACGAGCCTTCAAGAGTATTCTCCACAGGATCCCTAGTCCCGATCCTGAGCAAGAAATCTGTCTGCTAGACGAAGGCAAATACCAGCCTGAATTCACCTGTTCCGTAGCTGAATGAGCTGAGATCAACAGAACAATGGGATGATTACATCATCTCTCCAAGATGGAGGCCGCCGTCCTCCGTGGTCAGACCGGTGACTGGAACCGCCGCTTCTCTCCTCTGTCTCAAGCCGGAACTCCGCACCAAGCGCTGCCGATGTATCACTGGCAGGGCCCCCCCCCCCAATCCGTATCGCTGTACTCCCTCTCCTCGCTGTTCTCCCGCTCCGGCTCCCTGCCGATCCCCAGCGCGCGCCGCAGACAACCCGCCGCGGAGCAATCAGGCTATGCGACCCTCCGTGCGGAGAAATGGAGCTCCCACTGCCGAACCTCGCACGATGGAAACCTGTCTATTAGATTCTGTAGCGCTTCAATTTCACTGGAAATTCCCAACAAGATATCCTTCAGCCGTTTCATATCTTCTTTCACTGGCTCAGTGATGCGGCGCACTGGGGTGATGCACTCCCTTCGCCGCCATCTTTCCGATTCCTTTGATCCACTTTGAGTTGAGTTTTGTGCAGGGTAGGAAATAGGGGTTTCATTTCATTTTGCCACATATGAATTTCTAGTTTTTCTAGTACCATTTGTTGAAGATGCTATCTGAAAGAGAAAGTAGGAAAACTACCCCATTCACAATAGCCTCAAAAAATAAAATATTTGGGAATCAATCTAACAAAAGAAATGAAAGACCTCTACAATGACAACTATAGAACAATAAAGAAAGAAATTGAAGAAGACCTTAGCAGATGAAAAGATCTCCCATGCTCTTGAATAGGTAGAATTAGCACTGTCAAAATGGTCATACTACCAAAAACATTATACAGATTGAATGCAATTCCTATTAAAATCCCAATGACATTCCTCATAGAACTAGAAAAAGCAATCATGAAATTCATTTGGAAAAATAAGAGACCCAGAATAGCCAAAGCAATTCTTAGCAAGAAAAGTAAAGCAGGAGGCATCACAATAGCAGACATTAAATTATACTACAGAGCCATAGTAACAAAAACAACTTAGTATTGGCACCAAAACAGATACACACACCAATGGTACAGAATAGAAGACACAGAGACAAACCCACATCAATACAGTTTTCTCATACTAGACAATGGTGCCAAAAACATGCACTAGAGAAAAGATAGCCTCTTCAACAAATGGTATTAGGGAAACTGTAAATTCATATGTGGCAAAATGAAATAAAGCCCTTATTTCCCACCCTGCACAAAACTCAACTCAAAGTGGATCAAAGACCACTGGAACAGAGACCCTACACCTAATAGAAGAAAAAGTAGGTCCAAATCTCCACCATTTTGGCTTAGGAACTGACTTCCTTAACAAGACTCCTAAAGCACAAGAAGTAAAATGAAGAATCAATAAATGGGACAGGTCAAACTAAAAAGCTTCTTCACAGCAAAGGAAACAATCCATAAAGTGAAGAGATAGCCCAAATATTAGGAAAAAATCTTTACCACACATACCTCAGATAGAGTATTAATCTCCCAGATATAGAAAGAACTCAAAGAATAAACAAACAACCCAATCAATAAATGGACTAAGTAACTGAACAGACACTTCACAGAAGAAGTACAATCGATCAACAAATATATGAAAAAATGTTCAAAATCTCTAGCAATTAGAGAAATGCAAAACTACATGAGATTCCATCTCACTCCAGTCAGAATGGCAATCATCAAGAATACAAGCAACAATAAATGTTGGCAAGAATGTGGGGGAAAAGGCACACTCATACATTGCTGGTTGGACTATAAATTGGTGCAACACTATGGAAAACAGAATGGAGATTCCTAAGAAAATTTGGAATGGAACCACCATTTGACCTAGTCATCCCACTCCTAGGTTTATACCCAAAGGACTTAAAACAGCATACTACAGTGAGGCAGCCACATCAATGTTTATAGCCACTCAATTCACAATAGCTAAACTATGTGACCAACCTAAGTGCCCTTCAACAGATGAATGGATAAAGAAACTGTGATATATATACACACACAATGGAATATTACTTATTTTTAAAGAAGAATGAAATTATGGCCTTTGTCAGTAAATAGATGGAACTGGAGAATATTATGCTAAGCTAAATAAGCCAATCCCAAAAAACTGAAAGCTGAATGTTTTCTTTGATATGTGGATGTTAATTCACAATAAGGTGTATTGGGGGGGCAGAATAGAGGTATTTTGGACTAGACAGAGGGGAGTGAAGGAAGGCATGGGGGTAGGAATAATAGTAGAATGAATTGGACGTTATTACCCTATGTGTATATATGATTACATGACCTGTGTGGCTCTACATCCTGTACCACCAGAAGAATGAGAAGTTATACTCCATTTATGTATGATGTGTCAAAATGCATTCTACTGTCATGCATAACTAATTAGAACAAATAAAAAATTAATGCTTTTCTCATAAATATCCTATATATCTTTTGTTGATTTATTCCTGGGTTCTTTGTATTTCTGGGGATGTTGTAAATATTATTTCAAGATGTGCATGTTTACACACTTAACTTCACGTTAATATAGGAATTAATTGTTTTTGTTACATTCATCTTACATTCTATTGTATATGGAAAACGACAAACCCCCAAAATAGTGAGGCTTGGGAAAAGGGGAGTGAGAGGAAAGCCATACATTGAGAGCATCGATCCTTCCCAATACATTCTTTCCCAGTGATAAAACAAACCCTGGGGAAGAGGTGTTCATCAAACCTAGAAAGGCAGTCTCCGGGAAGAGGCCAAAGCATTAATCTTTCTGCAAACAAATCCTTTGCAGATACCAACCACTGACACCAGGCCCTCCATCGGGTGCAGTAAGATAAATCCCAGAAATTGATTGTTGACCCTAGACTCCCTCCCATTTTGCTCAGTAAAATAGACCCCAAATTCCTGAATGATCAAGCTGACACCTTCACTAATTAAGCCATCTCTCAGTGTAACCTACATAAGCCCAGTCCCTTCCTTTGTTCAGTGGCTCATTTTTCATCAGGAAAGTGGGTCCATTCCTGCAGGTGTGGTCCCGTTCCTGAATAAAGGCTGAAATGATCTGTGAAGTTTGTGTCCAGCCTCGTCTCTTTGTTCTAACATATTCGGTAAACTATGTTTAAGGTTTTGTCTTTGGATTAATTTTCTTCAGTTTCACTATGATATATCTGGGTTTTAATCCAATTTATCTCCCTTTGACCTCTTTGGTTTTATCGAATAACAAATCAATGTCTTTTCATTACTTCTCTGAAATTCCTTGAAATCATCTTTTCAAATATTACCTCTGCTCCATTTTCTCTCTCTTACCCTTTTTAAACTTCAATTAGGTGAAGGTGAGACCCTCCTCACTTTATCCTCTATGTTTCTTACTGTATTTTCTTCTTTTTTTAAAAAAAAGTCTTAGTTTTAGTCTTCATTCTATATATTTTCCTCACTTTATCCTCTATGTTTCTTACTGTATTTTCATCTTTTTTTTAAAAAAAGTCTTAGTTTTAGTCTTCATTCTATATATTTTCCTCTGTCGCAGTTTCTGTTTACAAATTCTCTCTTCAGTCATGTGTTCTCTGCTGTTAAACCCATCCAAATAGGTTTTTAAATTACTTATTGTATATTCAATTCCATAATTTCTGGTTGGCTCTTTTCCTATTTTACAATGTCACCTCTTATGGATTAAGCAAAGCATTTAACATGATCAGATTAGCTGGTATTTTACAACATCTGCCTGATAATTCTAATATTTGTATTCCTGTTTTTGTTGCCTACTATTTTTTTTATTCTGGCTTAAAATGTCTTGAATCTTCACTTGCTTTATAATCTTTCATAGTTTGTTGAACAAACTGAAATTATGTTTAGTGATCATTTGAGATCTAGGATGATGTCTTTTCCTCCAGAAGTTCTTCTCTTTTTTCCCCTATGGACACCTGAACACATTCTCAGTGTGGGGCAGGATTTGAGGAGATTGCAGGATGGAATAAAATCCATACACCATGATTCCAAGCCAGAGGAGAAATTTTATTAGGGCATGTCTGTTCTTGACAGGGACGGATGCCAGTTCCCAAACCTTCATGCAGCTGAGTCCTCGAAGCTTAGCTCTATGTCTCAGCTGCAGCCAGTGAGTTGCCAAAGAGCTTCAGAGCCAAAATGGCAGCTCATGTGGTTCCAGGATACAGAGCGGTGCTTTCCCAAGGTCTCAGTGAAGCACTGCTTCTCAGCTTCCTTTTACCCATCAGCATATCTTCTTTTCCAAAAAAAAAAAGCTCTACTTTATCTCTGTTAGGCCTCTGATACTTTCCTGCCTCTCTCTCTCTCTCTCTCTCTCTCTCTCTCTGTGTGTGTGTGTGTGTGTGTTTCAGCTTTTTAAATTGTCTTCAAGTGGGAGATTTGATTGAAATCATCTAGTCTTCCTATCTTGGAACTTAAAATATGGGCCAATATTTTAATGGAGAAGATAACAAATAAATAAGTATATATTGTTGTATCAGGTGGTGTGCTTTGGGAAAATAAGGCAATATAAGGGAGATAGAAATACTAGGACGGTGGAAAGAGTTGCCAGGGAAGAACTTTTCAAAGTAAGGACACTCGAGTAAATAACCATCTAAACTGAGATAGGTAATTGTTCTAGGCAATTTTAGGTGTAGCCGGGATGGAGTGTGTCCAAGTCCGGCAAATAGCAAGGGATAAAATAGTGAGGCAAAAGTATCTGAGGGAAAAACCATGTAGGGACTTGCAGGCCATTATATTGTCTTCAGATATTAATCTGAATGAGGTGAGGAACTACTAAAAATTTTGGAAGCAAAAGAGTGAATTGATCTTACCTGAATTTTAAATAGGTTACTCTGCTTCAATAACAAAAACGTACTGTAGTAAAGGAAGAAGAGAGTCCAGCTGAGAAGTTACTGAAATAACTCAGGCAAGAGGGGGAGATATGATGAAAGCTCAGACCAGAACAGTAGCAGTGGAGGTATCCAAAGTGCTCACATTTTGGACATTCAGTATTTTGGAGGGAAGTGAACAGGATTTACTGATGAACTGGAATGGGGGAGGTGTCACAGAAAACTGATGTAAGACTTCTGCCTGGGCAACCAGATAGACAGCGAAAACGTTTACTGAGCTATAGAAGACTGCACATGGAGATTCAATGAGGAGTTTGATTTGGAGCTGGTTAAGTTTGAGAGTCCTGTCAGTTATTCAGTGAGGATTCAAATAGATGTTTGACTACAAATCTGTAATTTAGAAACAAAGTCAGGGCTAGAATTGTAAAGTTGAAAGTTATTAGGGTATGGATGCTTTCAAAGCTCAGGAGCTGGAGAGGGTGTTACCTAGAAAGTAAATAAAGACAAAGGAATAAAAAGGTTTTAGAGTTAATGAAGTGGCACCCCCTTTCTCCACAGAAAAGCTCTCTTCCCCATGGCTGATTTTAGGACTGTCAGCAAAAGAGTCCATTGTAGATAAACTTCCTATTTTCATGTCACCCTGTTTACTTGGCCATTGGCCGAGAAGATACCAGCACTCCAGGTGCTGGACACCCTCTTACTAATTTTTCACAAATGTATCCAGTATAGTACTTTGAAGAAATGTGCAAACAAGGCCTCTGGCCTTGAGCTGGGCTTCACAGAGATGTCTACATTTTTAAGATAAGTTACAAATGGGCTCTATGGTAACAGCTGGCAAGGGGAGGATAGAAAGAGGAGAAGAAGCTCCCCCCTTCTCAGGTGTTGTCCTTGAAGGGTTAACATGCCCAGAACAGTGAAAGAAAAAGCTGCTTTTATGTGAACTTCTGCAGACTGTGAACTTCTGAGCCCCTCCCCTTACATGCTGGGTATAAAACACTGAAACTCCCTAAACTCGGGGTTCAGGGGATTGATTGATTACAACAAAAGCTGTGCCCTCTGAACCTGGCTGCAGCCAATAAAACTGTTTTTTTTTTTTAATGTGAACGAAAAATTTATTTGCTCATTTCTTGCATTTGAATTACTCTTCAATGACATCCTTGGCCTGAGATTCTTTGCCATAATCCTTAACAACTACACAACTGCAACCAACCACTTTACGGGGCTTGCCCTCTCTGTCAATTTTACAGAGACCTACCCATTCTCCTGGTTTCTTGTTGTCATCGACCTTAATTAGATTGATTTGGTGTTCAGCACAAAGGGCCTCCACCAATTTGACATACATAGGCTCTTTACAGTTGGATGCAAGTACACAGAGATGGGCCTGGCGCACAATTCCTCAAAGTCCAGATACTTCTGCAACAAACATCAGCTTCATGTTTCATTTAGCCTAATGCTTGATTTGCTAGAATCAGGCTCAGAATCCTCAAAACGAGAATAGAGCCACAATAAAACTGTTTTCTGCTGTCTTCGGTGCCTTGCCTCGTTTGTCCCTTCAACAGTAACCCATATAGCATTCCAATGGTTAGCAATTAGTAGATGATGAGGACCTGAACAAACAGTGGAATGAGCCAAAAGAAAGTGATGTCTCAAACAAAATTAGGAAAGTATTTCAAGAGAGAAATGTGATCGACAGTTGTTCATGGGCTGGTTGTGGTGGCACATGCCTGTTATCCCAGCAACTGAGGAGGCTGAGGCAGGAGGACCGCAAGTTTGAAGCCAGTCTCAGAAACTTAGTGAGGCCCTAAGCAACTTAATGAGACCCTGTCTCAAAAAAAATAAAATAAAATAAAATAAAATAAAAAGGGCTGGAGATGTGCCTCAGTGATTAAGACCTGTAGGATCAATTTCCAGTATAAAAAAGCAAGCAAGCAAACAAGAGAAAGGGAGAAAACAGTTACTGATTAGTGCAGTACAGCCATGGACTGAGCAATACCAGGGACAAATTTTAGAAAAGTAAGTCCAAGGAACAAACAGCTTTTTATAATATTGGCATTAGGATGACTTTTGTTCCTTTGAGCAAAACAAACAAAAAATTATAATGGGACTCTATTGACTTAATGAAAAAAATGCTCAAAGATTTATCCCTTTATTTGCCGCATTATTTCTTTAATTTGGGAAATTGTTTTGCATAATTTCTTGGTTATTTTTTATTTTTCATATTCTCAACTTTTATCAGTCTCATACTTTGTGCTATTGGAGCAGTTGGATATTACATAACTTTTGAGCTCTTATACAAACCAAAAGTAACATTTAGAATCTTAAAAGAATACAAACAAGCTTGCATATCTCCAACATTTTCAAAAATAATAAACTGTAAATAATAAAACCTTGAGCATTATAATTATTTCTAAATTAAATACATTACCCTGCAATTAATTCTTTCAGTCTTTAATTTAAGTATAATTTTTGTTTAAATGAGATGTTAAATATGATTAAACTTTTAGAATTAAGACATGTAAAATTTGGAATGGCTACTTTTTAAAGCACATCTTGGTATCTTTTATGGACATGGAAATCTTTTGATTTTTAGGAATAATAAGGTGAACTAATAGCACCAATAGAAAATAATTTAGTGGTTATATGCGATAATGTTGAAGTTAGTCACATAAATCCCAGGTCTACTACTATCTGGTTTCATATCCTTGGGCAAGCCACTTAATCTTTCTTAATCTCACTCCTTATCTGTAAAATGGAGATAACAATACCTGCCTTATGGGGTTATTGCGATGATTTTACAAGGTCAAGCACTGGGTAGGTGCTGAATAAAATAAGTCTCCTCCTCCTCCTTCCTTCTTCTTCATCATGGTCATAATTCAATAATCTTCAAGTGAAATAGCTTTAAAAAATAATATGGGTAAGCACTATCTTGCAAAAGTTGGAATTTGGTTTCACAGGAAAGATATTTATTACTTCTTTCACAATATACACGAAGGGGGAAGAAAAGGAGGATTCATTGTATTCTTTGCACTGGATGCCAGGTAGTTTTATATAACTCTTTCAGTTAAGCCTGATTACTTCAGAAGGAAAGTAGTATATGCACATTTTACAGATGGAAATTGATACTCAGAAGGACTAAGTGATTTGGCCAAGATCACATAGTTAACTTGAAGAATCACTACTTGACCCTAATTCTTTGGACTCCAAGGCCCATGGTGATTTTGGTTTTGTTTTGTGAGATTTGGACATTCAATAATTCTACTTGCTTATTTGGTTTTTCTTGCAACTTATTTGAATAAATCTGTCCTATTCAATAAGGAACCCACTGGCTAAATGATACTTTTGAATTCTTAAATCATGGCTAATCCAATGGAGAGAAGCTATAAGTGTAAATACACACCAGATTTTGAAGATTTAGTACAAAAAGGGAATGTAACATATTTCAGTAATAAATTCTTATGTGGTTTACATGTTGAAATAGTATTTTGCATAGATTAAATATATTATTAATGTTCTTTATTTATTTATTTTTAAGATCACTATTAGAATCTTAAAAATAACATGTGGTTCCCATCAAATTATAGTTAATCTTCAGAGTATTCACCTTGGAGTACCCACTCTCATCTAGTCTAGATTTGAATGGAAAGCATGAGCTGTGGGTAGCACAGGTGTTAATAGCTCTCAGATTTTATTCTTTCTTTCATCCATAATCTAACTGCACCCAAGGAACCCTATAATCCAGAGGGCTAGTAACTACACTAGCTGCCTGAATGTAGCCTGGCTCTTCTCTGCATGGATCTGGAACATTGTACTATCCTAGACAAGGCCTCCCGTGGTGGGTGAATTGGATGGAGCCAAGTCTGGGCTGACTCTGTCTCCTGTAGTCCCATAGCTGTAGTCACACTAATTACCAGTCAACCTCGAGCTGAAGAAGCTGCCTGACTCAGCAAGGCTGGCCTTTCCTCCTACACAATTCTTTCCAGCTCGTTGGCAATGGTATCCAGGAGTGGCTGGAGAATTCTGATAACAGCTTGCTGGTTGGATTCCAGGGGAGTAGCTCAGATTCTGCTGAAAACTCATCAGAAGCTGGAGAAATACTGACAAAGGAAGTTAATAGTGACCACTCTGGAAACTTTGACACCTTCCACAAATGCCTTCACTACTATATAAAGCATCACCTTGGAGCTGAGACACCAAAAGATGAAACAGACCCTATGAATGGAAATTAACAGTCTGTGACCCACTTAAGTAGATCTTATGCCTCATGCCAAAGACCTGCCAGAGAGCTCATCCCAAGCTAATCGTGTAGGGCCTTTGTTTTCCTTTCTCTTGGATGGAAATTACACAGTTTTACCTGAGTACCTCATAGGACTGTGCCTCTTTATTTCTCACCCCTGTTCTTGGTAGCTTTTTTAAACTACTTAACTATTTCATAAAACAAACAAGCAAAGACCTGGAAAGGGGTCACTGGTCCAAACAATTGTGAGTATAGACCTGTTAAAGTTGTAATTACTATGCAATATAAAGACAGGAAACTCAATTGAAGATATTATGCATTTCTGTAAGCTGTAGGAAATAACTTTGTGGGAAGCCATTCTGACACGTGATTGGGTGGCTCCCGTTAAGGGTCTGAGGCACTTTGGCTATGTCGAAGCTTTCCCAACCCTTTCCTGATGAGAGAGCCCATCCGTGTGGGGGTGTGCCTGACCACTGACCCCGGGGACCCAATCACTGACCCTGACCTTGGAGTGCAGCCCCCCCTCAATCTTCATTGGATGGAATTCTCCCCTGAATCCCTTGTTCCCCAATAAAAGGCTAGTCCCCGGCGTGTTCACTCTCTCTCTCCTGCTAGCCCTGAGTAATCCTTGCTGCCCTGCTGGACGGTTAGAGGAGCGAACCAGAGAGGGGAGCCGTCTCGGACCTAGCAATAGAATTAAGGTAACTGAGTCTTTGTGTTTTATTTCGATCTCTTCTAACTAACTTTTTGCCTAGAACCTCATTAATGAAACCATTGTGCAGGCCGAGTGGTAGATAACTTGGCAACTCAGAGTGATTCATAAAGTTCTTTCAAGACATTCCAAGATTTGGATCTAATCAACTTTTCTACTTACATCTTCTTTATGATTTAATCTATCTATGCTCTTGTGTTGCACTGTCCAATAGAAATATAATGCCAGCTGCATGCCATTTTAAAGTTTCTAATAGTGACTTTAAAAATATAGAAAGAGGTGAAATTGGTTTAAAAAGCTCCATTAAGCCAATCTATCCAAAAATATTATTTTAACATGCAAATAATATAAAACCTTATTAATGAGATATGTTCTCTTTTTTTGTACTGCCTTCAAAATCTAGTGTGTATTGCACTTATAGCACCTCTCCATTGAGACTAGCCATATCTTAAGTATTCAAAAGCATCACTTAGCCAGTAGTTGCCTTATTGGATAGGACAGATTTATACAAATCAATATAAGAAAAAACAAGCTGACTCATTTTTTTCTAGAATCCCAGCAGCTCGGGAGGCTGAGACAGGAGAATCGCGAGTTCAAAGCCAGCCTCAGCAAAGCGAGGTGCTAAGCAACTCAGTGAGACCCTGTCTCTAAATAAAATACAAAATAGGCTGGGAATGGGGCTCAGTGGTTGATTGCCTCTGAGTTCAATCTCTGATAAAGGAAGGAAGGGAGGGAGGGAGGGAGGGAGGGAAGAAGGAAGGAAGGAAGGAAGGAAGGAAGGAAGGAAGGAAGGGAGGGAGGGAGGGAGGAAGGGAAGGAGGGAGGGAGGGAGATAGAAAGAGAAAACAAATAAGTAAGTAGTATCATTAAATGTATAAGTCTAGAGAGAAAATGTAGAGGATATGTAGACATGCAACAGTATATAATTGACATCATTTTGGTTTAATCATGAAAGCAGTAGAAACCAAGCTAGGAAGATGCCCAAGTTGTAGAATTTCTTAAAGGCATAAAGTTTTAAAAACTAACAGTGTTCTGCTAAGAGTAAGATTGTTTAATTGAATTGGTGAGAATGATGAGTGACATGGGAGAAAGATGAGAGAGGGGAAAGGTGTTTCTTCTGAGATTCTTTATAATCCTGATGTTTTATAGCAATATTTTATATCAATTTTGTAAATGAGCACCTTCGAAGTGCTTCACAAATATTTTTTTTAAACAATTTAACTATTCAACCTTAAATCTTGTCTGTGACACAAGTTAAGAAATGCAATATTTAAATACCAACCTCACCCTGAACAGATGAGCACACTTGCAAGCTTCTAGGGTTCAAATAAAAGAAGATCTTTACATATTTCAGGAGGTTTGCCTACAATAATGGATTTGGGTTCTGAAATCCAGATTCTTCTTCAGCTCTCTTAAAGATTCTGAAAGACTCCATCTCTCATTCAGTTATAGGAATTGTGGCTTTGGATGAATCCTTTGAACTCCACATATCATCTACAAGCTGGAGATAATAATAGTACCTATCACCCAAGACTGGTGAATTTCCTTAGGTAGTATGCAGAGTTTCTTAAAAACTCCATAAATGTTAGTTGTTGTGCCTTACTACTTTACATTTTTGATCAAGCTAGTACAGTCATTCCCATCTAGTGAAATCTTTGTATTGAATTCTTTGTGTAGTGGAAATTTTCCTTGCAGCACAGCCAAATAAACGGCCAACAGTATTTTTTCCAACTTCAAAGGGCTTTCTCAAAAAACAGCCATATAGGACTGCCACTGAAAACTTTCTGATGTTCTCTGTTCCAGTCCACAGCAGCATCAGTGTGAACTAAGAACCAAGGACCAGATACATCCTTTGCCAGGGGAATTCCCAGTGGAGCCTTGGACACTATTCTACAGTGTGCTCTGGTTCCAGTTCAATACTAAATTCTAGCTGTGTGACTTAAAAGCCTAAAGAAGGAGGAAAAACAGCACCAAAATTCTGCTTGTTTTGAAAGACTTTCTGGCCACAGGGAACTTATGGCTGTACCCTCAGGAGGACCCGTGGAAACTGAGATGCATTACCATTTCATATCATTTTATCTTATTCACCAAAAACACAGGAGAGGTTTTCTAATAAATGAACACTCATGAATATTATAATGTATGTATATATATATATATACACATATATTTTATATATATATATATATATATATATATATATATAGAGAGAGAGAGAGAGAGAGAGAGAGAGAGAAAGGAGAAAGAGAGAGATGGATGTTGATGAACCTTTATTTTATTTATTTATTTTTATGCAGTGCTAAGAATCGAACCCAGTGCCTCACACATGCCAGGCAAGTGCTCTACCACTGAGCCACAACCCCAGACCTGAAGATTATTTCTTAAACTGACCATCTCTTCTCAGCAATACACATTTAAGAATCTTGTCAGAAAATGATGTTCCTTGTACCTATTATGTTCCTTTAAGTTACACTTCTACATCATCATCTTGTTCTGGAAATAATATTGCTCATCCTCCTGGGGTGCTTGGCAATTCTAAGATATCACATCGGCCAGAATACTTTAATAAGCCCTACTGCCCAGGATCCTGCTTTTTGGCCCCTAACAAGGTTCTGCCCCAAATTGACTGATTCACAAGGTTATAAACAACAGATAGTCCTGAGTACCAACCTGGGCCCTGCCATTTGTTAATGGGGTAACCTTGGGCAACTTACATAGCCCTTGTTTTTATTATTAATAAGAGGAACACAAAATAGTAATAAAGTATAATACCTCAGGACTTACAATGTTGAAAAAACATTACAGAGCATATAATATACATTATTTAATTTAATTTTCACATTCACTGTATGAAGTACATACTATTATTATCCTCATTTTACAGATGAGAAAATAAGTCCCAGATTGCACAAAACTAGTAAGAAGAAAAAGTAAGAACTGAATCCAAGCCTAGACAACTGCAAAAGAGCTCAATCACTATACAGAAGGTCCCTGTGAGATGGCAGATACAGTAGCCCCTAAGAACCATTACTTGTAACTTCGCTATTAGTCGTTGTCAATAGCCCCAGAGTAATAACAATATCAATTCCTGAGGGTTGAGATGACTCTTTTGTGTATATACAACTTTTAAATAAGTCCCACATTTATTGTAATGAAACTATTTGGATCTATACTTATGACCTATCACTTTCCATTAGGTTTCTGTTGGGCTGGGGATCACATCACTGTAAGCTCCCCCTGGTTTGGGGGACAGGTGTCTGCTGGTCACTGCCTGCAGCAGCTTACCTAAAAGTCATGACAGTCTGGAGAGGCTCCCAGCTGCTGAAATTTAGCCTGCAGGATCCTTGTAGGCAAAGTTATATTTTAGGACAGCAATGCTGAACAGCATCACAAAACAGCAAGTGATCAGAGCACAGCCCCTTCCCCGTTTTCTCAAAGTCCAAATAGCTTGTGCTCATGTTTGACCCTGTTTTAGATTGTCTTTACAGAGGGCAGGGATCTATTTACTTGTGTATCCACAGATATCCAAGCACACACAATTCAGGAACTGATAATAATAACTTTTTGATAAATTTTGATTATAATAAAACAAATTATTTTCTTGAGATGACCATTCCACATTTTAATTAGCAAATTCATTTATTGTGAATGATTTCATTAGCTGCTAAATTCTTCAAGGGGAAATTATTTAGAGTTGTTGGTGATAATAATGCTTCTTAATGAATTACCATGAGCAATAAGTATGGCTCAATAGTTCAGAATTCTAAAAGAAATTTCTGATCTCCACCAAGAATATTCAAGACAAAAGAAAACTAGAATGCATCTATTCCATGTGACCATGAGCCCCCAGGCACATGATTTACAAATCAGAAAGCAGGCTCAGAGAGTCAATGTCATTTTCAAGGTCGCTCAGTGGGTTGGAGGCATAGCCAGGAGTCCTGACTTCCAGGGCTGCCAAGTCACATCATTTCACATTCATGTTCTGCTGTGCAGCTGTGGCAATAATGGTCAGCAGATTATTCACAACTCCCTCCATATTTGGGATGAAACTTAAAGGGTATCACACAGTTTGTGTCCACAGGAAGAATTCAAAATATTATAGATTTAAATAGAGATATGCTAGGAATCCCACTTTTGGTAGAAGTGTATTGAAACTTAAACATTCTGACACTTGGCCTCTTATTTCACCTGTACAACTATCCATGAGGTGGATATATTGCCCTGCTCCACAGAGGATAAACAGAGGCTTAGAGAGAACATGAGGTGACTCAGCCACATGTAGGAGAGTTAGGATTTGCTATTTGTACTCTAGGCCAGGGCCTTTCTAGTTCCCCGCAGTAACAGTTTATTAAACTTCCAAATGCACCCCCAAGGGAGAGAACTAAAGATCTCCTTGGCTCTGTAAATGTTCCAGATACTTCATTATGCAATGTACCCAATGCCCCTTTTAGGTAAAGGCACAGCATTTGGCTCAGCTGGAGAGAAGCAGGAATCATGGTCCTTATCCTTGAGGAATTATTCTTCCTTCTGGCTGATGAACTGAAATTACTTGGAGGATCTGGGGTAAAGTATGACTGCTGGCACAAAATATGGTACTAAGCGGAATAATAATAAATTACAACTCAAGCATCTTCCTTATTGTTCCAGCTTGGAAAGCTTATTACTATACAGATAAATTCTTCAAATGGCACAGAAAAATATAAGTACCAGCTCCTATATTTTACCAGTATTGATAGCTAGTCATGTGCCAAATGGGCTTGCAATTTAGTATGTGATATTAAAGTCTCTGAATCCACCATCTTTGGTTTACATGAGTGAAGGCACCCTCATTCATTCCCATGCCAGCTGTAAATTTTTAGTTTTTTAGCAAAATCTCCTCTGCTTCTTACAGATCAGATGTATATATACATACACATACATACACACACATATATATATCATCAGATTGCTACACATGCTGGAAACCTCTATTTAAAGTTATAGCAAACTACAGAGAAGCCACAAACAGATTTGGGGTTTAATTTTTCTCTTCTTATAAGAAAAGCTTAGAAGTGTACCAATCCAGAGAGACAAAAGATTAAATTTCCTGTAGTGTGTTGGGGAGTTGTTGATATACTGTCCTTATAAGTTGCTACACTGTTACACATTATACTTGGGGGCAAAAGGCATATGGTAGATGTTGTCTCACTGTCCCTCTTTCAAAGTATCTCCTATCAGAACCAACACCCCTCCCTTCTGCTTTCTCTTCCCAGCTTTCTATTCCCTCTGCACCCCACTGCAGTTCAGCCTCAGCCTCACCCCCATCTGCTGGCACCACCAATGGCCTTCCAGTTGCTGGGTCTACTGAGTACCTTTCAGTCTTTATCAGGCTTGATTTTTATGCCCACAGTTTCTTTCCTTCTCAGAATTCTACTCTTTAGTCTGATGCTAATAATTATTGTTGTCATGATCATGATAAATTTACATTCATAGAGTGCTTATAATTGAGTCTAGCATTAAGCAACTTTACATGCATGCTTTCATTGACTATTCATAACCCCATGAGGTAGATATTATCATTTCTGTATTGCAGATGAAGAAATTGAGGCACCAAAGTTTAAGAACCTTACCCATGATCCACAGTCAGCATATGGCAGAGCCAGACTCTGAATCTGGGTTTTCCTGTTTCCAGAACCCATGTTCACAGGTATTATGCTACGTCACTGCATATAGTTTCCAAGACAGTGACTGTCTTAGTCAGGGGGACTGCTCTAACAAATTGCCATAGACTGTGTGGCTTACATAACAGACATTTATCCCTCACTGTTCTGGAAGCTGAGAAGTCCAAGATCAGGCTTTAAAAAAGACCCATATTGTGTACAATGAAGCTCGCTGGAGAATAAAGGGTAATCATGTAAGTATTTTCCTATCTGTATAATTGATGGAGTAAAAATGAGAGCACTTCAAAATGAAAATGGCTCTCTTTATGAATTAGGTTTTTCATACACAACATTCAAAATTCATGGATTAATCCAAAACCAAAACCCAATCCAATACACTAAAAAAAGGTACAGTCTTGCAAACTCCAGAGTTTGTGAGCTTATGATGGCTTCAGCCTCTTCCAAGAAAAGACTGTCTCTATGCTCAGTGTCTTTCTGTATCTTTTAAGTGTTAGGAAAATATGGTGTGGGTTAAGATCTATGATTCATGTTAGTCTTTCTGATTTTTGGTTAGTACAAAGATGTAAAGTGTGGACCATGTTCATGCTTTCCACATAATAACAGTAAAACTATCACTAAAACATATCAACTATGTTATGCATTTTATATCATGATTTGATCTACTCTGAAAACAACTTAAGTGGTAAAGTACTATTAATTCCAATTTATGTCAAGGAACTGTTAATATAAGTAATATACACTCCTGACAAAAATTCAGTAAAGTACAGAAACAATGAAGAAACGAAGGCTGATATATACATATATATTTTTGATTCTGCTGCTGAGAGAGGATCATTTAAAACATTTTGGGTTTATTTCCTTCCAGTTTTATTTCTATGGATTTTTTTTCACAGTTGAAACCATATGGACAATGGCTTTCAACACAGCCATTTCATTTTCCTTCTGGGCCCACATCACAGCCTCCCTTCCAGCGAAGTGTGGCTGTATGACTTCGTTCTAGCTGGTGGCATGTAAGTAGAAATGATGGGTAGCACTTCCAGGCCTTTGTTCAGTCATGTCGCTTAATGACAGGGACACATTCTGAGAAATGCATTGTTAGGTGATTTTGTCATGGTGTTAGCTTCGAGACTGTACTTACACAAGCCTAGGTCAGTCACTCCATCTGGTGTCTTGATGCAACCAAGAGACAAGGATAAAACGTATGAGGCTGCTACCAGCACCCCCCAGCTCACTGTTTTACACTAACACTAAAATAACAATAATAGTTTAGTACTTATTACATCAAGTATTATGTACTGCATGCAATGGTATGGGCTATACTTGCATTATAATGACAGCACAGTGAGTTTACCACCAGCACCAACACAAGCATGTGAGTAATGTGTTGTGCTAGGATCTTACCTCAGGTGTGACATCACTAGGTGACAGGAATTGCTCAGCTCCAAATATAAAAGATATATATCAAATCATGATATAAGGAAAATGAAATGGCCATTGTTCATATGGTTTCAACTGTGAAAAAAAATTGATAGACATAAAACTGGAAGGAAATAAACCTAAAATGTTTTAAATGATCCTTTCTAGGCAACAGAATCCAAGATATGATCTCACGGGACCATCATGGTATAAGCGATCTGTTGTTAACTGAAATGTCGGGCAGTGCATAACTGAGGTTGAGAAACAAGTGTGCCCATTTCAAACGTTTCCCCATCTGTCAGCTGAATGGAGAGTATTTAATAAAAACCAGAGCTATATGATGGAAGGAACCTGAGTTTCTAAATTACTGTGTGGAGGGCCACCTACTGAATACCTATATTGAATTGTTTTGTGGATGAGAAATGTAACTTTTATCATGTTAAGTCACTAAGATTTGGGAGATATTTTATAGCCAGCAACTATGTAGGTGATTTTGCTTTAGGCTTTTTTCACTTTCTATTTTAGTATAAACATTTTTCCAAAGCATAAAATACTTCATAAATAATACTTTACATTAAAAACATAGTCCCTCATGAATAAAACATAATTCACTTAATTCCCCTATCCCTGGTCATTTTTGTACTAGGACAAGCTCCTTCTATATGCAGATACCATTTTTAGCTCAAGAACTATTTACTATCACAATTTTGGTTTCAGTGTTCATTTGCATAATTTTATCTCTTCATCTCTGATTTCAGTATTTCATAACCATTTTATTCTTTTTTTCAGCTCTTTGCCCTTTAACACATTCTAATATTACTTAGAACAAATTATAGATTTAATATTCGAAAGTGTCCAATCTCTTCAGAACCTCCAATGCAGATTTTTAATTCTGCCTGTTGTACTTTGGATTTCCTAGCATTTTAAAAAATCATTTTAGACAACAAGTTTTGCTCTTTTTTTTTCATATCTCTTCTTTCTTATAGTGCTCTGTTCCTTCATCACAGAGGACAGACCTCCCTATATTTATTGATTTTACAGTTTCCAAGTCCCATCATCCTCACTGCCCAAGACCCTCAGGTGACATAAACAAATAAAGACTCTTTGGGATCTTAGGGAAGTTAATTGGCCCCACCTCATTCCCTAGATGATAGGAACCAAGTAGTGTCACAGTCCCTGTCTAACACTGAGGAACTATTTCACAAAGATTGGAACATACTCCAAAATTTAACTTCCTAATCCTCTTTTGTGAATTTCATCCCCTAATCTCCCAAACCAGCTCCTTAACCATTGATGTGAGAGGGGCAGAAGTGAGGGGGAGAGTTAGGTTTCAGTCAGGGATATATTCAGATGTAAGAGAAATACTTATAACCTCTTCATCCCAGACAGAAAGAGGGGAAGTTATAAAAGGCAAGACAACAAAGCCAAGGCATACCTCAGGCTCCTAAGAGTGTCCTTTCTCAAAGACTTTCAAGAATTCCTTCCAATGGCTCCCTTTTAACTCTCAGGAGGTCACATGACTACTTTTACCTGCAGAGTAGTCTAGCAAAGTGATTTGTTGTCTTTTTTTTTTTTTTTTTTTTTAACTAGGCCCATTACCATTTCTGGGTTAGTCAGCTTTTCATTGTGATCAAATTACTCAACAAGAATCACTTAAAGGAGGAAAAGCTTATCTCAGGCCCCTGGTTTCAAAAGTTCAGTCCATGGTTGGCTGACTCCACTGCTCTGGGCCTGTGGTAAGGCAGAACATCACAGCAAAAAGGCACAGTGGAGGAAATCTACTCAGCTCATGGCAGGCAGGAAGGAAAGAGAGAGGACCCAGGGATAAAATATGATCAATCCCATAGTGGCCACACCTATCTCCAGTTACCACCCAGTGATCCATTAAAATTATTAATCCATCAAATGGAATAATCTTCTGATGAAGTTACAGCTATTATAATCTAATCATTTCACCTCTGAACATTCCTGAAATGACTAATTACATGAGCTTTTCAGGGAATACCTCACATCCAAATCATAATAATCCTGAAATAAAAATTAAGAGTTCAATTAGAAACTAAGAATGTAGAATAGATATTAGGAAGGTAACTAAAAATGCCTGTCTACAAATTGTAAACCATCCTCGTTGGACCACTTTTTCTTGTGATATCATAACATTTTAACATATTCAGTATCCACCCGAAAACACTGAAGAATCTGGGCTTTAACAAATTTCTTTATGTCCTACACCAAACCCCAAACACTTCTGAGAATTGCATAGCAAATCCTGGAAAGCAGTTGTTCCTCACTTGTTTATAAGATGCTATAAGTGAGTTCAGCAACAGGAGACAGTGTTGCTTAGGAGCAGTAGGTATTCTCAGTTATTCAAGAAGAAGGAATGGGGGAAACCACTGTGCAGATCTGTTTCTTCACAACCATCCTGCCTTAAGCATCAGCAACTAGGGAAGGAGGAACTTGCCTCAGTTGCCAGATTTCTTATATTTATCCATGGGTCTTCTTATGATCACCAAAAATATAACTCAGCATTTGAGAATACCACTTCCATGTGCACTGAGGCACCAAAATACCAGGCCTGCCGAAGTAAGGTGAGAATTCCTCCTGAAGTCAGGGAGGAACAGACACCAGGGAGCAAGAAGCCTCCTCTGCCCCTGTCCCAGGGTGGAGTCTGAATAGCACCACCTTCTTCACCCCAGCAAGAACTATTTTCAGAGGCCCTTCCTTTCTCTGCCGGTTCCCAAAATGTTACTTCTGTGCTTAATATGCATCCAAGCCTGTGATTTGAACCCAAATCATATCTTTCTACTCCTGGTTATGTTGTATACTTGGAGTTTTCATTCCCAAAATGATACAATAGGAGAAATTATGGGGCTAGTGTGGGAGGGATTACACAACTTTGCCTATCATAGAAAACAACCTTCTGATGAGAAGGCAACCATCTGGTTTTCTAGTAAAGACACTCCAGATGTAAGGGGCAAAGAATAATGGATGATAAAGCCTTTTCCTAACTTCTTCACTGGGCCAGATGTTGGTACTCAGCACATTTACTAGTGTTTCTTTTAGTGGAAATTCCCTCTAGTAGACACTCCCACTCGGCCACAGCAAGTTTTTGTGCCTTAGGCAGGCTTTGGGAGGCCATATTAAGTACTACCAACATGGAGCTGTGGAGACTCATGACTTCATTTTAATCCCTTTTTCATCAGGCTACACCTTTAAATGACAAGAAATAAACTTTAAAATTGGTGTTTGGGATCAAACCTCCCTTTTGGTTCTAAACACACATCTTTGGCTTAGTTCTACTATATCCCGGGATCAGGGGTCTAGGCTCATCTTCATGTACTCTCCATGCCTCTAATGGTTTTATGGACGGTTTTCCCCATATCTTTTCTCAGTCATCATCATTCCACATTGAATCTCATACTGTTCAACCTTGCTTTCCTGCACCAATATCTTTTTGTTTTTAATTTCAAAAACTCTTCTTCCCCAAACTTCAGACACGTGTGGGTGCACTCAGGAGGCTAGTAACTTGGTGCTCAGTCAGATGGATATTTTAAAATATTGATTCAACATTTATTTAAGGGCAGCAGGAAGAAACTGTCTTCTATAAATAAGACGTGATCCCATTCACCTTATATTAAAAATGGAACACAGTCAAAAATTATTAAAGCGTAGCCATTGGCAAAATATCAATCTATAAGGATCATGGCCTCTACCACTTTTCCTTCTAAGGAGGATGCATTTGGCTTGCTGGATTGATTCCCAGACTTTCCTTTGCTCTGCACCATCTGGGAAATAGACACAGTGGAAAGAAAACTAAAGAAATCAGAGAGACTGTTATTCTCCAAGTTATGCTTGGTTATTCTCCAGTAGAAAATGAAGAGAGAGAGAGGAAGACTGATCACATGGCTGGGTAAGAAAGAGTCTGAGGGAAAATAGAGAAGGAATTTTTACTTTATGAGCTACTGCCAGATGTGTGCGCTGAGTGTGCACACACCCATATGAAGATATAGGAGATAGGGGACGATTCTCTCTCAAACTTTCACTATTTATTAAAAATATATGCCCAGGAGCTGGGGTTTGGGCTCAGCAGTAGTGCACTTGCCTGGCATGTATGAGGCACTGGATTTGATTCTCAGCACACCATACAAATAAATAAAATAAAGGTCTGTCAACAACTAATTTTTAAAAAAAGAATACATGCCCACTTTAGCACTGTGTCAAAACATATTGAAGGGTTACACAGAACTTCTAATCATGTTTTTCTGCCATAATTCTGGGACATATTTTTCATTCTTATAACACTCCAGCATGATAGGTCCAGGTGGGGCTCCAGATACACACACACACACACACACACACACACACACACACACACAACATGTACATACACACTATTTAGTTGTAGATGGACAAATACCTTTTTTTGTTTATTTGTTTTTTATGTGGTGCTAAGGATCAAACCCAGGACCCCACAGGTGCTAGGCAAGCACTCTACTCTACCTCATAGGCATGTTATAAAGCTAAAGCATTTATAAAATATACTGACTACAAAAAACTATTTAATATCCTTGTAATTTTCATCTTTTTACTGGCTTTCCATCTTTTGTGATTACACAGCTATTCACCACTAATACTGTGATAACTTATGTATATATAGATACAACTATTTAAAATATGTGCAAAAGCACATTTATGATGGTAAAACATTTGCTGATTTTTGGTTAATCTTATTTCCTCTATAGATTAGTAATTTTTTGTAACTGGATGACTTTTGGAGAGGCATATTAAAAGGCTTATAAATTAGATAAAATAAATTACCTACTCCAGGTATAAAGTACCCCATGCAAGCTTTATGGGTTGAATTGTATCCTTCTAAAATGATATGTCAAACTGCTAACCTCTAGTACCTTATGATGTGAACTTTTAAGGTCTTAATAGTGGTAGGCAAATTATAATTGGGCATTGAACTGAGCCCTCATCTAATGACTGGTGTCCTAATAAAAGGAGAAATTTGGAGACAAAGATAGACATTCATGGGGGAAAACAGGGACAATGCCTTGTGAAGACAGAGAGTTAGAATGATGCTGTCACAGGCCAAGGAATGTCTGGGGTAACCAGAAACTAGAAGAGGCCAGGGAGGATCATTCCCCCACAGGTTTCAGAAGGAACTTGGCCCTGTCCACACCTTCATGTCAGACTTCCAGCCTCCAGAACTGTAAGAGAATATGCTTTTGTTGTCTAAAGTCACCCACTTTGTACTTCACCAATATCTTATTGATTTTGATGGTTAAGGCAGTTCTGGAAAACTAAAATACCAAGTAGTAGGATCAAGTCTCAGCATTCTAGCTGACTGAAACCACTGTTAAGAGAGGATCATAGGGGCTGGGGTTGTGGCTCAGTGGTAGAGCACTTGCCTAGCATGTATGAGGCACTGGGTTTGATCCTCAGCATCACATAAAAATAAACAAACTAAAGGTATTGTGTCCATCTACAACTAAAAATATTTTTTTAAAAAGGCCCATAGGAGGAATGTTCTCAGGGTTGCTGTGATCTCTCATTTTGGTCATTCATTATAAAAGTACTTGATAGGTCACTGTGTTCTCTACAGGGAAATTTGCATTTTCCTTTCTTTCCACTTTCTTTTCTCCCTTCCCTCTTCCCTTTCCCCATCTCCTCCTTTTCTTTCCTCCTCCCCTCCTTCCTTCTTTTTTTTTTTTTTTGAGCTTGATTATGCTGTCTGCTTCAGCAAGAGTGGGTCAATTTGTACTTTTCCAGTTATGTAAGTGTTGCTTTGGAAACTTGAGTTAATGGGAACCGTATTTCTAATGCATTTGAAGTGGATTTTAGCATTTCAGCCTGAAGCCCAGGTTGGCCTCCTGGCTCAATGTCGACATCTTGCTATGACTTGGTGCACCCTCACCTCTCATCTTACCTCTATGACAGAGCTTAGGAACAAGGTGAAAATGTCAGTTCTTGCATCATTAATTTTTTTCTTAAACTAAAATTTTAATAATTGTCATTTAAACTCCAGCAAATATTCCTAGCTTCAAGGTGACCATGTCACAATTGTTAGGTTGGTGGAGGTGGCTGAGGAACAAAGCACCAAGCAACCCGTGTGCACGAAAGAACCACCAATCAGGTGCTAACAGAACCACTGTCAATCAGCAAGGTCTCCTGGCCAATCCTGGATCTTAGCCAGCTCCCCAACCCCGTCAACCCTAGTAGGACAAGGGACTCTAAAAACCGGATCCAGCTCTGACTGCTTCTCCTCAGACCCACCCTGTTGGTCTGAGGGTCTTGCCTGGAAGGGAAATCTCAATAAAGCCTCCTTCAGCAGCCTTTTAAAATCTGCCTCCTTTTGGTCGCTTCTGCCTGACTTACAACAATGGATAAATTAGAATAGCTAGACCAGAATACCTGCCCCACGCTAGATCTTCAGCAGGATGGCAATGCCAGAGTCCTGACACATTGAGAATGAGCCTGCTTCCTCCTCAATGACATCAGCTGCCTGAACCTAGGGAGGGATCTTCCTCTATCCTCACACATTCTCTCCCAACTCCCATCCTGAGATCTGAAGGAGGCTTTAGGAGCTAGAATTGTAGAAATCCAAGCAGTAAAGAACAAGACATAAGAAACTGCCTACTCACACTGCATGCCAGGCTGGTGCTACTGGGAGGTCACACCAGAATCATTACAAGGCAGTAAACAATAAAAGTGTCAGATGGTGTATTGTCCTGTATTCATTTTGGTTAACAACCTCATAGTGTTTAGCACATTCTCCTACTGTCTATATTTTTCTTTAAAAGGACTTTTGTCCTAGACTGATTATGATGTGTTCCCTCCCCTCATTTGGGGCTCTTAGTAGTGTCACTTTGGAATGCCTCCTGTGTAGAAAGAGGAATTGGCATAGTGACTTGCTTAGGCCTATAGAATGCTGCAGAAGGAATTGTATGGCCCCATGTTAACCTCAAGAGGCCTTGTGTGATTTTGCTATATCTCTTTGGCTCTGTCATAGGAAAAGTATGGCAAGTCTAATGCATAGTGCAGGACCTTGCAGAGAAGTAGGGAGGGGCTCCTGCTGATTGTCAGCCAAACCCCAGGGTCAGAACCACCTGAATAACCTGCAGCCTATCAAAGACAAACACAGGAGCCCAGCTGAAACCAAAAGACTCACCCTTCTGAACCAGACTAAATTACCAGCCCACACAACCATGAGCTGAAAAATATTGTTGATTAAGCCATTGAGTTTGGGGGTTGTTTGTTTTTAATAGCAATAATGAGTCACAACCTTCAATTAAATTTTTAAAAATATTTACTAAAATCACAAGGCTGATACACTATAACACATTTTCCTAATATACAAAAAAATGAAAATCTAACTATCAAATTCTCCAAACAATGTTAAAGAAGTAAAAAATTTTTAAAAAGGAAACTATTATTCCATGCAAAGCAGGTGGTCAAGAGAATATTTAAAGAGCAGAGGAAATTTAGATGAGTTTGGAGGAACATATAGCATGTGCCTGTATATAGATCAGCCAGGACAGAGACCCTGGGCTAACGAGGAGAGGATTATTCTACAAAGAGTATTGGGGTGATAGCAAGTAAATCAGCTTAGCTAAGACATAAGTGTTTTGGCTTTGTTTCTTTGTGAAGTTCTAAGTCTGGAAAAAAGAATTTAGCTTTTAGAAAAACCTACATGGAGGCTAATGCTTTCAGTTGAACAGCTAAATAAATATATAATCACCATCTGTTCTTTTGAGCAGACACCAATGAATTTCTAACCTCACTTTTTACCAAAAGGAACTGATTTTCAAGGGCCCTTAAGACTCTTCTAAAATCATTTTTTTTTTGGTCATAAAGAACAGAGATGGATTTGCCATTCCTATATTAAAATAATTCAGATATAGCACAAGGTACACTCTAGAGCAAATAACAAAGAAAACAGAAAATGCAGGTGACCAAAAGCAAGGGCGCCAACTCACACTCTTATTCAGCAACTAATGAACTGTATTACTTTGGGAAAATGACAGGTCTCTGGATCTCAGCCTCCTCACCCATCAAATGCGTGGGGTTAAACAAGATGATCTCCAAGATCCCTTCCAGTTCTAAGACTGTCATTCCCTGTCACCAACTCAGCAAGACAAGCAGTCATCAAGAGATCATCAAGTTCAGCACTGATCCAGCCCACCAGGCAGAGGTACTTCTGAGTTCTCTAGGGTGGAACAAAGTGTGGAGCCCCAATCTTTCAAACTCAAGTGATGGTTAATGTACAATGATTGGATGTAACTTGGGCTCTTCCTTCAGAGAAAAGGGAGGGAGGGAGGAAGGTGGGGCTCTTCCTTCAGAGAAAAGGGAGGGAGGGAGGAAGGTGGGGGAAACAGAGAGAGAAAGAGACAGAGAAAATATTGGGTGAGGGTGGATAAATAAAAAAAAAACAAAGTTAGTTTTCAGACCATATCATATTCAGTAAGTCTAAAAGATTACCACATCTCTAAAAAACATTAAAGATGTTACTAGATAGAGATTGAATCACACTTTGCCTGCAAATACTAAGGTCAGGATTGGCAAATTTCCAAAGCCAGACCATTGTTAAAGGAAGTTCCTGGTGATCCCGTGTAGGCTTACGGCACAGTATTCAAAACATAGACCCACATCACTGGAATAAATGGTAAACAAGAAAAAAGGAGGGAAAGAGAAAACTGTCTTATAATCATCTATGTATTCAACATTCATTCAATGAATGTAGCTAGACACTGTCCTAGGTGCTGAAAATACAGCAGGGAATAAAACCTTTGACAACACCTGACATTATGAACTCACAATCTTTTCCCAATTGCTCCTTCTGAGAAAACCAGGATGTACTATTATACACCCAACAGTTTCTGGGGTGTTTGTTGATGTTTTCTTGGAGTGCACAGTATAGAGTGGGCAGGGTTGAGGAAATTTTCTGAGGACACTTGAAGGATATTTCCTTGATTCTCAAAGCTTAACTAAACTGATTCATTTGTTCATTCACCAATTATTTAGACAGAGCCAACCATGAAAATGCCAGGTTCCATAGTTTAAAACAATTAAGCTGTGCTCGCTTCGGCAGCACATATACTAAAATTGGAACGATACAGAGAAGATTAGCATGGCCCCTGCGCAAGGATGACACGCAAATTCGTGAAGCGTTCCATATTTTTAATCTAATGTATGAAATATGATATGTCAAGAGCTTTGTAATGTTGTGAACAACCAATAAAAAAAATAAAAAATTAAAAAAAAAATAAAAAAAAATAAAACAATTAAGCTAGATTTCCTGTTCCAAAAACATTCATAGCCTACTTTTCCACAGTGAGGTGGGGAAAAGACATAAAAAGCTGGGCATGGTGTCGCAGGTCTATAATTCAAGCAGCTTAGGAGGCTGAGACAGGACGATCACAAGTTCAAAGCCAGCCTCAGCAGTGAGGCACTAAGCAAATCAGTGAGACCCTGTCTCTAAATAAAATACAAAATAGGGCTGAGATGTGGCTCGGTGGTCAGGTGCTCCAGAGTTCAATCCCCAGTACCCTCCTCCACAAAAAGACATAAAAAGTGCATAATTACAATTCATTGTGATCTATGCTGCAACAAAGGGCACATACAGAGTGGATTCCAAAGCAGAGAACTAAAACTCCAGGGACATCTTCCTAGAGAAATTTTTGTGCCTGGGTTTTGAAGAATGAGAAGTTTTGCAAAATAACAAAAGGGAGAATGGTTGCATTATATTTGAGTGCCGCAGTCTGGCTGGGCACAAATCACAAGCCACTGATGCAGGAACAAACTTTATTTCTGAACTCCACCAGCATACTCCACACACGCTCCCCGGGAATTCTCCCACAAACCACGCACAGGGCGTTCTCTTGGGACACACTACACCAACAGGAAATCCCTCCTCCGGAATTCCCTCCTACCGCACTTCCCCAACCAATGGTAACTCTCCTGGCGGGAGCTCCAAAGTAGCAGGCCTAGGCAGACAGCAGGGGTCTAATCTCCAATTGAATGCACATCTTAACATAATCATTATCATCTCAATGACTTGCTGGGGTCACCTTTCAACCAAAAATGCCATGCGTCATTCCTACTTGGCTGTGGCTCTCAGCATTTGAGAGTGGTGGTTGTTCTATGTCTAGAGTAGCCAGCCTCCCTCTTGCTGCACATTAAGATCCCCAGCACAGCTAGATATCTTGACTCTGTCACCAGCTCAATTAAGTCAAAATCTTTAGAGGTAAAGCCCAAGCCTGCATGAAATTTTAAGACTTTTCAGGTAACTATAATGTGTAACCAGGGTTGAAAAAACTGGGCCAGAATAGAAATTTTTAATTGTAAGTTCATATGAATCATCTGAGGATTTCCTTAGTACAATTTTGATTCCACAGGTCTGGGGTTAGCCTGAGAATTTGCATTTCTAACTGTCTCCCTGGAGATGCTGGTGCCACTGATCCACAGAATATGTTAGCAAATGGTGAGAACGGTGGTTCTCAAAGTATCATCAGCATCACTTGAATATATAGATATTTATGTTTTAGTTCCTACCCTAGATCTACTGAATTAGAAAGCCAGCAGTCTGTGTTTTCAAGTCCTCTAGGTGGTTCTGATAAACCATAGAGTCACAGTATTGTTGGAAAACCACTAGGATGGAACATTAAAGTGGTATTGAAAGATGCTAGAAAGGGACATGGGGTTTGATTACAAAGAATTTGGTCTGTAAAGGCAACAGGGAGTCTTTTGACAGACTTTAAAAGGGGATTAATTTAATTCAAAGTTGTGTTTTACAAAAAATCTACTGGATAGAAGATAGGATGCCTTTAGGGTACAGAGCATTCCATTTGCATTGGTTCTGTTCTTGGGTCTTTCCATCTAACTATAGCAGGCCCCAGACCCTCAAAGAAAGCTTAGTGTCATATAAATGCTCTACCCTGTCTGATGCTTGAACATTTCTGGCTGGCTTGACTTCCTGCTTTCTGACAAGCTGCACACTCGAGGATTCTCCCTCACTCTTGAATCCTCCTTGGGGATTACTGCCTTTGGTCCTCTTTGACATGTCTTCTCCTGAGGCCATGGCCTCTTGGGTTTTCCAAACTTGGCTTCCAGCACTGCATTCCACCATCACCCCTATTCTCATGCCATACTCCATTCTCACCCCAAACACAGTACAGTGCTTTGGCTTTGACTTGTCTGGGGGGAGGTACTAGACAGAAAGAACTGAGAGAGTCTGTAAGTGTAACTAGCAGTGATATGTTAGGTGACCAAGACCCATTCGCTTACCTCCCTGGGCCTCAGTTGTCTCAGTAATCCAATCTGAGGGATTGGATTAAATGATCATTGAAGAAACCTCAAATAAAGCTGTATGCATAGAAAGCATTTGCCACGTAGGTTTAGTTTGTTGAAAATATATTGTGCAATCACGAGCCCCTTTTCCTGGATATAGATGAAGCTCATTAAAAAAAAAATAGAAACTGTCCCTACAAATTCACTGTCAAGGTGTAGAAAAACAATATTTTATTAACTAATGTTTTGTCCCCAGCCATCTCACCCATGCCGCTTTCTCCGGTTCAAGTAGGCAATCAATTCTATACTTATTGCCTCAGGGAGAGATATTTCACATCCAAAAGGAAGAACAAAGGGTATCTTCCTTGATTTGGTTCCCACAAGCTTAAGCCTTAAGAGCACAGGTTGGAAAATGACCCTTGGGGCAAAACTGGGCCACTGATGTGTTTGTTTTTGTTTTTTGATCTGCAGTGATTTTTTTCAAAATAAATTAATTTTCAAAATTTCAAACCAGGAGGGTTTATGTAGAGTGAAAATTTTCTGCTTCTTAAAAAACAAATTGGGGGATGGGGAATAAATTGGAAGGTTTGGCAAATTTGGACCTCAAAAGAGAAAACCCTGTACTCCTTTCTCTGGATCAAAGCCTTGTGGACAGAAAGTGAAACTTCAGAGCCTTAGATTGGGCAGCTCCAGAGACTCATCCTGAGCAGAGTGGGAGGTCTGTCCAGGACAGGACCAGCAGACCCATCCCAGTGATGACGTGGAATAAAGGATGGGCCTCAGCAGATGGTTTTGTGGACAAATGGCAGAGAGGACAGGCTATCTCCTGTTATACTTTTCTCCTTGATTCTAGACAGGTACCCCAGTATTAGGTAAGTGCCTCAAAATTGAGACACAATCCTCTAGGGTAGATAGAGGAACAAAAAATCTTTAAAGTTGATATTAACTCTCTGTCACATGAATGGAGTAGGAGCTCACAAAAAAAAATTTAATTTGAATTTTGAAAAAGTTAAAGGTATATTTTCTTCAAGCCTTAGTTTGGGATGTTGATATGTACCCTTTATCAAAGAAGTTAGGATTTTATTTCTATACTTGTTTTCTAAGTACACATATCCCTTTAAAAATGACCTGGGTATGAGTGAGAAGATTGGTAAGAGAAAACAACAATTATGGCTGAATCTTCTCTTTTAAAATGATATGAAAATTTAGTTCATTCCAAATAGTTTGAAAATGAATTTGACCTTTACCCTGGTTGTTCTTGACATGTTTGGGTCATGGGTTTCTATAATATGACAAAAGAGACCTTTCGTTCTGAAAAACATGCATAGTTATAAAATTTGTACACTTTTGTATGAATTCCAGGGACTTCAGAACCCAACCCCCCTTGAAAGCCCATCCATTGACCCCAAGATAAGGAACACCTTATCCATCTGCCACTCTTCCTGTCCCCATTTTCTTACAGGGGATTTCAGTGAGAAAAAAAAGGAGAAGAAGAAGAAGAAAGAAAATCCCCAGCCTATTTGGAATACAAAGAGAACTGCCACCCACAGTCTGTCACCCTGGCACCCTCGCCATCTGCAGCCTCCAAAGCCTTTGCCCATTCCCCTCCCTATGGAGCTGTCCTGCTGCAGGCCTGGAGCTTTCTGAGCTCTGCCCTGAATACCCTCTTTGGGACTGCCTGACACCGACACATGCTATAAATAGAAGGGGATGAGGCCGTGTGTGCTCACCCCACTTCTGGCAGAGGATGCTTGCATTTGCTGCTTGTCAGAAATTCACTCTGAACACAAAAGTATCCTGGGCAAGAGATGCTGCCTCCACCAGAAAGGGTAAGATGTGTGGGGTTGAAGGCAAGGCAGAAAGCATCCCCTACCTGCTGGAAGCCACAGCATGCTGTTCAGTGAACTCAACTTAAGGAGGAGTTACCAACATCACGTGGATGAAGCCACCTTTGTGTAGAGAACCACTTTAGCTTGGGAGAGAAACAGTGGAGGGCTAGTGAGATGAGGAAGGTTACAAAGGACCCACTCACCAGTCACATTACTGTGTATCCTTAACACTCCAGGCATTCTTGTCCTCACACCTCCCTGCCTTCCAGGGGCTCGTAATCTACCGCAAGAGAGTGCAAGAAGGCAATGCCCGCGTGTACTCAGTGTGGACCAGGGCTCCTTCCGTCTGCACTGGAATACTTTGAGGCCTTCAGTAAGTCACTTTACCTTCTGGAGCCTCATTTTCCTCACTTGTAGCGTGAAGGTGTTGGGCATGAGGATCCAGAAGTTCCTCTCCCAGGTCATAAAAATTCTCCAATTTTATCTGGCCTATATACAAAAATTCTGCAGGAAATCTGTTATCTTTGAGCCACTAGATGGCAATTTTATGTAGTTTAGGGGGATGCTACCTTAAAGAATCACTGGTAAGAACACACACACACACACACACAAATGGATTGCATAAAATGGGAATTATGTAGAGTTAAATGGACAAACTGAAATGCAAAGCAGCTGAGAGTGTCAGCTACCTATTGATAAAATACGCTTAAACAGGTATTTAACCAACATTTCTAACAGGCTGTCAGAAGGCACTTAGGGAACTTAAGGAATCCCATGATTGTGGTTTGGGAGCAGGTAGTGAGTGCTCAGCACTGATGCCAGGAGACTATTTCTAGTCCCAGTTCTTCCAAGAGGCTGTTTGACTTTGGTGAATCACATGTATCTTCTTCTGCCTCAGTTTCTGAGTCTTTACAATAAGGAGGAGCTCAACCAGGCTCTGTGCCTTAACCCTAGTCCTAGAATTCAATGATTGTCTGGATTGGACTGCCAAGTTTCAGTTAATAAAGATTCTAAGCACTGGATATGGATGAGAAATCTCAATAATGTTGGCCTCTAAGACAAAAGAAAGTCTAAGCCTATTGCCACATGGACACTTATAGTACAATGCGCTGCTGCCATGATTTGAGAAAGCTTGAGGGAGCCTCAGCCTTTGGCCAAATTAAGCTGAAATTTGCTTTTATTTCAAAGGAGCATGGTCCAACTTGTCAGGCAGACTAAATCTCTCACCCCATGGCCAGAGCTAGTTCTTTAGCCAAACAGCTTGTGTTCCTGCATAAAGTCTTCCAGCTCTTTCTAGAGCCAGCATCATTTCTTTTTCTTCTTCACTACTCCACACTGGCTTCATCTTCTCCTACTTCCCTTCCTAAAAACATCAAAATTCACTCCAATCAGGGGAGGAAGCTCAGGGCACTCAGGAATAGGAAAAAAAAAATCCCTGCTAGAGTCCCTAGTCACAAATGAGTTAGGACTCTAATCTAAAGCACTCAAAATGTGGACTATCAATTATGTGTATCAGACTTAATTGTGGTAAAAATGCAGATTCTGGGTCTTACCTGGATCTGCAAGGCAGGATCTCTAGGGGAAGCCTGAAATGTGCATTTATAAGCATTCTGGATGACACTGAAGTTTGAGCCCCCTTGTCTCACAAGATAGCAGCCCCAAATACAGGACTAGGTTGTTGGAGTTACAGGCATTTAGTGGAATTCTTAAAACTAAAATTCAGAATAAGGTGCAACAATGTGAGATTTGAGAAACCACACATGGCATTTGTTGAAATGGAAAAAATTTCAGAGAGGTTGGTGGTAGATCACATGGGGCTTCTCCGAGTGGCAGTGCTTTTGTAGAACTGAGGCCTGCTCATCTTCTTTAAGGAGAAATTTCCATTTTCCTTCCCCAATTTATCAGAAGCAGGCACAGTAATTTGTCTTAATTAGCCATCTCACAAGAGACTGGTAAATAAACTATGATGTTATTTCATTAACTACAAGGAAAGACAAAACTGCTAATCAAACTAGAATATTCATGTCAGCATGCCAGGGAGTTGCTCTTTTTTTAGAAGAGTCTTCATAGGAAGGCAAATTGCTGTTAGCAGGTGGTTTGATGGGCATGGACTAAAAGCATGGGAATTAGATGGTGTTTAACTCAGAAGAAGTGCCAACCAGCAACACAATCTCTACCAAAGGAAAGGAGATAAGAACCTGACCTTTAATTAAGCACTTCCTACAGATCAGACACTATCCCTGCTTTAATGGGAATATATTTAACATAAGGAGAAGAATCTTCTTACTAGTTGGTTTAAACACTCTGTGTATGGAAATCCCATGAAATACCTTCACTTTGTTTGTTTTGTTTTTTTTTTTTACAATTTTTTTCATAGGCTTCAATGGTCATTTCATAAGTGTCAACTCAATTTTTGTTCAGTTCAGTTATAAGACAAATGAATAGGATTTCCAGGAAGCAATCTGGCTCACTAAAATCTGTTAGCTGCAAATGGGATTCTAATTATCTGTAGGTTCCATTTGCATTTTTATCTAATCTGCACACTTGCTAAATACATATTGTAGCAAAATGAGGCATAACAAATAAAATATTTGGTTTTGTCCTGAAGTGTGTTCAAATCAGGAACATGCTTGATTCTTAGCATCTCTTCCAAAAATACAGTTGAATCAACCTTATTGGAATGGAGGAGACTCATACTTCATAATGTGCAATGCACATAACTGATACGAAAGCAGCTGGGTTACAGCCTTGGCTTCCAATCTAGGTCACAATGGTGTGCACAGCCTCTCTGATATTCCCTATCATCCCTTGGGTCTACTTTGTTACCATTAGTCGTTTGTCATGTGAGTTTTATTGATGTGGTCTGTCCTCTTGTGTTTTATAGGTTACATTTTTCCTATAATCAACTTAAATTTAGGGGAAAGGACAAATTCAGAGAAAACAGATGTATTGAAGGCTTGCTTTTGCTTATAGCAACTTCTGGAATAGAAAACACTGGTTTCAGAGCTGTGTATAGTGGCACATGTCTGTAATACCAGTGACCCAGGAGGCTAAGCCAGGAGAATCATAAGTCCTAAGCCAGTCTCAGCAACTTAGCAATACCCTAAACAACTTAGTGAGACCACCTCTCAAAATAAAAAGGGCTGAGTTAAATCCCTGGTACCAAAAAAGAAAGAAAGAAAGAAAACAAAAACACTAATTTCTTTCCCAAGAGCTTATATTTAAATAAAATAATAATATCATTGTGCATATAAAATGGTCAAAGTATTTGAGATAAACTACTTTTAAGACCTGATCCGTATTTTTCTAATTTCAATGACAAGACAATGGGATTACCATCTGCAAGAAAGTCAAAGACATAGTTAAAGTAACAAATAATTCAACAGATATTTATATTTTCAATTATAATGCATGTTTAAATTTACAGTACCTTGAGGAAATAGAGAAAAAGTTTCTAGATAACAAATTTTAATCAAGTGACCACACTCTGACCACACTATCCTGTCCTCCATATCTTTCCAGCCCTACGCTGACCCTACCTGTTCTTTGATCTTAAGGTCTCTAGCAAATGTGTATTCCATTACCTCAGTTTTTATTGATTTTGTATCAGTCCTTTCCTGCTTCATTTTCTTCTCTTTCCCGTCCAGGTCCCATCATCAATCACTTTGACCGCTCTCTGCCTTACCTCTTGTTGGTCTATAACCCCTTTCTTACAAAAGCCCAATCCTGGATTAGCCCAAACGTATCTATCTTCTCCAACTCTACACACTGGGAGCCAAGTGTTAGGGAATACACACGGCTGGGTGGATTGGTGCTACTGTACACTTGGGACTTCCATCTCATCTGGGCCCCCAGTGTTATAGCCATCCTTGTCCCTGGTTACTTTCCCCTTCTTCTCCATGGTAGGTCCAAACATTTGCTATTTTTCTCCTGTTCCCTAAGCCACACCTGCTTTTTTGTTGTTGTTCTAATTAGTTATACATGGCAGTAGAATGCATTTTGACACATTATACACAAATGGAGCATAACTTCTCATAGCTCTGGCTGTACATGGTGCTGAGTCACACCAGTGGTGTAATCATACATGGATATAGGGTAATGATGTCGGTCTCATTCTACTGTGCTTTCCATCCCCACTGCCCCACTACTCCCTTCACTCCCCTCTGCACAATCCAAAATTCCTTCATTCTTTCATACCTCTCCCCAACACCTGCTTTCTTTAACTGATCAAATTGAGATGACTCATAAATTCATCTGCATCCACATCCTTCCTTCCTTGGAGAATGGATACACAAGGTTAATATCACCAAGTGCTCTTGAATTTGCTCTTCCCTATTGTTCCATTAACAATTTTAAAATTAAATTTGTTCTCTTGTTTCTTCAACTTCTCCCCACTTCTGGTTTCTTCTCATTATCACTTAATCATGCCCAAGTCTCTTCAAACCTAAAAAACAATACACAAAACTCCCACCACTGGAATGAGTTAGACATCATTACCTAAGTACATGAATGAAGACACGAATGGTGTGAAAATACTTTGTGTACAACTAGTGTGAAAAATTGTATTCTATATGTGTAATATAAAATGAGTTGCATTCTGCCATCCTATATAACAAATTTGAATAAATAATCTAATAATAAAAAACTCCTACCATCCTGCATGCTTGTATAGTTATCACTCTGATTTTCTTCTTCTGCTCTTTCTGGAAGAGGTCACCACTTGACTATCCATCCAATGTGATTTGGCCTCTGTCCCTTCAAATCCACAGAAACTACTTGTTTTAAAGCCATCAGTGATTTCCTTGTTTAAGCTAGTGATTCTTGTTTAAGCTAGTTGATTCTCTCTTACTCGACCCTTCTGACATATTTGGCATTATTTGTTGAGAGCCACAGCCGAAGGGGCCCTAGCAAACTTCCAGCTGCCAGCTGATGATTGGCTCACAGCAGCCCCAGCAAACTTCTAGCTGCAAACTGATTGGCTCCTCTGCAGTGATGCTCATTGGGCTGTTCCCCCGCCCTTTCAGACCACGGAGCTGCTCATTGGGGGACTTTTTTTGGCTTCACCCACGCGGCCCAGCCAATCGGCCTCAAGAGCAGGAGGAGTGGGGGAGGTTGAGAGGCTTGTGGGAAGCCGGTGGTGGCAGTTGGGTTCTGAAGGAATTCCTGAAGAGCTCGTGTGGTGTGGCATGTGTGTTCTAAAAATAAAGTTTGTTTTTTGATAATGGAGTACCCTCTATGGTGGTTTGAGAACGGCATTCATTAGCCCAATGTCTCCCTCTATGGCATCATGGGCAAATACCCGGTATTAAATACCCGGTATTCTACTCCTTTGATACCTAGTTTTGTTAAACCCTCCTCCTATGGGGCTTCCTTTTAAAATGTCCTGTTTGTTCACAATTGTAGCATGTTTTTGCCCTGGCATCTAAAACCTGTTGTACTGCAGCTGCCACGACTTGCCCTTGTTCATTAATGTCTCTACATAATTTAATATATGTGTTTAAATCTTCATGTTTCCATGGTCTAATGACTTCTCTGCACCAACGATTCGCTTGCTCATAAGCCAGTTGTTTTATTAATGGCATTGCTTGTTCTATATTCCTCAAAACTCTGGTAGCTGTTTGAATAAGCCTATCTACAAATTCAGCGTAAGGTTCATTAGCTCCTTGTATTACCTTAGATAATTGACCTTGTAAACCTCCATGTCCTTGTAAAGTCTTTTATTCCCTAACCGCATCAACAGCAATTTGTAAGTATACGCCAGAATCATCTGTAATTTGTTGCTGCTGATGCTCATAAGGTCCCTTTCCTAACAACATATCTAGATTTCTCTGAGGATAACCAGCTGTTGCATTTCGCCTAGCCGTCTCCTTGCAAAATTCCTCATTGGCAACCTTCCATAACAGGTATTATCCTCCATTTAGCACAGCTTTACACATCTTAGCCCAATCTGCTGGTGTCATATTCAAGTTGGTAATGGATTCGACCAAGCTTACAGTGAAGGGTGCTTGAGGACCATAGGTTGTTACAGCCTCTTTTAGCTGCTTCACTGTTTTAAAATTTAAAGCATGGTGAATTCGCTGCCCTCCTGCCTGCTCAAATATAGGGCATGTTAATATTTGAGGTCTTGTCTCAGGATCCCATCTATCAACTGCGGGGGTTGGGGGCCTCCCAGCATATGGAGGTGGCACTGTTGGTTGGACACTTATGTCCTCTGGTGATAGAAAGGTGTTAGTGCAGCCTCCTATTGAAACTTTTCCCCTGATGGCTTTTTCTGCTCTAAACTTTCTTCCTCTGTCTGACTAGTTCAAGAGACCTTCTTTTTTACTTGAATTTTTCTACTATAACTATAATACAATCCATCAAGATAACGCCAAACAAAACTGAAACAGAGTGAAACAAAATTGGAACAACAAAAAATCATTATAATAGCCTTTCTATCCTCCTGAAATGTCTATCCATCCTTTCTCCCTATCTGTTCTTCAGATGTGAGCGGTTTTTCTTCCATCTTACACATCTCCAGGGACAGGCAACTTAAAACAAAAGTGAAGCAAAACAAAATAAGAATCTTAAAATGGCTACCCATCCTCTCGCCCTGCCCTCAGGGGCGAGCAGTTTATCTTATCACTTACCTTCAGTCGTTCCCCTTGCGGGCCACCAAATGCCGCAGTCTGGCTGGGCACAATTCAGGAGCCACTTGTCAAGCAGAAACGAACTTTATTTTTAGAACACACACACCACACCACATGAGCTCTGCAGGAATTCCCTCAGAGGCCAACTGCCACCACCGGCTTCCCACAAGCCTCTCAACCTCCCCCACTCCTCCTGCTCTTGAGGCTGATTGGCTGGGTTGCGTGGGTGGAGCAAAAAAAAGTCCCCCAATGAGCAGCTCCATGGTCTGAAAGGGCAGGAAAACAGCCCAATGAGCATCACTGCAGAGGAGCCAATCAGTTTGCAGCTAGAAGTTTGCTGGGGCCACTGTGAGCCAATCATCAGCTGGCAGCTAGAAGTTTGCTGGCAGCTGGAAGTTTGCTGGGGCCCCTTGGGCTGTGGCTCTCAACAATTATTGTCCTTTCTGCTTTTTGAAACTCTCCTCTAATTTCCAGGCTGTAGGTACGCTGATGACTTCCAAATCATATCTTCAGCTAACTCTCTCCTCAGAGCTCCAGTCACTTATACTACATCTCAACTTCTCCACCTGGATCAAACTGCAGCATATCCAAAATAGGCCTCTCTTATTTCTCCCTTCAGCTCTCCCTTCTTTGTGCCCCAATTACCAAGTTAGAAGCCTTGGATTTATCCTTAACTTCTCCCCTCGCCTTTCTCCTAACAATAAGTTCTTTCTACTCTACTTCATAAGAAGGCTTCACTTCTTAGTTACTTACTGAAACAATCAATTCCTACTCAGTAACTTCCACCAAAATCACCTGCCCTTCTGCTTCCCATCTTATCCCAGAGAAATCATATGTGGAAATTGGAATGCTGTGATTTTTCTCACTCTGCTCTTCAGATATAAATTCCATTCATTCAACAAATCATTAGACTTGGGAGGAGTAGGCCCAGCTGCAGTGAAGGGTGCCGAGTGTCAAAGTAATTTCTTTTTTCAATATTTGTGTTGAACAAATGGGGTTTTGCAAACCATAGTCATTATTGAATTATGCATCATTGTGCTACTTCATCAGATAAGTAAAAGGAATAAACATGCAAATATTCAGGGAAAGTTTGAGCTATGAAAATCATCACAGTAAAGTCATTTGTGAGATCCTGCCAGGTTCTTCCAGTGAGTGAATCTTCCCAATTTCCTCTACAGTGGAGAGACTTGAGGGTTCTGAACCACAAAGGTCCTATCTTTGAATTCCAAGTGAGACATTAAGATAAACCAGTGCACAGGTGTATACCTGCCACACAACCCCTCACCAGTCCTTCCAGTACAAATGGATACATGACCCTCCCATCACTTATAGCCCTTGTCAGTGGCATTTGTTTTCAAGACCCAAGGTGTTTCAGAGAGAAAAGGCCTATAGAACTTCAACATTACCAAAACATTTTGTGTGAATAAGATTCCATTTTTTATACCAAAAAAGGAGGTGGGGAGCAAAAGCAAAGTAAATACTATCCAAGATTTGATCTCTTTAATTCATTGATTTTTATGACTTAAAAATTTTGGTGGCAGTGGCTGGGAGAGGTATTTCAGACTCATTTGAGAACATAATGGAAGATTTTGATTATTTTTTTTCCAGAAAATGTTTAAACGTACACATATATATGCCCTTTATATACAATTTTGGGGTTTCAAGCATCTTAGTTTATGACCTCCACATTTATATCTGGGCACTGACTTAGATACAAATTTAAATGTGACCGAAACATTTTTTTCATCAGATAAATATAAGATTCCTACTCAGTAACTTCCACCAAAAATCACCCAGCCTTTCAAACACGCTCATTTTCTATCTCTGAGCCTCCTTGCCACAGAATCCCTAGGGTTTATTTCTCAGCTTAACACAGAATAGTATACCCTGGTTAAGCCACTGTTTCACCAACCAAAGCCTTTAGAACTTAGACCCTCTCCTATCTCCATGCCCACAGCTTCAGGATTGGCTGTGCCAGGAAGGAGAGGCCAGATTTTAGGGGTCCCTGGTGGGCTTTCCACTCCAACTGGGTCCTGAGTGCATTATTAAAGTGACACCAGATTCAGAAGCCAGGGCCGCAGTGGGATTGAGGAGAGTAGAATGATTCAAGATGCTATTTTCCTGACAAGAAAAAAGCTGGTCTGGCTTGGCCAGAGATTTGAATCAGAAATGGGTTCCCAGGAGGAGGGATGAATTGGTCCCAATAAAACAAAGGAGCTTTTGAAGGGCTTTGTACTTGGCAGTTGGGCTGAGTGGAGAACATGGAAGTGGAGTTTAAAAAAGAGGTTACAGCCAGAATGAACATTCCTCACACTTAAATGTTGTCAGTGCTCAGATCAATCCATATCTCCAAAGATGTGGGAGAACGTCAGGGGCAGCATTAAGTCTTTTTGCTTTATTATTTCCTTTGGCATATGGGCTCCTATCTCTCTGTTACTAATAACCACTTTAGTTTCCCCAGATCCTTTACTTTCTGGCAACATCCTTCTACATGGTTCCTTACCACTTGTGTTTCCCTACAGTTTGAGAACTTTTTGAAGAATTCCAATGAAGAGTCAAAATCTCTTCTGATTTCCTTCTAATGCCAAACCATGAAAAAGAAATCTGTGTGTAATAACAACTAGATAAATATAAGTATCGATTTCTCCAATTGGTGGAAAAGTCCAATTTTGTTTCACACCATTTCTGCAGAGTCACAGAAAACAAAATGTTGGCAGAATTCCATAGGCCAAAAGAAGAATTTCAGCAGTTTTACCTAATTCCATTACATCATCACTTCCTAAACTCACCAGTTGTTAGACCATATTGCAAAATGTCACCAGAAATTTTCCTATTTCATATCTTATGGAGAAAAGAGAATTTTGTGGCATGTCTGGAGAGAAAGTAGAAGAGAAGCTTGTATAAGACAAGTGTCTCTTAACAGTCACTGTGTGCACTTGCCTATTAAAATTCTGATAGGCAGAGAGAAAAGATTTTTGACAAAGCATTTTAGTTAAAAATGTTTCTTAAAAGAATAACTGCCAACTTTGGTTTGCATTATTAAGTGACTTCAATGTGTTCGATACATTATATAGAATGTAATATTCTCAAGTAGGCATAGTTCTACCTGCCTGGAATCCCCACCCTAGGTGTGTGCACACATGCACACACATTCACACGTTTTTCCCCTGGTTCACTTCAGGGTGTCCTTTGCTTTTTCCCAGATCAGGCAAGTGATTATAAATTCAAGGTGGGTGGAAAAGACGCTCCACACCTTAGGATGTGGTACCAACCAGTTCATGAAGAAAGGAGGAAGGATGGGAAGTGAGCAAGCCTAAGGTTTCAGCAAAAACTATAGCATTCTCTTTCTGTTCCGATTCCCAGGGCACCACAAAAGTGCAAGTGTCCCCAGCCCCAATCTAAAGGAAGAAAAACCAATTATTATTGTGTTAGCAGTGAAACCACATAGTAATCAAGAGTTCTAAGGGCAGAATACCTAGATTTGACTGCTCGCTCCAACAGTCGCTACCTGTGCTACTCAGGTAAATTGCAGAATCTCTTTTTGCCTCAGTTTCCTCATTGGTAAAGAGGAATAATGATGATGTTGGTGGTGATGGTGACAATTATGAAGCTATCTGAGGGACAGCATTCATAAGAAATAAGTGAATTGTTACACTGGCAGCACCTTATACCTACCATAGTATAAACAATAAAAATACTTGCCTTTATTGCTTTATATGTTAAACCATTTTACTGGGACAGGATCATTGTTTTAAATTTTAATACCTGTACTTCAGCAGCCCTACAACTATACTTTATTCTCATCTGAGCACACACCCCGCCTTTTACCCCTGGGCCACTTTTGTCCAGAGGGAAGGTTGGCATTGGTCCTGATCCCTTAGGAAGAACACTTGCAGAACCTACTTTCTCCCCCTGGTAGCTGAGAAGAGATTTTTTTAAAAAAAAAATTTCTCTGAACTAAGGTTGGAGAGAAGAGTTAGAAGAGAAGCAAAAGAGGCTGGTGATCGTGTCTGAGGAGACCTTTGGGCTCTGACATGATTCCACTCCCCTAAGACTTATTTTAAATGAAGAAATACTAGAACCCCAAACAAGAGGGCGGACCTGAGAGGAGAAGAGATCTCTGGCCTGCATTCCAACGGAACTCAAGCAGGGTCATAGAACACTGTCCATGATGGCAGGGCAAGAGTTGGGCAGAGATGGTTGCAGATAGTACAGAAACAGAGAAGACCTAAAATACTACTATCACCAGGTTTCCCACTGATCAGAATGGTGTGGGGAGCAGTGAGCCTTCTCTGTGCCCCACAGGAGTGAGGGAAAATTTCTCTGGGTAAAAGAGAAAGCCAACCTAAAGGGATATTACAGTCCTGGTTACAGGGATAGCACCGTAGAAGTTGAGAGGATTGCAGGGCTAGAGGCCAGCTAGGAACTTGCTGCTTCAATACCTGAGCACAAGGAGGAGTTTTGAATATCCTGGTGGATATCAGAAAGGAAAGGTGCTGACCACCAGGGCCTGATCCTCTTGTCACTTTTACTGTGATGCTACATAAAACCCTAGGATATTTAGATGACAACTGCACAGAGTCAAGGATAGGGTCAGGAAGGAAAAATCTTGATTTAACAAGTATAAATCTAAAATTAATAGCTTTAACTAAAATTAACCAAGATGACATTTTTCTACAAGGAAGTAAAATGGAGCTTAAAATAAGAGAATAACTTGAAGTCACAGAAAAACAAAGAGCATAGGGACTGAAAATCCATACTTACTAACTTATTAGACAATATAAAGTGGTGAGGACTCAAGTTCAAGAGTGCCCTGCACCCCAGCAACCAGTATTCCACAGCCCAAGGCGACACTGGGAATTCTGCTTAGGCCACTTGCTTCTGAAGCAAGAAATCCCCTGGAGGGATAGCCTGCTAGAAATGGCAGAATAGGAAGAAACAAAGAAGTCATGGGGTAGATAACTGAGGAATTAAATGTATGCTATTTCTGGATATTAAGGAGTGACTCTATGGGACCCCCTGCACCTAGGAAAAAAGGCAGTACAGTCTTGCGGATAGAGCCCCGAGTTTGGTTTAGAGGTCCCAGGTTCAAATCCCAAGTCCTTCCCCTTTTTGAGCTCTGTAATCTTGGACAAATAGCACAGCCACTTTTTCTGCAAGTAATGTCCCCAGGTTAGAATTAAATGAGGGCAGGTATACAGAGTAGCCCCAGAGAGTCAGACGTATGATAGATGCTTAAGGAGTATACGATGAAGAGCAAATCCCTGCTTCCATGCCCTTTACTTGCTTCCTTGGACTGGCAGCTTCTCCCAGGCTGATGGGCCTGCTCATCTCACACACACAAACACACACACACACACACACACACACACACACACACACACACATCTGTCTCTGACTAGGATCTCGTCCTGAATGGGACATGATGCTGTCCCACACTAATTCAAGTGTTATTTGTTCTTTGGATTCTTGCGGTCCTGCTTGCTAGCTAAACAGCTCTCAAAAACCCATCCCCAACCCCTTCCCATGCACATGCATCTCCCTCACTAGCCGTGCCCATGAAGGGCAGTGTGTCTTGTTCCTACATGGCAGGAGCAGCTGTAGATGTCTCCTTCCAGAGATAATATGGAGTTTTACCTTAAAACAGAGGAGGAAGAGGTTATCTCAAATAAACAGATGGTTTTAGCTTTATAATTCAGCCAGAGAAAAATTGTGCAGCAATATCCTATTGTCCAACTTAAATGATGCTCAGGCCAGGGTGCTGAAGCGAGAAAGCAAGATGATGAATCCCACCCGCAGTAATAAAAGGAGCAAGAATCTTGAAAAGTGGGTGGTGCTTTAAAGAGGGGTGGCTCTTTAAACATCTCCAGGCTGGTGAAAAGGGAAAGAGGGTGCACTAGGAAAGAGCCTGAGATGGAGAGGGGCCCTAGGGGCTTTACCAGTGTAAGCCTGCATGCCTCCCTGACAGCTTGATGTCTTTCAGGGATGGAAACTGCTGACCGCGCTCTTTCTAAGTTAGCACATTTTGTTGGCTTCCTTGTTGTAGGCGTTGAGTATTCTTTCCCAGTTGCCTGTCTGTGTTCTCTTTTCTCTCTCTAACACATTTATGTCTGGGTCTACATTCTTAATAATGTAGTCAAAATGCTCTGTTGTCAGGGACTCTAAAAAATAAGAAAGAGAGAGAGAGAGAACTTAAAGGAGCTGTTACGACAGTCGAGATTACACTGGGAGGGAGGATGAATTCAAACCGCACTCTGGAAAACTCTAACAGCTTTTCCAGTTTCTCTCCAGCCTCCACATCCCCAAGGACCTCATTGTCCCTAAAGAAACCCCTTAGTGTGACAGGCTAATGAGACCCTCCAGTCATCGGAATGGGAGAGACTCAACAGGGAGTCCAGTTCTCCACAACTGACAAGGGGCTGTAGGAAACACCTGGTCCTCAGCCCCACTGCCACCCCTAGGCTCCAGTCAGGGTGGAGCTGACCCCTTCAACCTCAGCTGCTTGAAGAGACACCCCTGGGGGCTTAGAAGGTTTCTTTTTGGTGGGTCCTAGCCATCAGGCTTGGGCTCCCGCTCCCATCTGGAGACCAGTATGTCAAAAATTCATCCTTGAATAATGGTTCTGGGAAAGGTCAACTTATAGTTAGGTGAGTTTTTTTTTTTTATGAAAGCCAAGGTGGAAACTTTAATAGGGATGAGCTGTTTACTTATGAAATCAGAAATTATTCCCAAGTTGTGCATGATGGCACATGCCTGTAATTTCAGTGACTCAGGAGGCTGCGGAAAGAGGATCACAAGTTCAATGCCAGCCTCAGCAAGTTAACAAGGCCCTAAGTGTGTGTAGTCACCCTGGATGAAGTCCTGATGCCCCTGGTCCTGAACAATTATTGCCTTCCACAGTAACTTGGAAGGCAATAATCTGCCTTCCAGCTCAGATAACAAGGCATGGCTCCAGGTGCAGGGTTGAGTTACACTCACCTGTTCCTTTGTAATCCTACCCCTTCTGCCCTTTTTGGATAGAATGTTCTAAGAAATAGCATCCCCCAAGATAAAAGCTCACTTCTGAAGGTTGTCTGCCCCCCATCTCTCTCTTGTCAACCTCTCATGACCTTCTCTTGCCCCCCTTTGGGGAGCTTGAGGCCAGGAGACAGGGAAGCCATCCTGAAGCTCATATAAAAGGTATTTTGTGTCTGTGTGGTATTTTACCTCACCCCAAATTCACACAAGTGGCTTTAGTTCAGCCTCCTGTGCTGGACGAGGGGTGGCATTTGGTGCCCAAACAGGGACTTGCTGAAATAACTGGCTTGTTATGAGAAAGTCCCATTTTAATACTGTTCTAGTATAAGGCTTTGAGTCCCTGGGGACAATATAATTAGCTAGTTTAGGCCCCCCAGCTGTCTTTTCCTCAAAGGACACTTTTAGACAGCCAGCATATTTATCATGGGACCAACACATATGTAACTGAGCACTGTAGCCAGAATAATTAAATCCAGTCACATGGATGGGAGTAATATGGGTGTCTGTAAATCCTCTCATCTTATGTGAATCATTAGTAAATACTGGAATGGATTCTCCAGTCCACACTGCTGGGTGTATTAAAAGTGGATCTGAAAAATATGTCCAATAAGTTTCTCCCTGTGTCCCATTTACCTGACCGCTCAACAGAGCTAACACTACTACAAGCATCATAGTTGGGAACTTAGTTTTTCCTTGCTGCTGGACCTAAGCAACTTGGCAAGACCTGTCTCAAAATAAAATATCAAAAAATGGCTTGGGATATGGCTCAGTGATTAAGCACCCCTGGGTTCAATCCCTAGTACTAAAAGAAAAAAAATTATTCCCAGATTTTGGCAAGGGGGATTAGCACACCATGACTGGCATGGAGACACCCCCCCCCCATGTAAACATGGCTTAACTTCACAGACTAAACACACTTACTCCATTGCTACCTATATTTCCTCTGATAGAAATCACATGGTACCTGGGATGCCCAACCCTATAAAAGAGAAGCTTCATGAAGCCACTGTATCCTCCTGTATAGCTGCATTCCTCAGGGAGTACCATGTGGCCCTGCCTTGGTAGTGCTTTCTCATATGGTGCCAGACCATCTCTACTTCCAGAGAACCCGTCACATTATCTGCCTACCTTGTAAGCTTCAGGAATCAATACATCTACCTACATAGTTTAAATATTGGCTATGTGACCTTTAGACAAGTCATTTAATATCTCTGAATCACAGTGAAATCAAAGTACTATTTATTACTTCTCTTGCCGGGTTGTTGTGAATATTAGAGTCCATATCAGGAAAGCACCCTATCATATAAGAGGTGTTGGGTTAATGGTGTCTGGTGGTAATAATAGTAGACTAGTTGTGGATCTATAATAACAAATGCTCATTCCAGCCATGCACTCAATTGATCTGTTTCTCTAGCTTTCAGGTAATGTGTGGTAGCAGAATCCCTTTTCTTTCCCAAATAAATCATACATAGAACCTCCCACTTCATGGGAGCAAACAGGGCACTGCACCAGAGAAAGCAGGCCAGATAGCTATGGCTCTTATGAATTTGTCTTCTTTCCAGCTTTTTTTATAGGGGTTCCTGAAGCTTTGCAAGAGTGACTCACAATAGTTTATAAACCATAGGTTTATTTTACAATGTAATCTCACCAGAAACTTGCAAGTCAGAACCTAAACTCAGAGCCTGGCATAACAAGATGCCTGACTCTTGTCATTGTGGAGATAAGACAGGTCCTTGCCACACAGAGTGGTCCTTGCTCCTGTTGAGGCCTTTCCTTCAATCACCTGGACAAGCACAATGCCCCTCCCTTTTGCCCCTCCTGTCTTCAACCTGCCTACTCAGAGCTACCTGAAGTCTCCTTCTCAAAGTCTCCATATATATCAATTGCCTTTCAACCTGACAACCATAACTCATAAATTTGGCTTAGCCTTACTTTTAAAATGTCATCTCCCATTATATTGGTATTTTTGTATTTATTTGTTGCCTTATATATCTGTCTAATTGGATCCTTAGAGTGATCAAACTCAGCAGGTTTATGAAACAGGATGTTAAATGGATGTTTCAGCAGAGGTTCAAAAACAATGGAAACTACGTGCTAAATGAGGTGCCAAAGAAGATGCAGAATTTTCAAAACAGGTACCTGAGAAGGGGTTACACAGTTCACAGACCCCCTCTTTGACAAGGAAGGTAAAGAGGGTGATAATTGAAGGATTACTGAAAAGAGTTTCTTTGGAGACAGCTGTAGGATGAGCACTACTCCCTCAGAGAGAGGGGTGGGTCTCATCCTAGCTCTTGGTTATAGGAGCTTCAGGGGAAGTAGGAGAGGGTTTTTAGAGAGAGCTGCTTGTGAGGCTGAGTTTTCTCACTTCACCCGCATTGGAGGAGTCGAGATGGTGCCTTTTCTCTCTGTCCTCTGTCCAAGGAAGGTTGTCTTTTAGGAGAGAGGTCCAGTGTGTGCCTCCCAGCTGGAGTGAGTACCTACTGCTTCAACTGTAAAGGAAAGGCGAGAGGCTCCCCCTGGTTCCTAGGGTGAAAATGAAGTAAGCGTTTTTCACATGTGGCCCTCCCACAGGAAAGAGCCAATGTGGGACTATCTCAGGTTCCTCTCAAGAAGACCTAAGGGTAGAGAGAAGCTAAAAGCATAGCTGGATTTCCAACACCTGAGGAAGAAGAGTCATGAAGAATAGAAATAGGTTTCTCATCGTCAAGGGACTGCTGGTGAGTGATTAGCCACAGGGACAGTGGCAAGTCCAAGGGAAAATCTCGTGCCCCTCATGCATTTTAAATACCTGCCAAGCTAAGAAGGCTCCAGTGCCAGGGTGGCCCAGGAGAAGCCCTCTGAGGGAGCCCCTGCTGCCTGGCCTTCTCTCCCTGAAGTCTACCTAAAAGGCCTCAAAGCAAGGCTATCAAGATGGAGAGAGGAGAGGAGGCTTTACTGGGAAAAGAAAGAAGAAAATGACCACATCCCTTCCTGACTGCAGCATGTTCAAGCTGGAGGAGGGGAGAGACTGCAAATTGAAATCAAGTTCATGGTACCAGACATTTTAATGACCAAATTGAGATTCTTTGTATTACCTAATAGTACAGAAAACTCATTGAAACTGAGTTTTCAGATAGTTACAGGTAGAAAATGAGTCCCATGGTCTGAACTAAAGGGACAGTGGGAGACAAAACCAGTTACTTTATATGATTCAATTAAGAGTTATGGATATGAATGAGAACGCTCTATTTGACTGAAGCAAATAAAGGAAATTTACTGGTTCATTAAACTTGGAAGTTCAGAGGTAAAGCTGGCTCTGGGAGCTCAGATGAAACCATCAGCACTTTCTTGTCCTCTCTCACACCCTCTCCCTCTCTCATCCACTTCTGTTAGTGTATTACACTTTCTTTCAGTATAAATTGGCTTTATTTGTGCAGAGGGTGCAGCCCTGGCAGGCAGCTACACGCTTGCAGAATCCCAGCTTAGCTCTAGGAGGAAGAGAGTGTCTCTCAATTTTAGCATCTATAAGTAAAACCTCAGGGGAATACCTGACTGGCCTCTCTTGGGTCATGTGGCCACGACTGATATCCAAAGGTTTGGCAGGGTATTTGATTGGCCGACTCCCCTGAGCAACATTACCTGCCAAAAAGTGTTTTTCTCTAGCAGAAGTGGGCAGGACTGCCTAAAGAATGGGGCAGGTTTGCTCAACAGACCAAAACCACAAACATCATAGTTATTCACATCATGTATCACAAGAGACTGAAGCTCAAACATGTCAACTGAATCGTCTCCCTGTGTGTAATGATGATGATTACAACAATTAATATCTTAACTCTTGGGGTCATTTGCTTATGTTTTTCCCTCAATCCAAGATGTGTTCCCCTCCACTGGAGCTCTGCCTATCAAAATTCTGCTTCTTTTTCAAAATTCATTGCAAATATCACTTCCTCCAGGAAACTGCTCATAACTCCCAGGAATGAAAACAAATGATCCTTTGCAGTCTTAGTGTGTACTGGACCATTATTAGCCTTGCTTCTGTGGCAGAATCTTCTGGGCAGCTGGTTCCCATGCTACACTTCCATCCAATATTTTGTGACTACCAAAGCACAAATACTCATCCTTTAAACTCATAACTTTCATGTCAGCTGCTTTTGCAACAGACAGATTATTGCTTCTATGACAGCCTATGACTTTGCATTTACACCAAAAAATTCTATTTTATTGAATAAGGCAACACCTCCTTTTACACTTCATGATAGTTTTAAAATAATGTTCAGATTGTTGAAACCTCACTCTTTGAAGGTCTCATTATCCTCCTCTGAGTCTGGATGGGAACTACTGACTTGCTTCTAGTGGTGTGGATAAAAAGGTTTCTATGATGGTGTGCAATTTGGGACGCAAGGTAACAAATGGCCCAGGAACTTCCTCCTGCTCTCCTGTATTTCTCACTCTGGGTGAAGGGATTCATAACTGCCTTGAAGTTGTGAGAACACTCAGTCTAGGGAAAGCCCACATGAAGAGGGCCATGTGAGTGAGCATCTCCCATGCACATCTGCTAGCCCCAGTCGAGCCTTCAGATGACAGCAGCCCTGTGACAGCCTGAGTGCAACCCCATGAGACACACTGAGCTGGAACCTCTCAGCTAAGTGGCTCCATAATTTGCACCCACAGAAACTGAGATATGTGTCTGTTGTTTTAAGTCAGAAGTTTGGGGATAATTTCTTTCATAGCCATGTACAACAATCACACACTTCTCCACATAAAACCTGGTGAATATTAATGCAGGGTTTCTTAGCCTGGGCTCCTAGGAAACAGAACCTAAGCACAAAGCCAGTGTGCTAGTACTTAATTATAAGGTTTATTCCAGGGAAACAAGAGTGAGAAAGGAGGGAGAACAAATTCTAGAATGCATTACTGAGCAGGCCCCTGCTTGGCATTAATTGCAACTGATTGTTCCAGCTTGCAACACTAATTCTGAAAGACTAAAGATTTAATTGCATCTCAGGTTAGTTTGTTCAGGGGAAGAAAGTGAAAAGAATGTATCCATCAGATCCCATTTCCCTTTAGTTAAAGAGAGCTGTTCTCCACAGGACATTAACTCTCTATATTTCCCAGGTAAAGTTTGTATGACCCCTCTGTTAGTCAACTTTCTGTGACTATTAACAAATACCTGAGATAATCACATTACAAAGAGAAAAGTTTGGCTTTGGTTTAGTTTTAGAGGTTCTAGTGCATGTTAGGTTGCCACTGTTGCTTTGAGCCTGTAGTAGCACATCGTGGTGGAACAAAACTGCTCACCTCAAGGTTGGTTGGGAAGTGAAAGAAGAAACAGAAGAAGAGACTGGGGTCCCGCTACTTGCCCCTTCAAGGACATTGACACAGTAACCTAAAGAACGCACCCTAGGCCCCATCTCTGAAGTATTCTAGAACCTCCCAATACTGCTGCTCTGAGGAATCAGTCTTTAACATGGACCTTGGGGAAACATTTAAGATCCAAACTATAGTAGACCCCATGTGATAGTGTCCCTGGTGTCATATGCCTCAAGATGAACAAAGAAGCCCCAGGGCATCATACCTCTTTGTGAGGCATGAGGCACTGCTGGGTTGTGCCCACCTAAGCTCAGTTACAGCTCACACAAACCCGCTCACAAAAAGGCAGCTGGAACAGAATGAATGGACTAAGGCTCTGGATAGATAGGGCTGAGAGGCTCTGAAGTGGCATAAACAAGGTACCCAATAAGCAGGCTATAGGTGGCACAGCCTGTTAACTATAAGTCTATGATCAACCCAACTCTAAAAAGGCACCTGGACATATCTCAGAGATTGTAACCAGTGAATTTGAATTACATCTTGTCTGAAGAAACTGGTTATAATAGAAGTGGAGGATCTGTGAGCTGGGAGTGCAGCAAGAGACATGGGCAGTGGCTCCCCAACACACCCAGACTCACATGTACCTCGACTCACACATGTGTGTGTGTGTGTGTGTGTGTGTGTGTGTGTGTGTGGCCGTGTGTGGCCAGTAAGCAGGCATACCCTCAAATGAAAATGACTAGCTCTGCCTCACAGAACTTAATGACACCTGCCATTATGCACCAGATAGCTGAATCCTCTTGTTGTACTCTAGGGCTCCCTGGGTAACTATTCCTTTATCATCCATCCTCCCAAGTACATCTCCCAAAGGGAGCAAGTGTTCTGATGCACAAGCAAGAGCATCAGATCCACTTGAGAACTGTGCAGCCCAGTCAGTGTGTAAATACAACCACCTTTCCCTTATCCAATTAATTGTTCCTTCTCTCCCCTGCTGGCATGCACCAGAGTGATCTACTAGCCCTCTGCAGTAAGACCTGGCTTCGCTGCTCTTCTCTTTTCCCCAAACTGCTACCCAGGCTTATAAATAACCACCATATAAAAAGGTTTAGTCTATATAGCCTAAGTGGACATGCACATGGCTGTAGATGGCATATAGAAACCAGAGTCCTTTGAGGTGGCTTAGCCACACCCAGCACCCTTGAGGAGGAAGGAGGAGGGGTGCTTTCCTGAGCTTCTTCCATGAGAACACCAACACCCAGTTCTCCAGCCTGCCAGGAACTCTGCCACCTGCTCCAGGGTAGGTCTTTTTCAAGAACCATGCTGTGCTTCTCCTCTTGGCATATTTTACCTACTAGTTTCCCTGCTATCGGCTGGCACAGAGCACACCTACATCTCAGAGGAGGCGACCCTGCTAACTGTGCTCCCCTGCTAACTGGAATGCCCAGTATCTTTCTCTCTTCTCCTCCAGGGGACAGGGAGAACACCTCCCTTTGCTGTTTTCTGAGCTTGACTCCAGCTTCCTATAGCAGGCTCTTCCTTCCGGAGATGGGCTTAGTGCTCTCTTTGGCATAGATTAAAGTACACAGCTATCCAGGGTTGTACTGCTTCTTCCATTCATTCATTGAATGTTTTGGAGTTCCTATTTAGAAGCAGAATAATTGTGGTAGAAATAAAGCCACATATCTGAATATTTATGAAATATAGCTTTTTTTTTCATTTACTTAAAGAACATGATGGACGAAATGAGCTGTGCATCAGTTTCAGCCTGATGCATCAGCCATCGGGTGATTGTTTCACATCAGTTCAGTTCTGAACTCACCAGGTCTTCTTTGCATACTAAGCACTATCCGAAGCCCACCTCCTTCCTCCTTTCCAGAAATCATTTGGGGATCCACAGAGGCGTGAGGCTCTTTTATTCAAAAGTAAATAGGTAGCATTTGAAAAGTGACTCAAGGGTACATTCTAAAATCTCGGGAAGTAACAGTAAACATAGATAATCTATAAATGAGAAAAGAGATTCAGACGCACATTTGGAAAGAAAAGGAGTTGCGGCATTCCTCCAGAAGTCAGTGGTATGGTACTGAGGCAGGAAGACACGGCAGATATTAGGATTGGTTGAGTTTTTTACTTCTAGGATATGTGGCATTGAGTTCTTCTGAAGGCTTCATTGTTGGCTCTCTCATCACAGTGCCAACAGGCACTCTGGGATAAGAAGGAGTCCTGGACTTGGGGTGCCCGATGACTGCAAATATGATGCCTACCCTACCTTCAAAAGGCTCACAATCTGAGGAGAAATGCTCCTAAACCAAAGTACAAGAATCTGCCAGGAGATTTAACCCTGCATATGCACCAGAATCTCTGGAGACATTTTTTCAATACTCATGCCTGAGCCCTACCTGAATCTCCCGAGTCTCAATCTCTCTCCCCTCAGACTCAGACATCGCATCCATCAAGGTTTCCAATAGCCTCCAGTCTCCCTGCACAAGTACCCCATGCTGGGTTTTTATTGACTTCCTCCTATTGGTCACCTGCCCTCCAGCTCCCACTGGACCCTGAGGCTGGTGAGTCAAAGAAATGGCTGTCTTATGATCAGAGCATTTCTTTTCAGAGAGGGTTAGGGATTCAAAATTAAAGTTAGTGGTTAAGTTTTCATATTGATACTTGAAATCCTATGTAGTATTTTCCTATTTAGTTGTAATCTGGGCATCCTATTTATCATTTTGAAATTTTCAAGCAAAGTTCCTAAGCCTCCTATCATATACCCCGAGTTCTTATTAGTGCAGACAGTGACTTGGTCTAAATCTCTTCTACTGCAGGACTGAAAGGTGAGACCAGAGAAGGGGACAGCTGTCAGGAAACTCTACACACAAAACTGCTCTGACTTTCTCCCTCAGCCAGTGACTCACCACAGCTGCCACATGACAGGATGGCCGAGGCCATACATGGGACACTGTAAACATCACCCAATTGCCAGTTTTCACATTTTGGAAAGATCTAGAAATGGGAAAACAGAGTATGATATGATAAGCCCTAAAACCACATCACATATCCACACTCCATGCCGCTTATTTTCAATTACTAATGTCATCAGTGTGTCATCTGGTGGTGACATACACTGTTTCTCCTCAAAACCCCTCTAGTAGCAAATGTTCTATGGGGTCACTTTCTCCATCAGCTGAGTCAGAATCACAAAATTTTGGAATAACACAGTTGACAGATCTTCCTAAAAACTGGAGATCTGTGTGTCTCTTGAGTGCCTAGCATGGCCCAGCCACCCCATATATATTTTATTTCACTTTAATCTGCATACAAACTCTGACACAGAGTCTTTATTGTTCTCATATTTTATTTGGAGGAAAAAAAAACAACCTAGATCCATACAATCTAAAACCTCTGTTTCTCAAAGTGAGAATTGTGTACAAGTCCGTATGTCCAGAACTGTAAACAATTAAACACAATACGTCCTCTAAAGTGAAGATTGTATTTGATGGAAAATCATTTAAAACACTGTTTTTACTAAATAAATGTGAACTTATTGTGGGAGAATACGACTGCACAAAATTTAAAGATTAAAACATGAAGTCATACTATGGTAAGTTAATTCTGGCTTTACTCACCTCAGGACCCGCAGGGCTCTGCCATAGTCCTCTCTGTGGTGAGGAAGATTTTGACAGAAATATTCAAAAGCATAGCCATAAGGGGACTCAGTTTCAGCCTAAACCAGAGCCCAGGAATGGCGCCCCCAAGTGGAGAAGAGGGAATTGGCTTGTCATCAAAGAGCATAGATTACAGGCTGCTTTGAAGCTTAGTTTCCATGTCCATCACTAGCAGGGTGTACATGATACGTTATGGGTTCCCAAGCTCCTTGCCACCTAACATGCTTTCAGAGTCAGTGCAAAACTGGAATGGGTAGAAACATGAAAACCAAATTAGGTGAGCAGTGCCATTGCTCACACACTAATTATAAACACAGATTCTAGGAGGGAATATCCATGATAACTTTGATATATTTGCAAAGTAATTGAGAGTCAACAAAACTCTCTTACGCATGCCAATTTATTTAATTTTACTCATGCTTCAAATATTTTGAGGTGCTAATTTATTCTGCACTAACATCTAGGGCCAGGAAGGCCCTGGAAGAATTCAACGATGACTGTCTGCAAGGAGCTCAGAGTCAAGAGGAGGAGGAGATACAAGCAACCACAATTCAATAGACAAGTGTCAGTAAATCAGGATTTCTGCTTGTGTTGTAAGGGACTCAAGCTGGCTTAACTGACAAAGGGGATGTATTTCTCACATAATGAACATGTTCAGGGTAACTTTAAAGCCCAGGTTTATCTTTATCTGGAGGCTTGAATAGTATATGTATCACTTCTCTAATCTCTTGGCTTTACCTTATGCTGGGCTGGCATTGCTTTCAGCTTCTGTCATGGCAGCCAATCACAGCTTCAGGTTCAGGTCTTCCAAGGCTCTATTTGACCTGAAAATAGAGCATCATTCTCCTTCAAGTTTTTATGAAAATCCAGAGTCTGATTATCCTTGGCCTGAGTTATAGTCATGTACCATCCCAGGAGCCATGGGAATGAAATTAGTTGACTGTTAACTGAGGGTCACAAACCATCCCGCCTCCAGAGCTGGAGTGGAGTCAGGCCCACCCAAACCACACAGCCTTAATATCTAAGTATCAATCTGATAAACGCTTGGGACTTAGTCCCCAATGACTCAGTCCTGGGCTCTCTCCCTTAAGGAGCAATGCTAGAATTTGGGATGGGTCAGTTTAGTATGGTCCCATGTGAGGAGGAAATGTTTCACATGCCTGCCTCTAATGCTGGTACCGCCAGTTCCTGGTGATGAGTTCTGCTTCTTCACATGTGCAAGTATTATGGAAGTATAACATTAGAGAAGCATGCCAAGGCAAGCATATGAAGCAGGGTTTATTTAAAAGGGATAATAAAAAGACTTCTCCCAGAAGGGGAAGGAAGGAGGCCCAGGGTGCATTAAATAACAACTTTTACAACTCCCTAAAGGGAGGGACAAGCCCTGGAACAGTTACTTTAACAGATGGGAGCAGGGGCAGGTTATCTGGATAAGGGTGGAGGAAGGGCTCTGAAGGCATTAACATTGCAATTCCTCAGTGGTGGTCTCTACCTTCCCAGACCCAGATTGGCCTTCATTCTCCCCATCTGACCCAGATCACCCATCTACACTAACTGCCTGTCTTTAATTCTGGCTTCAATACCAGTAACACTGCCTCCCATTATTATGACAATTTAAAACACTGGCACACTTTCAAATGTCCATTTAGTGGGTTGAACCTCCCTTATTTGAGAAAAGCTGTGTTATCACAAGTGAGCCTTAATATCAGGAGTTCCCTACTTCTCAATTTTAAATATGAGTTCTAGCTTTTGGCTTGAGAGATAACGTGAACTTTGGACACATTTGAGAGATCATCAAGTCTCTCTTGGGTCAGTAGGTGGCCTGGAGAGAGGGCCTCCCAGGTGGGAGAGAAAAGGTGGGATGATGCTCTGGTTTGTATATGTGTCCCAAAGGCCTATGTGGTGAATTCTTGGTCCCTATGGCACTATTAAGAGGCAGTGGAACCTTTAGAAGGCCAGGCCTAACCTTTAGGAGGTCCTTAGGTCAGTGGGGATATTCTGTTTGAATAGGTAGATAGTGGGATGGTGGGATCCCAGTCTCCTCTTCTTGTGATCATAAGATGAACAGTTTATGCATTCACTAGAGGTCCAAAGCTTCCTAGCTCAAATGTAAACGTTTACTCTGCCACCCACCCTCACCATGATGTGCTGCTATTTCCAGAGGCCTAAAGTTATAGGGCCATCTGATTTTGGATTGGAACCTATAGAACGACATGTCAAAATGCACCTTCTTTTTTATTATTATTATTATTCTTTTTTAGTTGTTGACAGACCTTTATTTTATTCATTTATTTTTATAACCCAGCGCCTCACACATGTGAGGCAAGCACTCTACCAATGAACCATGATGCCAGCCCTGAACCTTCTATCTTTATAAGATGCAATACCCAATTGCCTCAGGTATTTTGTTATAGTAATGCAAAGCTATTCCAGTTGGTAATTTATCTCTGGAAGGTGAATATTAAAGGTTGGATATAGTAGGTCTCAGTTTCCCATTAACACTCCTCTTTTTCAGAAAATGAAAGCAAGGAATTAACACTCTTTTTATAGTCAGAATTTTGGCTGTTTCTTAAGGAAGAAAGAATTTATCCTCCTTTATTTGAATAAGATAAGAAATTATAGGCTTGTGAGAAATGGAGTGTTTAACTCTGGACAATGCTGAGAGATGTTACCAAACTGATCTGTGCTCTGGAACAGCCAATAAGATAGGCAGGATTTAAAACTCACCACCACATAAAGAATATTTCAAGGAACAAGCAAATTCTTCTTACCTGGGAGAATACTAAAAATAAGAGAGGAAATTGGTCTCTAAGATAATGAAGATTAGCACCCAGGAGTAGACTTGAGATTTCTCTCTATAGTCTAAAGGGGCAGAATCAGTTCTAATAGGAACTGGAAACACTTGGACAATAAGAGAGATCTAGTAAAAGAATGCACTTTCTGGAAAGATAGTGAGCTCCCCACTGCTGGAGGTATCCAAGAACATAGTGGGTTGCTGAAGTAGATTTGAAGTTTGAGTTGTCAAATGCTCTAAAGCTGCAAAAACTAGATGAAGTTTAAATGTATCACACATTGCTAACAGAGACCAAAAAGAGAGAATAGGTTCTAAATGATGCTCAATTTCATCAGAATCATCCTTTCCTCTCCCACTCAAAAAAGCCTATCAGAACATGAGTGTGAGGGACATCTCGATACAAAAATTTCCAATCTGTTATAATGGACAAAGAAAAAAATGAAAATCTTTAACAAAGTTTGGTATTTTATTGATAGTGAAATGTTTTTGTCAAAACACATAGTCAATTGATTAAGAACTGCTAGCCTTAAACATAAATTTTGAATAAATCACATTTTACTAAAGATTTTATAAACCATGATTTTCAAGTGGATGAAGCCTTCCCTGCTTAGGTATATGCCAAAATTTATTTATACAATTTTATATGATGGAATATTTAAAAATTTTTTCCATTTTTCATTATTATCATGCATATATAATAAATATTTTTATAAAAGCAAACAAACAAAAGAACTGCTGGCCTACGGGGTTGTACCAAACAGCCTCTAAGGTTAGCCTAATCAAAGGTCGAGTCTACGCCTAATACTGCATGGGCTGGAGAGCCTGGAGAGAGCTTTGTATCTACCTGCAGGAGCGCTGGCAGAGTGGTGTGCTCCATAGTACTTCCAACCATCTCATGGACAATCAGAGGCTCACGAATGATCAAAGGTTAAAATGGGTTTCACTTCACCCAGATCCTGGCACTTCCTGGAGGAGTGGTAGCAAGTCTCATAAAGCGATTGTGACTTCGCTGTGTCACTCCCTCATCTGAACAAGTACCAGCTGAGACAGCTCTCTTTGTACAGGGCCATCTCTGTCAGGCAGTTGAGCCCGGGATAGGAATGACGTTTGGCATTGCCAGCCTCTAGCGACAAAGCCATTTTAAATCAGAAATGCGATGGGTGCAGGATGCCAGATCAGGTGTTACTGGGTCTGGAAAGCTGCCCGCTCTCCATCAGGAGGTCCCCTCCAGTGCAACCAACTCCCTGCTCAATGAGTATTTCATGACCATCCAGTCCCTATGAGTGGAAATGTTACTGTGTTTCATACTATAAGGTTTGGCATAAATTCTTAGCCACAGCTTAATTTACAAACATGGGTACTCTGTAGAGCACCAGAGGCCTCGGAGATTGTTTGAGTTAATGTACAGAAAGATGTGGGAAAGGAGGATTTGGTCTTTTTCAAAGGGACCAGAGTGGCTGAGCCTTATTCTTTTCCTTATAAAGAAATAAGTGCACAGTTTACTGCCACCAACACTCCTTTCTTCACATCACCAAAGTCATTTTTTCTACTCTTCAGAATAAAGTGATGCTGTTGCTTCGTTACAAGGACTCACAGGAACAAAGATTCTTCTTAGGAGATGTATGACCCTCAGTGCAGCCGCTCGCTGCCCGCCCCCCTCCTTGTTGCTATGGTTAGAGATGCACTGTTCTTCTCTTTAACCCGCTGAGGCTCAGAGCCATCATCACTCATTTGTGCTATTCTGCTTCATGCAAATTAAGGCAGAGTTGCTGCCCTCCTCTCATGGTGCCTCCTGTCAGACTGAACAAAATGAATATTCAGCCTCACACATTCAAAAATATGTATTAAGCTCCAATATGGGCTGGCTTGGTATCCATCTCAAGTTGATTGTACTTTTCTGTAAAACATCTAGTTTATAGATAGATTTGCTTCCTGTTTTACTAGGGAAAGTAGTATTTTATTTCCTATTTTGCTATTTTACTTGCCAAATAGTCTTAATAAATGTAGAGGCAGAGGCTCTTCAAAAATTATAAAAATGAGGTAACCTATTCCAGGAGTCTACAATCAACCCCTTTTCCTCCCCACTTTGTGCGGTTCCCTGGGCATACAATTGCCTTTTGAGGTTATAATTAGCAACTGAAGTCTATGTCATCACTCCATCTAGCAGTGCTGGATTTCAGACCCGAGTATCTAGCTACTAATCAGTAATCTCCAGAAGTCTGGCTGGAAATCAGATTCATGACATTCCCAAACCAGAATTCATCATTTGTCAAGCCCCATGCCCTCCTCCACCAACAAACTGGCTTCCCTCCCTGTACTCTCAGTCTGAGCTGGTGGCAACGCCATCTGCCCATCAGAAAAACTGCTGTCCGACCGGGCTCCTTTCCCTTCACCCTCCACACCAAGTCAGACAACCAGTTCTACTGGGTAAACCCCCCAAAGAGGGGTCACAAGTGTCTTGCCATTTTTGTCCCCACAGCCACCACTGAGCTTCAGCTTTTCTCATTTGGACTTCTGCTCTGACTGGTATCATTGCCTCCTTGTGATCATGTAAAAATCTCGGGGCCATCTCCTCACTCTTCCTTCCACTTATTTCAATCTTTCCCCACTTTGTACGATTGATAAGTTCTTACATTCAAATCATTCTCATTTGTACTTCAAAACCCACTGACAGTCCCTTCCTGGAAGCTCTTTCTGTTTTCTGCTCCTTGATGTCTCTACATCTTATTCTGGAATTTTCTATCATTCTTATCCCAACATTGTCACTAGGTGTCCCCATTAGGTCAGGAGCCTATTGAGGGCAGGGATTGTGTCATTTCTTCTGCCTCCTCACCTCTGGGTCCTGTGTCTGGCACATGGGCCAAGCAAATGGCTCTTTGCAGGTATAAAGAGATGCTCTCAGCTCTACCCCCAAGGGGTAGGTGGGAGTGGGGAGAGGGAGTAAAAGGAGAGAGGGGGTTAATAAAAAGAAATCAGTAATTTTTTCAGTCTTTTAAAGATAGAGGTTTGGATTCACCTCTGAGGGCACACAGTTCTTTGTATCTAGAAAATTTTAATTATCCTTTATGCAAAAGTGAGGTTATAATCATCAATTGCAAGGGAGAACTTCTAGAGCCAATGAGGAGCTAAACTATGCTGCATGAAAATAAAAAAGGCAGTCTTAATTGATGACACAGAGGCATCCACAGAACTACTATGATATAATTGGGAGACTGGCTGAGATGAAAGGAAATGGCATGGTTAGGGGAGTGGTCTGCATCTGTGATAAGCAGGAACTTGACCAGAACACTCCTGTGAAAAGTAGACCTGTCCTGGCTAATGGCAAGGGCAAGAGGGGGGGTCCCTGAGACCCAGGAGGGGTCTCAGAGTCAAAGGACCTCAGAAAACATACATATGGTACAAAATTTCAAGGCACCCGACTCCCTTTATCATTTCTTCAGTAAAGCTTTTCTAAACATCACAGCTCCATTTTAATTGAGATTTGGGAACTTAATATAGCAGCCCAGTGTCTATTGTCACTGAATCAATACAAAGGCCACCAAAATAGTCTAAAACAAATGCCCAGTTTATTACCCACCAGGCAAAGGAGAATCAAATTACTTAAGAAAAGTCAGTGAGTCTTTCCCAAACTAAAAGTGAAAGGAATAGACGTAACATGGAGTAGTTTTCTTCCCCCACATTTCCAACTGGGGCATGTATGAATACATAACAAGAAATCCCATCATTATGTACCACTACAATGCACCAATGTAAAATGTGGAAAATTTTAAAATAAAATGTAAAAAAAAAATAGTGGATTGTAAATTCTCTCTTGAAATTGGTTTTGGCTTCACTGAGGCATAGGTGAGGGAGATTCATAATGGGTGGCTTAAGGTTCTACAAGTCTCACTATCTCTCAGTGGGCAAATCTGAATGGGTATGCTTGAGGCTTGATGAAATTTTAATGTTCCCACTGGGGTAAAACTATACCTAGGCAGCTTATAAACAACTTTTTGACACAGATAGGAAGTTCAAGGCCTGATGTCAAGCCAAAGTGACAAGTAACAACTGGTGAATTTTGAAATCCTGAGAGATTCCCAGGGCACCCTGCAGAGGCTATTCTGGTAAAATATTAGTGGCTCAGATGAAGGATAATTGAAGGGAGAAGGACTCTTGAACTCAGACCTTGTAAGGCAGAAACAAAATCACCTCAACTCAATTATTATCTACAATTAGGAATACTGACTCTTTATTGATTGAACTCAGAATATCAATTCAGAGGTAGAGGTGAGAAATTAAATCTATTCTGCACAAAGACAACAGTGCTCTCTTGTACACCAAAACCCACAGATGCTGGTTTTGTCTATTTAAGCAATGTAAGGCTTCCACTTTTTTCTTCTTATTTTTCTTTTTTTAGAAATCATTATCATTTCCTGTCTATGAAAAATTACCACTGAGGTATTGTTCATTTTTTTTTAACACAATTGAAATTGTACATGGTAGGAAAGTTTTTAATTAGTTCATTCCAAGCAGGAACTGTGTGTGCTCACTGCAGTAGGAGCCTAATAAATTACTTCGTAATCTCAATTGGAGGCTTTGTGTAGGAAAATGCTCATTAGTTTGCACCAGAAGCCCACAGCTTCCCATGAAAGGTCTTAAGAAACCTGAGGCAGTAGGTGTAGCTCAAACTACTTGGAACAGATCTTCTGGGACTGTGAAAACAAACAGGCCTGGATGGTGGGGGAAGCCATGCAGATCCAAGCTGTGGGGTCTGGGGACAAAAGAAGTTTGAAAACTCCACACCAGCAGCTTCTGCCCACCCAACACTTCCCGCTTTTAAAGCTCTTCTCCCATCCCTAGAAAGTCTCTTCAATTCTCAAATCATTCCAGTACCCTTTATGAAGTGTGCAGAAATTGAATGCTTGGGAAGTACTTGTCACAGGCCAATAAGAAAATGTTTCTATCTCCCTATTTAGATGGACTGACAGAGAGATGGGTGGATGAATGGATGGATATAGACATATAGATATAACAAAGTAGGAGGGCAGAAGTGTTATTAGCCCAACTGGCAAGATAATTTCTCTCACTGAATATAAAATGTGATATGTTGGTAAGTCACTTGAAATAAAGGGTAGGATATAGAAAGTCATGCTCTTAGGATAAAAAATGGCCCCTCAAACTGCTTTCTAAGGAGAGATGGTCTTACTAATTTCAGAATCCTATTAGTTGCAACTTGGTAGCTGATACGGAGGAGGTAGAATTGTTTTGCAAAATAAAGGGGTGAGAATTTGAAACTGTGGAAGAGAATTCAGGGAGAGGATGAACCAATAAAAGCAAGACCTTGCATGCAAGAAAGGAGAGATGGGGAAACATACACCTTCGAGGAATAAGACAGCTGAGGTGTCTGTGGAGACATTAAGTCACCTTTGAAGTTATTTGCTGTAGGAGGTATAAGGTAAACTGCTCCATCTGCCCTAGAAAACTCTTTCCCAATGCCCACCCTGAGACCAGTGTTCATGTGCAAGGAGTTCGTTAAGGAGAATCTCCCAAGGGAGACCAGTAGCTGAGTGAGCAAAACTAAAGAAGAAAAAGTCAAATAAAAGCAAAGTCACAGGCAAAGATCTTCAGCCTGATCCTGCAGGGAACTCTGGAGTTGCCCCCAGTCAGGGCCAAAGGGGCTGAACTTCAGTACTACTGCGCCTGGCAATCCATTGGCGACGATGGGGTTGGGGAGGGGGCTAAATTCTTGAGTATTTCTGAATCTCTGCAACAAGGAAAAGGGTCTCCAGTAATCTGAGTGAAATGCTCTAAAGAAGTGCAGATACCACACATTAAATGTCAAAGGGCAGGGCAGAGCACAAAACAGTAAAAGGGAAGAGAAAGAAATCTGATAGACATTGATATTACCCACTACAATTCCTTAGCAAACTGTATATTTGCTCCTCAATGTTTGAGTATGAGTCAATTCTTCACAATAATAAAAGAAAACTGATATATATATATATATCAGTTTTATATATCCAGGTCAAATCTGCCGGGAGTAAAAGCTGAGCCTGTGCTTGTGGGTATTGAAAACAGAATACACCTGGAATCTGGGTCTCTGTGCTTTCGGAACCAAACCCACAATTACATCCAAATCAACTGGATATACTAGTGAAGCAATACTGCTGAAGCTAAATTGAAATAGAATCTATCATTAAAATTGATTTATTTTATCAATCACATTTATGCTAAAATATCTATGTTCCTCATTGCCCACCTAAGAGAGTCAGGCATTCCAGGTCTTCCACAGTCAGGCCCACCCTTGTTCTAGCTCTTCTCAGTCTCCTGCCATGTGTTGTTCTTCATCCATATCCACGTGTCCTTGTCCACCTGAGCTTTAACATGCACTGGCTTTAACATAACAAGGGTTAAATATAAAATGTGATATGTTGGTAAGTGACCAAACCTTAAAAAATGACTCCAAGCCTTAGGTGCTATTTTATTTATTTCAAAGTGAGGAAGCTGAAGTTTGAGGAGGTAAAGTCTAAGTTCTTTTAATGGATAATGGATGTAGCTGGCATTGGATGGAGGACTGGGTGACTACCAAGTCAGTACTAGTGCTGCCATGGTGCTCTGCTTTCATAACACTGTTCCCTCCTTCTTAAGCCTCTTCCCAATTCAGAGTACCAATATCCCATCATCTTCCAAGGCCCAGTTCAAAGCCTTTTAAATTAGGCAAAGCTATTGGGGGAAAAGGATAGAAATCCAATATGCAAGAAAGGAAAATTATTGGTTTCAGTGATTGGAAAGAATATTGGGGTGGCCTACATGTTTGTCATGGGAACAAGGGCCTAAAATAGGGACTTAGGGCTACTGGAATTCTCTCTCTACATCTTTCATTTGATAGCCCCTTCTCTAGCCCATGAACCTTTGAAGTGTAAGACCTACCTGTGTGTGCCTTTCTCCTCGGCTTCCCCCCTCCGCCTCTATCCTCTATCATTGCCCATTTATCAACCCAGGAAGCCTCTGATCAGAGTTCCCTGGGTTATGTATGTGTACCTACTCCAATCAGAGTTCAAGGGGATGGAATATGTTGATCCACCAGGCCAAAGAGACTGGGTTGCTATGTGAGGAGGGGGTAGTTCATAGTACTAATTTCCAGTTCCTTACATCATCTTGAAGATCCAGACAGAATTACCTGGTTCCAGTTTTTCTGGCATAAAACATTTATTATGCTCATATACTCTTTGGGTCAAGGAATTTGGGTGGGACACAGTGGGGATGGATGGTCTCTGCTCCACAGTGTCTGGAGCCTAAGAAGGAGACTCTACGCCAGGGGCTGGATCCATCTGAAGATCACCCCCTCAATGTCTGGCAATTGATGATGGCTCTTGGCTTGGGGGCTCTGCTCCTTTCCATGTAGGCCTCTTCATGTGGTCTCTCTGTGTGAGATGGTTTGGGTTTCCCCATAGGAAATCAGCTGGGTTCTCCAAAGATGAACCTCGAGAGAGAGAGAAAAACAGAGAAACAGAGAGAAAAAAAAAAGAGAGAGAAAACACTTGGCTTCAAAAGAACTCCCATATTTTATTTGTTGGGGCCTCACAAGTCTGCCAGGTTCAAGGGGAGGAGAAATAGATTATATCCTGTGATGAGGAGTGGGAAAGCTCTTGAAGAGAGTCTGAGGACAGATATTGCTGTAGACATTTTCAAAAAATACAGATTGTCATACATTTTTTCCTGTGGATTCTCTTTGTGTATATTTTTCTTTTTGGTAGCATCCCTGAATTAATGTGAGCACTGTGAGATATTCATCCTTGTATTTCTATGCAGAGCCTTGAACAGGATCTTATATAACAGATTTCCAAAATACCTTGCTTGGTATTTTGGAAATATCTCTGAAATGAAACATCACAATTTTTTTACCAACTGTGTGACCGTGAGAAAAATTATGTAACATCTCTGAGGCTAGGTTTACAAACTGAGGAAGTTGAACTAAATTTGTTGTTTTTAAAGATTCTGGTTTGGCAGCAAATTACAGATAACTTTATTCAAATTACATCTATCATAGAATTTCAATACATAAAACAGATCAAAAAAAAAAGAAAAGAAAAGAAAAGAAAGAAGTCTGGTTGAAGCAAGTACAAGAACTGATAATTGACTACTTCCCTCTCTCTGAGAGTGTCCTGGAGAAGGTGACCAGCTGCTGTTTTTAATCTGCCCAAATCCTTTCTTACACCAGAATCTACCTCTTCTCTGAGGAATCACCACACACACACACACACACACACACACACACACACACACACACATATTCTCATCTCTCTCTCTCTCTCTCTCTCTCTCTCTCTCTCTCTCTCTCTCTCTCTTTCTCCCTCCCTCCCTCCCAGTTCATTTGGCTCAAACAGGGTTAATTCCACACCCCAGTCCCAGAGGCATAATATGACCCAGACCTGACCAAGTGAGGTCACAGTGATTGGGTTAGGAATGAACATATGATCCATTAAGGGCAGGTTGTTCAGCTGGTAGAACAAGGCTGAGCTGCCATTGGCTATAATTGCTGCTTTATGAGCTAGATTCTGATGGAAAATGAGGCTCCAAAATGGAAGAAGAATGAATTACAAGGGGCCCACTATTATGTATAATTACAATGCACCCATAAAAATGTTATTGCCAATAACTGATATTTTAAAAAAAAAAACCTGCATTGATTCTAATTTGTATACAAATAAGTAAGATTTGAAATTTGAAACTACAAAACAATGCATTTTCCTTTCCAAGACTGAGAACCAATTTAAACCACAAATTAATTGGAAGCCGGTTTCCTTAAAAAAAAAAAAAAAAAGGGTGGGGGTGAAGGGAACAGGAAGGGGTGACTTGATGACATTATTTCAGCCAGTTTGAGCACCTACATCCAGGCATATCTGATGCTAATATTAACCTTGCATTTTCAGATAGTCTAAATCACTTTCGATTGTTCTAAATAATTTGTGTCACTTTTGAATGGAAGAATATGGTAAATACATTCAACTGCAAACTTCCATGGAAGTTCTTGAAACATTGTTTGAAAACTACTAGAATAGATGACCTCTAAGGTTCTTCACCCTCTTACAAACCTCTGGGCCTGCAGATCTTTAAACTTTTCGTCTTTTCTCACTGCTGCACATTAGCATGGAGAATGAATTGCTTTCTCTGAAATTTTTTTTTTAAGAGAGAGAGAGAGAGAAGAGAATTTTTAATATTTATTTTTTAGTTTTCGGTGGACACAACATCTTTATTTTATTTTTATGTGGTGCTGAGGATTGAACCCAGCGCCCCGAGGATGCCAGGCAAGCACTACCGCTTGAGCCACATCCCCAGCCCCCTTTCTCTGAAATTATAAAATATCTTGTCACAGAGGACATCAGGAAAATCCTGTGATTATACATAAGGCCCAGTACGATTGACATTTGCTCTTTGGCAACCACAGCTCTCAGTTGCTAGTCTAGAGCAAGGATAGAACTTAGTAGACATGGAAGATTTTCATCATACATAAATTTTATAGTAAAAAGCTCTTCTGAATGTTGATAATTGTGGAGAGAGGTAAGCAGGACATATAGTTGAGTGCTCATTTGGGCAGGAGAAAAGGAATCGATCGACCAATCAGATGTGAACAGCTAGATGTGCTGGTTTCTGCCATGTTGTCAGCCATAGCCAGCTCCCATGTCCTTAGGGGAGTGGTCTCTTACAAGCATTCCTAGACACACTTAAAAAGCTAAAATTAAACCCAGATACTTTTTAGCACTTCTCTTAGGATTTCCAGGCCAGTTGCATCTTTGTATATATCTCTAAAGGGAACCATTTATAAATTCATATCAAGAACATAGAAGCATACATATCAAAGCCAGAAATGAATCTTGCATCCCAACCTTAAGATCTAATGTCTTTAACAAAGCTTGACCCTTAAGATCTAATGTCTTTAACAAAGCTGTTGTTCCAGCATCTCGGGGGCCCAAAGAAGTTTTGGTATCAAGTCGCCCAGCTAGCCAAGACAGATGCTCAACCTCTGCAGAATGCTGCCTCTGCTCATTTTCCATGTACTCATTCAAAGAGATTTCATAATGGGGAAAGATTACCCTGAAGATGATTTTGTTACTTAAATAGGAACCCCTGCTCTTTTTCTGTGCTTTTCTGAAATTACCTTTGTGCCCTTTCCATTTGTAAATTACATCACTGAAACATCTGTGTTTTAAATCAAGTTTCCACCACTGGCAGGAATTCCTCTCTTTTTTCCTGCTGCCTCATGTTGCCTGGAATCAGACTGTTATGTCACAGTCATTTTCTGGAACACAGACGGTGCTGCTGGAGGCCCAGGATTATGATTTTTTCCACATAGAACACGATAGTTTTCAGGGAAATTATTCTTATAAATATCTCAATAGCTCTTAGTTAATGTGATGCAGAAAGAGGGGGACCCAGAGGCTCAACTTCACAGATCACCTAGCCCTGGAGTAGAGGCCCCTCTTTACTCACATAATAGGTATTTACTAAATACTGAGTGAAAGAATGAAAGCTGGAGTAAAACATGTAGTTTCATTCTAACTTAGAAAATTCACATTGGAGACCAATAGATGAAGAGGAGTAAGAGGAGGAGGAGGGAGGAAGAGGGAGGATGTAGTTAAAGATGCAAAAATAATTTCCTAAATACTATTTCCTAGATTCTTAGCCTATTAATCCTTAGAACAATGAATGACAATGTAGAAAAGAATCTTACATGCAGAGTTTCCCTGACTCTGAGGGCCTCCAATCTGAATTTTCCTGAGAGCATTGTGGAATATTCAGAGTTATTTTGGGGAGAGAGGATTCCATGGCGAAACAAGTTTGGTGAGCAACATGGTAAACACAGATAATCAGTAATCTTTTTTAGGACTTTTCATAGTCCATTGGCTCATCAAATTATTTATGGTTTCTCATAAATCTCCAAGGGGTAATAGAGTAGACAATGTTTATCCAACACTTTTGACACCTTTTGTAGTTTCTGCTATTATTACTATGCAAAGGGCCTTTCATAAGCAGTTTTGAAAAGGTGGTTCTAGAAAAAGTTCTGATTATATATTTTTTTTATTTCTCCTATGGATACTTTTGGCATGTGAGGGAATCTACTTTTCCCCTGCTTTATCAAAATATGTCATTTCTAATAGTATAGTCCTCAGACTATATTATGACATGCCAATTCTAAGTTATTTAATGAATTATAAATACCAACAATGCAAAATACCAATAGAATTTTAGTCAAGATGATTCTGATGTTTAGATGGAAGAAGGAATGAAGATGATAATGAGATTACCACCAGATGTCAAAATATGAAGATAAAATAATTAAAACTGCATAGTACTGGCACAGGACCAAATAACAGATCCATAGAACCAACCAGAAAGTCCAGAAATGGACTCAATACATTCAGGCACCTGAAATCAGTGGAAGAAATGTAAGTCATGGAATATGTAGAATTGGGACACTAGCTAGCCATTGAGACAGAAATAAAATTGGATCCATATTTAACATCTACACCAGAATCACAAATTTGTTTAATATAGTTGCCTCCTCGGCATCCTTTCTTAGGCCTGACCTAAGTTGTTTGCAACCCAGTCATACCCCATTACCTGTGGCCTACTTAAAACTTCCTTTTCCTGTGTGGTAGTTTGTGATATAATCCACTTGTTCCTTACCTCACTGTGGTAAGTTTACCCAAAACCCAACATTCTCCACAGCAGCTGACCAAAAGAAAACCTACGAGTTGACATTAGTAATTAAGTTCCTCCTTTGTGTGTTTTCTGTGAACCAGTTAATTTGTGAACCCTGTGGGAAAGCCAAGGGTTAATGCCTGCAGACCTTAGCAAAGGCCTGGTCCCACAGGTCCTCTCCTGTCATTCCTCACCCACTGGCTGAGCTCCCTGCCACCTCCTATCTTCCAGTCAGCCTCTTGTCAGGACCCCAACCTCTCTGGGAACTGTAAGTAAAAATGTCTTCTGACATTTTGGTTTCAGCTTCTCAGTACTTCACCTGACCAACAACACTCAAATCTAACTTTCTCCTGGTCACGGCTCTCTAAGATAGGGAGGGAGTTTCTTGGCTTATATGATTCTACAAAGAGAGACCTCAAGGCCAAATTTTTTAAAAAAGTCATAACTCTATATCAATAACCCAGAATAAATTCCAAATGAATATAAGATTTAAGTGTAAAACCTGACATCATTTAAAGTACTGGAAGAATGGTTTTATAATCTGAGAGTAGGAAAGGCCTAACTGTACTAGAAACCCAGAAGACATTTAAAAATGATAAATTTGATTATTAAAAAAAAATCTTACAAGGTTCTATATTGCAAAACCTAACATGAACAAAAGTCAACAAAATGGGGGTGAGGTGTTTATAACTCATTACACAAAGAAAAGATAAGTTTTCCAGCATAAAAAAGTTTCCACTAATAAATAAGAAAAAAAAAACTAAGATAGAAAATAGGAAAAAAAAAACCTAACAATGTGACCACTTTACAGGAAAATAAATACAAATGTTTCTTAAAGCATCAAATCCATTCAAAATTAGAAAGGTATGGTTTAAACTACAGTGAGATATCATTTATAATAAATACAGTGAATTACTATAGGTAGATAAAAAAGGTGGGGGGATAATATGAGATATGCATATTGATTTGATAAAGAAAATGCTAACACTTACTGGCTGGGAAACTGAGTGATGAGAGACCAGAAAGGGAGATTCTTTTATTTTTTTTTCTTTTTCTTTTTTACTTTTAGAATTGTGAATCATGTGAATGACTTTAAAATGGGGAAAAAAATTACACAATTGTTTCTAAAAATTTGTTTTTCATGGTCTTTTCACTATTCCCCATGGCTCTGCTGCGGCTGGCCTCTGTTATGCCCTCCCCCTGGCTTACCTGGTCCCCCTTTATGAACCGCATGGACTGCTCAAAATCCTCATGATGCCCAGAGCTGGCTCTGTAGCTCATGAAGTGGAAGTCATCCTCAGAATATTGCCAAATGATTTCTGGACACATTTTAATGTGATGCTTCTGACAGAGCAGCTGTGGCTTCATTTAGCAGAATACTTGAACATTTTAGTCTAAATGCAGCAGTTGGGTTCCTAGAACAAAAAGTGGTAAAGGGATGCAATGGGAAATAATGTGGAAAGAAACTAATTTTCTTTGTGATACATATTAAATTTCAGAACTGGAATTTTATTGTTACTTTGTTCTTCTGATTAGATTTATCATTATAAGTAGTATTGATCCCAACTCTAATATAGAAGTGTATGCTTTGCTTTTAGTCCCAATTTTTCTTGTAGAAAGTGATACTTTTTCCTTAATGGCACTGGATAAAGTCTTCTAGAATGTTAAAGCTACGAGGCACCTGAAAGGTCAGTTAATAGTAGTATTTGGCATTAAAAAAAAATCTGCTTACTGGGAATTGAGTGACCTCCTTCCTCTATATTTGAACCTGTTGCCCATTTCTGGAAGGTCTTATTACAACAACTATCCATTTCAGACCCTGAAGACATGTGGAGCCATGATGGGTTCTATTGATATAAATTTAGTTCCCAGAGAGTGATAAGGAGAACTAGGGGAAGAATTCAATCAGAATTGCAGAGGCCAGTCTGGCCTGCATAATCTTAGGAAATAACATGAGAGGTTACCAGCATCTTAGGAACAAGTAGCAAAAACTTCATTCAAACAGACAAAAGTTAGAAAAACTTATCCAGGTTAAGCCTCCCTGCATATTTCACAACCTTTTCCAATTTTAATTTTATAAACAAAACACACCTTGATAACCATTCTTATTTCCCAATCTAACCCCCTTGAATATCCATAATAATCCTTTGATAAGCAGCAAAATCCCAGGAGAAAAAGGGTAATTAAAGCTCCGAGTATAGTACCATCTTTATTCTTAACATGAAAGAGACATCCAATCATTTTACTTGCATCCTGTGAGCACCTTTGCATTCTGTGCCATTCAATACCTATCTTTGACAGATAGGTGTACCCTGATACATCCAGGCTCTCTTGACATTTTGGCACATAACAAATGTATCTATATACCAACTACAGAAGTTCTGCTTTTACCAGATTTCTGTATCCTAAATGTTTGAAAAACGAGTCTGCAAATAAAACCAATTTGACATATGGTGATCTAAACTATATGAGCATTATAATGGAAAGGCAGATTATGTCAGAATGGCTCCATCCACAGACAGGGACTTTAGAGAGTTCCAAAGCCCCAAGGAGAATACAGTGTGTTGAGAGTTTGAGGTAGCTATTGATCTCAGACTCCCAGCTTGCATTAGTCCGCCTTTCATTGCTATGATGAAATCTCTGAGATGGATATATGAGAAAAACAACTTAAAGGAGGAAAAAAATTGGCTCATGGTTTCAGAGGTTTCTTCCTGATTGGCTGGCTCCAAGGCATAAACATCATGGTAGAAAAGTGCAGTAAAGGAAAGCAGTCAGCTTATAGCAGCCAGGAATCAGAGACAGAGAAAGGAAGAGACCAAGGACAATATATAGTCCCCAAAGAAATCCACTCCTTCAGTTATGTCCCACCTTTCCATCTCCCAATAATGCCTTCAAAATTAACTCACTGATGAGGTCAGAAAACTCATGAACCAATCACTACCCCAAAGCCCACCTCTGACTATTGCTGCATTCAGGACCAAGCCTTCTACACATGTGCCATTGGGGGACATTCCAGATCCAAACCAGAGCATTGTTCTTTGCCATGTGCTTAGAGCTACTCCCCTCTTGAGCCTTGCTTCAACTCTCTTTGAAGCATTCCCAACAGGATAAAGCACTGTTAGTGCTGATGCGAATTATCTTGATCTTTTGTTTATCTTGTTTCCATGTGAAGATATTCCTAACAGGAAGCCATACAGGAGTAAACACAGCCAGTTCCTTCCACTCTCACACCAGTTCCTACATACAGGAGGAAGGAAGAGTCCCTTATCTGAGTGGTGAGACGGGGAGATTCTAACTTCTACTGAGCTACAATCACCAGAGGATTGGACCCTGAGTTAGAAAGAGGACAAGGCTGACCTTTTCCTTCTTGTTTTCCCCACTGGTTTAGACCTGCTCCAAGTCTGTGTATAGAGGCTGCCTGTGCTTCTGGCTGGTATTTGGTAAGCAACCAACCATATCTCTGTTCCTTGCCTCTGTCTTTCTCCTGCATTTGACAAGATATGAAGTAGGCTCCCAGGCAGCTGGAAGGGCAAGTTGGCCTGGAATTCATTGTGTAATATCATCCTTTCCCCCAAGTGAGACCCAGATCTAGGCTGAGGTGAAGGAGGCAGAGAGTAGGAAATCTCATTCTGCTCAGCTCCCAGCTATGTTCTTCAGTGTGACACATTTGAAATCCCATATCTTGGACAATACATCTAATACTATAAGTACCATTTGTCTTTTAGTATCCACTTCTGGAATTGTTAAAATCCAAATTGGAGAAGACTTCATTGATTAGGCTCCTCCACATCTCCAATTCCCATCACTGGATTTGGATAGTCACAGGATCTTTCTGTCCATATGGATGCTCACCTGTCTGCCTAGCAAGGGCATGCGGGAAAAATAGTGACCCCCAAGATATCTGGAAAGAGAAAAATTATGATTTTTGTATCATAGTTTAGTACTTCCTATAGGAGGCCTGTGTGAGCATCAATGTCCTGAACTTGGAAGAGGACAAATTTGGAAGAGTCAGCCAAACTCCAATTTGAATTTTACTCCCCCATCCTATTCTTTCTGTGATTTTTGAGCAAGTTGCCTAATTCTGTGATTTTCTGTTTCCTCATCAACAAATGGGAATTTTTTTTTCTTGTGACTTTTTTGGTAAGGATTAAGTCATACATTAAATGCTTAGCACACAGCCTGTACTCAATAAATCACAGCCTATTAATTTTTCTATGTGGCTATAACTGGTAAAACAAGGGTTCTCCTTGAATTCACAGAATTATGCCAACTCCAAGAACAATATATGTAATCTCACACTGAGAGCTACAACTCTAAAAGACCCAGTCTCTCTCTTGCTAGAGGCATATGGGGTTGTTACCCATCTGCAAAAAGAAGAGGATTGCTGGTACCATCAGGAGGTGGGGATGTGGTCATATAAGCTCTCATCTTTGAGTAATAGTAAAGTTCCTGAGAGAACCTGGCACATTTAAGAGGAGTTGCCAAGTCAGGGGTGGCCTTTAGTAACAGATTTCCAATCAAAGAACTAGAACAGCTGGGGGTGAGGAAAAATTGGCAGGTGTAAGGAATAGGAGGGCAGTTGGGTCATGGCTAAGGCACCAGCAGGCATTTCTGAAGCTGTGTGGGATTAGTCAGGTAAGGCAAAACTGCTGAGGCAGCTCTGTGGCCTTGGACAGGACCCATTTGCAGGTGCTGAGAAGATAGATGGATAAGCAAATCCACAGATTAGAAATTGGTGTGCCAAGGGAATAGGTTAATATTTCTACTATTTAAAGTGGTGTCAGAAATTGGGGGAAGCTAATTTAATCATATATTTCTCCAATGCTCATGTTGAAAAATTAGATGAAGATCAAAATTTAATGTCAGCTTTAATGTGGGTAAAGCTGAACTTAAGATTGAAACAAAGAAGGGGCTTCTTACTGCATTCTTTTAGTTCTGGTCACAGAGGTCTGGTATGAGGACAATTGGATCTATAGAGTAGATACCTATCCAACCTAAGGAGTGGAGGGTCACAGAGCACCCAGCATCCACAGATTGCAAATCAAAGAGAGAGAAAGACAGTCTCAAGACTGCCCCCAGAACAGTGATAACTAATCCAGCTTCAGGTTAGACTCACTGGTTTACAAAATAAGAGAGTTAAGGCAGAAAAAGAATGTGAATGGCTCTAACTGGTAGGGTCTCAAAAATGAGGCCAAGAATAGTAGAAACATTTCCTCATCGAGTATCCCAGATCAGGTAAGTTATTTCAGGAAAGAACTCGAGGTAGGGAGAGATGGACAGGTGCTTCTTCTTCGGGACTTTGATTGGCAAAATGCTTATTATGTGGGCCAAGGCAAAGGTGCGAGGAGACACAAGATGCTGGTCTCCCAAACAACCATCACTATAACAGCGACATTTACTTGACTCCTACTGTGTGCCAGGAACTATTTTATCTATTTCCATACATTTAAATCTTAGAACAATTTTAAGAATTAGCTCTAATGATCGCATTTTACAGATAAGGAAATGAATGCTCAAAGTGGTTAAGATATCTGCCAAATTGAGGGTACAATTGAATCAGAGAGTTTCTGTGTCTACATTCAGAGTCTGTGCTTATCCCATCACAATCAGCTACTCATTCCTCTTCAGGAGAGAGACAAAATTCCAGGAGAGTTGGAATTGTGTGTGTGTGTGTGTGTGTGTGTGTGTGTGTGTGTGTGTGTAGTACCCAGTGCAGAGCAGAGTGAGTATCCATGCTCCCTTCAGGCACGATTCTTCTAAACATCCATGTCTACACTGTGAACCACTGTCTTTCCACTAGACAGGCATGCAGAATCCTGGCACTGCAGTCTACCTGGATAACTGCAGTGTGGCCCATTGCCATGGAAAGGTCTACAATGCCAGACAAGGGGCAGGAGCTTAACTGATCAGAGGCCATTAGGCTGGATGACTTTCCCTTTGCCTCAGCAAGCTCTGTAGAGGCTGTAAAAGAAGTGTCAGTTTATGAACATCTTCCTTGAAGGTTCCTAGAAGGTGAGCATCTTGGCATTTGGGTAGAGGTTTCATCATCTGGATCCTGGCCCACTGTAGGGGACTAATTCAAACCTGTAGCCTGTGGAGGCTCCTTGTCAGGAACCTGTGGATGCTTTGTTTTGCTGAGGAATATGCCATTTGCAAGTCAGCAAAAGGAAGGTTTCTGTACTTCTCAAATGTCATAGTAGAAATTAAATGTCTCTAAAGAAGTCCCTGTGTGAGGTGACCTGAACCAGACACTTGGTTTTCATACAGAACCATCAAAGTTTGTAATCCTATGTTCCTAACCATGACATACTAATTGTAATTGTGCATTTGACAAGATAGAAGGCAAAGAAAGAGCAAGAAGCTATGCTAGATGTTGTGATCCTAAGTTCAGAGCAAAGAGCTTAAGACTAGAATGAACACAGTTTTCAGTACTCACCTTAAGAAAGCTGAATTGAGAGGATGCCAGCTTCGGGAACATAGAGTGGGTGTGATTCAAACATGAGTCAAAGACCATGGAGGCTCCAGTCAAACCCTGTTTTCTCTTATCAGCAATTCTTTACAAGGCCCCAGTTTCATGATGCCATTTTGCTGAAATTACATTTTAAATGATTCATAAATGTAGAGTTGGCTACGTTAGGATTCAATTACAAGGACAATCCACTATGGAGTCATACCTATTAGGGGAGCCCTAGAAGCAATCAAGGCAATCAGCAGGAGGCAGGTCAGGAATTCCCCACCTCTTGCTTCACACTCCAAAGTGTAAAGCCAGTAAGCAGCAAGCCCTTAAGTTAGCCTGGCTTCCCACTTCTAGGGGTGTGTGTGCAATGCAAGATCAGTTTTCTCTTCATATCCTAAGAAAAAGTGGCTCTTTCCCCACTAGAAAGATTTGAAATGCACTTTCCATGAACACAGTGAAAAGGGGAGGGCACCAATGTTCCAAACAGAAGGCAGTTGTTCAAGAGAACAGAAAAATCTTAGGCTGGAGGGACAGAAAGCAGAGGCCACATTAGCAGAAGTTTGCAGCATTTCACTAAGAATACTGATGTGGGGTGGACACTGGGAGGTGCAAATTCATCAACTACTTGATGATGCCACTTTGAATAAACTGCAAATAAGGAATTAAGAATTAAGTAATAGAGCCTCTGAAGGAAAAAAGCAAACATGCAGCCCAAGATGGTAGGCCAAGTTCTTTTAGTAGCCAAGAGAATCCCCAAACATAAAAGAAGAAATATAATCCAGACCCTAGTTACTGGGTTGTCATCAATGTCCTGGTGAGAAATGACTGAAAATTGATTCCAGAATCCATTGTGTGTACTTATATTACATCAATACTTTATGAAGTGCTAATTAAAGAGTCACAGCTTAGTTATTCTGAACAAACCTATGTGTGTCTTAATAAAAATGCCAAATTAAAGAACCCCTTTAGGTACCATCAGGTGGAGGCTCCTGACCTGAAGATGCCCAACCTATTAAAGTTATTAGTGCTCATCAGTCAGGCCAAGGGGGCAATTGCCTTCACAGGATGTTTCCTAACAAGGCTTATTTCTGCTTGTATGTTAAATAAATGTGAAGGTCTAAAGAATACAGGCCTTCTGCACGCTCAGATCAGGGGAGCTAGCCCTTGAATATATGTTATGTGTCTGGAGTTTGGAATAAATCCCAACAGATTTCCAAAGTTGATTCAGATAAATTAGCTTCAACATAATAATTTATGGGTTTTAAAGCCACCAAGGGTGACTAGACCCAAACCTTATCACCAACCTGAAACAGAACAACTGAACCATTAGGAATATTGAAATATTTGGAAATAAAGAAATTATGCTCTGAGTTTGTTTAGGTATATTTGACTAGAAGTTGTTGGCCCTGATACAGTATTTATTTAGCCCTATGTTTCTTGAATTGGCTTCAGTTGGCCAATTCAGTCATGGTAATTAAAATTTATGGTTAAAAAAGTAACCACAAAAAATTTTAAAATATTATTACATATGGTCCAACAATCCGATTTTAGGGTATATATCGAAAGGAATTGAAATCAGTATACCAAAGGAATTCACAATTAAAATAAGGGATCGAGATGTGATATGTCTCTCCACAGATAAACAGATAAAGAAAATGTGGTATGTATATATTATAGAATACTAGTCAGCCTTAAAAAGAATGAAATCTAATAATTTGTGACAACATGGATGAAACTGCAGATTCAGAAAGACAGGCCCAGAGAGACAAATGCCACGTGACCTCACTTTTATGTAAAATCTAACAAAGTCAGTCAAACTTATGGAAGTAAATAGTACAATGGATACCAAGGCTGGAGGGTGGGGCTGGGGGAAGTGGGGAGATGTTGACCAAAAGGTACAAAATTTCAGTCAGGAAGAATAAATCTTCAAGATCTATTGCACAGAATACTGACCATAGTTAATAACAATGCATTGTATATTTCAAAATTGCTGTAAGAGTAAGTTTAAAATATCCTCACCACAAAAAAATAGTAAGTATGTGACATGGATATGATAATTAGCTTGATTTAATCATTCTGTGATGAAAACATATATTTAAAAATAAATATATGCAATCAAAAATTTTAAAAAAACCAATTTTTAAAAATTTTTAATATTTGGGCTGGCAATGTAGTTTGGTAGTAGAGTTCTTGCCTAGCATGTGTGAGGCCCGGGGCTCTATCCTCAGCCAAACCCAAACAAAAAAAATATTAAAACTTATGGTTCAGAAATTGACTAAAACATTAACTTTCACTTGTAGAGTTTTCTCAGTCCTCTTTCTTCCTTATTTTTCACTCATTTTAGGCAGAGGTGGGGTTCTCCCTGTTTTCCAGTTAAGACTCGAATCCATAGGCTCCAACCCTCCTCCCATCTTAGCATCCTGGGACTACAGGCACATATTAGTTCCCAAGCCTGGCTTAAAGTGTATTTGTGAGCAAATAACTAATCAGTATAATTCAAAATTCAGAAAGTTAAAAAGTACACACAAAAGAGAGTAAAAATTCTCTCTTCCACTTCTGACTCCTAGTCCTCTGCTTTCCTCCGCATTGGCAAATGAGGCCATTGGTATTTATATGTGTATATCCTTCCAAAGATATTTTACAAATATAAAGCAATTTGGGTCTGAGAGAGAAAAAATATTTATCTACAGATAAATACATAAATAAATGTCTATTCTTTCTTCTCATTTTTGTACAAAAGATAGTGTATGTCAAAGAAACTTTATTTGAAGGACAGCCTTTAACTCTTCTAAATGTTTAACTAATAGGTTGATAACACTCATGCACAGCAACAGTAAGGACTTATTTAGAAGAGGTTCTGAATGAATTGGACATAACTTTCCTATGTTCATGTATGAATACACCATCAGTAAAACTCTACATCATGTACAGCCACAAGGATAGGATCCTAATTAGAATATGTACGTATAATGTGTCAAATACAATCTACTGTCATGTATATCTAAAAAGAACAAACAAAATAGTAATAATAATAAACAGAAGAGGTTTTATATCTTGTTAGAGCTGCAATTGTATTCAGTTTAGGAACAGAGGCATCTTTTTTAGTAACTTATGAAAATTTTGGACCCTCTCCATAGAAAAGCATATGTGTGTATATATATACAAAAATCCATATGTTATCAGAAAGTTTCATCACTTACACAAATTACCTACAACAAAAACATCAAAGAAACTAAGATTCAGGGAAGCCGATTTGCCAAGAATCATATAATGTTACTAAATGGTAGAGTTAGAATTCAAAGTTGGTCTGCTTGATTCCAAAGCTCATGCCCTACCCTCAGTATAAGAGATCCTTCTGTCCTCTTCCTCCTTGCTACACACTGCTGTTCTTAGAGCCCCTCATAGGGGAGAAAGGGCAAAGTAGATGGAGTCAGACTAGCAGCTCCTGGATTCTTCCACACTCACTATCTTGGTGAAATCCAACCTAGTGTTATGACTAATCTGGGCTGTTTTGAGAACCAGTTTTACCTCCTTAAGCCTTTTACCTAGAAGGTGATCTAGGACTGAGAGTAAAAGACACAGGAAAATAAGATGGAGACAAAATTGCTAATATGTTTAGTCTCAATATCCTACATATAGGAATTTAATATAAAAAGTGATAGTGTCTTCCTGTAAGACAACTGGTATCCTAAATTTGATAGAAAATGCAAGGGATAAATCAAAGATTGGATTCGTGATGTCCCTAGTTTAAACAATTCTCTTTTCAAGAAACAATATCAAAATGATAGAAGAGTAACACTGAATCAAAAGTCAAACTCTGCCTTTTCTGTGATCAAATCACCTAATACAGAACTTAAAGATTTCTTTTCCCTCTGGAGGAACTCAACCTGAAATTCCACAAATGTGGGACCTCACTGTTAAATTTTTTCTTTCCTTATAAATTTAATGATGCAACCATCATTTGTTACCTGACTGCCATAACCTGCTGAGCTTGAAGGAAGCACAGAAAGTGAGTCATAGCTAGTGAAAGGGTAATAGGAGGAGGGATATGTGGGGCACTAGGGTCTGGAGAGCAAGGGTGGCCTGTACCATTCACCAGGCCTTTCTGGAGAATGGTACAGAGAAGCAGGACAAAGATGTATGGGTGTTGACTTTTATCAATCACTTTTTCAACATATATAATCTGTTAATGTATTGAATTATGTTGCTATTCAAATAATAAATCAACTTTGAATTCCTAGAACCAATACAACTTTAATGTATATATATATATTTTTTAAATGGCTAGATTCTACTTTCTAATTTTTGTTTAACATTTTTGCATTTCTGTTCATGAAGGAGAATGACCTGTACTCTTTTTTTTTTTTAACAGGTTATTATTCTTGCAAGGTTTTGGCATCAGGGCCCTTCTGTCCTCATAGAATGAGATGGAACTATTTCTATTTTTTTTAATTCTATGAAAAAAAATTTCTATAAGATTAGCTATATTTCTTTCTTAAATGTCTGAAAGAATTTACTAGGGAAGCCATCTGGCTTGGAGTTTTCCACACAAGATAACTGTTATTTCCAGTAATTTTTAAGTAGCTAGAGGACTAAATAGTATTTTATTTCCTGTGTCAGTTTTTATAAGAATGTATTTCTCAAAGAGCCAGGCATGGTGGCATATGGTTGTAATTTCAGTGACTCCAGCAACTGAGGAGGATCACAAATTTGAGGCCAACCTCAGGAATTTATCAAGACCCTGTCTCAAAATAAAAGGACTTAAAATTAATGTCCAATACATGACCAGTGTAACTCTACATCATGTACAATCACAAGGATGGGAAGTTATATTCCATGTATGTATAACATGTCAAAATACATTCTACTGTCATGTATAACTAAAAGAACAAGTAAAAAAATGACAAACAAAATAAGGGACTGGAGATGTGGCTCAGTGATAAAGCCCTCCTGGGTTCAATCCCAATAACCTAAATAAATAAAGTTTTCCAAGAACTTGTCCATTCATCTGAATTTTTAAGTGACAAATTTGGTAATAATATCAACTATCTTAATTTTAGCAAGATCTTCAGTGATATTCTACTTTATGTGCCTTATAATGATAGTTTATATGTGTACACTTTCTCTTTTTCTTTTCTCTTCTATTAATAATATTATTATTAGGGGATCATTAATTCCATTAGATTTTTCAAAAAATCAACATTTAAAATTTGTTGATTTTCTCTGTTATTTTTCATTTTATTATTTTTTTACTCTTTATTATTTCAGTTATTCTACTTTCTTAGTTTAATTTACTGTTCCTTTTCTAATTTTTTGAGATGGAAACTTAATTAATTTAAGACTTTCTTCTCATCCCACACTGGAGATTAAACCTAATGGCCCTTTTCCATTAAACTACATCCCCAGGCCTTAGTGAAACACTAAGTTCTCATTACGTTGCCAAGGCTGGCCTCAAACTTGTAGTCTTCTTGCCTCTGCCTCACAAATCACTGGAGTTATAGAGGTGCACCACTATGCCCGACACTTTTTTAAAAATATATTCATTTAAGAATAAAAATTTTACTCTAAAGCATGACCATAACTTATTTACATATTTTGTTTGATATGTCATATTTTCACATTATCATTCCATTTGTAAGATTTCCAAGTCTCAACTGAGTTTCCTTCTTTGATTCATGGGATATTTGAATACTGTTTTAGTCAGCTTTTTACTGTTGTGACCAAAGAAAAAGAACAATTTTAGAGATGGAAAAGTTTATGTTGGGGCTCATGGCTTCAGAGGTCTCAGTCCATAGATGTCTGACTCCATTGCTTGGAGCCTGAGGTGAGGTAGAACGCCATGGCAGAGAGCGTGACAGAGGACAGCAGCTGAGAACATGGCACCAGGAAGCAAAGGGAGAGAGTTCTCACTGTAGACAAAATATAAACCCCAAAGTCATACCCCCAATAACCCACCTCTTCCATCCGTACCTTACCTGATCACAGTTAATCCCTATCAGAGGATTAATGCACTGATTAATCAGGTTCAGGTCTCATAACCCAATCATTCACCTCTAAATTTTCTTACATTGTCTCACACATGAGCTTTGGGTTTTGAGGGAAATCATAACAAATATGTATTACTTGATTTCTAAATATTTGGAGAATTTCTAATTATTTTGCTATTGATTTGTAGCTTAATATGGAACTCTTTGAAATTTTGTATTCAGAAGTTGTTAGATACATTGTTCTATTATATAAATTAGATCCATTTATTCATTAAGTTTTCCCAATTTTTTGTATCCCTACCAATGTTTATTTCTTCTATATGTTACTGGGGAAAAAATTGTTCAAATCTTCCACTATAACTGTGAGTTTGTTCATTTCCCTTTTCATATTATCAGATTTGGGCTTATATATTCTGAAGCTACATTATTAGGTTCAAGTAAACTTGAATTATTTTATCTTCTTAATGGGTTAACACTTTAAAATGTTCTTCTCATTTCTAGGATCATAGCCTAAAATCTATTTTTTTCTGAGTTTTTATACCCAATTTATCCTTCTCAATAAGAAGGATACACTTGTGGGTGTTTTTCTATTCATTTTTGCTTTTTGATTGGAGTCTTAAGACAGATCACATTGGATGAAATGACTCGTAACTGGGTTTATATCTACCTTGTTGGCATTTGTTTTCCCATTGTCCCTCTTCTGTTTTCCTTTTTCTTTTGTTCTAAATTATTCAAATACTTATCCTATATTTTTTTCTATTACAATTTTTAGTGTGAAGTATCTATATGTGGTTTCCTTTTGATTTATACTACTGGGTTTTAAAATGTTGTCTTGAATCTAGAGTTTGATATCTTTAATTCATTTTGGACAATTTTCATCCTTTATCTCTTGAAATATTGTTTCCAAATCATGCTGTTTCTTTTTCAGGTATTCAAACTACATGTGTGCTTGCCCTTGTCACTTAGTCTTATGCCTTCAATGCTTTTTTGTTTTCCTCTGAATTTTTCATACCATTTTTTTAACCTTTCATACTTCAGCCTGGATATTTCATGTTCGTCCTTTCAAATGACCGATCACTTCTTCAGATGACTCAGACATGTTGTTAAGCCATCCATTCTGTCTTTAATTCCAAGGCATTTGGGGGAGTAGTTAAGAGGGTTATTTTTCCAGTTCTAGAGTGTCTTGGAGTCCTCTTCTCCTTGGAAAACCCCCAAACCCAATTTTTATCTCCCCAACACTGTGAGAAAGCTCTGTTTTGGCAACTTTACCCCTTTGCCATCTCTTTTTGATCAGTGAATGCCTTGATAAGTGATTTGGACTCATTTCTCTGCAGGATTTTGGCCTCTCACATTTGTGCTGCCTCTGCAACCCTAAACTCCATTGTTTGTGGGGGGGGGCGGGGGTGTACCCATCCATGAGAAACTAATGACAGCTCTGCTCAAATTTTCTGCCTCTTAGAAGTCATTTTCTGCTTGGTTCTTTGGGCTCTGGGTCCTTGCTGCTTAAGAATCAAAGAGAAATTCCTTGAAGGGAAAGCATTTTAGACTGCCAAGCTCACCTCAGTGGGTTTCCCTTCTCTCCAGAATTTTTTCCCATCTTGGTTATTTCATACCTCTCTCATATGAAGGAAAAAAAAAAAAAGCCTGCACGTATTTCTGTTTCTGAAATTCAGTTTCTCTAGCCATCCCTCCTATCTCCAAGTGAGAAATTTAATTAGCTAAACACTAGTCCTGACATTACTAGAAGCAGAATCCCAAACTAGTCTTCTACATTTCATTTCACAAATACCTGACACTGTAGGACACTGTAGAGCAAAGGGTCTTGATCTAGAAGACTAGGTACAGTTCAAGAGGCCCATGAAGTCCTGAAACTGTATGAAAAATTATGTGAATGTCTTCAAAAATTTCCATAACCCCAAAGAGTTAAGAACCACTGCTGTTAAATATCCACAAGTACTTAATTTGTATTAAATGTTAATTACCTATATTAAATAACTAATTTATTAAACACTTTATTTTTTATTGGTTCTTCTTGGTTATACATGAAAATAGAATCCATTTGGATAAAATTATATAAGCATGGAAAATTATCAAATTCTAATTAGGACCTAATTTTCTTGTGGGTGGGCATGATGGTGGGATTCACTTAGGTATTTTCATATATGTACATAGGAAAATTATGTTAGATTTATTCTACTGTCTTTCCTATTCCTATCCCCTGCCCCCTTTCCTTTCATTTTCCTTTGTCTAATCTAATGAATTTTTCTTCCCTTCCCCTCCTTTAGGGAAAACATTCAAACTTTGGTTTTGGGGGGATTGGCTTATTTCACACGTAGCATGACAGTCTCCAGATCCATCCATTTACTGAAAACACTTACTTTACCACAATGCTGCCAGGTATTGTCTCAGAAAATACTAGGTTTTAAATACTTTTTAGTTCTAACCCAATAAATATTTTTCCTGTATGGTGTTTTTCCTACCATTAATAATAACATCATTATAATAATAACCATAGACCTCTTTAACATTTTAATGAAGTTTATTTCTATAACCATAGTCTAAATTAAAGAGAAATCTTCCCATGCCATGGCAGTGGGTCTATAGTGCATCATTTAAGGGTTGTTTTCTATCAAATTATTTTTTTCACAGCTTATAATGATATATCTTTTGCATTATTACTATGGATCCACTTCAAACTCATACCTTTTGAATAGGTATCACAGAGTTTTGTTATAGAAAATATATTATGCACAAACCTGTCTTTATCTCCTTCACACTTGGAAATTACTGAAAAGGATTAGGTCTTAGATTGTGAATCCACTGAAAATTAGCAGATTCCTCAAAACAGGATGCTAAAACAAGCTAGGAAAGGTTTCCACAGTTTGTGTCCTGAAAAATGAAACATTCAGAAGAAGACTGAAAGTAAAATATATATATATTGTGCATGTCTTTGCTAGTTCCAAAATGTAATAATGTCTTATAGCCCTTGCCTTGCTCTGACCAGTCTGTCTTCCCAGACCCCTGACCTCAGCTCACGGATCAGGTGAGATCCTGCTTTGGACAAATCTATCCCTTCCTCATCCACCTCCACTTCTTCTGCATAGGATGTCTGCCTACCCTTCCTGCACTCTTGCCCCACCAGACCACCCAACTGGAGCCTCAGTGGACTTTGCCCCTGAACCAAGAATATAAAGGGAGCCAGGAAGCTATGATAGTAGCACTGAGACAGTGCCTAGCACATAGTAGGTACTCAAAGGACATAAGAATGAAAGGATAAATGAATGAAAGAAATGAATGAATATGAGAAGCAGCCAAGGAAAAGGTTAAACTCAGGAGCTGACTATGGGGTCAGTGGCTCCTACTCTCCTCCTTACTCAAAATCTTCTCTCTGCTAAAATCCCTTCAGGCCTCTGTGAGTTCCATTCCTAGGATTTGCTCCCTTACAAATGTCATGGCCTCCTGGATCTGGGGAATTTCAGGATCCTAATTTCTGGAGCTAGCTCTCAATTGGTCCTGGGATCAGTTCTCATGGCTGGCTTTGATTCCATCCAGTGCTTACTCTGGCTTCTTAGCAGCTGTTTCAGATATAGAATTCATTTCTTAAACACAAATTGTTTCCTGGAGTTATGCTTAGTTCTCTAGAGGTTTCACTATGAGGCTTTCCCAACGTAGACCAAAGACAAGCACTCAACCTACACTAGGGAGCTGGAATAATAGAGGCTTAATTAATAATTTTAAAAATAAATCCCTCTGGGTCTACTCAGAGAAAATTATGTGACTGCAACCAGAGAGTAGAATTGAAGATGAATAAGATGTGAAGCTTATTTTCAGGAACTTTATTGCTTTTATACCACATCAGAATTTGTTAGAATTCTTTTGATTGCAAACAACAAATGGAATTTTTTAAATTATATAACTGAATTACAGAAATTATGACCTGATAAAAATCAAACTAGTATTCTATCTTGAACTCTTCTCAGTCTTCTTCTTGGTCTTCTCCAAGTCACCAGGAATCTGACTGTTGGTGGCACCCAGGCTCATATCATCCAGCTTTATCACCAGACATGACCTAAGAGAAAACAGTCCCAGAAAAAGGTACAGACCAATTAATCTTGGCTCAGGCACCCATTCTCAGAAATTAGCTATGACCAATGAGATCGATAGTACAATTGGCTCAGCTTCACCAGATACCCACCTCTGGCTGGTCAACATTGACCAAAGGACTGAGAACTATAAGAACACAGCAGTTCTCATTCAAACTCTATGTTGAGAGTTACTTGCAGTAAACATCCCCTGCTACTCTCATAAGACCCAATTCCTTCCACTGTGGAACACTATATACCAAAGGCACTTCCTAAAAGAACTGTTTATTTCTCAGTGGGCTGTAACATTTTTCAGCTCTGTGTAGATGTCTTTGATGCAGAGGATAGTCTGGATCTTTTCTTTGTGAAAATTCCTCTATCCTCCAAATCTGCTATCTGGATAGAGACCATCTGGTCTAGGATACAACACAGGCAGGTTCAAATCTGTGTTCTGACCTTGGGAATGAAACATAATCAGCTAGTGCAGTTAGCTTTGTGTGCAAAGGTCCACTTTAAGCCCTTAGGGGGTCTATGGACTCTGGTGAAGCCCGTGGATGACAAGAGTCAGAGGATCCAAGCTTTAGACCAACCTTTTGTCTTCCCAGGCCAGATGCTGCTGACCAGGCCATCTACCTTCCTTCCTTCCTTCCTTCCTTCATTCATTCTTCTTTTTTTTAATTTCTTTTTGCCTGCTGGGGATTAAACCTAGGGCCTTACACATGCTAGGCAAGTACTCTACCACTGAGCTACACCCCAGTCCACAAGGTTACTTCTCATGAGACTCAGGTTCAGTACTTACTTTCCTACATCACAGGGCACAGATAAGATAATGGAGACGAGCACATACACTTGAGCTATGAAAAGGCCATGCACACCTAAGGACACTGTTAATACAGGCCTGCCTATAGTCTCCGCCAGAGCTTCTCAGGCTAACCCAGTGGGGTTAGCTTTATACCCAGGAAGCTCCCTTCATTTTTAGGCCTCAAACCCATCTGTTCTGCCTATGGCTGACTAAATCCTTCTGATCCTTGGGATTTGGGGTGGGGATTAGATACCCACCCTTAAGCTTAATCTGAAGTGGGCTAAGCCTAGTCACTGCTGTTCCTGGGGTGTAGGAATTGGTCCTTGGCTAAGAGCAGGCTCCCTGCCATTCCAGGACTTTCCGCTTTAGAATGAGCAGAGAGTAGGAGGATGGGGGAGAAAGGAAATGTCTCCCATCTGTTCAATCTACAGGACAAAGGAAGATCACATTTCTGACAAAAATGTTACCATGGGATAATGACAAGTTTTAACTTTCATCAATAGGAAAAACTCTAGACTGGGAAACAAGGGACCTGTTTGGAAACAAGTTCTCCTGTTGATTTAACCACTAACTAGCTATGTTACTCTTGAGACTACAATTTCACCTTTTCTCATCTACAAGATAGAATGATTGGATCAAGTAGGTTCTCCTTCCAGCTCTACTATTTGATGATCTGGGTGCCTGTGCACAGAAATGAGTGGGGTGATGGAGAAGAGAGATAGAGAAACTCCATCCAGATGTCATTCCTGACCTTCACAATTAATCCTTAGGGGGTAGGGCCCAGATTTTTTTTTCAAAGGATGTGAGTCAAGCATTATCTGCAGACTAAATAAAACATATTTCACAGATATATGTACTATACTATTTTCAAATCTACACAGGGGCTAATTGATTAAATATCAATTCATTTTTTTTAAATCCTCATTATAAGATATTTTCAACCAACAGATGTCAAAACCACAACTATCATCAAGGGGGCATCTTGTTTGGTTGGTCGGTTGGTTGTAATGAGTACTCTTCCAAAGTGGAGAACCACTAAAGAGGAAGAAAATTCATAGTATGAAGATTAGGAGATAAGGTAGGCTGACCTGCAAGAGCCACAGCAAAGGATTTCTTTGTCTTCCAGTCTCTGTGCACTGAGCTGTGTGTGGTGGGGGGGGGGGAGTAGGGGATGGAGAGGGGAGTGAAGAGGGGTGGGGGGAGTGGGGGTGAGGGGAGGCAGGGAGCGACTGACTGTAGGGAGAGGAGGTGGAAGGAGGAGAGTGAGATGGGCATTTATTTACCTGACTCTCCACCTTCAGGGTGGCCTTAGGCTGACCACATTCCTCCAACCTAAGAGACCATTTCTTTTGACGTATGAGATTTTGGGTGGTAACAACCATGCTCTTAACACCTCAGGTACTGCACTAACCCTTGTATTTTTCCTATAAACTGCTTATACCACTGTAAATAATCCCTTAGTCTTTGTCAAATTATCCTTAATTGAATGTGGCATTTTTTTTCCTCCTAGAATCTTGACTGATAGTGTCTGATCCTGTTGGGGGTGGGCAATGTGATGACCTAGCAGGGAAGTTTTATGAAGGAGAAAAAGCTAGGGGAAGAAGGGTGGAGAGTGGGACATGGGGGAAACAGCAGGAGACCCCCCACACACACATAATCATCCTCTTTTCTGAGCTCTCAGGACTCTCTATTTACCTCTGCCAAGCACTTTCATATTCATTGGTATTTATCTATTGACTTTTTGTTTATTTGTTTGTTTGGTACTGGGGATTGAATCCGGGGGTACTTTATCACCAAGCAATATCCCCAGCCCTTTTTATTTTTTATTTTGAGACAGGGTCTCATTAAGTTGCTGAGACTAACCTTGAACCTGTGATCTGCTGCCTCAGCCTCCTGACTCACTGGGATTAAAGGCATGCACCGCTATGCTTGGTTCCCATCTGTTGGCATTGCTATGTCTCCACTACACTCTTGAGTCCCCTAAGGGCAGGAACCACATCCCATTAGTGGTTTTGCAGTCACAAAATCAAATTCAGCATAGATCCTTAGGAAATATTTGTTGAGCTTTAATTTGAGGCAACAGTTTTAAAAACAAGTGGCATATGGCCTGCATAGGTGGCATCTGCCGATGCTGCTGGGTGTTCCTGGGACCTGTGGGTCCTGGAACATATCTCCTTTCCCACAGCACCACATGAGATGAATGAAGAAAACTGCACTATTCATGTGCTGGGGGGAGCCAAAGCCTACGAGAGAATGTGTCAAAAAAAAAAAAAACCTTTTGAAGGAAGTTATGACTGTGACACAAATTATTAAAACCTCAAAGCTCAGAGAATTACCCTCAGTCTTCCAAAAGGTTTTACAGGGAAACTTTGTTTTTACTTTAAAGTATCACCTTCTAAATTATTCTTTCTTATTTCAAGTCACATAATTTAGAAGGAACTGGGGACAAGGCATATTAAAAAACTTTTGTGCCAATATTTTATGGATTCTAGACAAGATGGACCTGTCTGAGAACGGTGACTGTAAGATGTGGTGCTTCAGAAGAAACGCTGAGATGCTGAAGGACAAAAGCGTTCTCCAGACAAAGCTATGCTCATTGCCAGTCCAGTCATGTTATCTGAGCAGGTCCTCGGCATTGGTTGAGATGGTTGGCAAATGGAATACCAATGTCCAGCACAATGACTTTCCACTGGCTTCAGGGTTGGAACTCAGATCTGAGAGACATACAACTAAATTCAACATCTTTTTTATGATAAAAGCTTCTTTTTAAAAATAAGAATAGAATGAAACTTATTTGATTTGAAAACAGTTTATCAGCCAAAAACTATAGCAGATATCATCTTTAATGTGAACTGCTAAATGTATTCCTTCTGAGATAAGAACAAGAAGAGAAGGGTGCCTGCAATTACATCTATTCAACGTTGTTCTAAAGGTTCTAACCAGTTCAGGAAAAAAAAATCAAAATTGCAAGTATTAGAGAAACAAAACTGCCATTATTCACAGATAAAACAACCTGTCATAGAAATCTAAATAATTCTACAGACAAATGGTTTTTAACTTAATAAAGGTGTTGGCAAGGTTGTTAGTTACAAAATGAGTACATAGAAATTAGTTGAGTTTTGATATATTCAAAAACAGAAAAAAGCTAAATACCATTTATGATAGGATTTTTAAAGTACCATAAAAATGTGTGAGGCCTACCTACATAAAAATAATTATAGAAACTTTATCAAAATACATTAAGAATATCTACTTAAATGGATATAAGTATAATGTTCATTCAAATTGATCTATTGATTTAATACAGTTCTGATTTTAAAATTTCAAAAAAGCCTATACATAGTCTGAGGTACTTGATAAGGTAATGCACAAATTAATATGGGAATGCAAAGAATCTCCAGGATGCTCTTATAGAATATGGTAAGAGAATTTCCCTGACAGATATCAAGAAAGCCCAGAAAAAGGCCCATCTACATGTAGACATTTGACATATGATAAAAACAGAGGGCTAGGGATATACCTCAGTGGTAAAGCATTTGTCTAGCAGGCACTAGGCCCTGAGTTCAACTCTCAACACACATACACACAGAGCCATGCAGGTCAGTGAGGAAAAGAAGAATTTTTCAATAAACGGTAGCTATAGTAATCAAGTATCTATGTGGGAGGGAAATATGAATATGAAATTGGATCCCTACCTCTTACCATCAACAAAAATGAACTCCAGGTGTATTAAGGCCCTAAATATCAAGTCATTAGAAGGAATAGGAGAACATCCTATTACCCAGGCTAGGGAAGGATCAAATAAGACATCAAAAACACTAACCACAAAGTAAAATACTCACAAATTTACTGACATGGCCCCAAAACATCTTAAAAGATAATAAAAAGAATAGGAGATATTTGTAACACATATAACCAACAAAAGACACATCTAGAATCTATAACAAACAGTTTGTATGAAAAAGACAAATAACTGGATTTTAAAAATGGGCAAAATAGTTAAGCTGACACTTTAGAAAATGTCCAAATGGCCAACAAACAGAAAAAGCTCATTGGTCACTAGTAAGTGTGTTATTTTAGTCAGCTTTTTTATTTTGATGACCAAAATATCTAACAAGAAAAATTAAAGGAGGAAGTTCATTTGGGGGCTCATGGTTTCCCAGGTCTCAGTCCAGAGATGGCCAATTCCATTCCTTGGGACCTGAGATGAGGCAGAACATCATGTAGAAGGTTAGAGAAAAGCATCTGGGACATAGTACCAGGAAGCAGAGAGAGTTCCTCAATAGAGACAAAATATATACCCCAGAGGTATGCCCCAATGACCCACCTCCTCCAGCTACACACTACCTGCCTACAGTCACAGGTAGGGAGCAATTAGGGGATTAATGCACTGGTTAGGTTAAGGCTCTCATAAGCCAATGATTTAACCTCTAAACTTTCTTGCATTGTCTCATGTGTGAGCTTTTGGGGGACATCTCACAAAACCTTAACATGCATTAAAACTACAATGAGCTACAAATACAAACATAGCAGGTAAACAAAAATTTACAAGTCAGATAAAATTGAGTGTTGGCAAATGTAAGAAACAATGGGAACTTGCACACACTGCTAATACAGAATTGTAAAAGGAACCAGTTTGAAAAACACTTGGTACTGCCTAATGAGGTTGACTGTGCATATGTCCTACAACCCCAGCAACTCCACCCGTTTTAGTCAGCTTTTTTGCTGCTGTGATGAAAGGACCTGACCAGAACAACTGTAGAGGAGGAAAGGTTTATTTGGGGGCTCACCGTTTCCAAGATCTTAGTCCACAGAAGGCTGGCTCCATTCCTCAGGGCTTGAGGTGAGACAGGACATCATGGTGGAAGAGTGTGGCAGAGGGAAATAGCTCACATGATGATCAGCAAGGAGAGAGGGGGACGGAGGTGGGGAAGAGAGAGACTCCACTCTCCAGATACAAAATATATGCCCATAGCTCTGCCCAAATTCAACCACTTTCTCAGCCACACCCACCTGCCCCCAGTTACTACTCAGGTAAACCCATCAGATATTAATTAATTGATTTGGTTAAGGCTGTAACCCAACCATTTCTCCTCCAAACCTTCTTGCATTGTCTCACACATGAGATTTTGGGGGATACAGCATCTAAACCATAAGAATATATACTAGGAAAACTCTTTTGTTTAGCAGGAGATAGCCTTACAGAAGAACACAGAGCTGTATATTAAACATAATATTTAACAGAAGAAACAAATCACCAAAGAAAATGTATTCTATTTTTATTTGAAAAAGAATCCAAAAATATACAGAATTAAATAATAGTGTTTATGGATGTCCACGTAAGTTATGGTTATTGATTGCTGCCATAACAAACCATGCAAAAACTTACTATCTTAAAACAACAATGATTCTATTTGCTCACTATTCTGTGGATCAGGGACTTGCACAAAGCACACCAGGAACAGCTTATACCTGTTGTACAATTTCTGGAGATTCATTCAGCTGAGTTGGCCCAAATGTCTGGAGACTGACTGGAACCATTTGACTGGGCCATAATAAGGGTACTTGGTTTTGGCTCTTAGCTGGGATCCTGAAATCTCCTCCATGTGGCCTCTCCAAGTGGCTAGGTTGGACTTCCCCACAGCATGGTGGTCTTAGGGTTCTAAGAAGAAATATTCCCGAAGAACCTATCCCAGTGTGTTAAATCTTATTAAATCTGTTTGCATCACACAAACAAAAGAGTTGGCAGAGGGGTTTTCCAGAATCTAGCAGACAGGAGAATGATGCTGTACACTGCAAAAAGCTCACTTCCTCACCACACTACCTACTAATGAAAGTAAAACTCTAAATTCTCTTGGCTAAAGCAAGTCATATGGACCAACCCAGAAATCACTGTGGGAGAAGATTTCACCAGGACAGAATAGAGCTATGGTTCATTCAGGCAGCCACCACATCTGGTGAAGAAAGAAAATGATGTTCTCAAAAGTAGCGGTTACTATGCTTTTCAAATTTTTTCTATATTTTCCTATGCTTTTCGAATTTTCTATATTAACTACCTATTGCTTTTAGAGTCATTAAAAGTTTATGGAGGTATAAATGAGAATCATGACTCCCACAAAACATTATCCAGGTGACTTGAAAAATCTTGGGTTCCTGTGAGGGATTCCTGTGAGGGATTGCAAAACCCCTGCACTTTGGCTTCACTTTGTCTTTCTGATTCTTTTCACTGTGGCTACCAGAAGTCAATTTCAGAAGTGCAAGGTCTCCTAGGCTTTTCAGAATAGTCTCTGATAAAAATTAAATCAGAACCATTTGAATTAGTTCTTGGACATGAATAGGACTGCCAAGCCCTCAATTCTGTGCTCAAATGGGAACTGTCAATCAGAACTGGAAGGGGCAAAAGGGACAAAGAGTGATGAATTGAGGTGTCTTGTAGCCTCTCTATTTTGAATCACAAGATACTGAGAATGTGGCAGTGTGGACTTTTTCTGCAGGTCATCTACAAATGTTTCTTCTCTGGAGTAAAATCATAATTGAAGGAAGTTAACTCCAAAGCCTCCAAAGTGTTAACTCCAATGGGAAGTTTTAGAGGAAGAGAAAATTTAAATTAAGACTCTGGTGTCCAACCTGCTGTCTCATCTTGTACAAACCACTCACCCTCTCCATGCCTTAGTTTCCTTGCATCTAAATCGGGGACATAATTATCCTGCCCCAGAGGGTTACTATAAAAACTAAATGAAATTATATATGTAAAATATTTATCACAGAGCCCAGCATATCAACAGCACTCAACAAACTACAGCTGTTACCACTGCCAGGACAGGCAAGGCACCAGCTGTGTTTGACGGATGCCTATCTAGGACCTACCATGGGCCAGAATGTACCCAAGGACTTCAGCTCTATTTCATTTCACATAGATTCCTTAAAGTACCTAAGAAGCAAAAATTATTGTCCTCATTCTACAGTTGAACAACAGAAGACTTGTGGTTCTCTGACCTGAACAAAGCTATAGAACACCTGAATAGCAGAACCGTAGTTGAAACTAAAGCTGTTTCTAAGGTCTCCTTTCCTTACACACTCTGGAGAGAGGGTGGGCAGAGGTGCTTACCTGAATTTGAGGACATAAGAGGGCTGTACACTTCAAGAAGACTCTGCCCCGCAGCCTCACTGAAAGCAAAACTCTCAAATCTGTGATGTGAATATATATAAATAACAAGTACCATGGAAAGCATGGAATCAGAAACCTGACAAACACTACAATTATCCTGTAAATTATGGTTATAGTGGCCAGGCCTGAAGACTAAGCATTGGTGCAGAAGGGGCTTTGAAGCATGAGAGCCATTCCTGGACCTACTCATCCTGGGAAAAATGCTTCATGGGTCATCTTGAACTCTTGAAATGCTTGCGTTGACTTTGGACGTGATACCCCTTTCCGTACTCTGGGATGGAGCAGAGAAAGGAGCAGAGGGCACACGGGAAGGTAAGATTCCCCCCTCGCCTTCTGGAGAAGGAGATGAATTGCTTTCCAGGATTCCAGGCCCACCAACTCACATCAGGTCAGTGGGTCCATTCCTAGGATGCACTTTACGAGAAAGAAATCTTTGGGGGACAAAGCTGGGTACAAATAAATAAAACAGTGTGTTCAGGCTGACCTTTTTTCTTCCTTGGCTTCTTCTATATTCAGTATAACTTCACTGGCAATATTGAGCTGGAAGGTAAGAAATGTAGGCAGTTTGCCAAAGTTCGAAATTTTTGTGAAACTTCAAGCTCACTCAAGTTCTTCTTCCTGGAGTTCTTTGTCACCTGATGTGCTCCTAAGAGTTGGAACCAGAGCAGATTAAACTGCTTCAAGTTGAGGGGCCTGAGTGACTTCCTGCACCCCATCTGCTGTCAAACACTCACCTGGGGAGAGAAATTGGAGAAAGCCATGTTCTCCCAGAGCTCTCAGAAACTCAACCTTAAAAAAAAAAAAAAAAGAAAAGAAAAGAAAATCATCCCAAACCAGGATAGGATGCATCCTAAACATGTCATTTAGGAATTTCACTTCCCACAATTCCTCACTCAGCCGTAAGCATTCCAGTCCTTATGCAAAGGAATTCAGGTGAATTTCCTCGGACCACGTTCTCCTTCAAGGAGCAGAGGTTGCATTTTTAGAACTAATAGGCTTCAGATTACACATCAGCAAGACTTAATATCCTCTGCTAATAATGATTCCAGTTTCTAATGAGTTTATTATTCATAGCAAAACATTGACTTTATTCTTCTACTCTCAAAAGCACTTGATTGATCTGAGTTAATGAAGCTACACAAACCTCCTGAGGGGCACCGAGAAAGCCAAGGAAGAAGAAGAGGAGGGGAAAGACGAACAAGGGTTGTCTGATGCCGAGATGCCCTCTTCAGTGTTCTGATAATGTTGTAGCATGTAAGTCGCACTATTATAGCCAATGAAACCCTGTGGAAGTTGATAAGTCATTTGTGGTGCAGAAATCACCATTGATAGTGATTAAAAATATTAGAGTCATAAAATACTTAGAGCTGAAAGGGTCCATAGAGATCATCTGATACAACTTGTCATTTTAAGACTGAAAGGCCGGCCGTTTACATCAGTGAGAGGGGAAAGAAGACCTGCTGACCCTGAAGTCTCCATCCAGGTTTTGGTAATGACCAGTTGGGACCTATGATGTTCCCTGAAGTAGCAGGGCCTGTGCCCAAAACAGCTTTCACCAGGACCAGGGGTCCAGACTCCAAGTGCATAGCAATGCTTCCTAAAAAATTGCATCTAAGCACAGCTCTGGCTTGGTTTCTGAATATGTTACCCGGTGACAAGTCTATTCCTATTGATACACTACATAGAAGGTGAGACTCTTTTGCCAAAGCACAGTTCCCAAGTGCATCCAGCTGTGCCTTGGCCCAAGTTCAGATTTCCACAGGACATCAGGAGATGAGAAAATGCTCCTTCTGACCCGACTCCCAGTGAGTTCCATCTCCTTCCAGCAATGTTTGTCAGCACCCTTTGCATAACACCTGCTAACATGCTGGTCCTCCCAGACCTTTCCCGTGGTCAGTTTTCATGGACTACACTACGAATATCTTTCCATGGAAGTTCACACTGCATAGATGAACATCATCTCTTTTAATGACTACATGGTATTTTGCTGCACGATATACTAGAAGGAAATTAACCAATCTCCATCTATTATTTCAAATTTATATCCTTTGTATTTAAAAACAATACAACAGTGAATAACCATACCAACATCTTTGTACATTTGTCTGATTATTTCTTTAGCATAAACTCTTAGAAGTAGAATTGCCCAGACAAAGAAAGTGGACTTTTAAAAGGCTTTTGATAGAATCTGCCTAAATTTTCCCCAGAAAAGTGGCATCAGGGCAGGCTCTGACCAAGATTTCTGGGTGGATCATAATGATGTCACATAGTTACCCTGTGATTGATTCTGTTTGATTCTAATGAGAGCCAATAGCCTCACAAACACTAGTTCATTTCCCAGAAGTTTGAAAACTCTGACAACTTTCCCTACACCATGATGGTTTTGAAGAAATAGGGCAGGCACCACTGGAAGCAATGAGATAAAATAATTTTCTTCATTATGTATCTTAATTTTGATGAAGATATTTTCTTCTTGTAAATTTTCAGTTTTGGATAGTGGCTCTTTCTGCATGGCAAACTTATAGATTAGGGTGATTCTTATTTTGCTTATTTGTATTTTCCAATATTTTAAAACTATTCAAATAATACTAGAGCAGTTTCTCAACCTCAGCACTATTGACATTTCAGTCCAGATAATTCCTTGTTGTGGGGCTGTCTCATGCACTATAGGCTACTTAGCAGCATCCTAGGCCTCCACCGAGCTTCCAGGAGCACCCCCAGCTGTGACAACCATAACTGTCTCTGGCTATTTCCAAATGTCTCCTAGGGAATCAAAAGTGCCCCTAGTTGAGGACCACTCTGCTAGTTTGATAATATGAGAAGTAGTAATAAATGCTTGCAGTGCCCTGTGACACAACCCCCAGTGTTCAGAAGTGTTATCTTGTTGATTCTTCTCAACAGTTCTTTGAGGTGGGTACTATTATTATACTCATTACCTATAAAGAACTGAGAACAGAATGCTTGAGTAACTTCCCTAAGGTCATAAAGCTGGAAAACACAAGATCCCAGATTGGAACCAATCATTTTTCTGCAGTTAGCTCCCATTAAAAGTTTCTTTTAAAAAAATTTCTTCTTAGCCATTTTTTTCCAGAAAATCTTACCATATTTGCAAACACATACAACAATGCAATGATACCCATATGCTCATCTAATAAGTTTAATAACTATCAAGTTTTTGCCATTCTTATCCATCTGTCCTTTTTTTCTTTTTGTTCTTTATTGTTTTGTTTCATTCCTTCTCCCTTTCTTTCTTTTTTCTCTCTCCCTTCCTCCTTTCTCTCTACTGACTTTCTATTTTATCATTTCATCTCTTACATAGTTGTAAAAATGATGACTACTTTTTTACATACCCATAATGCCTTTCACATCTAAAAATAATAATGATTAAGGGGATCTAGAGGAAGGGAGGAGAGGAGGGCATGAGGAAGTACCAGAGAACAAAATCTACCAAATAATGCTATTTACATGTAAGAATATACCACAATGAATCATGTGTGTATGTGTGTGTATGTGTGTGTGATTATAATGCACTAATTAAAATAATAGTAATAATAATAGAAGGGAGATCAATAGCAAGCTGGTTGGGGAAGGGAAGACAGGAAGAAAAAGTAAGGACCTGGGGAATTAAATTGATCAAATTATGTTAAGTGCATGTATGAATATGGCAAAATGAATCCTACCATTATGTATAATTGTAATGTGCCAATAAATAAATTTATTTAAAATTAACAATTCTTGAATATCAATCCCTATTCAAATTTCCCTGATTATCTCAAAAATATTATTTTATATTTTGTTGTGACTTTTTTTTTTAAGATGGGGTCTTGCTATTGTTGCACAGGCTAGTCTTGAACCATGGGTTCAAGTGATCTTCCCACCTCAGCCTCCTAAATAGCTGGAAATACAGGTGTATGCCACCACACCCAGCTTTTTAAGTTAAAAATGCCTAGCTTTGAACATAAAATAAGAATGAAGGGGTGCTTTCCAGCATATTGTGAATCCTAAAGGAAGAAGTGGGTAGTCATTTTGTAGATCTCTCTATGGTTTGGGCTGCAGATGAAAGAAAAATACACAGTCCACATAAACAATAAAGACCCTATTGCTGGTTTCCAGATATAAGTCTTCACATGAGAAGGAACCTCCTTGAATTGTTAAAGTTAATTTTAATAACAGCAGGGAACTGGGCTTGGCTGTTGGGGTTCCTTGACTCAGCTTTTTTAGTGCATATTTATGGTTTCATTTTTGTTGATTTACTTCCTTTAGCCCATAAAAACCCTGACTCTTTCTTTCTGTTGTCCTTGAAATGCAGTGGAAATTCCTCATGAGCCTGTGGTTAAAGACTGGCCTCCAAGGGGGTGAAGACAGCACAAATTGGTAGTACTTTATTTGAGGACAGCAGAATGAAGAGGGGCAGGATTCTTTGGAGACCAATGGGAATTGTCGCTTCACCTTCACCCCACACTGCCACCTGCTGGCGTGGGTTAGGGTTAGCAAGCAGCTTTCCTATAGATGCAGTAACAAATTACTTCATACTTAGTGACTTCAAATAAGATACATTTATACTCTTAGAGTTACTGAGGTCAAAAGTCCAAAATCCATTTTACAGGTTGAAAATCAAGGTTTTGACAGAGCAGTCTTCCGAGAATTCATTTTTTCTTGCCTTTTCCAGCCTCTGAAGTGCACTGAATCACACTCCTTGGTTCATGGGTACCTCCTCCATCTTCAAAGCCAGCAGTGCAGCATCTTGCTTTTGGTGTCACATTGCCTTCTCGTCTGTGTCAATTCTCTCTCTCCTTCTTCTAAGAACTCTGGTTATAACAAAAGCTGACTTAGATAATCTCACTATCTCATTGTTCCTAATCACATTTGCAAAGTCCCGTTAACCATATAAAGTAGCATTGACAGGTGTGGGGAGTAGGACCTGAGTATTTTGGGGGGCCATTATTCATCCTACCACACTTTTTTTAAACACAGCTCATTCCCAGAGGAACACCATCTACATTCATTTGTTTATCAAATAGTCCTTCCATGAGGCAGGATTTGGTTTCCCCAGAAACAAACTCTAAGGCATTAAGTGAATAAAATCTGTTTGGGAGAGGATCTAGAAAGCACAGACAGGGGTTGGGTAAGTGAGACAAAGAGGGGAAGGAGGTCAATTCAGGGTCTGAAATACTCAGAAACAGGACAGTGGCCTCAATCATCCGGACCATAGACTGAAGAAACTGAGGTCTGATCCACCAACTCCCCATCTATCCTTGATTGAGGGCACCTTGAAAGCCATTAACCCTTTGACAATTCCAGCTTTCCCTGTCCTCAAAACCAATGTTCTACAGACCAAAAAAAAAAAAAAAAACAACTCAGAGTTATAGATGTTTTCAGCAGCTTAAGTGGGGAAGTGGATATCTAGGGATCTGACCAGGACAACAACAGAGTCTGCTAAGATCCCTGCTATAGGGGAGATGTTGACTATTCCCCAGAGGTGCAAGTGTTAAAAGACTTGGTCCTCAGGATGGCACTATCGGGAGGTGGCAGAAACTTTAGGAGGTAGGGTGGCTTAGTGGGAGGTTCTTAGGTCTTTGGGGTCATGCCCTCAAAGGAATATGGGACCCCAGTCTCTTCCTCTTGCTTTACTTTCTGGCTTATGAGGTGAGCAGTTTGCTCTTCCATGTGCTGCCTGCCAGGGCCATATGGCACGTCTACTAGAGCCCCAAAACAATGGGCCCACCCAATTTTGGACTGGAAACTCCAGAACTGTGAGCTAAATAAACCTTTTCTCTTAGAAGTTAATTATCTCAGATATTTTGTTACAATAAAGCAATATGGCTAACACATTCCCCTTTGCCAATGAGACTCATTTGTTCTTTCACCAAACATTTATTGAGTGTTGGCTTACTCTGGACCAGACAGCCCAGAATTGGAACTTACAAACAGATGAAGCCTCCCTGCACATGAGGGACTCACTCTTTATAGATATGTAAGGAGCTAAATTGTCATGCACTATGCTGAGTGCTATGTCAGAACTGTAAGTACTTGTGCCTGGTACACAAAGGGTATACAAAAAAAATAGACTTTGAAAAATAAAATACTATGAAACACAACAACCTCTTGTCTAGAGGAGTTCAAAGGAGAAATAAATGTCCTTCTCCATTGTTAAAGCCAGGCACCCAGATATGGCACTATAATAAAAGAGAATAAAATACCACAAACAGGGACCAGGGTCATCTGGCCTATGAACAGCAGATCCAGGAAAAGAACCCACATTTTCTGATTCCTAAGCCAAGATTGCTTTCCCTCTACACTACAGTCCCTGGGAGATGAGACCTAGCCCCAATCACAATGGCCAGAACAGGGTAAGAACCAGTGTCTCCATGAAATGGAAACAACATTTGCTTGAACCTGGGGAAGGAAAGTATAAACCATCACAGGAAAGATAAGGGGCTTAAGAGGAAAACCTAAAGATTTTGTGAATGTTTTGCTGCTAGAAGATCAAGTGGTCTAGATTTGTTTTTGCAGGGATTGCCATTTTCTTCCCCAATGCTCAGAGATGTCCTCAAACTGAAAAGAACGGAGAAATAGGCTCCTCTGACCTTTATACTAAACTAGTAGTTTCCGGAATAGAATTCACACACTCCCCAGGGCAAGTTCATGCCATTAATCAATATGCACGAAGAAAATGCTTGGGATGTACTGCTTCTACTTATCTTTAAAAATTAGAGTTCAATCATTGCACAAGACCCTGGGTTCAGTCCCCAATATTGAAAAAACAATTCAAGCTAAAGATGTGCTAATATTGAAAAATGGATTGATCCCGAGGATACCTTCAGAGGGTCATGCGCAAGGTAGCCTAAAGGGAGAATGGACAGTTGCACATTCTTTTTCACATTCTCTTTATTCTAACACTGTGCAGTTTATGCATGACCAGGTAAATGAATTTATGGATTCTATTATATAATGTAAACTAACCTCACAAAATGATCAAAAGGCTAAAAAGGATTCCTACAATGAAGGCTTATATTGAAAATAATACCAATGATGCAAGCACATGTCAATAAGAAAAAGACAAAGTCCACACTTCTGTCTGGGGACAAGGTCTTTGTTAGCCACATTATGCAATTAAAAACAATGATGAGCTAATCATGTCTGCCAAGAGATTGACTTCAAAATTCTGAAGTTATCAATACTATCTGAACTGTGAATCTACAGCTATTATCATAAATACTGAACCTCACCTTAATATTATACCTTCATACTATGGTAGTATGAAGCCATCACAATTAGCAAGAAATTTTTTAAACACTGTCTATATTACTTTGTATATTTTTAAAATATAGTAAGGGCACTGAAACAATTAGGAAAACATCCTGATTACTGAGGGGCATATATACAATCCATTAGCTCAGTGCTTTGTTTCTGATAGTGGCACCATGCGAGACATTAGAGGACTAATTAATATGCACTGAATTAATGACTACCCTTTCAGATGACAACCACAATAAATTAGGATTAGGTTGGGAGCATAGAAGTCAAGCAAATAAGTTAGACAGAGGAATAGTGTTACTTATAACAAGAAGATAGACAGATGGGCAGACAACACAAAGAGAAACAACTGGCACCTTCCATATCAAGGATATTAACTAGGTTTCCTCAGAAATTTACACAAAGATTATGTGGTAATCTGAATGGCTAAAATTTTAAAAACTGTTAATACTAAGGGTTGGCAAAGATGTGGAACAACTGAATAGCCATGCTCTGTGTTAACTAGTTAGCTACTTTGGGAAAGCAACCATATCTAAAGCTGAAGAGATGCATAACTAGGACCCAGAAATTTATCTTTGAGACATATATGCAACAAAAGTGCCTATTTCATGAAAAGACAAACACTACTCACAATAGTCCAAAACTGAAAACAATCCAAGTATCCATCAATAGTAGCATGGGTAAATAAATTGTAATTTAAACAATGAAAATGAAGGAACTATTGATATGTGACACAAAATATATGAATCTCACAAACATAATGTTCAGCAAAAAAATGCCAAAACAAGGAGTACTTACAGAAAAAAAGTAACAGAAACTTGCCAAGACACAGAAGAGCTTAAAGCAAAAGGAAAAGTCAGAAAAACTGATAGTGATGATTAATTTTTTGTTATTTATTTATTTTTTAGTTGTCGTTGGACACAATACCTTTTATTTTATTTATTTATTTTTATGTGATGTTGAGGATTGAATCCAGGGCCTCACACATGCTAGGCAAGCGCTCTACCACTGAGCCACAACCCCAGCCCCATGATGATTAATTTTATGTCAACTTCTCCAGGCCACAATAGTTTGTGACACATCATTCTAGATGTTCTGTGATGGCATTGTTTTTTTTTTTTTAGATAAGATTAACATTTTAAAAAGCATATTTAAGTTAAGACACCAGAGTACAGGAATGGCTCCCTAAATAATTATTATGAGAAATGGACAGATCATTTACAACAAATGACTCTTAAATTATTCTGTAGCTGTCTATGTCAATATGATGCTTTCTATTTTCCTGAAATTTTATAAACCCAGTAGTACATACAGTAGATTTCAGTCTCTCATAAGACATCTTGTGCTGATGGAGATAGGCCATTTGTTGTATCAATGTCCAAGGCAAAGGAAAACCTGAGACACAGAGGGACTTCCCGTGCACTGGTAATAGGAATTCAAGCCTCAAATGCTCTCAGAAAGTCCACACTTAAACCAACACCAGAACAAAAATAATGATTTTTTAAAAATTCTCCACATCCCTTTAAAGAAGAAGTTGTATGATATGAATGATTGACTTCTCAGTGGTGTACCAGAGGAGGGGGACAGAAAGAAGAGAAAGAAAGCATAGCATTACAAACATGTATTTTTTAGAAACTCCTTGAATCTAGCTTAAAATGCTACTGGACTCCACTTTATCTGCTTCCCGAACCTGACAGGGTTTCTGTGATGATTAATTTTCTGTGTCAACTTGGCTAGGCCACAGTACCCAGATATGCAGTCAAATCCATTTGGATGTTGCTGTGAATATATTTTTGGATAAGATTAACATTTTAATCAGTGAGTTTTGAGTAAAGCAGATTACACTCCATAATGTGGGCAGGCCTTATTCATTTGGTCAAAGGACTTAAGAGAAAAAGACTGACCTCTCCTTAAGAAGAAATTCTATCAGTGGACAGCCTCTGAACTCGAACAGGCTTCAAAACTGCAACCCTTCCCTGGGTCCTAGAGATTTTGGACTTGCCACACCTCCACAATCACATGAGCCAATTTCTCAAAATAAATCTCTCAATCAACTGATAGATAACTAGATAGACAGAAAGACAGATGGACAGACAGATAGAAGCTATTGGTTCTATTTCTGTGGAGAACAGTAACTAATACACCAATCCTATTCTATGTAAACTTCTGATTCTTTATTCATCATGGATGTTTCCATTCACTTTGAGTTTTTAAAAGATTGCATTAAAATATTTATCTGGGCTGGAGCTGTGGCTCAGTGGCAGAGCACTCACCTCACATGTGTGAGGTACTGGGTTGGATCCTCAGCACCACATAAAAATAAATAAGTAAAATAAAGGTATTGTGTCCAACTACAACTGGAAAAATATTTTTTTAAATATTATTTATCTGATTACCAAGGTTATTTTGTTCTTGGCACTCCCTTGAATTTTGTACCTGCGGTTCACGCTCACCTGTATCATTTTCATCCCATCTCTTCATTTATATGAAGTTTGATGACAGACAGAACTAATCCATGCTGCTAAAAGTAGCCAAGATAATGGCTACTTGGCAGTGATTTTGGGAAGTAGAGTCAATAAGGGCACAGAGGGCATTCTGGGATGTCAAAATGTTCTTTCTGATCTACGTGCTGGTTAAATGGACATGCTCTATTTGTGTAAATTCATTCAAATATACACTAGTGATTTGTGCTCATTTCTCTATGCACATGATACGTCAATAAAAATTAATGTAAAAATTAGTGTAACCTCATGCTGCTCTGCACACCTGTGTCATCTCTTCCAAATTATTAATAAAAACTTTAAAAAAAACAATTTCTATTTTATCTCTTATTTCTATTAAAAAATACCTTATTCTGCCTAAGATTTTCCTAAGGAAGGAAAAAAACACTCAAGTTAACTCCAAACAAAGGGACATTATTTTAAGGATACTAAAATGATTCTCACCAGTCTTAAAGGCAGGAAGTATTGTTGGCCTTCAGTGGGAATCTACATATCAATATCTTCAAAGAACATGCAATAAATGGAACCCTTCTTCTCCAGGTGTTGCTGAAGACATTGAGAAATGAAGCAAGGGAGCTGCCTGTGGAGGCCAAAACACAGCCTTTCTTATTGAGGGGGTTCAACCTGGAAGATGTGACTCTCAGTCCACTGGCTGAAAATGCTTGCTAATTCTGACCTCATCAGCTGTCTCTCAGGCAGAAGTTTCTCAATATTTCTGCTCTGCTGATGATTTCTTTCCTATTTTCCAGGGTTGTGGTGGAATTAATCTTAAAATGTGAATTTATACAAATCTCTAATCCCATCTCTCAATGTTGGAAGTCTGAGGAGATGGAGGCATATGTGCTTGGTCTGCCATCTTGAGCTAATCTGCAACTTCATTTTTCATAACTGTATAATATCTGTGTGTTGCCCGAAAATAATGCACATGACCAATTCCTATTTTTCCATAATAAAATGAAGCTTATAAATAATATCCTTGTATGGAAATCAAGGCAGATGACTGTTTCTGAAAAAAATCTTTTAATGCTTTAAATAGTTTAGTGAAATAATAAAATGAGTTAATTTTGTCTGTATTTTCATAACATACATATTATGCTAAGGTCAAATATGTCACTGTAAAACATGCTTAGTCACCTAAACAGAAAATCAGATCATGGGAAGACGTTGGTCAAAGGACACAGGTTCAGTTACATAGGAAGAATAAGTTCAAGAGATCTATTGACAGTCAGTAAAATACTATATACTGGAAAAGATATATCATTAATAATAGAGTAGATTTTCAGTGCTCTCACTGCAAAAAAAAGTGATAAGTATGTAACACATTAAATAGATTGAGTTAGACATTCCACAATGTATACATATATTAAAACATCACGTTGCATGTCATAAATATATACAATTTTTACTTGCCAAAAACAAACGTTCTAGGCATGATAGCACATGTCTGTAATCTCAGCCACTTGGGAGGCTGAGGCAGGAGGATCCCAAGTTTGAGGCCAGCCTGGACAACTTAGTAAAAACCTGTCTCAAAATTAAAAAAAAAAAATTTTTTTTAAAGAACTGGGGATGTAGCTGAGTGGTACTCATCTAGCATACACAAGGTCCTGGTGGCAATATAAACAAAACAAATAAAAAAGGTTAAAAAAATGTTTGGGGATAGGGTGTAGCTCAGGAGTAGGGCACGTTGCCTAGCATGCATGAGGCCCAATGACACAAAAAATAAATAAATGTTTAAAAAAAGAAAACCAGATTAATCTATTTGGGGGTGTTTTAGTCAGCATTTTTGCTGCTGTGACCAAAGAACCTGACAAAAACAATTAGAGGAAAAGTTTACTTGAGGGCTCATGTTTTCAGAGGTGTCAGTCCATAGATGGCCAACTCCATTCCCCAGGGCTCAAGGTGAGGCAGGACATCATGTGGCAAATGGGAGCACAGAAGAGGAAAGCAATTGGGAGCACAGTACCAGCAAGCAGAGAGATAGAGCTATGAGCTAAGATCAAGAAGAACAAAATATATACCCCAAAGGCATGCCCCCAGGGCCCATCTCCTCCAGCCACACCCTACCCACTACCCTTCAGTTAATCTCTATCAAGGGGTTGATGCGTTGATTAGATTAAGACTATCATAACCCAATCATTTTACCTCCGAACTTTCTTGCATTGTCTTACACATGAGCTTTTGGGGGATACCTCATATCTAAACCGTAACAGGGGGGCAAACCACATCAGAATTCTCTCGCTCTTCATGATTCCTAAAAGCCTATTTTCTTCCCCTTTCTTTATTCCTGTACCAAACATTTAGTACAAGTCAAAAAAAGGAACAATGTAAGGAAAGATTTAAGATGTTAACAGGTTCAGTCCTGGAGAGCAAGTAGAACTTTGGCCAGAATCACTCATAACTAACAAATTTTTTTATCTTCAGAGCCATTAAGCCGACACTTTTAACTTGCACCAGTTTTATTTTCTTTAACTGAAGATTTGTGAAAATTCTAGGCTTTTTCTGCACTCTGTGCTGTGCTCTGCACAATCTAATGAACTCCAAGGAGCTGCGAGAGTTTTAAAAATGTTAATTCAGCACTGGAAAAAAAAAAACCCTGAAGCTACTTTACCTCCCTGGAGGCCCCAGTGAAATACTTCAGTAGAGATCCCAGTCACCTCCCAAGAGGAGATAAGACAGGAGGCAGCTGTCAGGTGCACAGGAGGCTCTCAACAAATATTTGTAAATACATGAATTACAGCCATAGCAAGGAAGAAAAAAAATCAAGACCCCACCTGGTACCTCAAAACCATCATGTTTAAACCAAAATTAGGAAATTAGTATACTTATTATCTTCTGAACTCTCCAAAGTTTTTAATATAAACTTGGAAGGACAAGGTCAACATGAAAATTTACTTGCTGTCTTTCAATTTTCATCTTTTCTCAATTCATTCCATATCCTTTGCCCTGCTGCAAGACTGTGTTGGAATGAGGAAGTGGGGGGCCAGGTAAACTGTCAGAAAAGGAAAAGTAGGGAAAACATGGATTTGTTATTTGTCTTTCAAGTCTTCACATATTAGTCATTCAATTACTCTTTATTGAGTGTTTACTTCATGCAAAAGATCATTCTCTCATAAAATAAGTATGGAAATTTTGAAAAATTCATAAATATGTAAAGAAAATGATAATAATTACATAATGTTTCACCATCTAGAAATGATAATTGCTAATATTTTGAGGTTATTTCAGTCTTTTTCCTATTATAGTCTCCTTAGTAAACAGAATCCTATTATTTATAGAATTTTCCATTGTGGGGTTTTTTCATTTCATATTATATTGAGATTATTTTCCTGGATCATTTTCTAAAAATCTTTAAAATATAATTGTTGGCTGCATGCTATTTCCTCAACTAAATTACGTTAGTCTTTCCAATGGATGTACTATACTATATGTAATCTTTCCTCTGCTGTTGGACACTTCAAAGTTCTCTGCTGGTGGCACTGTATATCACTGCTTTTTTACATACATAAACATTTTTTGTATCACTGATTATTGTCACAGGAAAGATTGCTAGATTAATGATGTGTAGGCCAAGCGGATCATGATAAGCCCTACAGCTCAGCACAATCCACTGGAATGTTCTTCGGTGAGGAAATGTTTTATATCCGCATCATCCAATATGATAGCCAATGGCCACATGGGGAGCACCTGAAATGTGGAGAGTACACAGAGAAACTGGATTTTTAAAATTTAATTTTAATTAATTTAAATTTAAACAGTCTCACAAGGCTAGTGGTTAAGATACTAAACAGAACATCCTGTGCTTATCTAAAGTCTTATTTACCTGACTTTTGAGGACTTCCATAAAGTGATCCCCCATTCTGATTCCATGGTCCCGACTTCAATAACACTCAGAGCACTTGTGTGGGTCTGGAGAGTCTGAGGTGGACAATGAGGATTTTGGTTAAGTCTCAAGAACTATTCCCTGCTATCACATTAGGTTGTCTCAACAGACATGAGGCCATACTGAGGGCAAGATTTTATAAGCCTCATGAAAATAATACTTATGTTTATGTGGTGAACCTAGAGAAACACGTTTGCTTCCAGAAGGCTGGATGTGACCCTTCCTACTCAGACATCATGGTCCCAACTGTGTGCCTTTGATGAAGCAGGTGGGGAGGACTTCTCTCTATACCTTGAGGTAAAAAACTGATTGATATTCCTAGCCAATGCCTGGGTTGATTCTTTCCAATACATATACCTATTATTGACGTTTTAAAATATAATAATCATGTAAAAGACATGAACTTTTCAAAGCTCCTGATGTGTCTTAATGGATTTCTTCCAATCAAAAAGTATATCGATACATTCTCACCACTGTATATATGAGTGCTCACCTTGGTGTACTACTCCCCGGCACTGGTATTATTATTATTATTATTATTATTATTATTATTATTATTTTATTTTTTAGTTATAGGTGAACACAATATCTTTATTTTATATTTATGTGGTGCTGAGGATTGAACCCAGTGCCTCACGCATGTTAGGCAAGGCTCTACCTCTGAGCCACAACCCCAGCCTCTGCTATTATTTTTATATTTATAAATTTAATGGGTTAAAATGGCATGTCATTGTCACTTAAATTTGTATTTCTTACATCTCTGCATACAAAATATGATCAGGGCTCTCGTATTTTTAAGTTTTCTCTTGACCGCCTACACCCAACTCTGGTTATCTTCTCATTTCCTTGTTCTTCTTAAACCCCTTTGATTTATCTCTGCTCTCTGCCTCCAATTTTCCCTTTCCCTTTCTCCTCTTCAACTCATTTCAAGCATTCAGCCCCACCACTCTGCCAGAACTGGTGACCAGTGACCTCCGTGTTGCTAAATCCAGCCAGTGGTCACTTTTTAGTTCCTGATCATATTTGACCTATCATCCGAATTGACATATCACTCTTGAAATACTTTCTTCTTTGACTCTTTGGATGTCTCTTCATTTTTTTTCACCTCCCTGGCCAAATCTTCATGGTCTCTTTTGCTGGTTCTTCCTTATCCCCCATCATCAGAATGGTTTTGTTTGTTTTAAAATGCTGATGTATTCATTCTATACAACTCAGAGATATGAAAAATTATGCTCTATATGTGTAATATGAATTGTAATGCATTCTGCTGTCATATATAACAAATTAGATTTTTTTAAATGCTGACGTATATATTTAATGTATATAACTCATTTGGGGATAGGGAGACACTCGTGAAACCTTCACCATCACCAAAGCCATACACATATCTATCACTTGTCAAAGTTTCCTTTCATCCCATAATGTGTTCATTCATTATATATATATGTGTGGTAAGATCAGTTAACATAAGCTCTACCCTCCTAAAAAGTTTCAATTATACAGCATTGATAGCCATAGGTACTATGATGTACTGTAGAATCCAGAATTGATATATCTTATATTCTACAACTTTGTATCTTTTGACCATCACCTCTTCATTTTTTCCTTCTTCCAGATTCTGTCAATTATCATGCTGATAGTTGCTTCTTTGAGTATGACTGTTTTGGATTCCATATAGAAAATCATACAGTATTTGTATTTCGGTGATTGGCTTATCATTCACTTAGCATAATGTCCTTCAGGTGGTTCACCCTTGATTTTTTAAATGACAGAATTTCCCTTTTATTTAAGGCCAAACGATATTCCGTTATGTACATATGTCACATTTTCTCTATTTATTCATCGGTCAATTAACATTTAAATGTCAATGAACATCTTGGCTATTGTAAATAATGCTGCACTGAACATAAGAGTGCAGGTAGCTTTTCAAGTTCATAAATACAATTCCCTTGGAAAAACACCCAGAAGCAGAATTGTTAGATCATATGGTAGTTCTATTTTTACTTTTGTGAGGAAACTTCATACTGTTTTCCATGATGGCTACACCAACTTACATTCCCACAAGCAGTGTACCAGAGCTCCCTTTTCTCCACATCCTTCCCAACACTTGGTATCTTTCATCTTTTTCATAGTAGCCTTTCTAACTGAAGTAAGGTGATACTTCATCATGGTATTAATTTGCATTTCCCAGATGACTAGTGATGCTGAGCATTTTTTATATACCTGTTTGCCATTTGCATGTCTTCTGAGAAAAGTCTATGTAGGCGCTTTGTCTATTTTTAAATTGGGTTATTTGTTTTCTTGCTATTCAGTCATTTGAGTTTCTTATATATTTTGGATATTAACTCCTTATCAGATATGTGGTGTGTGGATATTTTCTTCCATTCTGTAGGTTGTCTCTTCACTCTGTTGAATGTTTCTCTTTGGCAGGCAGAAGCTTTTTAGTTTGATGTGATTTCATTCATCTAATTTGTTGTTGTTGTTGCCATGATTTAGATCATGAGCTTTTACCCTGGGTTTTCCTCAGGAACTTGTTTCTAGCCTTACTTGAAATCTTTAATCTATTTTGTATATGGTATGAGATAAAGTTCTAATTCCACTCTTTTTTCAAACACGATTTATTGAAGAGACTATCCTTTCTCCATTCTGCATTCTTGACATCCTTGTTCAAATAAGTTGACTATCTGTGGATGTGTTTATTTCTGGGCTCTCTATTCTGTTCCTTTGGTCTATATGTCTGTTTTATGCCAGTACCATGCTGTTTTGATTACAATAGCTTTGTAATGTTATTTGAAATCAGAAAGTATGATACCTTCCACTTTGTTCTCTATAAAGATTTTTTTTGATTATTTGGGGCTTTTTATGGTTCCATATGAAACAATATTCCATATGAAGCAATATTGATTTCTATTTCTGTGAAAAATGTCATTAAAATTTTGATAGAAATTGCATTGAATCTGTAGATTCCTTTGAGTAGCATTGACATTTTTATGATATTAACTCTTTTTGCCCATAAACAAGGGATATCTTTCTATTTATTTGCATATCCTTCAATTTTTTTCATCAATGTTTTATAGTTTTAAGCAGAGAAATCTTTCACCTCCTTGGTCAAATTTATTCCTAAGTATTTTATTTGTTTTGATGCTATTATACATGGGTTTGTTTTATTTCTTTTTCAAATAGTTCATTGTTAGTGTATAGCAATGTACTTGGTTTTTGTATGTGATTTTGTATCCTGAAACTTTATGAATTCATGTATTAGTTTTAGCAGTTTTTATGTAGCCTGTAGGGTTATCTATATATAATATTGTGTCACCTGCAAATAGAGAAAATTTAACTTAATTCTTTCTGATTTGAATGCCTTTTATTTTTTTCTTTTGACTTTTTGTACAGGCTACTTTGGTACTCTCAAATAGAAATGATTAGAGTGGGCATCTTTATTTTATCCCTTCTCTTAGAAGAAAAGCTTTTAAATTTTCACCATTAAGTATGATGTCAGTTACAAGTTAGTCATACATGGCCTTTATTATATTGAGGGACATTGCTTTTAGAATTAGTTTGTTGAGAGTTTTAATTCTGAAAGGATATCAAATTTTGCCACATAGTTTTTCCTGTGTATGTTGAGATGATAATATAACTTTTATTGTTCATTGTTAATTGCTGTATCACTTGTATTATGTTTCATTTGGAAAAACATCTTTGTGTCACAAGAATAATATAACTTGATTGTGGTGTATGATCCTTTTAATGTGCTATTGAATTCAGCTTGTTAGTATTTTGTTGAGAATGTCTCCATCTTATTCATCAAGAACATTGGTCTATAGTTTTCTTTCCCTCTAGCAACTTTAGATGGCTTTGATATTAGGTAATGTTGGCCTTTTAAAATGAACTTGAAATAGTTCTTTCCTCCTTAATTTTTGGGACAATTTTAAGAAGGATTAGGACTAACTGTTATTTAAATGTTTGATGGAATTCAACAGAGAAGACATCAAATCCTGCTTCTCTTTGTGGGGGCCTTTTGATTACAGATTTCAATCCTCCCGCTCATTACAGATCTGTTCAAATTTCCTATTTCTCAATGATTCAATCCTGGTAAGTTGTATGTTTGTAGAAATGTATCCATTTACTTTGGGTTATCTAATTGTTGATAGACTATTGTTCAGAATAGTCTCTTATAATCCTTTGTGTTTTTGTAGTAACAGGATTTTTTGCATTTTTTAAAACAAAATTTAAATTTGTTTTAATTAGTTATACATGACCATAGAATGCATTTATGCACTTTTATATATCATACATAGATGGGATATAATTTCTCATTTTTCTGAGTGTACATGTTGCAGAATCATATTGGTCATGCATTCACATATATACATACAGTAATAATGTCTGTTTCATTCTACTATCTTTCCTATCCCCACATCCCTTCTCCTCCCCTCCCATCACTTCCCTGTACCTAATCTGAGGTAACACTATTCTTTCCTAGTGTCCTCTGCCTTATTGTAAATTAGCATCTGAATATTAGAGAAAATATTCGGCCTTTGGTTTTGTGGGATTGGCTTATTTCGCTTAACATAATATTCTGTAACTCCAACCATTTACTGGCAAATTCCATAATTTTACTCTTCTTTAAAGCTGAGTAATATTCCATTGAGTATATATACCACATTTTCTTTATCCATTCGTCTATTGAAGGACACCTAGGTTGGTTCCATAGTCTAGGTATTATGAATCGAGCTGCTATTAAGCATTCCTATGGCTGCGTCACTATAGTATGCTGATTTTAAGACTTTGGGGGTATAACCCAAGGAGTGGGATAGCTGGGTCAAATGGTGGTTCCAGTCCCAATTTTCTGAGAAATCTCCATACTACTTTCCATAGTGGTTGTATCAATTTGCAGTCCCACCAGCAATGTATGAGTGTACCTTTTTCACCACATCCTGGCCAACATTTATTGCCTGTATTCTTGATGATTGCCATTCTGACAGGAGTGAGATGAAATCTTAGAGTAGTTTTGATTTGCATTTCTCTAAAATGCTAGAGATGTTGAACACTTTTTCATATATTTGTTGATCAATAGTATCAGTTTTAATGTTTCCCTTTTTAAAATATTTTTTAGTTGTCAATGGACTTTATTTATTTATATGTGGTGCTAAGACTCAAACCCAGTGCCTCACACATGCTAGGCAAGCACTCTACCACTGAGCCACAATCTCAGCCCTAATGATCCATTTTTTATTGATAATTTTATCATCTTCTCTTTATTTTATTACTTAGTCTCTCAGAGTTTGTCAATTCTGTTTGTCTTTTTCTTTTAAATCCAATTCTTATTCTGCTTATCTTTTCCATTGTTTTTGTAGTCTCTATTTCATTTATTTCTACTCTTTATTATTTCTTTCTTTCTGCTAACTTTGGACTTTTTATCATTCTTCAATGTATGAAGATGTTTACTCAAGATCTCTCTTTTTCCTCAGTATAGGCATTAATCTATAAACTTTCTCCTGAGAATTGTTTTTGCTACATCCCATAAGTTTTAGTGTGGTCTGCTTCCATTTTTGTATCTCTCAAAATACTTTTAGATTTGCTTTTGATTTCTTTTTGACTCACTGATTGCTCAAGAACATGTTGTTCAATTTCCATGTAATTGTGGATTTTACAATTTTTCTCCCGATATTGATTCCTAGTTTCATATTATAGTAGTTGGAAAAGATTCTTGATTTCAGTCTTATTATATTTATTAAGACATGTGGCCCAACATATGTTCTATCATGGAGAATACTCCATGGGCACTTGAGAAAAATGTATAGTCTGTTGCTGTTGTGTGGAATGTTCTGGTTATGTCTCTTTGGTCCATTTGGTCTATAATATTATTAAAGCTGTTGCTTCTTTATTGACTTGCTGTCTGGATGAGCCTTCCATTGATGAAATTGGGGTATCAAAGACTCCTATTATTTTTTTGTACTGTTGCCTTTCTCCTTTTATTTCTGGTAATATTTGCTTTACATATTTAGATGTTCTGATATTGGATACATATGTATTTATGATACCCTCTTGATAAATTGATCCCTTTATCATTATGATGGCTTTTTTTCCTCATATGACAATTTTTGACTTGAACTCTATTTTGTCTGATATAGATACAATCATTCTTGTTCTCTTTTAGTTACCATGTCTTTTATATCCCCCTTTGATTTCAGCCTGTGTGTATGCTGAATGCTACAGTGAGTCTTTTATAGGCATCTCCCATTTAGCTGGATCTTCCATTTAGCCACTCTGTTATGCCTTTTGATTAGAGAACTTAATTGATTTACTCTTAAAGTAATTACTTTTGTGATTGCTTTTGAAATTTTGTGATTACCATAGTTAGAACAGCTTATTTTAAGCCAATAACAAATTTGATCACATATAAAAATTATGCATTTACTTGTCCTCTCACCAATATTTTGTTATTGATGTTACAGTTTACATCTTTTTATAATGTATGTCTATTAATAAATTTTTGTAGCTACATTTATTAATATTTTTGTCTTTTAACCCTTATATTAGAGTTAAAAGTGATTTACATACCACCATAATAATATTAGCATATTCTATTGTAGTTATTAAATTTATTTATTTTTATATGTTTAGTGAAAATTTGACTTTATTGATTTTGCCTTTCAAATCATTACTATCTATTTCTATTCAAGTTTTCTGTAAAGTATCTTGTTATCACTGTCCTTTAGCAGAGCATGTCTATAATTTTGTCTTGCTGTCTGGATATATTCCCAATCCTTATTTGAAATCAGAGCTATGGACACTGTTCTCAAGCTGCTTGGACTCTAGGAAGATGTTAGGTAGTAGAAAGTATACCAAGTACTTCTTCAGTTGACAGCTATGGCACCAGATAATTACCCCATCCTTCTCCTCTGAGCACTATTCTCCTACCATCCTTGCTGATATAGCAAAGGAATCCCTGGCTACCATGTCATCCAGTAGTTAATTGGACTGCAAACAGGCACCTATCTCAAAATAATCCAATAAATTCTTGGGGTGCATTAAGAAGTTACCATGTCTGGCTGGGATATAGCTCAGTGGCAAAGCATCTGCTTTGCATTCTCAAAGCCCTGAGTTTTATCCCCAGTTCCAATTAAGTCCAAAAAAAAAAAAAAAAAAAAAAAAAAAAAACCTCACCAAAGGAGTTACCATGTCTACCTCTAGGTCACTAACTTGATAACATGTATGCACTGGAGTTGCTGCAGTCATGCTTTTCCACCTGGATACCAAACAAAAAGAAGAAAGTAATCTGTGAAAAGAAAGGGAAGGCAAAACAGGCACAGGAAGAAGAGAAATGAGCATCAGAGCCAAAGATCTGGTAGCATTTGAGTGTCTGATTTCACCTCTTTACAGAGGCTTAGCTATGTCCCTGCCCTTGAGCTCCCCAAAAGAATCCAAAAAGGCCTCTTTTTTTTTCTGACTTAGACTACTTCCAGTGTATTTCTGTTATTTCACCCAAAAAAATCATCCCTAATACAGAAAGAAGGTCAATAGGATCTATGTCCCATGGGTTTTCAGGCCCCAGAGCTAAAAATGAAAACCCAGAAGAGACTGAAAGACTAAAGGAGGACAAATGCCAGGAAGTCCAGAGAAGAAACAAGCTAACAGAGGCCCAACTCCGTTTGGCCCTCACAGTCACTGTGCTTCCAGGCACGTGCCACTTCTGATACGGAAGGGACTGATCTCATGTTAGGGGATATGATTGTTGATGCTACATGACCTCTCCACAGAAATATGAAATACCTATCAGTCTCAGCAGCAACAACTACAAAATATTTATGGTATCTAGATAAAAGTTTCCATCTTCATCCTTTAAAAATTTTAAAGTCTCTGAAATCAGAGACTCAAATGCTTCCAGGTCTTTGTCTGAGTTTTGAAGATGCTGACAGCCTGTAAAGTGAGGATTGCCGAGCAGGATAAAAAAGTGACTTGAAATAAGGAGGAACTGGAGAAGTGGGGTGATGACAAAGTTTAGGGTATGAGCTTTACCAGCAAGCATGTGGTTGGCCCTGTTCCTTTGTCATTACTCTACTACATCCTAGAGACTGCCCTGTGGATATAAAGCCCAGAGTGAAAATGACATAGAGCAGGCTGCAGCTGGTCCATCGTAGACATGTATTGTGAGCATGTAGCCTTTAAGATCTGAAGGTCTTTTTTAGCCCATGTATAAGCTATCCTATACTGACTAATCCACACACCTTGCTCTATATGAGTTCTATAAAGATTTATCCCAGGCTGAGCACTTGGCTTCCAAGGCACTGTGGTGAGAGAACTGCCTGAAGAACAGTAGCCATCTAGGTATCTGGATGTCTCCTCCTGATGCCCACTACGGACCAGGCTCTGGCATTCTCCTTCCTCCGTGGGTGTTGGGGTGGTGATGGAGCTAGCCATAGGAACCTCACCTGGGCCCTGTGGGAGCGGCTTCCCCCTGAGGCCTGCCTTCTTAGCCAGCTCATCTGAACTCTTTTTGCCCGACTTAATGTCTTATTTGACTTGAACCCCCTGCATCTAGCACAGTGCCAAGCACATAATAAACAGTCAAATAATAATAAGTGAATGGAAACATTCTGGATTTCATCTGTACAACAACATTTCTTCAAATGCTAGCATGCCTTAATTTCTATAATTTCAAAAATAAAAGGTTCTGTGTTTCCTTCTGAAACACCTACATGCCAGCCAAAGCTTCATTTCAACCTGAATTTTCTTTCTTTGCTAATGAAAAGCTTTGTCTATGCTTACAGCACTGCAAGAACTGCTTAGGGTTTTAAAATTCTAGTGCAATCAAGCCAGACAGGCAAGAAATTAAACACTAGAATGCCTTATCTGTCTCTGAGTGATGTCTCCCACCTCCACCCACTATTGCTGCTGACTTGGGCAAGTACACCTGCTGTTCATAGACCATCTGAAATTACCTCCAAGAAGGAATTACTTTGAGAATAAGACTTATAATTAAACAGTAATTGAAGTTTCCTGTGGCTTTATGCATGGGTTTTATCTAATGCCTAAGTGGATGAACTGCATGGCTTAAAAGTCAGCATGGAATTAGATGTTTGAACAAGCAAGAGGAAGTCTCTGCTCAGTGATCTTGCTTTCTTTAGAACCCAGTTTGATTTCCAGTACTATCAGCAGAGCACTCACCCAACAATGACATCTGTTCAACCCTTCTAAAGTGACTTTCAGAAACAAGAAATATTAGAGTTGAAATGGACCTCGGCTAGCTCCTCATCCAAAACCTTTGATCTTCAAGAAGTTGAAACCCAGGAAAGTAAAGTGACTTCTCCAGTGTTGCAGGTAGATGAGGGGATAATCAAGGGACTTAGGAGGTAAAACTATGATGACCCAGGTGACTTATTCAACGTAGAGTGTTAGGGAGAGAAAGGAGTATAGCATAATTCCAAATGTTCCCAGTTAGCAAATGAAAGGAAAGATGGGGTCAAATGAGAAAGAGCAAGTTTGGAGGAAATATCATGGGTCAAGTTTATGTCATGTTGAGTGTCTGTACACCATCCAGACAGCAATACCAAGCAAACAATTGAATGTTATAGATCTGAAGCTGAGGAAAGTGGACAAGTTAAAGAGATTTGGGGGTCATCAGCCTATGCAGGCATTTGAAAGTAGTATAGCATGAGAAGTAAGAGAAAAGAAATCGGGGAAGGGGATTGCCAAAGTCAGGATGAGCTGAACATCAATACCTAATGAGTCTCTTGGAAAAATGTATAAGTAAAAAGGACATTAGGAAACAGCTTTCAAATGAGTGGCCAGGAAGGTATGGGGGAAATTTGATAAAATGATGTAAGGGTAAGAGAAGGTGTCAGGAATGGAAAAGTGCTCAATATTTGGAGCACATACAGCTAGTTACTTCCCCAGAATTCATTCTCCTTTTTCTCCTTACAAAACCCTTTCTTTCAGAGCAGCAAGAATCTGGGAAACAAATCAATAGACTTTATTTCCCAGGCTTCTTGGTAGTCCACATTAGGTCCTTCTGGATAAACAGATAACCTATCTACTTGGCGGGACTGTGAGGGAAACTTATTTTCATGATACAGATAGCTGTACCTCACTTTTTCACTGTCTTTTCTCCTTTCTTCCATCTGAAACGATTCTATGCCCTAAAGTGCAGCAGCTATCTAATGCACATGAATATAAAAGATGACACAAAACAGATCATCCAGTGAAAAGTGAGAAGAATCCCAGTTCATGATCCACCTAGTTGAAAGTGAGAAACCTGGGAATCAACCTTGGCTCCTCTCTGTCTCACTTCATTGTGCTCCAAACACTTGATCCAACACTTAAATATCCTTCCGATTCACTTTCTTCTAACCACCTCTACTGGCCTGACATTCTTCGGGTCCACATCTTGTCTTGCCTAGCTTGCTGAATCACCCTCCTAAGAAGTCTTCCAGTTCTGGAATTACCACCTCCAACCTGCTCTCTCACCTGCTATTGCTGTCAAAGATTGAGCAGCTTTTTGTGTATCACTGCTTAAAATACTTCCACTGTTTTCCATGGCTAGCAGATAAAGTCAAGAGTCCTCAGTTTCACAGACAGATCTTTCACGATTTTGTTCCTGCCCTACATGATGAGGGCACTGATTATGATGCGGGGGTGGGGTGGAGAATATGTTTCAGCAGAGTTTTGAACAGGAATGAAGTACCAAAGCACTGTGCTAGGAACTTTACTTACTCTTCACAATGCTCTTCCATAATATGGTATTAATATTCCCACTTTACAGATGGAAGGATTTGGTCTCAGAAAGATTAAGTCACGTTCCTAGGAACAAATACCTCGTTTACTTGAAGACCTAGATGTCACAATTCTTTCCTCCCAGGTAGCACCTTGACATGAAAGAATGTACTCCTCCTCATCCTGTTCCTCTCTACCCTCCTCCACCCTAAATGGGAATCATAGTCAAACTGTGTCTTGTCCCAGGGGCCAGAGAAATCTGTATGGACGACCCAATGTCGGACATCTAGGTTCTCTACTCTGGCTTCAGCAAGGGAAGAGAGAATCGTCCAGAGCTGAGCAGTGTTGTAGAGTGGCGATCCTGACCTGCGAAGTCCAGGCCCTTCCTCCTCGTTCGTGGGTCCAGACGGACCTGAAGCCCTTTATCCCTTGCCCCAGCCAACCTAGCCAGGACAAGGGCTGTGTTGGAGTAGGATCGAGGGTTCCAGAGCTCTGCAGTCCGGAGCTGGAAGACCACTGGGAAAGCACTAAAGTGCCTTTCCTCATGGCTCAAGCAAGACCCGGAACCCACCTTCACCACTAACAGCCTGGAGGCTCGGACTGTGCACTTCAGCAGCGCAGTCAGCTCCGCTGTAAGGGCGCTTCCGTGCGCACCGGTCTCCCAGCGCCAGGCGGAGCAGTCTAAAGGCAGGGAGTCCCATCAGCGGTACAGCTCTCTGCACCCCGAGGCTAAGAGAGCAGTTGGAGAGCTAGGGCAGTCGGATCACCCGATGTGTAGCTGAAGAGTGAGGGTCCCGGAGGACATTTCCAGCTGGCACCTAACTCCTCACACCTCGAACTTGGAACCCAGATTCGGACTTCCTACCGGCTATCCGGTGGGAAAACCAACCTGGGCTGCCGTCTCCGACCACCCACAGCCTCGCGCCCTAAATCCTCCCCCGCCGAGAAACGGGTCCAGCCACCTGCTCGGCTCTCCCGGGCAGAGGGACAACCGAACCCCGACTGTTCCCAGCAGCTTCGACGAAACCCTGGACAGCCCCTTCCGCCTAGTGGGGTCTGACCCCCTCGCGCCCCCGCGCGTCCTTCTTTGTCTCTGAGCTTGCTCTGAAAGTGATGTAACGAGGCCAGGCTCGCGATCCGCTTTCCCTCTTGCCAGACTCAGTCCTTCCTCCCTCCCCCCCAGCGCCCGGCGCTCGGAGCGCAGAGTGGGCGCTGGGCTGCGCGGAGGCTCTGCTTCCAGAGCCCTGGGGACCGACGGGCACCGCCAGGAAAGACTCTCCCACGTCCCACCTCCTGGATGCACAGTCAGTGGGGAAAACCAGGCTTTTCTCTCAGAACTAAGGGACAGAATCGAGGGGCAGCTGCTGCGAAGGTTTCCGAGGAGACTCAGCCTGACTTCTTTCCCTACTCCCGGGAGACGGCAAGAAACCTCAGGTAACTCAGTGACCCTAGTCGGTGCATGTTTATATCAGAAACAGACAAGGATTACAGTAGGGAGGGAGGGACACAGAGGAGAGAGACAGAGAAGGACAGAGAGGCACAGATTGCAAGAGAATCAGGGAAAGATAGAGATTGTAAGGGAAAACAGGGAGTTTGCAATAGAGCTAGAGACAGGAAGACAGAGATTAAGACTGAAAGACAATTGAGAGTCAAAGAGCAAGAAAGAGACAGAGAAGATGGGTGGAAACTTGAATGGGATTTTTTTAAAAAACAAAAAACCCCTGTGATTTCTCCTCTGACACAGAGAGGGACAGTGCTTCCTGACCAGCAAACAGCCCCCAACCTGGATGGAGTGAAAGATGCGGCCTGATGACATCAATCCCAGGACTGGGCTGGTGGTGGCCCTGGTCAGCGTCTTCCTGGTCTTTGGTTTCATGTTCACTGTCTCTGGGATGAAGGGAGAGACTCTAGGAAACATCCCCCTCCTGGCCATCGGACCAGCCATCTGCCTACCAGGCATCGCAGCCATTGCTCTGGCAAGGAAAACCGAGGGATGTACCAAATGGCCTGAGAATGAGCTGCTGTGGGTCCGCAAATTGCCCTGCTTCCGGAAACCCAAGGACAAGGAGGTGGTGGAACTGCTGAGGACCCCTTCAGACCTGGAGTCGGGCAAAGGGAGCTCAGATGAGCTGGCTAAGAAGGCAGGCCTCAGGGGGAAGCCGCTCCCACAGGGCCCGGGTGAGGTCCCTATGGCTAGCTCCATCACCACCCCAACGCCCACAGAGGAAGGAGAATGCCAGAGCCTGGTCCATAGTGGGCATCAGGAGGAGACATCCAGATACCTAGATGGCTACTGTCCTTCAAGCAGTTCCCTCACCCACAGTGCCTTGGAAGCCAAGTGCTCAGCCTGGGACAAATCTGAATGCCCTGAGCCTGAGGACAGCATCTTCTTTGTGCCCCAGGACAGTATCATTGTCTGCTCCTACAAGCAGAACAGCCCCTACGACAGATACTGTTGTTACATCAATCAGAGCCAAGGCAGGTGGGACCACGAGACCATAGTCTAAGCTTTGCATACGAGGGTCCCTGTGCTGATAGAAACATGACTACACCCCGCTTCCAATAGAGGGAGATTGCTCTGCTCCAACAGTCTTCACACTGTTAAAAATCAACATGGTATGTGATGGTTGTACAAACCTCTGGTGCCTGAGAGTCCTGTAAATAGGCATGTTGGGAACAAAATTTTAGGAAAGGGTGATGAGGATTAAGGACACTAGAAGAGGCAGTGGGTAGGAAAGGAAGTAGTTCCAATTGCTTCTTTAAAATTTTTTAAATGTTGAATGTTTGTAAAATAACCCCAAAAGTGCTTTCAGCTGAAAAGTGCTTTCATGCTGAAAGCAAGATAAACCTGGAGTGGGTCACAGATGCCAGTCATCAAATGATGCATGGACTATTCACAGGGAAACTAAGTTGCTTTATGTCTCAAAAAATTGAAAGAAAAAAAATGTAGTGCTCTAATATGTGAATTGATTTTTGTCTGGCAAAAACTTTTCACACTTGGTAATTGATGAAAGAAAAAAAATCAAGATAGAATAGTTAAAACCTCCTTAGACCAGATAGTTTTTGGAGATAGGAGAGTTAAAAACAATTAAATTTTGTAATTAAGTTGTATGGCATTATTCTTTGACAAGATCATGGTTTCAAATAAAGTAAGTGTGACAAGTCATAGGAAAAACAATATTTTAGATGGCTATGTTACATCTTAAACTCTTCATTTAAATTGAACTTGTGTCTTTATCTGACTTTTTTTTAACAATTACTATCAATTATTTATAATTTCCTTACCAGGTGCAAAAGGACTTTTATGTAATATTTTCATAGATTAGAATTTGTTTTCATAAAAACAAAACAAATTTTACATATATAGCCAAGTGTCTTTAACATTTCTGGGAGACATGTACTGCTAATTACTATTTGCTTTTTAAAATCTGAAAACTACAAAGTCCATATATTAGTTTTGAACATGATACAAAATTTGTATAAAATGCAATGGTTGAATCTTTGGAAATGGTTTTTGTTTGTTTGTTTGTTTTTGTTTTTCACATTTGCTCAACAACCCCCACAGCTAGAGAGTCCAATGAAATAAGAATTAATGTTCTAGATTTAACCAAAGCCCAGATTTTTTTAAGTTCACCATACTAGTGAACTTTTACATGATAAAATTCCTTCATTTCATACATTTTTTTCAGCAGCTAAGGAAAAAAAGTGACAATGGTATCCCAAAATTTCTTTCCTTTTTCTCTTGCTCAACTACAGTAGGTAAAAAGGAACATCAACTAGAATACAGTTTGATCCTTATTGTAGAAGAATCTTGAATTATATACAGGAATGGTGATAGATTTTATCTTAAAGATTAGGATTATTTTGTAGTCATCAAAAAAATGATGATTTCAAGTAATCCAATCATTTTAGTCACTTTCTCACAAAAGGTGAATTGAGGACAAAAATTGGGGGCTTATCTCTTTCATGTATTTCAAGTCCAACTCTGTAATTCTTAAGGATAGCAATTGTTCTGTCAAGAATCATCCTCCTTAAAAAAATCACAATTTTCAGATCAAGTTTAAGATCAAAAGCATATGATTTTTTTTAAGTAGGGTTTAAATGTTAGAAATTTAGATGTGTGATCCTGGGAAATTTTTTATCTTTTCACACACCTCAATTTCCTACTCTATCAAAGGAGAGGGGAATGGATCTGATTTATACTAAATTGTTTCTATCACTCATTCCCAGTTTGAATATTCTATGCTACTATATCAAAGGCACTTTATATGTTGCCAGTAAATGAGTTACAGCAAGATGCATGCCAAAGTTATGCAATTCATGATCAAAATTATGCAACAATGATTGAATTGCTACTACTCAAAAGAATTTTGCAGATGTATGAAACAGATGTGTTTTATTACCAAATATTATATCAATACATGCCTGGGAATAAAAATGAAGATGGTAGGAATAAAATATTTTAGGAGTTTTTTTAAAATGTTGTTGTAGCCCAAAGTAAAGTAATCTAATTAATACACAGTCTTGCACTAAATGTGATTGGTTTGGATTTGGGATGGGGACAGATGGTTGCCCCAAATCACAGTACCTTTTAATTCTAATGCATTTTGAAGCAGGAAATAATATTTCTATAGAGAAAAAAATTATTAGAGAACTCTTAGGAACAAAACTTTTTCTAATGTGTTTGCCACTGTTGACATCTTTAAAAGTGAGAAGACAATGAGAGAAGTTTACAAAGACTCAGCAGATCTTACATAGGTATGAAAGGAAATGCTTATAGTGTCAGTATGGTTTGGGATTTGGAAAAAAGTTATTTTCCAATCTCTTGGAACAAGCTTAAACTTTCTCTCTCTCTCTCTCTCTCTCTCTCTCTCTCTCTCTCTCTCTCTCTCTCTCTCTCCCTCCCTCCCTCCCTCCCTCTCTCTCTCTCTTTCCCTCCCTCCCTCCCTCCCCTCTCCCTCTCCCTCTCCCTCTCCCTCTCCCTCTCCCTCTCCCTCTCCCTCTCCCTCTCTCAGACACACACACACACATATACACCCACACACACAGAGTTTCTTCTTCTACCTATGTAAATACTGAAGGTATCTTAAGTGTGCATTTGAGGGAATATTTTCTTGTACTAAAAGAGTTGTTTGCAAATGTTGGGCTGGGAGGTTTATTTGTTTACCAGAAAAGAATAAAATATGTGATTGTGTCATGTGTGAATTTTTCTTAACATCTTATATTAAGCAACTCCCTCCCATATGCAGCAAGGTAGCCAAGTGCCCCAAATCGACATTTATAAGTACTATTCAGGATAAAACTGTTGTTCTTTTGAACAGAGGTAGAAGAAAAGGAGAAAATGGAATTTCTACCCTTTAGAGGAAAAGAGAATAGTTCATTCTAGGCAACAGTTCTAGAACATGTTAACATTAATGTAATGGACAAGAGGACAGTTCCTGGTAGTCTTTAAGAATATCCAAGCAGATATAAATTTAAGCAGGCAGTAAGTTCTTTTATTTTGCTATTAATTCAAATACTCATTTCTACTTGATTTTGAATAAGCATTTTATTTTTGAAATTCTGTATTTAACTTCTCTTTCTCTATATTCCTACTTATTAGGCACATGGGGTTTTTTTCCAAACTGTTTCTTGATTCCCAAGTGTAAATTTAGCCAAGATACCCAAGCTGGAGCATATTAAACAACTGTTTCAAGATTTATTTTCTATTGCAATCATACTGGCAAACAAAATCCAGATACGGCGAAGTTCAGGCTCTCTTCCAAACTCTACTAACCTTCTGAAACTGTTTTCAATGCTGGGAATCTTAATATCCACTGAGCTGGTAAATGTAGAAAAGGAAAGTTCATTCTTTTTAATTTTTTCTCTTTTGCAAGATGCAATCCCTACTTATTTATTAATATCTCCCCTCTGCACCCATAGCATCATTTATTTGGTGATTTCATATTGTTATTACCACTATTATTTTATCACATTGAAGAAAATACTTTTGAGAGTCCCTAATCCCAGTATCCTAGTAGAATTATAGTATTTCTCTGTTGACATATCATCTTCCAGACTTCTACACGAATATGCACATACATACTATAACAGTGTGTCTTTCCTTTTTTCTCTCTTTTAAATACATGGTAAGCATGTTTCTCTATTTCTCTACATATTCCTAATTATCAATTAACATTGTGTCATATTCCATATTTTAGTGACATTTCATAATTTATCATGCCATTCCTTACTGATGACCATACATTGAGTTTTATAGGTGGCTTTGTATGTTCTTTTTCTACTGTTAGTAACTCTGCTAAATTATTTGCTCTATGCCCATAAGGATGGAAATTTACAATTGAAAAGCTGACTTCTTACAGAGAGGGCATAAATGTATACTAAACCAAACTCTCCTTATTAGTGTTCAATCTTCTCTTCACTTATAGATATAAGATTAAAGTGGGAGAAAATGTAACGCTGCTTCAAAAGATCCTCCCATCCGGACCACAATTGGTATTTTTACAAGATGAGACATGTACCCAGTTAAGATACCATCAGTATATTCTTCAAAATGAGATGACAACAGTGTCAGTTTTCAAGAGTGAAAATGTCCAACAAGCAAAATGATAGACTTAAACAATAATAAATTGAAATATTCCAAAGCATTTTAAGTATATCACCATATATTTTGCAATATATGTCATATGTATGTACACATTGCTATGCATTCATGATTTATAAGTGAGTTGAAATATCAGGAATTCAACAGACTCTGTCCGTGTCTTTTCTGTGTTTTAGTTCTTTACTACCAAAAAAAAAAAAAAAAAAACCTAAACTGAGGATGGAAATGTGGACAAATGCTTGGCTCAACCAAAAATCCTAATAAAGGATTGAATTTCAGTCAGCCTCTTATCCAGTTAACACAAAAACATGTAAACATGTTACTATAGCAAAATACCTGAGATGATCAACTTATAGAGGAAAGGTTTGTTTTGACTCATAGTTTAGAGGTTTCAGTCCATGGTCGGGTGACCCCATTGCTTTTGGGTCTGTGAAGAGGACACACTTCGTGGCAGGAAGCATGTAGGAGAGCAAAGCTATTCACCTCATGGCTGAGAAGAAAGAAAACAGGCAGGTGGAGGGGCTGAGTCCTAATATCCCCTTCAACGGTATGCCCCCAAATACCAGAAGACCTCTCACTAGGCCCTACCTCAAAATTTCTACTATCTCCCAAAGCATCAAACTGGAACCAAACCTTGGGGGACATCCCAAATCCCAACTATAGGAAACATCATTGAGTGAGACAATGTCTTTGATTTACCAAGGTCCTTATACTCTATGGGTACCCAATAGAAAGAAGTTTACACAACTTGAGAGTTCCTTATCCAAAATTCCTGGGACCTGCCATGTGCACTGGTGCATGCCTATAATCCTAGTGACTTGGGAGACTAAAGCAGGAGGATCACAAGTTCAAGGCCAGCCTCAGCAATTTAGCAAGACACTGAGCAACTTAGTGAGATCCTGTCCCAAAATTTAAAAAGAACGAAAGAACTCAAGATGTAACTCAGTGGAAGAGTATCCCTGAATTCAATCCCTAATACCAAAATTAATTAATTTTGTGTTTCAAATTTGGAAGTTTACCAGATTTGGGAATGTTTACATACACTTTACCAGATGAGCATTCCTAATCCAACAATTCTAAATCTGAAATGCTTCCAAATCTAAAAATATTTGAACGACATGTCAGCACTCAAAACATTTCAGATTTTAGAGCATTCTGGATTCCAGATTTTTACATTAGTAATGCTCCACCTATACACGATGCTGTCCAGATACTCACACATATAGTCACTGAATTCCATCTCCACAGTCTTTGGTGAGTTGTTCCTGGACCTGACACTGGTTAGGGATCCTTTTTTTCTCCCTGACCCCAGATTACAGCCTACAGATTTGGTATCCTTGGTAACGGTGCAAGGCTTTGTATGCTTTATCCCTAAGAAAGCACAAAGTTACAGAATGCACCAGGCTTTAAACAGGATATAAAGCTATTCAAAATCTCTTGTGCTTCTCTTTGACAGATACACACACACACACACACACACACACACACACACACACACATCACTTTCTTATTCTTCTCTTCAATCTAAGGCAAGACCATATTAAAAGAAAAAAAAAACCTAGGCTTTTGAAAAATCACCTGCCTGTAATTCAACACGAAAAGTATGGACACTCACCTTCTATGTAAGTGACTAGATCATCAAACCAACTCAGAAAGGCTCACTCTGCCTCTATGCTCTGCACCCCATCTCCCATCCTCTGCAGCATCTTCTTGGCTATTTCCAAGTGTGCCCTGCAACTGATCACTCTAAGCCTTTGCTCCAACCACTGTCTCCTCGAGCTCTTTGAATACAGTGACCATATTTTATCCATCTTCCCCCTCCCACACCCCTTGCCACACATCCTGCCTTGCTCAGGGAAAACTCTAAATTGCACCATTTAGTCACACTCAAAGCCTATTTCCCTGTTTATATTGAATACAGTCAGCAACAATGTGGGTTAAAATAAGCTTCTGTGGGTTGGGACCCTAACTTTTATTTTGTATATTTTTTCCACAGGGAAACCACATCTTATGCAACAAGAAGAGATAGAACTTTCCAGAACATTTTCCCTCCCCGTCCCCTCCCCTCAGGATTGACCTATCTCCACTTCCAGCCTCCCCCTCCCTCTATCTACACCAAATATGTGTCAAGAACTGGTGATTCTAGGAGCATGTGACAACAAATCTTCTCAATTCCTAACCCAAAGGAAGGTGAATCAATATTATGGGGTTGATCTTACAAATAGGTCAACAAAATACAGCTCCCCAGCTTTGACTACTGTCCCTCTATTAAGCTTTCTTCCAATAATTCTTACCAGGTCCTTCAAGATAACCTGGGTATTCTCTCAAGTCAGGCCCTTACCCACACCTCCAGTGATGTGCCTCTTCTCCATAAATGTATAAGATGCTCTGAGACTATGGCTTTCAATTCAGGGAAGACTTGGATTGTTCTGGAACAAGATGATAAAATTGTTCAGTAGTTCTCACAAGCTATATTTGAGGCCAGTCTTAATAACTTCCAACCCATACAGTGCATCCTGTGAGTTTCCCTACTGTCTGACTAGGTTAAAATGTATTCAATTTGAGTAAGTCTTTTTCCTAGACCATGAGGATTATCAGGGTCTCCTTTAACATTAGTGAGAAAGAGATCTTTTGAATATGGAAAAGAAGGGAAATGAAGAGAGAGAGTACAGAATTGTCAGCATAGAAGAAAATAGCCAACAATGCTGATTAAGTCAGTCACTATATTGGCATCCACCCCTCCACCCACCTAAATCACCACTTTTCATCCTTTAGAAGCAAATGCTAGAAAATGGACTAACAGCATAAACCAAGCAAAATGTTTTTAAGATCTAAAGAGTAAAAGGATAATGCTCAAGAACTCTGATATAGTTTTAAATGGCTAAGAAAATAAATATATATATATTTAATTTAAAAGTATATTCCAATAAGGGCAAAATTTGGCTAGAAATATCCTGCTGGATATAGTCCAAATGAATAAACAATTATATCTAGTAAATAAGATCAAATGAATTAAAAATTACTCAATAATAAAACAAAAAGTACGACAAAATCTGTAAATTAAAGGAATAGTTATAATAATTCTGAAGTCTTAGAAAAAATAAAGATAGTAGAACCAAATAATTTTTAATTCATAAATTCAGTCAAAATTTCCCACTGAAAGAAGACAGGGGTACCAAATGCAGGGAATAAGAGCCCAAGAAAGTGTCTAAGACTGAGGCAAAAGCAGGCAAGGAAGGAACAGAGGTTGTACTCAGTTTGCCTAGGCATGACTCCCCCAAAGCAGACTTTAGCATTTCAGGTTGCAAATATTCAGAGCTTAAATGATTTTTTGAATATGACTCCCAAAACACAGGCAACAAAACAAAGATAAACAAATGAGATTACATCAAGCCAAACAGCTTCTGCACAGCAAAGAAGCAATCAACAAAATGAAAAGACAACTTACAGAGTAGGAGAAAAAATTTGCAAACCATACATCTGATAAAGGATCAATACGCAAAACATTTAAGGAACTCAAGCAACTCGAAAGCACAAAGAAAGATATTTAAAATGGCCAAAGGACTTTGAGCAGACATTTTCCAAAAGAAGACAAACAACTAGCCAGCAGACAGATTTTTTAATACTCAAAATCACAAATCATCATAGAAAGAAAAATTAAAATCCCCAATGATATTTCACCTTGCACCTGTGAGAATAGCTAATATCAAAAAGATGAAAGTTAATAAGGATTAAAAGGATATGAAGAAAAGGACATCCTTGTATACTGTTGGTAGAAATATAAATTAATGCATGTGCTATGAAGAACAGTTTGGAAGTTCTTTTAAAACTAAAACTAGAATTACATTTGATCCTGCAATACCCCTACAGGGTATATATCCAAAAGAAATGAAATAATATGTCTAAGTAACGTTCATACTCCCATGTTCATTGTTGCATGATTCAAAATAACCAAGCAATCCAAAATGTCCAAAATGGATGAATAGATAAAGAAAATGTTGTATATAACACTGGATATATTACATATGTAATATGGATATTCTAAATGATGGAATATTATTTGGCCTTAAAAGGAAAAGAAATTCTATCATTTGCAATGTGGATTAACCTGGAGGACATTATGTTAAATGAAATTAGCCAGGGACAGAAAGGCAAATAGCACATGATCTCACTGATTTATAAAATCTAACAAAATCAATCTACTTATGGAAGTAGAGAATGGAGTGGTAGTTGTCAGAGACTAGGGATGGAGGAAGGAAGACATGGAGAATTGGAAGAGGTTGATCCGGGTACAAATTTTCAATTAGGTTAAATAAAATTTTCAAGATCAATTGAACAGCAGGGTGACCATAATTAATTACAATGTGTTGTATACTTCAAAATGCTAAATGATTTTGAATGTTTTCACTACAAAAAATATGTGAGGTGGTGATTATGTTAATTAGCTTGATATAATCGTCCTATAATGTATATATAGATCAAAACATCACATTGTATTCCATAAATGTATACAATTCTCTGTCAAGTAAAATAAAAAAAACAAAAAATACAGGGTCTAGATTTGATTTCCCAAAGGCCCATGACCCCTTCAATGTTCACTTCTTATTCTCCCAGTATTAGAATAGAGGCCAGCCACAAACACATTTTGAGTGTAATAAACAATTGTAGCCACATAAAGTTTCTAACATAGGAAAAAGTTCATCGATTATGTTCTTGTCAGCTCTGCCTGATCTCTGTCCTCTTCATCTTCCCTTGGAACAGGCTAGCCAACAACCACTTATCTTTTAACATGTACTTATATATATGAGTTGGGCACTGGGCTGAGCTCAGGGTACAGCAGTGAACAGAGCAGACCAGACTAAGCCCTTATCTTCATGGAGCTCATAGACTAGTGGGGAAAGCTGATGGATAAAACGTATATTTCAAGGACTAAGATGAGGATGTTATAGCAGCATTTGGTAGGGATACTAACCCTCATCTTTTGGGACTTGAGAAGTATATGAAAAAGTGATATAGAAGGAAAAATGTCTAATATGAGACCTGAATAATGAGTAGGAGACTGTTGGCTAAAGGGAAGCAAGGAGGAATATTCCGAATCAAGAAAGCAGTATATACAGAGGTCAAGAGGGAAGACAGGGCATGATACAAGTTTAGAGAGATGCCAACTGTTATCTGATGGCTGAAGAGTACAGTGACAGGTGGAGAGGGCTGATCTGGAAGGGTTGGGGTCATGGTCTGACGCTCTCCTCCTCTTAACATAGAGGAAAAGGAACAAAGCTCAGAATTAATCCTGTTCGCATGTTAGGCCCCCCAAGGAAGATCCCCAGGCCAGTTTGCTTGTCTCCAGCACAACATAAGGAAGGAAGTTTAGACTCACCTTAACTAGGATTTGCAGGTTTAACCAGATTCTAATTTAAGAACAATTAATTCAGCAAGCAACTATTTGGTTTGGTTCAGTTTCATGGGTGAGGTTCCTTTACACTTGGGAAGAAATAACTAATTCGACCAAACAGTCCCCTTTCCAAACAGAAGTCTTGCTGCTTCAAGAAATAATATAACTTGGAGCTCTTTAAGAAAATATCTGATACAGTTCCAGCTTCTAAAAACACCAGTTCTATGATATTTATAAATTATTACAGACAAATTGATATATGAGAAAAGTTTATTTCCATCATGAAGAGGTCAATGATAATAATGATTATTTACATTTCTATGGTCAACATTTTCTGTTCCTCAAAATGGCCTTATATCTCAATTCCCTCAGCTGATTAAAACTTATATCCCTTACTCTACAGACATATCTGTCATTTTCAAAGAGTGTCTTAATAAATGTCTGTTCATTTAGATATAAAAAGATGCTATATAACAAAAGGTTTCAATAGTCAAATAGGTATAAAATTGTTGGGTTAGACTAAGATATAGATAGATAGATAGATAGATAGATAGATAGATAGATAGATAGATAGATAGATAGATATTTTTTAACTGTGCATATCACCAATACTCAGAATAAGACCTAGTACATACTGGTTTGCATAGCCCAGAACCTGTTATGGACCTTGGACCCAGCTATGCCTACATAGCTCAATTTGGATGCAATGTCTGGAACACCTTAACAGATACTCAGTAAATAATTTCATTGAATTAATTAATAAATCACTTATTAAATTCCTAGGACTGGGATTCTGCTTTGGGGCAGTGTATGCCACCTTCCCTGATGGAACTGAAACCCAGTTCTTTCCTCCAACTTACACAGCCATGCTTATGATTCACTGCCTGTGCCTAGACCTTGCAGGGACCGTGTTCCCCCAAAACAAGATGTTGTGACAAGTAACAGGAGATATAAGGTAGTCCAATTAGGACAGGCACTCTTTGGGTACCAAGATTTAGACTTCTGGTCTACCAGGAAGACCAATCCGTCATAATTAGGTTTGTCTCAACCATTTCTGATTGGTACCTCTCCATTGCCAAACCATTCCTGAGCTTCAAAAGTACCCTGGCTAAAGCTTCAAGCAGCTTTTGGACCATGAGATACCTGAACTGGGTTCTAAGGGTGATTTTGAATCATAGATTTGGATTAGAAATCTCACAAACTTCCTCAATCCACCAGAATAAAGAAGTTTATTATTTCCTTTGATTTCTGTTTTCATCATTTTGTTGTAGTTGTTGTAGTTGTTTTTTTAACTAAAAGACCTGACAAGAACAATTAGGGGAGGAAAAGTTTATTTGGGGGCTCATGGTTTCAGAGGTTTCAGCCTATAGAAGGCTGGTTCCATTCCAGGGGGCTCAAAGTGAGACAAAACATTATCATGGAAGAGTGTGGTGGAGGAAAGCACCTGATATAGTCCCAGCTTCTAAAACCCCCAGCTCTTGTGCACTGTCTGCAGCTCAGGACATTACCAGGAAGCAGATAGAGAGACAGCTGTGCTCAACAAACACAAAAATATATATCCAAAGGCACACCCCCCATTGATCCACCTTGTCCAGCCACACCCTACCAGCCTGCAGTTACCACTCACTTAATTAATCCCTATCAGGGGAGTAATTCTCTGATTGGGTTAAGGCTCTGGTAACTCGATTATTTCACTTCTAAACCTTCTTGTCTGTCTCACACATGAGCTCTTTGGGGACACCTCATATCTAAACCATAACAGTGTATTTTAATCATGCTCTTTGTTAATAGGCCTTAATGGCCAATTTCAATCTTCTCTCCATGTGACTTCTATTTGCAAACTGTATAGAAGAAAAACTGCAGTCTGGCCCTGAGAGAACAAAATGTTCAGGCTTTGATAGCTGATGGGAAAAATAAATTCCAAGAATGTGGGCTTCCCAAAACCAATCAGAAAGTAAAAGTAAAATCTGTTGTTTATCAGAACTTTAATGTTGTCCACAATCCAACATCACTGAACAAGCCCAGGTATTTGCCTGTGTACAGACACCTTACACAGAATGACCCATCTATGCTAAACCACAGCCTTCCCACTCCTTTTTTTTTTTTTCAGTTCCTACCACTGTTTCCCTTGGAAACCAAAGTAGCAACTGCTTGCAAAGACATCTCTCTCCTCCATTGCTTGTTAGTCCCAAAGACTAGCAGCCTGTTTCCTTCTTCACTGAAAACATTTGATGTTGGGGAATAGTAGTCATATGAGGGACAATGCAAAACATCACATGGGGTCAGATACATTGCACATTTCATCTAATATTCTTTCTTGTATAATTTCATTTTCTTGATTGATACCATCAATTTCTTCTCTATGTTGTAATTACTTGTGTACACAAATCTTCTCTCTAATCATCAGGCTATATAAAGTCAAAAGATAACATAGACTTCTATTTGACATTCTCTACAGAGATCTAGCAAAGACTTGCTTGATAAAAAGTGAATTGGATTATATAATTATTGGTTATATGATTATAGCCCAATGAAATTTTTAGCATGCTTTGATGATTCTTGCCTGAATCAATTATTGCTATAATAGCTGCTAAATATTCATTTTCTCCACTTTTATGAACTATAATTCTACCTTAAGTAAACACTTTTTCTTCTCTATTTTCTCATTTATTTATAAATGAGTATAGAGTCATGGATTATTATTTTATATAATGGATTATATATAATCAGTTACCATCATTTTTCTAGATTTACTGAAGTATAATTAACAAGCAATTGTTGTTTTAATGATCATGTTCTAAGGATTATTGTTTTATGCAATGGGTTATAATCTGTCAGTGTCATATTTTAAATTATAAAATGATCTCAGATTTGGTCAAGGGGAATTCTTTCCAGTTGACTTCTATGTCTTTTGACATGTCTTCATCTTCCATTTAACAATGTTTTATTACCTATCATGAGATGTTTTCATAAAATACTTATTAATTACAAAAAGAAAACTAGCAGTTTTATAATAGATAAACTTTGTGGATACCACCTTAACCAAGTGATCAAAGTTAATATCACCAGTAGTGGACACATCATCACATTGATGGCTTTTCTGCTAAAAACAAAAAAGTAAATAATTTCAAGGTAATCATGAGAAGACATGAGGAAAAATCAAATTTTATAAAATAATTTACCTGTACTCTTCAAAAATGGCAGTTATTAAAGAAAAAGAGTAAGGAATGATCCTGACTAAGGAGACTGAAGACATAACACTATATGTAATGTTTGATCTGAGATCAGATACTGGACTAGTCAGGGGGAATCTGTTACTAAACATCATTGGAACAATAAAAATTATAACAAGGATTTTTATTAGACTACTACCATATTGATGTTAATTTTTTCATTTTGATCATTGAACCATGGTTATACAAAACCAAGTCTTCATTCTTGAGAAATAAACTCTGAAATATGTACAAGGACAGGAGCATCATGTCTACAATAATTTTTTAAAATGATGATATGGTTTGCAAGTGTCCCCCAGAAAACTTATGTTGGAAACTTCATCCCTAAATTCAACAGTGTTAGAAGGTAGAGCTTAAGTGGAAATGTTCAAGTTAAGAGGGTTCTGCCCTCATAAAAATGGGTTGGGGCTACAGGTTTACTCTCCAGCTCTGTCTTGCCCTTCTGCTTCCCACCATGGTATGATGAAGCAAGAAGAGCCTCATCAGATGCTGACTCATTATTTTGGAATTCCCATCTCCAGAATTGTGAACCAATAAATTTCTGTTCATTTTAACTCAGTCTGAGGTATTCTATTATAGCAGCAAAATGGACTAAGACAAATGATTAGGTAAATATGGTAATCTGGATGAAGCATACATGAACATGAATGAAAGGTAACTGGCATTTTTTTTTTTGGTTTTACATTTCTAAGGCTGTAGGGTTGATATGTGCATAAATAGATGTTAGAGTATGTGGGTGAAGCTTGACCATGTCTGCTATAGTACGTGGGCAAATCAAAGCTAAGGGAAATCAGGGTTAGTTAGTACATAAAATGAATACCATGAGATCCTGTAACACAGATAAATGCTTTTACCAGTGACAATAACATCAAGAAGCTGTGTCACTAACTTCTGAATGTTTCCCATAAGAAATCTCAGCACTTAACATTTTTATTCTGTCACTTCTTTGCCAGAAAAGAGTTTTAGAACTTTACTACCATGAAAAGTTATGCATCCTTCTCTTCATACCTGTCTCAAAAGCTGTTTCAAAATTCAAGGGTTCCCCAGGACTTGGCAAGCAACTGGGTGTTTCCTTTCTGCACTCTACACTTTTTGATACTTTGAAGATGTATTCTCTCAGTTTACAATTTCTTAAACTGAAAATATTTTTTAACTAGATTCTCACTTGGCAGTTTCTTTATGTTATGAATCATGAAAAGCTGTTCATGTAGACTCTCTGCTCTGAACAATGCCATCAACAGAGTTTCTCTGAGACTTATCCTCTTTTCATTCTGAATCCCTCAAACCAGCTCCGGTGAGAACTCTGAAGGAAGAGCATGGGAAACTGGTTCTTGAAAAGGAGTTCTCTACACGCATAAAACTTCAGGGTCTAGTTTTCTAATGGTCTTTACCAAGTTGCACGCTCTATCAGCAACCATGCAAGCTCTATAGTAAGAACATGAATGAGTAAAATCAGTTTTTATCCTGAAAAAAATATCAACTGGTTCCTGGTCAAGCACACGAAAAGCTTCAAAGTCATCATCCCATGCAAACAATAAGTAAAAAGTTGAACAAACTAAAAAAATCAACAGTCCTTCTTAGATCCATCATAGAAGTGAGGTCATGGTACAATCTGCTAACTTTCAACATTGGGGACATGGACACAAAGGATACAGTGAATCCCAACATACTGGAACAAAAATTCTCAAGCAGGGGCTGGAGTTGACTCAGTGGCAGAGCGCCTGCCTAGCACTTTGAGGCACTGGGTTCAATTCTTAGCACCACATATCAATAAGTAAAATAAAGGTCCATTGACAACTAAAAAAAAATATTTTTAAAAAATTCACAAGCAGAAACTTTCATGAGAACCAGTGCAAGGGTAGGAAAACCCTGAACTATGATTATAATTATAAGTTATTAGAGACTCAGTGAGGAAAAAGCTGAGAGGTAAAAACCTGAAGAGGAGAGCCACAGTATTGAAAGGCTTGTCTCTTGGAGTTTCACCAGGTTCTCCCAGTGAATCAAGAAAAACTCCCTTGCACTTCCAGCAGGGGAGAAAAAATATTCCAGAGCACTGAAATATGTCAGAGCATTCTGTTATGAACAAGACTTGTCTTCAAGAGAAGCTATTTTACCAGAGCCTAAACTATTCAGGTCTTATTTGCTGACCTAGAAGAAGGGAAATAACCAACTTCATCCCCCCAGGCATGTTGTCCTACCTAAGGTGAGTGTAGTGTGGGGACTAAGAGGCACTTTGAAGTTCACAGCCTAAGGGCACAGACTCACTAAAAGAATGAGACTTAATCACAGAACTATAGGACACTATCTCTACCCTGACACCTATACCACCTTATTTCTAAAGTCCTATTTACCAGGGTTCCTTTTTCCTGGTACATCATATCTGACTTTCAACAAAACTTACAAGTCATACCAAAAGCCCAAATCTACTGGATATAAGGATCAGAATAAGACACAGATACAGCAGAGAAGTTGAAACTGTCAGACTGTGAATTTAAAATAATTATGATTAATATTCTAAGAGCACTAATGGAAAAAGTAGACAACATGCAAAAGCAGATGGATAATATAAATGAAGAAATGGAAATTCTAAGATTCAAAAAACAAATGCCAGACATCAAAAACTGTGATAGAAGTGAAGAATGCTTTTGATGGGCTCATTAATAGATCATAAATGGCTAGGGAAGAATCTCTGAGCTGGAGGAAATTTCAATAGAAACTTCCAAAAGTGAAAAAAAAAAACAATGAGAAAAAAGCAAAACAAATATTCAAGAACTATGGAACAACCATAAATGTGTAACAAATACATAATGAGAAAAGTAGAAGGAGAAGAAAGAGAAAGAAACAGAAGCAATATTTAAGCAATAATGAGAGAATTTACCCAAATTCACTTCAGACACAAAAACCACAGATCCAAGAAGCTCAGAGTCTATCAAGAAGTGTAAATGAAGAACAAAAACAACACTCAGGTTACTTCTGACTCTGCCTTAGAAATCATGTAAGCAAGAGAAAGGGATGAAATATTTAAAGTGTTAAGAAGGGGAAACCCACCAACCTAAAATTATCCATTCTGTGAAATTATTTTTCAAAAGTAAAGGATAAATAGTTTCTCAGAAAAAAAAATTAAGAGAATTTGTAACCAGTAAACCTGCCTTATAAGAAATGTTATGAGAACTTCAGAGAAAAAAATATGATATTATAAGTCAAAAATTAGAAAGTATACAAAAAGCATTAGAGAAGGAATAAGTGAAGGTACAATAAAAACTTTTTTCTTATTCTTAACTGATCTAACAGATTGTTTGAAATATTAATAGCAATAGTGTGGTCAGTGATTATAGCGTATCTATATATAGGCAAAATGAATGATAGTAATGATATAAGGGATGGGAAGGAGGAATTATTAATATTTTATTATAAGTTACTTGTACTATTTGTGGCAAATAGTTCTTTAAAAGTGGACTTCAATAAGTTGTAAATCTATATTTTAAACTCTAGGGTAATCATTAGAATAAGAACTTGTATTATTGAAGAAGAAATAAGTATTATTGATATGCTAAGAAAAGTGAAAAACTAGAATAATTTAAAATGTTCAATTAAAGCCACAAATGGAAGAAAAGATGAAAATAGGAACAAAAAACAAAGGTAACAAATAGAAAACAGTAACAAATATGTTAAACATTAATCCAACAATAGTAATAATTACTTAAAACATCAGTAGTCTAAAGACACCAATTAAAAGTCAGAAACACAGTAGATTAAAAAAATAAAATCCAGTGATATAGTATCTACAAGAAACCCACTTTAAAGTACACATAGATTAAAAGTAAAGGGATGAAAAAAGATATACCACACTAACATTAACCAAAAGAAAACTAGGAGAGTTATATTAATTTCAGACAACATAGACTTCAAAGCAAGAATAATTATGAGGGATAAAGAGGTTGCCATGGAGTAAAATGTGTCCCTGGAAAATTCTTATGTTGAAGTCTTAAACCTTAATGTGACTATATTTGGAGATAAGGCCCATAAAAGGATATAAAGTTAAATGTGGTCTTATAGTTGAGGTCCTGACATAAAAGGATTTTAGTGTCCTTACCAGAAAATATACCAGAGAGCTTTTTCAGTCTCTCTCTCTCTCTATATATATATACACACACACACACACACACACACACACACACACACACACACATACACACACACATATATATATACACATGCATACTAAGAGAGCATATGCAGCCAAGCATTGTGGCGCATGCCTGTAATCCCAGTGGCTCAGGAGACTGACACAGGAAGATCGTGATTCAAAGCCAGTCTCAGCAAAAGCAAGGCACTGGGCAACTCAGTGAGACTCTCTCTCTAAATAAAATACAAAATAGGGCTGGGATGCAGCTCAGTGTTCGAGTGCCCTTAGCTCAATCCCCAGTTTAAAAAAAAAATAGGGCATGTGAGCACACAGCAAGATTGTGGCTACCAACAAGTCAAGAAGAGAAGCCTTGCTAAAAACTGACTATTCTGATACCTGATATTGAACTTCTAGGCTCCAGAACTTTAAGAAAATTAATGTTTATTATTTAAGGCACTCAAACTATGTGTTTTCTTATGGCATGCTGAGAGAGGCATTATATAAGACAATTTGGTCAATTCTCCAAGACATAACAATGTATATGTGCCTAAAAACAGAGCTTTAAAATGCTTGAAGAAAAAAAAACACACTGATCAAATTGCAAGGAGAAATAGAGGAATCTTCTATTAGTTGGAAACTTCAATACCTCTCTATGAGAAATGGACATATCCAGGGGCAGAAGATCAATAAGGACAGCTAAACGCAACACCATTAAATGAGTGAATATAAGGAACATTTATAGATCTACAGACTACTTCAACCAACAACAGCAGATTACACATTCTCAAGTTCACATGGAGTATGCACTAAGATAGACCACCTTCTGGGCCATAAAACACATCTTAAATTTAAAAAAATAGAAATAATGCAATGTATGCTCTAAAACCACAGTAGAATTAAACTAGAAAACAATGACAGGAAGATAATTGCAGAATCCTCAAATTCCTGGAGATTGGGCAACACACTTCTAAAAATCACAAGGGTCATAAGAAGAAACATCAAGAGATTTTAAATTATTTGGAAGTAAGTGAAAATTAAAATACAACTTATCAAAATTTGTGGGATACAATGAAAGTGGTGATTAGAGGGAAATTTATGGAAAAGAAGAGCTAAAATCAATAATCTAAACTGACACCTTAGCGAACTAGAAAAAGAAGAGCATAATAAGTACAAAGTAAGCAGGAGATAAGAAATAATAAAAAATAAAGCAAAAAATCAATAACATTAAAAACAGAAAATCAATAGAGATACCAAAAAATCAAAAGCTGTTTTTTAAACGGTTTTTAATGAACCAAATTGATAAGTTGTTTTTTTAATGAACCAAATTGATAAGTTTCTATCCAGGCTAAGAAAAAAAAAGGAGAAATGACACAAATTGCTAATATAAAAAATGAAATCCAGATATAGTGATGCATGCCTGAAATCCCAGTTACTCAGGAGGCTGTGGCAGGAGACTCACAAGTTCAAGGCCAGTCTCAACAACTTAGTGAGAACTTGTCTCAAAATAAGATAAAGGGCTGGGAGTGTAGCTCAGTGGTAGAGCACTTGCCTAGCATGCACAAAGCCCTGGGGATAATCCCCAATAATGAAAAACAAAATCATTACAGATTCCGTAGATATTAAAAAGATAATAAAGAAATATTATGAACAACACTATGTCTACAAATTTGATGACCTAGATGGAATGAATCAATTCCATGAAAAACACAATCTGCCAAAACTCATACAAAAATGAATAGACAGTCTAAACAGGCCTATATCTATTAAAGAAATTAAATAATCTCTCATACACAGACATAAAAATCCTGAAGATAATATCAGCAAATTGAATCCAACAATGCATAAAAAGAATTTTATGCCACAATCAAGTGGAATTTATCTTAGGTTTGCATGTCTGGTTCAATATTCAAAAATTAAATATGTAATTCATCACATTAAGATTCTAAAAAATAAAAATCACATGATCACACATCATTTGACAATTTTCAAAATGTATTGCTGATTTTTATAAAAAGAAAAACTCTCAGAAAACAAGGAACAGAGACTGACTTCCTCAACTTGAAAAAGAACATGTACCAAAAAACCCTATAGATAACACACATTATGGTGAAAAACTAAGAGCTTTCTTGCTAAGACCAAGAACAAAGTAAACGTGTTCTCTCTTACCCTGCTTTTCAACATTATACTGAAGTCCTCACTAATGCATTTAGACAATAAAAGGTATGCATATTGAAAAGGAAGAAATAAAACTGTCTTTGTAGATGACATGATTATCTATGTAAAAAATCTGGAAAAAAAAGGTTTAAACTGTTGAAACTAATAAGAAATTATAATGTCACAGGATATAGTCTCCTAGCTATAGAGAGGAAAAAATATTTGCAAAAAGTCTTATCTGATAAAGGGTTGTTATTCAATTGCTTTCCTATGTACCAGCAAGTGGAATTCTAAGTTAAAAACATAATACCATTTAATTAGCCCCCCACCCAAAAAAAGAGAGAGAGAAATGCTTAGGTATAAACTTAAACATGTACAAGGGGCTGGGATTGTGGCTCAGTGGTAGAGCGCTTGCCTAACACATGTGAGGCATTGGCTTCGATCCTCAGCACCATATAAAAATAAATAAATAAAATAAAGGTTAAAAAAAGAATGCTTTTTTTAAAAAAAAAACTGTACAAAATCTGTATGAATAGACATATTCATAGTTGTGTAACTCTGATGAAAGAAATCAAAGAAAAACAAAATAAATGGTGAGCTAGTCCATGCTCATGGACAGGAAGGTTCAATATTATTGATAATATAGATTCAATATTATTGCTTCTTCCCAACTTAATCTATATAATCTTAATTAAAATCCCGAAAAGTTATTTTGCAGAAATGAACAAACTTATTCTAAACTTTATATAGACAGTCAATACATCTAGACCAGCCAACACATTATCAAAGGAGAATAACAAAGTTGGAAGACTGACAGGACCCAACTTCAAGGCTTATTATAGAACTACAGTAATCAAGACAGTGTAGTGTTAATAAGAAAACTAACAAATAGATAAATAAAACAGAATTCACACAAATACAGTCCAGAGAGTCTAGAAACACATTCACATAAATACAGTCAACTAATCTTTCAAAAAGAAGCAAAGGCAATATAGTGGAGAAAAAAATAAGCTTTTCAACAAATGAGTAAACTAGCTATCCACATGCAAAATTAAAATGAATCTAGATAAAGACTTTACACTCTTCACAAAAATTCTCAGTGTAGATCACAGACTTAAATGTAAAATGAAAATCCATAAAACTAGAAGATAACATAGGAAATCTAAATGACCTATGACCTAGGGTTTGGTAATGGCTTTTTAGAAATGCCACCACTTATATGATCTATGAAAGAAATAATTGATAAGCTGAACTTCATTAAAATTAAAAAAACTTTTGCTCTGCTAAAGACAATCTCAAGAGAATGAGAAGAATAGCTATAGACTAGCTAGGAGAAAATTTTTGCAGAAGACTTATTTGATAAAGGGCTGACATTTACAATATACAAAGAACTCTTTCAAAACTCAACAATAAGAAAATGAACAACCCAGTCAAAAAATGGACAGAATATCTGAATAGCCACCTTGCCAAAGAAGATGTATGGATTGCAAATAAATATATGAAAAGATGCTCCACATCATATGTCATTACAGAATTGAAAATTTAAATAATAATGAGATACTACTATATACCTATTAGATGCCAGAACCCAGAACCCTGACAACACCAAACACTGGCTAAGCTGTGGAGCAACAGAAACTCTCATTCATTGCTGGTAAAAATGCAAAATGGTACAGTCATTTTGGAACCCAGTTTGAAAGACTCTTAGAAAATTAAGCACAGTCTTTCCACATGGTCCAACAATCACAGGTCTTGGGTATTTACCCAAACTGAAAACTTAATGTCTACACAAAAATCTATACAAGGACATTTGTAGGAACTTTATTCATCATTGCGAAAACCTGGAAGCCACCAAAATGTTCTTCAGAATGTGAAGGGATGAATATACTGGTACATCCAGACAATGGACACTATTCAACACTAAAAAAATGATCTATCAAGTCATCAAAAGGCATAGAACCAAATTTACATGCATATTATTAAGTGAAGGAAGCTGATCTGAAAGACTACATATTGTACAATTCCAACTTTATGACATTCTTGAAAAAGCAAAAACTATGGAGATGACAAAAAGGACAGTGGCTTCTGACAGGGGTTCAGAAGGGGGATGGATGAATTTACAAAGCACAAAGGACTATTCTATATGAATACTCTAATGGTAGATACACATCATTATGTACTTGTCAAAATGTGTAAAATGTACAATACCAGAGTGAACCCCAATGGATTTTGGGTGATAAGGAAGTGTCAATGTAAGTTCATCAATTTTCAACAAACGTTCCACTCTGGTTTTGATATGGATAGTGGGGAAGAGAAGGGAGATATGTGGAGGGGGACAAGGGAGATACGGGAATTCTCGGTACTTTCTGCTCAATTTTAGTGTGAGGCGAAGATTGCTCTAAATAAAATAAAGTCTATGTTAAAAGGGGAAAATTATTGATTTTAGCTGAATAAAAATTATTATAAAACTTTTCTACCCTCTGAAAGCTATCAAAAATCCACATAGTTCTAGAAAGGATGTTCTGCATAATGTGTTCTTAAACTGCAAACACATGGCCAAACTCTGTGAAAGTGGGGGGGTGTGTGTGCATACACACATAAGTGCTCAAACATGCCTTTTTCCCCCTAGGAAAAAATTCAACAACCTTCATCAGGATTCTTAATGCTCTATTACCACCCCTTTCCCAAAATCTTAAGGATCTCAGGCCTACAACAATCAGCTCTGCTAACTGCTTCCAGTACCTTTTGTGTTTTCCCCTAGCTGGTACACAATAAGCAAATGGTGCAGTGGTAAGACCCTTACCTGGCCTCATGGTACAAATGCAGCTTGAATGTTGCCTGCCATGCCCCAATGTCAACTGATTGTCCCAAGGTAGATTCATGTCCCCTCACCAGAGAAGCTGACTGGGCTCTTAATGTCTAGAAATGCAGAGGAAATGCCTTGTGGCACCCAGAATAGCATATTCATGGTCACAAACATGGACAGTTGAAGGACATGCCCCTATAAGAAAGGGCAAGGCAGAAGAAAATGTCTAGCACATACTCTGTATTTTATTTTATTTTCTTAAATGGGGTCATGTCATGTTGCCCAGGCTGGCCTTGAATTTGTAACCCTCACATATCAGCCTCCTGAGTAGCTGGAATTACAAACATGTGCCACTGTGTCCAGCTTAGCACACACTTAAAATTACCAATAATGTTATATGTCTGCCACTCCTTGAACTACTTGGCATTTTCCAAATCTAACCTAAAACATTTTTTTTTACAAACTACATTCCACAATGTATGTGTGGTTTCCTATTCCTGCTACAAAGTAAAAATAGATCAAAGAAAATTCTAAGGGAAAATTTCTGTTGACTCACATTCTCCCCCTTGGTGAGGACATCCATAATGTCCTCATAATCCTCATAATGGATCACCAATCATGGATCACCCAATCACCCCGCTCCAGATAAACTCTTCTACCATTTAGTTTTTGTGATTGCATAATTTGACATTTCAATTATCTTCTTACCTTTGACTTTCCCAGTCTTCATTCATGCCTCCTCATCTAGCCAGTTACCAAATCCTCTCAGTCTTCCCATAGTAACAATTCTCACATCTGATTATTCCTTTCTCTCAGCCCTGGAATGGCCCAGAGCACTCAACACAATAACGCTCACTCTTACTGCCTCCATTAGTTCAGCCTATAACTTGTCCTTTTATTTCTCTTTTATACAAAAATGTAAGTCATTGCTAGGAGGTGCCTCAGTGGAGTGTAGGAACTTCTACACAACCCTTTGAGATAAGCATTATCTTCCTTCTTGAAGAGCAGTTTACTGTTAAACTTTACATGCACACACACATACACACACAAAAAAAAAAAAGAAAAAAAAAACCTAAGGGGTTAGGACTGGTAAAGAAGTGTGTAGGTTCTTCTGAGGTCCCCTTCATATATTTCCTTAGGTCCTGCTCGAGTGATGATGAACAGCAGGGGATCTGAATGTACCTGTGCAACAGCTACCATATGATAACCCCCCCAATGCTCACACACTTAAGACAGAGAAGGCACAGACCCTGGTAAAGGTGAAGCACAGCCAGAAGTCCATTTTACTTTGACTTGACACCAGCCTCCTAAACTTTGGGAAGCCCTCTCTCTACTTTGATGCATGGTCTGTAACCAAGCTCTTTCACTATTTCTTAAAACTTGTCAGAAATGGTATATTATTCTCAATAAACCTATACTGGTTACAGTACATATATCTTTGGCTGGAATTTTCCCAATGCTTTTGGGTAACTAGGGTTCAGTCTTGCTGATCAGAGCCTCTGGCCAGCAGTTATACAGGCTTCCAATTAATAAAAGATTAAGGAACATTTTAAGCATATCTAATAAATAGTGTTTGGCAGGGGGAGGGAAATCTTTCAGGAAAAACATTCACATAATGCTTGGTAGTGGCAACAGGTGGAATCACTGGTGTTGGTCGCTTCTGGCCATTTTATTTACTGAGCTTCCTCCCTATCAGTGTCACAGCCAGCACAGCCATCCTAGCTCCTTCTGTCATCATGACCATGGAGGGTCCGAGAGACCAGGAAGACATGTTTGCACTCAACTTGGACCAAAAGCCAGGAAATGAAATTCTGAGTGGGGATGTGGTAAGACTGGAACTGGATTTTAAGATAGGATATGTCAGGCCAAGGTGAGTGGGATGGAAGGAAATTGGGGTGGAGGTTATGAAGCCAAGCAACAAACATGGGGCAAGTAAAGGGTTCTAGGCTTTGGAAGAAGGATAATCTCTCTCGTCGAAAATAATGTAGGCGAGGAGTTCTAAGGAGGTCCCTAGCATGCAGATGGCTGCATTCCTTCAGGTCCCTCCTCCTCTTCCTGATTGAAATGTAGAAGAAACTGAAAAGGACAACGTTTGTGGCCAAATGCTCCTTTTTAAGAGATGGAAAAGTAAAGCTTGATACAAAAAAAGAAAACTTGACCTCAGAGAGCTTCCAGTTTGCCTTTTATAGCCTGAACTAAGACCAAAAAAGAAGCTTAGAGTATCTTGTTCATAAAGGACACCCATTTCTTCACAAGGACAGAAAAGACATTTTCTTCTTTGGAAAGTATCAATAATTATTAGAGGGGAAAAAAATAATAATCCCCTTCTACAGCGTTGTCCCCAAATCTGGGTTCTCATTGTGTGTTACTTCCATGAGATAAAACAATGGTGATCCCTATTAAAATGCAAAATATTATGTCCCATCCAAATTTAGTATCACAGTAATTTATTGCATTGATAAGAAGTCAAGCACTAATGAGGCCCCCCCAGGACAGAGATGGGTCTGAGTGGGAGCCCAGGGAATAGCCTAGAGCTCTGAGAAGGAGAAAGGCCAGGAGGGAGGAGCTAAGGGAAAGAAGCAAGCAGCATGGAGGGCCCCTTCCCATAAAGAAAGGAAGCAGGTGTAGAAAGCAAGTGAAGGGCTTAGAGAATACATTGCCAATTTCAAAATTTTATTGAAAATTAGCCCTTCCCTGACATGTTTAATGATACCTGTATCTGCCACCCAAACACCCACATGGGTTCTCAATGACTCTCGGCTTAAACATACTCCTTTTAGCTGCATATGTACGCATACAAGGGGCAACAATTTATTCATTTTCCCTAGGGAAAAGGAAAATTGTGGGAGGGGGGGTGCGCAGAGAGAGAGCTTATTTGGTTTTAGTCCTCTATGGTTTCAGATGGTCTAAAGGGAGCAGATTTCACCCCTTCCCATATGGCCCCAAGATGCTACTAAAATTTCCAACTCCAGGCTGCTTTGCATTTCATGAGAAGAGTGTGACAAACTGATCTACATGGCTAGCGTCAAAAGCCAGGTGTAGAACAAATAAATGATTTTAAGCTGAGTTAAAGAGCGGCTCATAAGAAATTAAAAGAGCTTCTCTTTTGTCCTTGAAAGAGAATAGTAGTGCCACAGACCTCTTTGGGAACTGCAGCAAACTTTTTTTTTTCTTCCGCAGATAACAGGTGACCATTTTCCCTTTCCCTTAGGGAGGAAAAACACAAGTATTTAATTAGGAAAAAAGTAGCAACTCAGCCAGAAAGGGTGCCAACTGGTGACAGACTCACGAACTCATTGGACATGACAACACACATCTTCAAGTCCACCTAGGGAACCCTGGGGTCTCCAGGGATTGGCATCTCCAAATGGCAGCTCTTTAATTGGCTCCCCTGTTACTGCTGAGTGCATGCCCCACATTTGGGGCAGAGACAACTGGCTTCATGGGCACCACGACACACAGGCTGACTAATGAATCACGGCCACCCACACACACTCACTAATGCTGCAATGGCTAACGAATCCATATGTGCTGCCAAGCTGGAAGGGCAGAGATAAACTTGGACTCTGCAGCTACTAGGCTCTTCCTGAACTAAAAGAGGATGGTGACCCAGTAACTCTGAAGGCTGACATCCTTTTAGGACAGTTACTGAACAGGCAGTATCCCCTAGGGAAAAAATCAGTGCCCTTCCATCAACTGTGGATCAATAACAGCCTCCTCACACAGGGTCAGAACTATTGCATCTCATTTACATGGAAACTGATATTTGGAAGTTTTCACTCCAGCTTCACTGAGATCCACTCTACAAGAGAAACATCATCTGCTTGTATTTGTACAGCAGATCCAGATGAATTAATTGAGATTCCCTTTCAATAGAGAAACACCATGCAGGCAGAGAGCCCTGTGCAAAAACAATCTCAAGAGTTAAGCCTTCTACAGAAGTGAGTTGCTTTCCCTGGGTTTTTCTATGTGGGTTACCATGGCACTCTCTCTGAACATATTTCATATTTTAAATATACAAAAATACCACAGAAACTATTTGGGCAATGTCTGGAGGGAACAGCCCACAAATAACGTAAATGTATTTCACTTTATTTTATAACAGGTTATATTGGCTTCAGACGGAACTGGTTTATTTAGACTTTTGCTGAGTCACACACTTATTATTTCTCTGACTTTCCATCTAGGGGAGCTGGAGCAGAATGAAGCATACTGGTCACATCAAAGCTAGCAACTCCACTGGAAGGAAAGCCAGGAGTGCCCTTTGCCCTAGGTATCCTCTATGGGTGGAGTCAAAACCTAGGGGACTGGAAATCTCCCTCACCTTTATCTTCCCCCTACCTTTGTTCTAGTTATAACCAGGTCTAAGCCTATTTTAATTACTTTAGTGAAATCAGTTTCATTACTTTAGTGAAATCAGTTTCATTGCCTTTTCTAGAGATTGATCTTCTTTTAAAAATAAACCCTCCTTAGAAAGGGAATACCCTTGTAGTAGCTCATTGTGAATGAGTAAATGAATAGATTTCTTCTTTTATGGGAAAACCCCCAGGCACTGGAAGAGTACTGGATCCACTGGCTGGGAAAGAGAAGATGCTAATGCTGGGGAGAAGGATTTGAAAAGTGAATATGAAAAAACTGAGGATGTATTTTAACTGTTTCACAATTTTTCCAGGGACTGCTGACCCTGCTTCTCCTCCCTTCTTCCTGTCCCCAAGGAGGAGCATCTCAAACAAGGTCTAATCTGCTCCTAAAGGACTGGGAATAGAAAAAATAAAATAAAATAAAAAACATATACTTGACAAAGCAAAGGTGCAATTCTCTAGCAGATGTTTAGTCCAAAACCCTGCATGGGCCAAGATCAAATCAAAAATTAAAGGATTTCCTATTTGGGCCTTTTCCCCCTTTAGCAGGTACAGCATACAATGCTGCAAAATCTAACCATGAGTTTTCTGAGGGCAATGACACACAGGACTTTTGGGGGGGAGGGTTTTTTTTGGTTTTTGTTTTTTGTTTTTGTTGTTGTTGTTGTTTGTTTGTTTGTTTGGAGTGCTTCTCTCCCTTGCCCACCTCCACAGATACAAAAAGCCAATATCTACCTTGACATAAATTCACAAATACAGCCAGAAAGAGAGTTTCCAATTTGCTCCGGGATTTGATATGCACTTGAACTGAACTGGATTTTCAAAGTTGGAGGACAGTATAGGAAAAAGCATAGTACATACATCCAGGCAACATCTCCTTCTTTTGCTTTGCCATGAAAAATCAAGTAACTCTGAAGTTCATATGACCCAGGACATTCAACTCCAAGAATCTCACCTAGTAAAGAGGAATCTTGGGACACATCCTAGAAAACATCCCCAAGTGTTTCACATAAAATCCTGAACGTGATTAGCTTTTTCTATAGTAGTTATGTGGCAGGGCCTGCTGACCTGGGAAAGCCTTGCATATTCCAGAGAAAAACTGGTGTCTACTCTTTGTGGATAGTTGTTCGAGAAAATCTGCCCCCTCTTATCACAAAGCTCCTTCAAGCATCCAGCTTTTGGTGGTCCTGGCAAGAATAGAGCTATGAAATCCCCTGAAAACCCTGCATTCTCATCTAAATGTCTACCATATCTGGTACATCTCACTCCATGGTTTTTACCCCAACCATGCATTCAGCTGCACTGTTATTAAGTTAGCATTCTTCTTTAAATGAACTGATATGTTCTCATAATGTGATTTAATATTTAAATGAGTGTCTCTTGACCACCTAAAATCACCTAGTAATATGACCTCACACTTAGGGATGAAGGGCTCCTGCCTTGCACCTCTCTATGAACACATATGCACCCTTCCATACACTTCCATATCGCCACAGGGAAGGTTTGTCAAAACAGGGCCTTGGCAGTTAGCAGAGGTTGGAACTTAGTGTGGTTAAGTCAGAGGGAATAAATTTACATGTGAAGTATCCTCTTTCCAGATCTCTTCCAGAGCCCCCTACTTCTCTCTCACCACACTGCATGGCCTGGTAGGCCAGAGGCTATCTCCTGCTTACCAGAGGCTCCAGCCCCAACACTCATCCCGTACCCTCATAAACAAACAAAAACCAGGGGAACCCAGAGGGGGCATAGAGAGGACAGTTGAGGATAATTAATGCAATTAATTTCATTGCTCTCCAGAGACTGATCCTCTTTAAAATTAACCCCTGGGCCCTAAAGATTTTCATCTCCTTTCGCCCAGGGCCTTAGGATCCTGGAGCTGGGGAAGTGGGCCAAGAAGTCCTGACTACACCTCTGTCTCATCTAAACTGAGAGTGAGGGTCGGAAGAGGCCCCTGGCTCAGCTCCTGCTCACCAACAGGCTCTGAGAGCCATTATTTTCCTCTGACACAGTCAATCCTAAACTCTGTTTAACAAGTGACAATAATGAGTGGCCCAGCCTCTGTGTTTTTATTACGCTGCCTATCTAAGTACATTTTATTAAAGCTAAAAAGATAGGCAAATTTTTAATAATGCCAACCAGAATAATTATCCCCTGAATAATTATTTGTATTAATTGCACAAGCCAATCATGACTGAATGAAATAGTGAATTTTGAGTACTTCCCATAAAACAGAAAATAAACTTGAAATAGTGCTTATCATTTAAAAATTTTATATTAAAATTCTCTTCTTAAGTACCTTAAAGACTTTACATCATATTAATAATTATTACCATTTGTTGGCACTTAACTATGTGCTATGTACCATAATAAGCTTTTAATATGTACTATATTATTTAATCCCTTTTCTTTCTTTTTTTTTTTTTTTGGTGGTATTCATAGGGGATTAAACCCCAGGACCTCATGCATGCTAAGCAGGTGCTCTACCACTGAGCTAAATCCCCACACCTCTCATTTATTTTTATTTTTTTCTTTTTCCCCCTTTCATTTAATTCTGTAGAATCCCTAAGAGGTAGCTAGACTCATAACACTTTATGTGTAGGTAACTGAGACTAAAGGAAGTTAAATATATGCCCAATACTACTTATAAATTATGAAGCCAGAATCCCAAAGCTAGTGCCTTAACACTCCAATAATATCACTCTAAATCCTAAACTATCCCCCATAAAGATAAGCCATGGGAAGTGGAAAATGGGTGAGCTTAAATCCGTTGTCTGTATAAAGCAAAGAATACATTTTTCTAGATAGGAGGCCTTATTTTGAGCTTTTACCAACCCAGCAGAGGACTTGAGAGCAGGCTTTTAGTAATTTCTAATTTTTTACTATTTGAGTCTTTCAGTTAAAGAGCCTCTATTAATGAAAGAAAGTGGTTTGAACAGGGCAAAACTCCTCAACTATTGGATTTTTCCAAAAGTAACACCAAAATGACCTGGGTGGTAATGCATCATAACAGTCTGACTGGAAATTTCCCCTCTGGTAGTTGGCTTTTGACTAAGATACCTTTAATATTCCCCTCAGCTGGACCAAACTTTAGACAGCTTTCTTCCTGGGCTTCCTTTCTTGGAGCATTTACTTTAGAAAACTTGGGGCTATAATTCTTTCTCTAATCCTCTAAGATGTAAATCTCTGTCTCTTGCCACTTTCATAACCCAGCAATATCCTTCTCAAGGATCTGGATCTTTCTCTTTGAAACTTAATCACCAAGAAACCTCCCAGACCCTAAGGAAGGTTAGGAGCCTAACTTCAAAAAGCACCATTAGCAAACACTGAAGACCTCATTCACATGGATCCATCTACTCCCTAACATGCCCTAGTACTTTTGTACTAGCTTTCTCAGGACTTAAAAAGGCTCCCCACTTTTTGTTTCAGTGGAGTTGACTTCTATCTCTCCCCTCTATTGCAATCGACATGAATAGCTTTCCTTGAATGTCTTACTCCATCCTGTGCAACTTTTCTTTGATGATGTTTTTGATTCACTATAACCTGTGTCAACCCCATATTTTCTCCATCAGCAATGACTCTGTTTGTAGGGACCCAGGAATTGCAAATTCTCTTACAAGATGATGTGAAAATGAGCGCTGGGTGCTACAGTACTGAACACGCTGACCCATGTCTTCTACTCCTCTGTGATCAGCTGGCAGGGAGGTTGCAGGGAAATCCTCTCAACAAAGGCAATATATACCACCTCCAGCCCAATTCAAACCTCCCCCTCCACTCTCACTCCCATCCACCAGGGCAACTTTCCACTCTTTGGGGTTGCTGGTAAGTTTATATGAGCTTCTTCAAAGAAGCAAATACCCTTGCCCTAAACTCAAATAGAATGCATCTGGAAATGCTTGAACTCCTTTATCTTCTTTTGTTCTTATTGTTCTAATTAGTCATACATGACAGCATAATGCATTTTGATTCATTGTACATAAATGGAGCACAACTTTTCATTTCTCTAGTTGTACATAATGTAGAGTCACACCAGTCATGCAATCATGCATGTACCTAGGGTAATGATGTCTATTGCATTCCACCATCTTTCCCATCCTCATACCCTTCCCCTCCCCTCACTACCCCGCTGCCCAATCCACAAGTTCCTCCATTCTTCCCTTGCCTGCCCCATTATAGATCAGCATCCATATATCAAAGAAAACATTTGGCCTTTCTTTTGGGGGCACTGGCCTATTTCACTTAACATGATATTCTCTAACTCCATGCATTTACCTGCAAATGCCATAATTTTATCCTCTTTTAATACTCAGTAATATTCCATTGTGTATATATACCAGTTTCTTTATCCATTCATCTATTGAAAGGCATCTAGGTTGCTTCCACCATTTAGCTATTGTGAATTGAGCTGCTATAAACATTGATGTGGCTGTGTCACTGTATATGCTGATTTTAAGTCCTTTCGGTATAAACCAAGGAGTGGGTTGGCTGGGTCAAATGATGTGAACCCCCTTATCTTTTAGAACTTGAAGAATACAGATCACAACCAGCTCACTGAAACAATACCTCCTATTTCACAAAATTTCCATCCAATCTGCATTTTTGTATGCAGAGTCCCAGCAGATGTTTGCCCCTGCTGTCAAGCTTCTCCTGTTCTTCCCTGAGCATTTATGATGTTGAAGCCCTGAACTGGATCCATTTGGATTTCACAAATAAAAAGTTAAAAGGAAAAGGTTTTAAATAGTTTTTTAGAGGACACCAACTAGTCCCTAGGAGAACCAAATCTTTAACTCTGTGCCAGAGGTTAACTCCATCCAGGAGGCTGTGTTTACAGCGTCTCCAAGTAGACATTTGCAAAGCATTTTGGCCCCAACAACTCTAGAAACCACTTGCCCTGGTCAGGGAGAAAATTCATGGATTTAGAATCTATAGGTCTATGAAGGAAGTTATAAATTCAGTCTGGGATAAGAAAACACAAATCTATCATTGAATGTGTATCTCCTTTGTGCCAAGTGCTTTGCATCCTCATAAGCTTGACAGGTAAGCACTCTTAGCCAATTTACATGCAAAAAAGGTCAGAGTTAAGATTCCAACTAGAGTCTGTTTGATTCCAAAGTTTATTCTTCTCTTTTCATTTGATTGTTGGCAGGTATTGAATCAACCTTTAACTCTTACTTCTTTGTTCCCTAAGGAATGTAGCCTTCTGTTCAGCATTCAGAGTGTTTGCTTGGTGGTTCAGCTAGCAAGTATTTTTTCAAAGCCGGGAAGTATGACTAAATTGAGGTAGAAATTAAGGAGAAGATTTTTTCTGGGAGGCTAATAATCTAGTTTAGACATATTTGATCTGGTGTGCATGTAGGACATGCAGTTAAAGGGGTCTTTTGTGCTATTATTAGCCTGTAGTTCAAGAGAGAGATCTGGCATATAGATAATGATTTGGGACTTTTCATTGGCAAAGAGTTGCTTATAAACCAGAAATATGGATGAACTACCAGGTTGAACGGAAAGAGTGAAAACACAAAAGACAAAGCCCCGGAGCCAAAAAAGAAGAAGAAAACAGTAAAGGAGACCCAAAGAAGGAGCAGCTAGAAATATGGAAGAAAGCAAAGGGAACAGGGAGAGAAGAAGAGAGAGTGATGGAAGAGGTGATCAACAGAGTCTCATGCTTCAGCAAGATTGAGGCATTAAAAAAAAAAAAAAGGCGGGGCTGGGGATGTGGCTCAAGCCTTAGCGTGCTCGCCTGGCATGCAAGCGGCCCGGGTTGGATCCTCAGCACCATGTACAAAGATGTTGTGTCCTCCGAAAACTGAAAAATAAATATAAAAAAAAGGTGGGGGGGGGTGTTACAGGCAAGGTTTATTGGTACACAGCTATAAACCCAGCTACCCAGGAGCTGAGGCAGGGACATTGCAAGTTCATGGACAGCCTGAGCAAGGTAGCTAAACTCTGTCTCGAAATGAATCAGAAAGGGCTAGGGATGTAGTTTAGTGTTAGAGTGCTTGCTAGTATCATGCACTTCCTTAGGTTCAATCTCCAGTACTGCAAAATGACAAAAAAAAAAAAAAAAGCCTATGGGATTTGGTAATGCTTCGGGGCTATGTATCGTTTATATAGTATTTCTCACTGAATCCTCATAGCAACTCTGCGGGAGGAAAGACTGTTATCAGGACGATAAAAACCAGTCACACAGTGGTAAAGTAATTTACACAAAATCTCAACTCTCATAGGTAGAAAAAAATCTGCTTTGAATCCAGGCAATCTGATTTCAGACCCTGACTTCTTCTCAAGCTAAACTGCCTCTCTAAGTAAAAGAAGGAAGGCAGGATTAAAGTTAGGTAGGAAGGAGTGTCAAGAGAGGCTTGCTATGCACATTTGTTTTGGGATGGCAATGTTCTGAGTATGATTTTAGTGAGAGAAATGGATCCATGGGAAAAGTCTAAAGATGCTAGAAAGAAAAGAAAGCAATGGAAAGAGGTCCCAAGGGAAGAAGGTAAGATCAAACGCAATTCCTTATCTATTATTAATTCCTCAAACCCTTAGGGATTAGGGATTCAATGACAAACTACAGAGAAGGGTCCCTGCCCCAGGAAGTTTCCAGCCCAGCAGTGGGAAGACAGATGAGAAACAAGAAGCAGACCGACAACCTAAAGCCAGGTATGTGGGAACAAATGGGCTAGTGGGATAGGAAGTAACTTCCCACATATAAACAGAAAGAGAAAAGGAAAAGGGGGAACCTCCTAAAAATAGAAGGGAGAACAGAAGAGTAAATGGAGGGGACCAGAGGGAGAGAAGAGGTGAGGGGAAAAGAAGTTTGGGGGAATTAAATTGATCAAATTATGGTATGTGTATGTATGAATGTGTAACAATGAATCCCAGTATTAGGTGTAATTATAGTTCACCAACAAAATAAACAAATAAAGCCTGAAGTGTGGGGAAGAGTCTTGTGGAGATTGGATGGGATGGGTAAGACAGAGAACAACAGGAAATTAAACCAAGAATTAATAAATGGGGTGGCATCCAATTACAAAGTTTCTGCACAGCAAAGGAAACAAGAGCATGAAGAGAGAACTTACAGAATGGGAAAAAAATATCTTTCCTAGCTACTCCTCTGTCAGGAATTAATATCCAGAATATATAAAGAACTCAAAAACACAACACAAGAAAAACAGCCTAATCAATAAGTGGGCAAATAAATTGAACAGACATTTCTCAAAAGAAGAAATACAAACAGTCATCAAATAAGTGAAAAATGTTCAACATCTTAAGCAATCAGGAAATGCAACTCAAAACTACAGTGAAATTTCATCTCACTCCAGTTAAAATAGAAGTCATCAAATACAACCAGTAACAAAGTCTGGCAAGGATGAGGGGAGAAGGGAACACTCATACACTGTTGGTGGAATTATAAATTAGTACAGATACTAAGGAAATCACTACGGAGATTCCTCACAAGACTAGAAAAGGAAACACCAAATGACCCAGCTATACCACTCTTCAGTATTTATCCAAAAAACTACTTACTATTAGTTTTATAGCCATACCTGCATATCTATGTTTATAAGCAACACAATTCACAATAGACAAGTTATGGAACCAGCCTAGGTTTGACTGTCAACAGGCAAAAGGACAAAAAAAATGTGGTATGTATACCTGATGTTTTACTCGGCCATAAAAAGGAATGAAATTGTTATATGCAGGAAAATGGAACTAAGAACATCATCTAAGTGAATTAAGTCAGTCTCAGAAAGTCAAGGTCATGTGTTATCTCTCATATGTGGAAGCTAAAGAGAGAATAAAAGAGATTATTTTTTTCTATGAAAATAGAAGGGAGATCAACCAGTACAGTAGTAGGTGGGGCACGGGGGAGGGAGGAAGGGAGGGAAAGGGGAGGCATGGGAGAATGAAATAGACTAAGTTATGCTATGAGTGGATATGAATATGTAAGAATGAATCTCACTATTATGTATAATTGTAATGCACCAATAAAAATATTTTTTAAAACAGATGGAGAATAAGGGGCGAATGGTATGAGGTGCTGCAAGGGAGGTAAGCACAATCCCATGGGAAGTGTTTTTTAAAAATGTTGACCAGATCTCACCCCATCCGATAAAATCAGAATGTCTGGGGGAGGCACCTGGTGTGGTTATGCTTTTAAGTTTCCCAGAGCAGCCTGAGAAGAGAATTGTCATTTTAGTGCAAGCTTTTCTTTTCCTTTTTTTTGGGGGGGGGGGGTGGGAGGGCAAGTGCTAGAGACTGAACTCAGGGGTGATAAACCACTGAGCTACATCTCCACCCTTTTTATTTTTTATTTTGAGACAGGGTCTTGTTAAGTTGCATAGGACCTCACCAAAGTGCTGAAGCTGACCTTCCTTGAACTTGCAATCATCCTGCCTCAGCCTCTGAGTCACTGGGATTACAGGCATGTGCCACCGTGCCAGGCTAGTGCAAGCTCTTCTTGAAGATCATGACCAGGAATTTGGTTTTTAGTGAGGATGCAGCTGGAACCATGCAAAGGTTCCAAGCAGAGAGATTACATCGGTACATTTACTATTTTAAATATTCAAGAGAACTAACTGGGAAAAAGAATTCAGCTTTATAGAGAAAAAAAGCAACTCTTTTTCTAAAATGGGGGGAAAATGAGAGTTAAATACAGGTAAGTTTAAACAGGTAAGTTTAAAGGTGAAATGAAAAGTTCACATCTAAGAACTATTTTCTCCAAGAAAGAAAAGACTTGGTTCCTCTTAGAGTGATTTAAGGGTGTGGGGATACAGTTCAAAGGAGAGATGGGAAGTCAGCAAGAGCCAACAAAGTGGAGTAAGAAAGGAAGACATCTGAGAAAATAAAAAGGGTCCCTATTTCTGGGGCTCAAGGAACCTCAGATCATGGCAGAAAACATGGCTCCTTAGGTAGAGTCATCAGCATCAGTTTGCAATAAGAGAGACTGAGACTGCAGGGCTAACTGAGGAAGTGCAGAGGAAGAAGCAGGTGGTACAGAATTGAGAGTCCTCAACCAGAGACCAGCAGCTGAATTAGAAAGAAAACCAGGGTAACTGCTTAGACTAGAATGCTTGTGATCTTGACATCTTGATGCAGTTAAAGAACAGAGAGAGAGAGAGAGAGAGAGAGAGAGAGAGAGAGAGAGAGAGAGAGAGAGGCTGGTAGGAAGGATATGGACATGGGGTGGGATTGTTTAAATGCAGCAGTTTCAAGCAAGGAGGACATGTGGGCTGTGAGCACAGGAGCAGCAGCAGCGGCATCTAGTTTACCCACCACCATCTTCACGGAGCTGTGCACACAGGCAGATATTAGTTTATGGACCAAAGGGCTCAGGATATGCCACCCCAAAAGATGCTACTTTGGCATAAGGAGAATTTTGATCTAGAGGCAACTAAGAATCAACAGAACAGAAACAAGCATTCTACCCTCCTCCTATCTGCCTAAAAGCTAGGCACAGATTTCCCTTTGTGAAGTTGCTTCCCCTCACCACCACCACCACCAGAAAAGGCAGAATGAGAGAGGCTCCAGATTCAGCCCAGAACTAGCACTAAGAGGAATTTGCATAACATAACAAAGCTTATTTTAAAATAACCTTGCTCTTCTATTAGTTTCCCCCACATATTTACCCTCCCACAATTTATTGTACTTAGAAGCTAAAAGTGCTTTTCCTTTGTCTTATCACTTTTGCACAAATGTATCACCCTTTGTTAAAATGGTATATAAGCCTCTGGGTCTAACTGGCTCATTGGGGTTTTCCTTTCACTTCTATGAGGACTCCATACACATATCAAATAAACCTTATTCTCTTATTAATCTGCCTTTTGTCAGTTCCATTTGTAGGACCCAAGTCACTGAACCTAAGAGGATAGAGGGAAAGCTTTCATTCTTCCCTGATAGGGCATTATTTAGATTCTGAATTCAAAGTGCCCTATAACCACCAAGTATTAGTTTTGTTGTTAGGGACCCTGGGGAGATAGCCTTGGGACATGTGCTTGATGGTGTTTTGGCACTTCCCTGAAGCACTTAAACCCTGAATACAAACAATGTTTACCCATATTATCCCAGAGGGTGGAAAAGTTCTATTCAGGAACAATTTCTTTGGCTGGGGGATGTTGGTGGTAAGCACTTTACCTATCATGTACAAGGCCCTGGGTTTAATCCCCAGTAGCACAAAAACAACAACAAAAACAAAAGAATAATTTCCACCATTGTTGTCATCAAATCACTAAAAATCAGTGTCTCAATTCAAAATGTTAATCTGTTGCTGACACCTGGTTCCTACAACCCCTGGTTACTTTTTGGTCTTGGATGAAATGCCTGCCGAGATCTTGGTTGGCCTACTGCAAGATGATTATCCATGGGGCTTTTTCCCAGTCAGCTGGAAGGTTGGCTGTGAAAGCCAGCTGAAAACCCAAGGATAGTTTTGGAGAATGGAGGATGAGAAATAGGAACTGAGGTCCCAAGCACCTGGCTATGAAAGGCAGCAGAGTACAGAGTTAAGATTCCTGCTTCAGTAATCAGATGTGGTGTCCGTTTCCACTTCTGCCTAACCAGCTGAGCAGACTTCCACAGATTCTATTCTCAGTGTCTTCCTCTATACAGTAGGTTAATAATTCTTACTCTACCTGCTTGTTTCAAAGGTTAAATAAGATCAAGTATGTAAAGTGCTAAGCATTAAATCTGGCACATAGTAAATCGTCGTGAAATTGTTATTATCAGGTTTCCAAATAGTATGCTTAGATTAATGAACTGCTTCCACGTCATTGCTGAGGGGGTTTAGCCTATTTAGAGAATTCTCCAACACAATTATACATCAGTTGGAAAGTGGCAGTGGGAAGAGTCATGATTTATAGCCATAATCAATTTTGAGCTATCAACGTGGAATCCCTGAGTACACATGTGGCTCCTGGGAGCCCTGGGAGCTGGCTCCCATACACCACTGGTTGGTTTTCTGGGAATTATTACCAAAGGTTCTTGGGAATTCATTCATCTATTTTGTGTGTGTGTGTGTGTGTGTGTGTGTGTGTGTGTGTGTGTGTGTCTGTGTGTGTGACCTACTCTATGATGATCCAAGAGTCTATCATGCAAAAAGGATTTTTTTTTTTTAAGAAGAAAACCTGGCTCTTCCTTCTCAGAGCCTGCATTTAAGCCATCACAGCATTGCGAAGTAGGAAGCATGTGGAAAGAACAATATGGCCACGGAGTTCAGGAAGGAGCACCTCACCCTTATGAAGGTTCAGAGAAAGCTGCAGCTCTAGACATGTGGAAACTAGCCAGCCAGGCAAAGTGAAACCCAGGGGCTGCAGTGCACAGAGGGAGAGAGGCCAAGGCGCCATGATCTGAAGTGCAGGTAAACAGAAGCTAAGAGGTTAGTATAGCAGACCACAAAGGAAGGAGCTGGGCTGGAGATGCTAACCTTGACCGGGCGCGTGGGCCTGGGAGCCATGTTAGAGGAACCAGCATAGGGTTTTAAATGGAAGAGTGAGATGGTTGAGGAGAGAGAACTTTTTCAAGTGGGAGGAATCAATCAGCAAAGTTGAATGCCTCTAAAAAATCAAGATGAAAGCAGGAAAACATCACTGGAGGTCCCTCCTGGCCTTGCAGAGTTAATTTCAGAGGTGTGGTGGGACGGATGCCAAATCACAGATGTGGAGGCAGCAGGGATAGACGATTCATTATAAAGACAGATGGGGGTTGGGTGTTTGGTACAGTGGTGGAGCACTTGACTAGCATGGATGAGGCTCTGAGTTCCATCCCCTACAAAGGAGGAGGAGGAGGAAGAAGAGGAGACAGATGGTGAAAGGGTGGAAGAAGATTAAACAGTAACTGCATAGGAATGTGAGGTTATTTAAGTTCAGAGAGACCTGGACATGTTTAAGTGCTGATGGGGAGGAGTCAAGAGAGAAGAAGAGGCTGAGAAGGCAGGGAAAAGATGCACAGGGCCAGCCTGGGCCTAAAATGTACCCCCCAGCTTCCAGTCACCTCTCCAGGTAGAAACAAAAACCCAAGGACCTTAGGGCACCCCCAGAGTCCATTTCCTAGGGCGGAAGAGAAGGGAGTAAGGGACTAAGTTACACAACTGGGGTCACCATGGCTTGTGTGCAACTTGTGCCAGGCTCCAATTTTAGTCAAAGCACCACCATCCCTTGGCGGGGGGTCAAGAGAGAAGTGATACAAATTTATTATTTTTTTAAGTTACTCTATGGAACACAGCTTTGGATTCTTTTATGAAAGTAAATCTTTAAATCCTTTCAATGCCTAGAAAAGAGGGTCTATACTCCTCAATCCAATATAGCTGATGGAAAAACATTTTGCCTAGTGTTATAAAATTCAGGAAAGTCCACATAAATATCCAGACTTCCAAATTCTCTTGGCAACTTGAAGATCTGGCAACCCCAGCACTGTGCAGCCTCTATCAGATGAACTCAGTGGTTGCTGCCTCATCAGAAAGGGGCAAATACTCACCATCCCGCTTGATATGGCCTCAAACCAACCACTTCCCTGGACTGCCTGGCCCCTAGGGGGACTCTTCTGCTCTTGCAGGAAGATAGCTTAGATGCTGCTGTCACCTGTCCCAGCCATGCTTTATTATTGAGCACCTTCTGTGTGCCGGGCAGAGAGTAGAGCACTGAGCATGAAACAATAACCACAACTCTGCCCCTGCTCACAGAGCAGGGAAGCTAGAGAGACAGGCAGAACTTTAATCTCAGCAGGATGGGGCTGCTGGCACCCTATGACAACACAGTTTTAACTTTGCATTTAGAAAAATATTCCAGCTGTCTGCTCGTCCCGCACACCCACTGATGAACAAAAGCACATTCAGAATGGATGCTCAACTTGCTATAGAAATTTTGACAGGAACTTCCTGGAGTTTGACATTGCACGAGGCACATCGCTTTAGCAGTCAGGCCAGAGCCACCTTTTGAAGAGGGCAGAGAGAATAGTTTAGTACAATACAACAGAATTTAAAAGAAGCACTGGAATGTTTTTGGCAATCGCAGTCTCATTGCATTCCTTCCCTTTTTCTTTGCAAGCTGGGATTGTTTCCAATATTGTGCCAAGATCTGACCTGGTCTTTGCCAGTCTCAACTGAAGATAGGTTGAAACGATAGAGCAGGTGTGATCCACAGGACTCCGAATGTTTGTTTGTTTTGCTAAAATTCTTGCAGTGATCATCACATTGGCCAATGTAAATGCCTGCCTGCCCATATCCCTTGAGGGTATTATTTTTAGAAGGAGCTTGGTGAAAAGGAAGGGCTTTATCACTATTGAAAGAATAGGAAAAACAAATTTGATAAAATTTCAATACAGACTAGGAGAAAAAAAAAAAAGCTAACCTGAAAGTCTGACCTGTATCTTTTGCAATAGAATTAATTTTCATTGAATAAGAAGCAAAGATTAAAACACCCAAGGCCCTGAAGAATGTCATACAATAAAATTAAACTAGAATATTCTTGTTTTGAGAACAAGTACCAATCAAAAACTCTGAAGGGGTGTGAAGGTTGAGGGAGGGGAGGCAGATTGTTCTAAATTTCAGGTTTTGGCAGTTACAGGATTTGGGAGTAAGATCTTTCATGCCACTGTGTTGACCCAGGGGTCCTCCCTCTCTCTCTTACAAATCAAGATGACAACTCCGTGGGTTGTGGACCATGGACTATTTGTCTGGATTTGAACCCCAGCTCTGATATTTACTAGCTAGGTATCCTTGGACTGGGTAAGCTTGTTACCCAGCCTCCCTCATTTATCCAAGGTGATTAATACATATTTCACATTACTGAGTATTGGATGAGAAGTTTTGCAAAGTAGCTGGTCCACAGCAAGCATTCAATCTGGGACACCAAGAAACAGAGAAAGAGCTCTACTGTGCATTCAGTCAGATGATATTGGGAACCTTTTGATGATATTAGTTATCCAAATCTGGCATCTGAATTCAGGACTTCTTAACCTAATTTTTAAGTTATTCAGGGGATTAGTATGTAAATCTAAAGAACCACTACAAAAGTCATGAAGGGGAGGGGAACCCAGGCAGGAAAGGGACAAAAACACAGATGTGAGAGGGAGAATTACTTGTCACCGTGTGTTCCTTTTTGCACACTTGGACATTTTTTCTAGCTTCATTAAGGTATAGTTTATATATAATATTCACCCACTTTAAGTACATAGTTTAATGAATTTGAGTAAGTATATAATCAGGTCATCAATTAACCATTCAATCAAGACAGCCTAACATTCCCTTGCACCCTCGGCAATCAATTCCCTCCTCTACCTGGACCCCAGGCAAATACCCATCTGTATTCTGACATAATTGGTTTGCCTTTTCTACTGTGTCATAAAAATGGCAACTTACAGTATATAGCACTTAAGCTTTTGTTTAGTATGCTTTTGAAATTCATCCACATAGCTGCATGTTCTAATATTCCATTTCTTTTTATTGCTGAATAATATTCCATAGTATGAATGTATGACAAATTTGTTTAACCATTCATCAGTTGATGGATGTTCAGATTGTGTCCAGTTTGGGACTATCATGAATAGTGCTGTTGTTAACATTTCCATATAAGTCTTTGTGTTGTACACTTTACATTTTGTTCCAAATGCATGTATTCCCGTTTTTAAAATTAGGGTGTGGGAAGAATCACTTCTCTGAATAGCTAGAATCTGGAATAAATGAATATAATTATAGTTTGGCTGGCCAAGATTTACATAACTTCTCTCCACATGCAGTACTCGGTGCCTTTTTATGTATTATGTATGTAAATACACAAGAACTATTTGGCTTCCTCTAAGCAATACATCTAGTTGATTTCCCTGGCAGACAAGATGAATCAAATCACTGTGATTATGTTAAATGCTTCTGTGGCCTGAAGGGTGCTTGATTTTCTTTAAAAGTATCTGTCCTATACCCATTGGCCATTTGCATATATTCTTTTGAGAAATATCTATTTAAGTCTATTGTCCCTTTTTTAATTGGGTTATTTGGGGTTTTTGCTATTAAGTCAGGTTCCTAATAAATGCTGGATATTAATCCCTTGTCACATGAATAGTTTACAAACATTTTTCCTATTCTGTAGGCTTTGTCTTCACTCTTGATTCCTTCCTTTGCAGGGCCATAGCTCTCTAGTTTGATGGAATCCCATTTGCCTACTTTTGCTTTCATTTCCTATGCTTTTGAGGTCTTTTTGTTTTGCTTTGTATTTCTACTGTGATTTCTTTTTTTCAAGCCATAGGTCTACTTATAGGCTTCTCATAGGTCATGTAGCAAGTGATTTATAAATAAAGTCAGAGTCTAAAGTAGTGTCATCACATTAAGAGACAGAATTGCTGGATTCTTTCATTATGTAAAAAGCTCACATCTTGGGAATCCATGGTTGGAATTATTATGGTATACCTGAGATATATCTTGCTCCAATTAACATTATCATACAACTCATTATTTAAAAAAAAACAAGACTAGAGAAAATAGTAGAATCACCATTTTCAGGAGACTGAGTTGTAACCCAACTCGTTGACTTCATCATAGCTTTCTTCCATGTAGAAAATCCTTGCTCATTCCAATGTCCTAAAGCTTTTTCTCTGTTTTCTTCTACAGCTTCATAGTTTCTGTTCATACATTTAAGTCTTTAATCCATTTTGAGTTGATTTCTGTAACTGATGAGAGATAAGTGTCTGATTTCATATTTCTGCATGTGTATATTCAATTTTCCCAGCACCATTTATTAAAGGCTGTCTTTTCTCCAGTGTGTATTTGTAGCAACTTTGTTGAAAATCAGTTAGCTATACATGTGTGGGTTTATTTCTTTTTTCTGTATTCTATTCCATTGGTCTATGTGTCTTGTTTTTCAGTTAGTACCATGCTGTTTTGATAACTAGAGCTTTGTAGTATGTTCTGAAGTCAGGTCATGTGCTGTTGCATAGAAGGGAGACTATAGACAGCAATAATATGTTGTACATTTCAAAAAGCTAGAAGAAAGGATTTTTAAAGTTTTCACCATAAAAAAATGACAAATGAGGGCTGGGTTTGTGGCTCAGCTATAGAGTGCTCACCTAACACATGAGAGGTACTGGGTTTGATCATCAGCAACACATTAACATAAAGGTATTGTGTCCACCTACAAAATATATTTTTAAAAAATGACAAATGTTCAAGGAGACAGATATATTTAACCTGATTTAAGTATTTCACAATGTATACAGGTATTGAAATATCATATGGTACCTCATAAGTGCATACGATTTTATGTACCAGTTAAAATATAAATTTAAATAAAATTTTAAAGTGTTAAACAACAAAAATATAATAATCTTCGACAGTTATATGCAACATGATATAGGGAAGGGCAATGCATGCATTAGGGAATACCTAAGTTCAAATACAGACAAAATTAATGTATGGAGATAAAAGTTAGATGAGTGGCTACCTTGGCAGGGGTCACTGGTATTGATGGGTGCAGGGAGGAAAGAGTCCACAGGGTGTGACTGGGTCTTAGGGTGCAAGAACTGTTCTCTACCTTCATCTGAGTGCTGCTTCCCTGCGTAGACACAGATAAAAATTCATCCAGCACCAGGCACAGTAGCATATGCCTGTACTCACAGCTACTCAGGAGGCTGAGTGGGAAGATCACCTGAGCCCAGGAGTTTGAGACCAGCTTGAGCAACAGGGTGAGATTCTGTGCACTTTACTGTATGTATGTTTATATTGATAAAAAAAAGTCAATAATCATAATTATTATTATAATTATAACCTTTCAATTTCAGGTCAAAAGAGATCCTATATATGATATGACTGGCATTAATCTTGGCACATAATAAAAGGTGTGTAATAAATGTTCATTTTGCTCCCATGTTTTCATTTCCAAGGGAAACAGTGTTTAGCAAAATGTTAACATTACAACTACGTATTCTCTCTTCTCTGGACTGCATAGATGGAGTCACGTTGCATCCAATGAAAACTGATTTGTCCTGAGGTACAGGCAAGGGCACAGAGTGGGCTCTCCACACATCCTATCTTGCCTCATCTGAGTGGATGCCAGCACAGATTTTCAGTTGTATGTTGGAATCTCTAAGGTCCAGCACCAGGTCCAGGGCTATGCTTGCTATCTCTTCAGCATGAAGGATGCCATTGGCTTTGGGCACCCCACATAACAACGAATCTGAAAATATAGGAAACAATAGCACACTTGAGGGAACTGTAAAAGACTGTGGGTTTTTTTCAAAGGCGTCTGGCAAGAGCTTGTCCTCCCAAGCCTTTACCTAGACTTTCCTTTGCAACATAGAAGGTTTATGTAGGGCAGAGAGTGCAGAAAATACCAAGGATTGGGTCTTTGGGAACAAAAGTCACAAAAACTTGAGTGACCTGGACATGAGCAGATCTAATAAATCTTTCTGGTCTACATGTAAACAGATTGTCTCTTGACAACTATTAGTCAATGCTTCTTATATTCAAATAGTATTGCCCTCTCATATTCAGCTTCAATACAAGATAAAGCGTCCAGGGGCAACCAGCCATGTTTGAGCCAATTTTTTACATTTGTCTTTCACATTGACAAAAGGAACTCTGGACCAAAGCTTCCGAGAGCCACAAAAAGTAATGCAACAACTCGAGAACTATTGATTCTTTGACTTCCACAGGATTATTTAGAGTGGTGAGAGAAGTACTTAGAGGAAAGCCACCCAGAAGCTTTCAAGAGTCAGTGTGGTTTTCAAAGGTATGGAAAGTTCATGAAGATTAGGAGGCTCAATATGCCAAGCTATAAGCAAAATAGATTTCCTGGTTCAAAGCTGAATGAGACAGGAAATTAACATCTTGAAGAAGCTGCATTCTTAAGGGGAAAAAAAGTGACAAAATCCCAGAAGCCTGAAACAGTATAATTTGTAAGTGGTTCCCCAGAGTGGGACTTGGGTATAGGGCCTGCAGGATCAGAACCTTGTCAAGTCATAATGAGCACTGGTACAATGCAGAATGAGAACTTAGATGCTTAGTTCACTGACCTTGACTGAGTGCTATGCTGTACTGGATAGAAAAACGGATTGGGATCTTAGTTAAAAGAGCGATCCTGAAAGATGTCTTCAACCTTTTCCAGCACTGTTGTGTAAGTGGGTGGGGAAACACTCCCTGCTCAGCACACCCACTCAATTTCTGCCTAGATGTAGAAGGTGCTCTTCCTGACACAATCCTGCACATACACACACACATACACACACACACACATACACAGTTGTCATGGCAATTCAGGCACAGTCTAAATAAAAACATAGATGGAGGCTATATCTGAAAGGAGCCAATAATTTAAACATTTGGGTTAAAAAAAAAACATATTTCAGTAAGGATGAGGCAACCTCTCTGTCTACCCAGCAGCAACAACAACAACAACAAAAATCTGTCTACACACACTATCCCACCTAAGTACTGAATCCTGAGATCTCAGGATACTAAAATAATTAAAACACTGGTATTTAAGGCATCAATTATTTTTCAACAGTGCTTCTAAATGGAGTTTTGCCAATCTCTTCTAGGTTCTAACCCACCAGGAGTTACAGGAACTAGACTATTGAAAAATAACCACCAAACCAGTATAGCAAAAACTTCCAGCTTGGGGAAAATATTTTTGGACTTATTGGAGGATCGCAAATGTCAACTCACCAATCATTTTTACCACTTGCAAATGTTCCAAAACTCAGTTTGAATTCTATTACCTTAGAGGTTAATAATTCATTTAGAAAGATACCTATCTAAAGTATATCTCAAGTAATCAGAAAAAGTAAGATAAAGATAATAAAGATGCCTGTTTTATAATCAACGAGAAACTTAGTTAATTCATTTCAACAACCTTACATACCACAAAAAATATCATTATGATTAACAAGAATTATCTAAGCAATTATTTTGCAGTGGATACTAAAGCTACAAAGAGATATAAGGATCGGTGAAGTCTATCAATACAGGCCAGACTGCAGCGTCATATAAGGTAAATGCCCAAATAGTTAGAAAAGTGGGTGATTAGGAAAACTTTGAGTAGGCAAATCAAATTTCAGGGGGCAAGTAAGACTTGAGCCAGACTATAAAAAACTGATTATCGAGCCAGACTCTATAATCACTAATCACTAAACTTAACACTCAAGCATCCTGAAAGCAAAGGGGAAATATTACAGGTTAAATGAAAGTTTAGGTGGTTTGGCAAGAGATGTCCTATAAAAGAATAATGAGAAATGAATCTGTGCAATGAAGAATTAACCAAAGTGATGTCCAGTCTTTGCTTCCAGCTACAAGGAACTGGTCTCCCTTCAATGTCTTGCATGATAGGGGGCTGTGACTACTAACAGTTTAACAGTGTGACTTATAACGGGACCTTGAGGTCACACAGTATCACTTATGACCTCCAGAGGAATTGATGATTAATTAGCCTGACCTCTAAGAAAGGATGGAGACTAAAGGTCAGCCACACAACAGTATGCGATTGGGCCCCAATAAAAACTGTACACCACGGATTTGGGTGAGCTTCTGCAGTTGGCAAGGTTTTGTGCATTTTGTCACACATGGTGACCAGAAGGAGGTCATCTGACCATCTACGAGGAACTGGTCTCCCTTCAGGGAGAACAATTGCCCTTTCTAGATGGAGCTTTGCCAATCTCTTCTAGGTTCTAACTCCACAGGGAGAAAATGACTGACAGCTCCATAGTTAGATTCCTCCTGGATGCTGCCCTGTTTTTTCTTCCCTTGGCTGATTTTAATTTTTCTCTTTTTGCTATAAAAAATATTTAATAATAAGTATAATACTCTCTAGAGTTCTATAAGTCATTCTAGTGAATTATGGAACCTAACAGTAGTTGAGGGTACCCCCAAACTTGTAACCAGCTGATCTGAAATAAGGATGGTCCTAGGAATCACTAAGCTAGCAGCTGATGTTAGAAGTGAGGCCGTCTTGTGGGGACTGTTCCCTCAGAGTGTACAACAACTAAACTCATTGTCAAGGGGAGGAGGTCTGGGATGTGGGGCACTGGCTGCAAGCCTGAAGAGTCTGTGCATGATGCTGTAGGCTATTAAGTTTCTGATTAAGAGAACAGAATAAGCAAAGTATGGTTTCACTTCCTAATAGCTTTAAAAAAGCCAGGCACAGTTGTGCATGACTGTAATCCCAGCAATCTGGGAGGCTGAGGCAGGAGGATGACAAGTTTGAAGCCAGCCTGGGTGACTTAGCAAGAACTCATCTCAAAATAAAAAAATGGAAATTGCTGAGGATATAGCTCAGTGGTAGTGTCCCTGGGCTCAATCTCCAGAACCACAAAAAGAAAGAAAGAAAATAGTAAATGCAAGAGACAAGAAGCAAGGAAACTGGTTAGGGGACTATTTTTGTCCAGATGTAGGAAGATAAAGGTCAGATCTAGAAGAATGAAAGGAAAGGTGTGAATAACATTTATAGAAAACTTATGTCATGTCAAGCATCGTGAGTACTCTATATGCCTTTCATCTACAAAACAATCTTACATGGTCAGCAAATTTATGATTCTTATTTTGCAGATAAAAAGAACTGAAGCACAGAAAGATTGACTAATTTACCCAAAATCACCCAGCAGAAAAGTGGCAGGGCTGAGGTTTGACCCTAGCTGGAATCTGACTATAGAGCCTGACTCACAACCATTCTATTGTGGCTATAAAAGGGAAAGGTCAGAAAGAGTCAAGAACAACTCTAGGGTTTTGCACATTGATAAAGAGAAAGTTACAGGTTTGGCCCCTACAGCCCAACATTTCTATTTTACTATGACCAAAAAGGCCATGAGCCCAGGAAATCTTGGCTGTACGCATAAATATGTCACTAACTACTTTACTAAGTCACTTAAATTTCCTGGGCTTCAGCCCCTCTTCAGCTGAGTAAATCTCTAAATTCCCTGCCCACCATGAGAAGCAGCAGCAGAGTGGCCAGCAACATGAGTTCTTGAGTCTGACAAGTTAGGGTCTTGGTTCTGCATTTAGTAGGTGTGACCTTGAGCAAGGATCTGAGCCTTGGCTTCTCATCCAGGAAATGGAGATTATGATGATATCTGGGTCATAGGAATGTTGACAGGTACGTTAATCAGTGGTCCACATCAAGCCCTTAGCACAATGCATGTGACTAAGCATCTGATACATGGTGGTGTTAGTATTAGTTTTCCAGCTCTATCTAGCAAGCTAGGAGATAATGCATAACTTGAGAGCCCTGAAAATACCATTCCAAATAATTACACTGGCCATACTCATAGGTGAATAATTAATTTTTCAATTCTTATTAGTAACTGTATGAAAGAAAAATATATTTATTAGCTACCCTTGATGTGGGTGTACCACTCTGGACTCTGCTGACAGCCATTGTTGTCTAGTGCAGCAGGGATACAGATTGAAGCATAAAAGTTCACACTGACACAGAACCCCATTGTGCACCAACAATAAAACAGACAACACTAAAAGATGAAGATTTAGCATCATATCATACTTTGACCAAAACACAAGTTAATCAGTACTTTCATAAAGCACAACAAAGCAGAACCTTGGTCCCAATCAAGTCTCAGATGCCTAAGTACTTAATCCATTTTTATCAACTCCAAGCAAAATTTACTTCAAATTTAGCCAAAGGATTATTTCAGCTTTCTCTCTGTATTCCTTCAACAATGGCCTTCAGAGACAATGTTATGACCCTCACCCACATTTCTGCATAATGAGCCTACCCTGAGTGAATAAAGAAAAATCCTTTAAATCTAGGGATTACTGAAAAAAAAATCAGAATCCCTACTTACTATGTATTTAGTGTCCTATTTACTCATTAACAGTGAGATTTGTTAAAAGTTTTCATCTTTTGCTGGGAGCACATTTGGGTCTAAACATCTGTTCAATGGTTCTGAATTAGAGGCACAGGGAAGAAAAGCCCAAAGAAATACAAGTGAACTGTAAGGAAAATATGGTTGTTCAATTAATTGTCCTGTATGATAGCAATTTTAATTTCATGATGCAGTGTCTTCCAGTAATGAAAGACAAGAAATTCTAGCAGCACAATAGTTTCATCAACACAGTATTTTTCACTAACAGAAAGAAAAGGAATTGTGTGAATTGCAGTGACTCGTGCAATGGTCTGCATGGGCAGTAGGTCCAGTAACGAAGGTGAACAGGGAGAAGCACCATTCCTTCTTCAAGTGGTTATCGATCTCAATCCTTCTACTTATTACTGCACCAGGCTGAAAATCCCCTGAGGACACAGCTCCTTTCATTTCAGCCTCTTAAGTTTGGGAGCTCTACTGCTAACACAGGGCCTGGCACATACGGGGTTCTCAATAAATATGCACTGAAAAAAAGAATTGTAAATATTTTCTAAGACTATTTTCAATTTACATGTTGGGTAATGGAACATTTTGTTGTTCCCTTCTCAATTTATACAATTTAGAAATTGTCGTGATTATTGATAGAATAATTTGATCTAATTATTATCCCATATTCACTATCTAATCTTTCAAAATTTACTTCCTTTCCTCATGAGGAACGGGAAAATACCAATGTAAATAAATAAGGGTGTTCCAGTTGCACAATTAGTTAGCACATAGTACTTACAGCAACAAACAGGCCAGAGAGGCATTAAAGGTCACTGAGCTAATGCCTTAGAATCTGACCACAAAAATAAAAGGATAAAGCCAATTTGTTTCCCATATTGAACACAGGTGGTTCTTAGTTGTGCATATCTGTAGTCCTAGCTACTCAGGAGGCTGAAGCAGGAGGATCACTTGAGTCCATGAGTTTGAGACCACCCTAGTCAACACACTGAGACCCTATATTAAAAAAAAAAATGAGGCTACTAAGATTTGTTTTCTAGGTGCTTACAACTGAGGAAAGTTGGGCTTTTCATGCAAATAATTAGCTTCCATTAATTCCTAGCTTTGTTCCCACTAAAATTCAAAATTATTGCATGTCTAAGGGAGTTCCCGCATAGCCACACTCACCTGCAACAGTCTCCACTTTGTAGACATAATGATCTGTAATTTCACCAAAGGTGACATAGAGTATGTTCAGGAAGTCCCCTACCTGATGCCATGTGCTAGCACTAGAAAACTCAGTGAAGCCCACAATGTCACTAGCAAGGGGCAATGAGGTAGAAAAAAGTTAAATCAGGCAAAACAATCAGCAAATACCTAATTAAGCCAGAGTAGCTCCTTGTTCCCTGATCAGCACAATTTTTTTTTTAAGCTCTCCAAAATCTGTCCAGAGAGTGACAGGCTAGTTAATTGCTTTAGAAAATATTCTCCATTATTTGTGACATGGTTGGTTGAGATTCTTTTTTTTTTCTTTTTCTTTTCTTTTTTTCCTCGTTCGGTTTGGGTTTGGGGTTTGGAGGTTGGGGTTGGCTTTGTTTGTCACTTAGCTTCCTTTTAGATTGTATTGTTAAGGCAAAAGCTAGGACAGCTTGTTTGAAGAGAATTCTGTCCCCTAACATCTGGACTAGACCTATTTCTGATGAGCAAATGAAAAGGTTTATATAACAAGAGATTTACACAGAATGAAACAGATGTGCAAAGCTCATTCAAAGTCGTCCTGGGTCTAGGTTTATTTGCTTACTAGTTATCCTGATTCCCACCTACTCTCTAGATCTTCTGTTTGGTTGTTAGGGGTGCTTTCATTTCTTCAGATGAATTACTTTGAGTTTATACCATTATCTGCTGGAAAGAGGTTGTTCTTCCTCCCCCACCCCATCCCACCCCCACCAGGAATCACCATCATAACATGGCATGGGTCTGAGCCTATCTTTAAACTCCATGCTTCGGTTTCTCCATCTGTACAACAGGGAAGGTCCCTTGGTCCCCAGGTAGGGGCTGGCTGCTTGGAGTGCCTGCAGTAAGCTACAAATCACTTGCAGTTTCAACCTCACAGCTTACAACTTCAATATATAGGTTTTCCTCTGAACTTTCAAAACTTGCCTATAGGCAAGGCGACCTTGGTTCTGCCTCATCACAGATGCAGCCATTATATTCTTTGTTATGGAAGGAAAAACTATATGGTCTTTTTGCTTCAGATTTTAAAGCACATTCCCTAAGATGAAGTATACCTTTCTAAAGCAATTTCCTGCTGTTTTGCTAAACTGGGTGCCTTTTAGCTCCTAGCAATTGATTTAAGTTTTTTTGTTGTTGTTGTTTTGTTTTGTTTTTTGAATCAAGGGGTGGGAGTGGAAAGACTTAACTAAATCACACTGACTTACTTTATTAACAGGTTGCCTGAGTGGTAAGCTTGCTGCTACTTCACTCAAATGCCTGCATTTTCTTCTTTGGCAGATATTCTTTACTCTCAACCTACTGATAGTCATGCCCAAATCCTGTAATCCCGTGGACTGCTCCATCTCTGTACCTTTTGAGTTGAAATCCTAACTGTGTTATATTAAAAACATAACACCTGGGGCTGGGGATGTGGCTCAAGCGGTAGCGCGCTCACTTGGCATGCGTGCGGCCTGGGTTGGATCCTCAGCACCACATACAAACAAAGATGTTGTGTCCACGGAAAACTAATAAAATTCTCTCTCTCTCTCTCTCTCTCTCTCTCTCTCTCTCTCTCTCTCTCTCTCTCTCTCTTAAAAAAAAAAATAACACCTGAAAAAATGGGCACACCACTATGTGACCTGTTAGGATTGATACTTAAATTGGTTCTTCAGCAATAGCAATGGATTCGTATCAATACACTCCCCTTCTTGCGTATTTTTCATCCCAATCAATAAAATATACTTGTGGACGGTAAGAAAAGGACAGGATCAGTGGCGGCCTGTGGCTAAGGTCAGGAGGTCACACCCTGGAGTCAGTTAAGGAGAGCTCATGTTTGCCTTATTATATTCGTACAACTAGAAGAAGATAATACCCCAGAGTATGGCGCTTTGGTGTGCCAAGTACTTTGAACTAAAAAAGATTGGAAGGTCTCAGGAGTCAAGTCTCTCCAGAATCCATCCACCCTCCCAAAGTGAGTCACAGAAACCAGAATTTCTCTTCAACAAGGGAGGTCAAAGAAACTAGAACCCCTCTACTCAAAAGTAAGCTATAAAACCTAGAAAGTCTACCCTCTCCTTTCTCTCTTAATCCCAGAAGGGTCCTGTCCTATACTTATGAGGAAGAAAGGCTACACAGAAGGACCAAGAAAACTCTGAACAGGATTGGCTGGGTCCACCTCACTTCATTACCATTTGGTCTCACCAGGTTTCCATGGCTGTTTATTCTCTACTGACTAGGCATGAATAGTTTTTCCTGGGTCTTGGGGGGGTCTTCCTTTCTGAAGGCTCCATGCATATAAAACTTTGAATAAATAAATTTGTTATGTTTTGCTCTTGTTAAAAAAATGTGTGTGTGTGTGTGTGTGTGTGTGTATGTGTACACACTCTGGTAACTCCAAGCACGACAACTCCAAGTTGCTGTCATCAGCAACTTGTTTAGGGTATGAGTTCAAACAGTTCATTAGGCAGGCAGAACCCAATCTTCATGACAATACCTTTAGTTGTCACTTCTGTCCTCTACACACAGTCAACAGGGTAACATTTGTATTGTTGGCCTGGCTACAATGGATTTGTACCAAGCCAAGCACATTTCCCTAACCCAGGCTCCCTTAGGGCCACTGTTAAGATGGGGTCAGGGATGTTACCAGAGGTGGAGAAAGGAGGAGAGTTAATTATAGGAGAGGAAGATCTGCCTGTGATGTCTCTGGCACCAGCCTTTCCTGACCAGGCACTTTGCTGGTTGAGATTGATGGTCTCCCCTAACTTGAGACACTTAGTACAGGAACTGGGGCCTCTCAGGTTGAGTTAAACAGGTCCAGTTCTTAGCCTACAGGGATTTGCAATTTAGTTGCTGTGAGCCCTAGCAGCATTGTTAGTTCAGAGAGCTCCTGGGCTTTGCACTTTGGGGAGTTGGTGGAGCCTTTTGTTCTCAAGAAGTGGCTATTACCTTCTTCATAGGGATTTTTTTCCTAAACATAACGTGGTATATGAACAGTTTTACCTTGTCTTCCTCTAGTCTTGGGGATTAAAAATCTAAAGTTATTTGAATCTCGAAAGTATTGGAAGAAGCAAATCAACTATGATCTTCATTCTGTCTACAGGGTAAAAGCAATCAGAATGATATACTGGGCACATTCAGCGCTCATTTTGCTTGCAGATAGCTTGGGACCCCCCTAGAGGGATAAAGAATGAATATTTATTGCAGTCTTATTAGATTATTATTATTATAGTGGGAAATTCAGATTTTTTATTTTTTTAGTGAAAGAAATAGGGTGATATTTTTATATTTCCCTCAGGAATTTCTATCTCAATAGCCACTTTTGATATACATATTCATAAACTATCCTGGTAATATGCTAAATACTTATAAATGCAGCATGATCTGGCAATATTGCTATTTCTTCTATGCGTTGTTAATTGAGGAATGTAAAATGTAGTCAGGTTTCCAACCAATATTTACGGAGCACCTACCACATCCTAGGCACTCTACTGGGGACTGGGTAACATAACCAAGATTCATTTACCCCATCCAGAAACACATACTCCTGCTGGATAAACAGCAAAGCATGATATTAATCATATATGTGTGCTAATTAAATATAAAAGAGAGGATGTAAAGGGTGACACAGGAAGTACTGACATGTTTCTGCCCCAAAGAGGATAACTTTCATTTCAGATAGATTTGGAAAGTTACTCCTCCTACCAAAAGGAAGAAAGTAACTCCAAGTATACAGGGCAGAACAGGCAAAGCCCCCAAGGCTTATGAAAATGAATCACTTGGTTAACTTTGATCTTTATTCTTGAGCTACCTTTGGGGAGTTGGTGGAGAATATGCATGAAAACATGGACCCTCTCCCAGAAAATACACAGCAGCACCCAATCTTGAATATAATTTCAAGGATTCGTGACCACCTGAAACTTTTTTATGGCCTATCTAGAGCACCAAATTTAGATAAGCAAACCGAAGAACCAACAGTGACAACCAGGTAAATATCAATATTTAGGAGTAAAAAAAAAAAAAAAAAAAGCTTTTAAGGCAAGTCCAGCAGAGAGGAGCCATTGAAGGAAACTTAAAGGAAACTGGCATTATCAGAATTGAATTGCCTTGAAGGGGCTGGTCACCCAGCCAGGGCAGCTCTATGGGTCATTGGTCATCACCAGTTGATAAGACATCTGTGCAAATGCAGTAAGATAGGCACTCCTGTTAAAAACCAGGAACCACATTCCTTTTGTTCATTATCTCCCTTAATTTTCTTGCCAGCCTTTTTAGGTTGTTTTCCTTGTTTCACAGATGAAAACACAGGGGCTCAAAGAGACTGAGTTACACAGCAGCAAAAACCACATCTAAACTCAGGATGGTAGGGCTCCAAAGATTTTGAGATTCCACTTAAATAAAATGAAGGAAGATGACACGTATCTGTAAACTGAGGGGGGAAAGCTAGAACCAAAAGAGAGACTGAAGATATAGAGTATCACGGAGGAGACAGTTGATGGGGTAAGGCCCACCAACTTTTTCTTTACCACTGGGTCTTTCCTTTGGCTATCTCTCCTAAATTAAGCTAAAAACTGACGACTTCTCCAGTAACACCCTCATTTCTTTCTTCCCCTTCAGTGAAAATCTTTGAAATTTTGAAACACTTGCCCATACTTGCTTCACTTCCTCCTGTCCCAGTGTCCTCCAGACACACCCCAAACAGGCTTTTTGTCCTCCGCACTTGACCAAAATTGCTCCCGTTAAGACCACCAATAACCTCTAAATTGCTCCATCCAGTGGTTGAGTTAAGTATCAACCCCGTCTTACTTGCCCAGCAGCAGTATTCAATATGATGCTCACTCCCTTCTAGGGAAGACACCTTCCTCATTTGGCTTCTGGAATACCACCCCATCTTGATCCCAACTATTCCTCAAAATCCTTTCCTCCCCCCGCCCCTCTGTGTCTCCCCTCAGATCTCTTCTGCACCCATATTCACTATCCAAAAGGAGCTCTTCCACTCTCATGGCTTAGATATACAATCTATATACTCATAACACTCAGGTTCACATAATGCATCTGGAACCCCCTCCTTGAACTCTAAATTTTATATCCAAAAGCCTGACATCTCCCCTTGGATAGCTAATAATCTTCTTAAAATAACATGTCCTAAATCATTATATTTTTTTCCCTCCATAAGCTACTTTTCCCCAAGTTTTTCTTAATAAGCAATTCTATTCTTACAATGGCTCAGGCCAAAAATCTACAAGGCATCTTTGATCCCTTTCTTTCATTCACATCACACATCCAAGAGCTAATCCAAGAGCAAATCCTATAAGATCTAATTCTAAAATATATCCAACAGATAAGAGGAATCAATTTCAAAGAGGCCTATTACACAGTAAAGCGACTATAGTTCATGATGATATATCGTATTCCTGAAAAATGTAGACATGTGCTTGCACAGGAATGATAACTACATGAAGTAAAGCATTTGTTAATTATCTGAATTTAACCATTTCACAATATATATTATTTTAAAACACCATGTTGTATACAATAAAAACATAACATTCTTTGTCAAATTAAATAATATTTTTTAAAATAAATTAAATCCATTATCAGCGACCACTTCTCGCTATTTCATTGCTACATCCCTATTTGAAGCCAAATTCACCCTTCATGCAGAACTTAACCCCTGTACTGGTCATTTGGGCTTTACAATGACCTCTCCTGCAGCCTTTTACATGCAACAATAGAACATTTCTTTCCAAACAGAAGTCAGAGCGTGTTGTTCCTTTACTCAACCCTCCAGTGCTCCTCATATCCCCTCAAAATAAAATCTAAGTCCTTACCACGGCATCCAAAGTCATGCCCAGCTCTTTTGTTTTACTTTATCATCTACCTCTCTGCCCCACTGTCCCACTCACTGACCCCCTTTCTGTCCCTCAAAATTGCCAAACATGCTCTCACCTGTGTACCTCCCACCCTCTCTGCCCCTACATGCCTTTTACTTTGTTCAGCATTCTGACCACACTGTAGGAAACAGCAGTCCCCGTCGCTGTCACTCCCTACTTGGCCTTATTTTCTTTCTAGCACTCATCACCACCTGATATATCATATAGTTGTTTTTCAGTCTCCATTTTCTGTCTTCCTCCACCAAACCATGAGCTTCACAAGAATGAGACTTGTTCCTTTATATACACTGCTATGTTACCGTCTAGTACAATGCCCAGCATATATGGGGTAATTAAGAAGATTCATTCAATATCTATATGATAGGAGGCAGAAGTATGAGATCCAAAAGGAGAGGTTGGCCTCAGAAAGTGGAAGGCATGGTTCTTCCTCTTGCAGAATATGAAACGGGTAGAGACAAGCCTTTATTTGGCAAGTTTCATGACAGTTGAAAGCAGTGTCATACTTTAGAACCTGTTCATTGGGAAGGAGTCCTGGTGGAAGGAGAGATGAGATGAACACAGAATGTAAAGAAAGCAATAAAATCAGGAATGGCCATCACAGCAATTAGGGATAAGTAAAAAGACTGTCACCAGCTACAGCTGAGGTAGCCCAGAAATAATGTAGGTCACAGACTGGCATTACATACCTGGCATTACATTACATACCATGATGGATCCCAAGTTAGATGGAGGCCTAAAACTTAAAACTCCAAGCTTGGAGATTATGGGCATATGGGTGGTGGTGGAATCTTGGGAACTGGAGTTAAATCAAAGAGGGCTCAGAATGAGTAAAGAGCATGCTGAGAATAGACCCCAGGAAACTTTCAATGTCCAAAGTGTAGATGAAGGATGCAGAGCTGAAAAAAAAAAAAAGAGAGAGAGAGAGAACCAGGAGCAAGGAAGTAAAGAAGTCCATGAAGGAGAGGATTTCAAAAGGAAGAGAGAAAAGTCAGCAATTTTAAAGACTGGAAAGAGATCAAACAATCACTCCAATTGGTCATTGAAGAATTATGGTTTTTCCAAGTATTGTGCTACTAGATGTTTTCTGATTCCATTGCATTAAAATAATGCTTATTAGACTGCTAGTCTGTAGTTTTCCAAGCTGTCTGCACATTAGTTTAAAAAAAAAAAAAACTAAGAACCAGTAGATTTTTTTTAAATACCAATGCCTCAATCTCCTCCATAAGTAATTATAACAGAATGTCTGAGAGGTGAGGACCAGGTATTAGTTTATTATTAAAGCCCCCAGGGGTTGGTAATGTGCAATCAGGATTGAGAAGTTCTGTGCAAGGGAAATATACATTTTCGACAGTAACCACATAAGGGTGGGGGCCCAGGCCTGGCTTACACTAGGCAATCCTAGCTCACCCAACAGGATTGTAAGGCAGGATAGAGGACAGACAACTTTGGTTCTGGAGATAATGGTAACAATCAGTTGAGGGGCTGGCGGGCAGGCCTTGCCTAGGCACTAAGCCTGAGGATATGACAGACACTCTCTCTGCCAAGAACCTGCTGCCTACTTGCTTTCCTGATTTGGCAGAAGGTTAAAACAAAGATCCTGGTCTATTCATTCGTTTTTTTAAAATAAAAATAATATCCAGTAAATTCTTCATTTGTGCCAGGCACTCACTAAGAGGTATCGCACTCATTTACTCATTTACTATGAATGACACTCCCATGAAGTAGGTATAGCTTTTATCCCTATTTCATGGGATAAAGAAACAGCTCATGAAGTGACTTGCCCAAGGGTTATAAAGTTAGAAAACGGCGGAGTTTTGACTTACTCCAGAGCCCAAGCTCTGAAACATGTCATATCATACTTGCTTCTCTCCATTGCCAGGGTTGGAAGCCTCTACCTGCCTGAGCATCTCCTGCAACTTCCAAGGAGGGCCCAGTTCCACCTCTCCAGAGCCTGGGCACTTCCTTGGAAGATTCACACACAGCTGCCCAAGATCCATTGCTGAACTCAAATCCTTCCCTTGCCATGACAGGTACAGATTTCTCTTCTACCTTCCACCTTTGATGGGCAGCAACTTCTGATAAAGGAACTGAGTTGACAAATTTCTACTGCAAATGAGATGTGACCCTTAAAAATCCTTGAAATCAGAACACAGGATTTCTTTTTTTTTCAAAAGATGTAAAATAGTCATTTCCATGGCTTCAGCAATTAGGTCTCAGAAAAGAACACTTCAGAGAAACAAGCTAAATAGAAATGCATAAACTAAACAAACCAGCCTTTATTATTGGCATCATATTTCAATATGGCATTACTTACTTTAGAGCAGGCGGTTCATTATTTGTTGTTAATACATTAGTTCTTGGGTTCTTTCTGCCATGAGCACTTCCAGGTGTTCACTGTACCTCTCCATCTAAGCAGTCATTACAAAGACAAACTACTTCATGGGAACACTTTGCTCCCTGTGATTTCATCTTTGACTCTGAAGCTTATAGATGGCAGGGGAATTTCTATAGACGGCTCCTGGGCTTGTAATTATCATCCCCTTGGAATCCAATAACCAAGCAGCTTGAGTGTTCCTTGTAAGGGAGTGCACCACTGAGCCTTGCACAGAATGCTCCGGCAAATCCATACCTGAATGAGTGTGTCTCAGTTAGCACCTGTGTGCAGTTGGTGAGGACTGGAAAGTCACTCAAGCTTACCAAAGACATCTTCATGACCACTGGACTGATTTTGCTGGGATTTGTCATGTGTAAAAGCTTCTTTACTACTCAAACATAGGTCTTTGCGATGGATTGTTTTTCCTGTACCTCTTAATCAACTGCAGTGATCAAAGATAACAATCATACACCAATTTACCGAAACTCTGAATAGAATTGCAAAAACTGAGCAATTTGGAAATCATCTAGTCCTAGGTTTCTCTTTTTAAATTTTATCCCTACCAATCAGGGGGATGTGATTGAGCTTTACTTTCAGTAGCTTGAACTACTAAATCAATCCATGTGATTTGTGTTCAGGTTACAATATAAATTCATAAGAAAATCCAGTATGATGTGATCTTAGAGGGGACAATTCCCAATTCTGACGTGCTGCCTGTGTTGTGTCTTACCGTCTTGGTCTCTCCAATATGGTATCCTTTTTTTTTTATTTCAAATATAAAGAAACTTAAAAGAAAGAAAGAAAGAAACTAAGGCCCTGAGGCACTAGAAGCCAGATGTAACGGTGATGTAACAGGGCAATTAATGTCATGACTGGAGCTAGATCAAGAGGCTGTAACAGCACCGGCTGGTCTTTTCTACTCTGCCACTCTTCCATCAAATGCACTTAACCCTCCAACATCACAATTCTCATTTTGTGTTTTAGTAAATTGATTCCTGTCAACTACACCAATTATCATGAGCCTACATGCATTCCCAAACTCAAAGCATTGTAGTTATGAAGCCACATCTGCCCCGGGGCGTGCTGCACAGGAATATTCCTACGTGGTTTCACCATCACATAAGTCACCTCATCAGGTTTATATAGCACCAGAGCTCTCTGGTAACACTGGACTCATGTTCTGGATTCTGCCACGGCTCCTCTCTCCATTTGTTTTCCCCTAGGTTTCATCTCCATCTATGGCTCTAATACAGGACTATAGTGGCGGCCCCCAAACGTCTACCTCTGTCTGAGCCTCTTTCCCAAGCTCCTGACACATATCTCAGTTCCCTATGGAATCATGCCAAGAAATTGTTACTTAAAGCAACAGCTTACGTTTGCTAATAAGTCCCTTTCCAAGATGTAACCATGAAGTCATGGTGAGCAGAGGCAACCGCTTTATAGTTAGCACTTAACTGTCCTTTCCTTCCTACTCCCACCCCAGCTCTGCAAATTTTGAAGAGCAAGGACAGTAATTCTTAGTCTTCCCAGCAAGCATTTCTTTAAGAGGGAGATACAAGTAATGTTCCTCAAAACAAGCCTTTCCCTTTGGTGAGAAGAGAGGGGGATGAAGAAAAATAGAAACTATCTTACATTAGAAAAATCAAAACAGAAGCATCCAACTTCTCACCAGCAGAAACATAATTTAACTCCTCTAAAACTACTCTCATCTTCACTGACTTATTTATTCATTCATTCAACTAGTATTCACTGAGCACCAACTATATGACAATGATATTCTAGGTCCTTGGGCTTCAACAAGGAACAACAACAACAACAAAAAAAACAAAGTACTGTCCTTGAGAGGCTTAGAGTCCCAGAAGAGGGAGACAGACATCAATCCATCAAGCACACATATCTGTCAGCTGGTAATATGACAACAGAAGGAGAGCAAAGGTAAATGTGTCTGTCTCGGTGATGGATCATGAATCTAAACCAAGTGAAGAAAAGGGCACATGGGAGGGAGTGAGGGGCAGTCAGGGCAATTTGCCTGATACATTTCTAAAATTGGGAGATTAAAGGGAATTTGCTAGAAAAACAGGAGGTGGAGTCCAAAGACTGAAATGTTGACACTGAGCTTGTGAAGTGGATCAAATGATGGTCACTGTTGCTATCTTAGTTGTGATATGAGTCGCTGAGACAGGGTGAGGAGCAAGATCATGGGAGAAGATGGAGTCAACAAATTGATGGGCCACGAATTGTACACATTGTCCTCCTGGGCATTGAGATCACCCAAAATTATAACGGAAGCAGTATCCAAGAAAGAAAAACAGGGAGCCCAGGGCCTTCACCAAAGAATTAAATGGGAGTCAAAGAATGAGCTGGAGTCTTATACAGGTCTAGGGTCTCAGTGGCCTCACCCAAAAATGAAATGGCACAAATATATAATTGATAAGGTGACTTCAGCTCATAGTTGTAGTCTTAGCTGTTCCCAAAGGCAGAAGGCTGACTCAGTACTCGTGGCACCCCTGACAGGGGTGGTAAAAAGAATCTGTTAGCAAGTATAAATCCATTTATCTGTTAAACAGAATCTAGAAATATAGGAAGTCCTCACCATATGAGATCCACTCTGGAGACTTTCTAAATATCTTGACTAACCACGAAGGAAAGAAAATTCAATTCTGCCACTGATGGCTGTTTCTGCCATGTCATTCCCATCATTCAAGAGCTGACGGTGCTCCTTTCTGATCAAGTGTGACTTACTCAATTTGGCCCCTCCACCACAGGGTCCCTCCTAGACATTCAGTCATTCCCAGTTCCCCCAGAACTAACTGATGGACTTTAACAAAGCAGGTCGGCCCTTACTCCCCACTCCCCACCCTACAACTCCCATCCTCTCTCTCCACACACTTATTCAGTTCTGTCCTACCTAGACCAGCTGCAGATACCATTGTTGTTCCATATAGAAATGACCTCACTCATCTGCACTTCTCTGAGAGAGTCCATTTTCAGACACAGATGACAAATGGTGACTACTAGAAGCCAGTCCTCATGAATAGTGGTAGTTTTATTGTTGTTGTTTGCTTGTTCGGTTTTGTTTTTGGTTTCTGTGGGACGGCACACATACATTTCAAAGTGTCATTAAAAATTAATTTACACAAACATATATTGAAGCTAGATGTGGAGCTGGGGATGCAACTCAGAGGTAGAACATTTGCTGAGCATATGCTAGGCCCTGGGTTCAATTCCCAGCACTGGGGGGAAGGAAAGAAGGGAGGGAGGGAGGGAGGGAGGGAGAAAGAAAGTAAGCAAGCAAGCAAGGAAATTTTAGGGTTGCAAACATATATTGAAGCTAGATGGAATCAGATAATTGGGAAATGGGAATGGTGTATTAACCAAAAGAGTATTGTTATTGGCACAAAATGAATACTCCATTAGTCAAAATTTCATAATTCTGCTGGTTTGAGAGTTGAGGCATACTTTATCATATACTTTCATCTCTTCTTTTGTTCCTCTTTTCCTTTATTTAAAAGCACCAAAATCATTAAATAGTGTTGACTTGTTCTAGATAAGATTCCCACATTTCTTAGATTATCTGTTAAATGGCATTCAGAAGCACATGAAATTAATGGCTACCTACATAATTCCCAATGTTTTATATTTTTAAAAAATGAAATAAACACTTTAAAAGAATCCTGTCCCACCCTTCCTTACCTCCGACTTCTTTTATACACAATCTTCTTTATCATGGTTTTGATTGATGTGGAAAATGTGTATAGTTTGTGTGACCAATTGAAATTTATAAACCTGGAGGGAAATTTCTTAAAATAAATAAATAAATAAAACCTGATGTTGAGAAGAGTTTATCTGAGAACTCACATCCTAGGAAACAAAATCCATGTTCAACATCATTATGACTGGAATGTGGTCAAATGAAAACAAATCTTTAGAGGATCCCCATGATCCAGATGCAGCCAGAGTATTTTTAGTTCTGCTCTCCTTCAATTCAATATGCCTAGATTTGGGTAGGCGGAACTCCTCCCATACCCAGAGGACCTTACAGTCTGGGATTCTTGTTCAATGCTTGCTCAAGTCCAAAGTATATGCCATTCCAAAAATATACTTGTATAATTATAATATCTATGTATCTGTCTCTTTTTGCTTGTCTAGGCGCTGGGGAAAGACATACCATCCTATTCCCCCTCAAATCGAGTGTCAGAATTTAATAGATATATGCAAATTGTGTGTCCTCGTTCTGAACCAGACTTGGCATCACTAATATTTATTGAACCCCTGTGTACAGTTTTTCTCATCTGATCCTTGCTACGGTACTGGAGTTCCTCTCTATTGCCTTTGTGGAAGTTTGAGGTTTGGGGAACCTTGAGAGGTTTAGTAACTCTCCCAGAGCCCCATCCTAAACATCAGAGCTGAGACCCAGAGCCAAGCACTTCCACTCACAGAGACTATAAGAGGAAGTGTATGGGCATGGCTGGGGCCAAGACAGCTGTAACAGCTGCTGGAACTGGGGTGATATGCTTTCCACTTTACTGAAGGAACCAAAGGCAATGTTTGCCTGATATTACACAGTTAAGATGCTTATTGCCAATATGCTATCTGTATTATTTCATTTTAAACAAATATGAACAAATCAGATAAAACATTGTCCTCAGGTAGGGTAAGGCATGGTGTTCACCTCTAAGCAATAGAGACACTGACTCCTTGATGGTTCACTTAAAGATATATTTAACTAAGTCTTAATGAGACTAGGTCGTTTTGAGTGACAATCTCCAACAAAATGATGGCATAGCTGCAAAAAGGAACATAGATCATTTTGATGTAAAACCTCTCATCAGAGCAAACTGAAAATTCACACACCTTGCTCTGGCTCCACAAAAGCAGTCACTGTTTGCAGAGTGGAGTGATGCAGTTACATCAATGTTCATAGCAGCTCAATTCACAATGACAATTCAGGTAAACTCAGCTAGACCCACATTTGTGAATTCTGTGAGGTTATAACTACCTTGTAGAAAGAAAGGCAATTCTTCCAAATAAATCTGATTCATTAAATGTAGATCACATTTTAAAATAAATTTAAATGTTCATTACAGACTTGTCTATAATTGAAAGTTATTTTCATATTTACATTGCTAATATCCACTAGACTATGGATAACAACCTGAACTCATTTGTTATTTATACTCCCTACGACGTTAGAAATAACTTTTCTCAATTACACATTTGTCTGTGGGTTTTCATGATGGTATGATGCACATGTTTACATACATGGATATTTTCTTCTAGTACTTCTAAAGTTTCATGTTTTTAATATTGGAAATTTTAAACTGTCCCACATTAAATTTTGGTTAAGGGTGTGCACTAGGGATCTAATGCTATTTTTGCTGAAGGATTAGAACATTGTCTTAAATCCCTTCTATAAATAGACTCTCCTTTCATCACTTATTTGAAATACCATTTTTATAAAACACTAAATTAGCTTATCTATTTTGGTCCATTTTAGGACTATCTAGTCTTTTTTTTTTTTTAGAAAGATTGATTTTTTATTAGAGATAGTAGTTGTACATAGTAGTTGGGTTCGTTTTGACAAAATCATACATGCATGGAACTTGATTTACTCCATTTCAGTCTCCATTCTCCATCCCTTTCCCTCCCCTACTCTCCCTTCTACTCTCCCCTCTGTTCTCCAACCCTACTGATCCTCCCGTCACTTGTGTTTGTTTGTTTGTTTGTTTGATTGATTGTTTTTAATTGGTATTTTCTACATATACATAAAGGTGACATTCCCTGTAGTATATTTATATATGAACATAGCATGATTTTGTTAAATTCATTCCACATTTCCTCCACTTTCCTATCTATCACTCTTCTCTCCCTCTTGATCTTCTTCTATTCCACTGATCTTCCCTATATCTTTGTGATATCCAACCCCTCCACACACTTTTTCCCCTATTTTGCTCTAGCTTTTCTATATAAGAGAAAACATTCCACCCTTAATTTTCTGAATGTGCCGTGTGTAGCTTATCTTTATTTGTTTGCTTATTCTCCCTTTCCATCCATTTACCAATAAATGCCAAAATTTTATTTTTTTTATGGCTGAGTATATACACCACATACAACCACTCTGGGAAGCAGTATGGAGATTCCTCAGAAAACTTGGAATAGAACCACCATTTGACCCAGTTTTCCCACTCCTTGTTATAATATACTCAAGGACTTAAAATCAGCATACTACAGTGATGCAGTTACATCAATGTTCATAGCAGCTCAATTCACAATGACAATGCAATAGAACCATACTAAGTGCCCTTCAACAGATGAATGGATAAAGAAAATGTTGTATATATACAAAATGGAATGTCACTGAGCCATAAGGAAGGTTGAAATTATAGAATTTGCTGGTAAATGGTCATAATGGGTAACTATCAGGCTAAGCAAAATAAGCCAGTCCCAAAAAACCAAATCCACATATCTCTCTGATATATAGATGCTTACACACAACAAGAGGAAGGAAAGAACAGAAGTTAATTTAAATGGGAATGAAGGGAAGGGAGGCAATGGGGATAAAATAATAGAATGAACTCGACATAACTTTCCTATGTTCATTTATGAATACATGACCAGTGAAACTCTACATCGTGGACAACCACAAGAATGGGATCCTAATTAGAATAAGTCATACTCTATGTATGTATAATATGTCAAAATATACTCTACTGTCATATATACCTAAAAAGAACAAATTTAAAATTGTTTTTAAAAAGAACTATTCTTATTCCTTTATCTTTCTCTCTATCCTCACACTGGTACTATACTAATGTATTAATTGTACTATTTTTTATTTGAATATATATTTAAAAGTACACAAATCATAAAGGTACAGCCTGGTAGGTTTTTATGGACTGAGCACACCTGGGACACCAACACCCATATCAGAAACATCAGAAACCAAACATTTCCAGCTCCAGAGCTGTCATCAGCCTCTCTCCCAATCCCTCTCTGGTATCTCACCCCTACCACACACAGGGGGACCCCGCTCTGACTTCCAACAACGGAGGGCAGGTTTGCCTGTATTTTTTTCTTTATAAGAATGAGATCATGTAGCAGTAATCAAGCTATTTTCATTATAATTTATAGTCCTTTTCTAACTTCCTCTTGGTTATCCATGTATTTCACAATGACAATGTGAACCTTGTCTGTACCTTCCTGGAAGTTAGTAGTGGTCATCTTCTCGGGACCTCATGATATGGTCCCAAATCCACTTCCATCTTTTTCACTTTTATAAACATATTTATTTTGCTCATTTTTTCAGTCCAGGCTTATGGAAAAGACAGAAAGAAGAATGTAAAGTAAATCACAGTCGAACTCATTTTACACTGAGGGACAGTCCCCTGAAAGTTAACATCTGATCAGAAGAAGGATTCTTAACAACCAACCTGGGAAGTCACCCACTCCTGGTGCTTTGGGGCCCTGCCATTGACACCCTCGTCCACCAGTCCTCAGAGGGGCAGCTTAGAAGCACTTCCCATTCTTAAACAACTCCTCTGCTAAAGGCCTTTGTCCTTTATGAATTTTTAAAATATTTGAACAAAATAAAATAATGTATCTCAACCCATCTGCTAAGTGTTTAACCTGAATGATTATACTGATGCTACATTGTTTGCTTAATATTCTCCCTACCAGTAGGCATAGATTGCCCATGTTTCTAAGTTTTCATACCTAAGGTTTCCATATTCAAACCCACAGAATCACACTGAGTTTACTCATACTAGAACCCCTCATCAAAAAGGTTGCAATTTCACTCTGACCATTTAATTTTTCTCTGGGACAACAGACAAAAATGAAGATTAAACTTTTGTAACAAAAATACATATCCCAATTTTTCTAGTCTGCTACTTTTCTTTAGTTTTGTCTAATAACCTGGGATTATGTCTCCAAAATCGAAATGGAATGTTACATTATAACTAACAGTTTATGCTTGGAGATACTGTCCTAAATCTTGGAATTGGAAAGAATAGATTTCAGATCTCATGCCCAACTCACCTTTGTGTGAAGATAAAAAGTTGATCGACAACATACAGTTACATGTCTGAGTCCTTACCCTAGATGTTCTTTCTGCTTTGAACGGCCAGAGCACATTCGATAGGATGGCTTCAACCTGGTTTTGAATCTGCACTCTGCCACTCATCACTGTGCAACCCTCAGATTCCTGTGAGGTAGAGAAGAAAACAGCATCCACCACCTTGCACACTTGCTATATTGATTAAATGAGGTGATGATGTGGAGCACTTGGGAAAGTGCTTAGCAAGTGTACACTCAATAGTTGTTAGCTATTGACATCATAATCATGTACATCATTCCATTAGTTAATGCCACTCATCTCTAGCACCCAGAACTTGCCTTCCTCTTAGCATTTATCCCCTAGTCTTAACTGGCTTACTCATCTATTCCAAATATCCACAAAGGCAGACCTGGCCTCATTTGATTTTTTTTTTAATTTCTAGTGCCCAAAACTCTGTCTTGTTCATAATAAGCATTTTCATTAAGTACAATTCCAGAAGAGAAGGGCTGGGTGTGGTGTAATCCCAGTTACTTGGAGACTGAGGCAGGAGGATTGCAAGTTCGAAGCCAGTCTCAGCAACTTAGTGAGTTCCTGTCTCAAAATAAAAAATAAAAAGAGCTGGGGAATAGCTCAATGGCAAAGTGGACCTGGGTTCAATTCCCAAAATACCACAAGAAGGAAGAGGAGGAGAAAAGGAACAAAGGAAGGAGGAAGGGAATTAAAACACCAATGACCACCTATACAAATCTCCTGGAGCAGCAGGTTCATAATCCAGCAGGAAGGGAGGTTCCGGGAACAGATACATCTGTTTCAGGCACTATTGGTAGGAACCACAATACTCATTGGAATCTTATTATGATTACAAACCAAAGTGGATCACTAAGGAAAAGAAATACATTTTCAATGAGGATGCACAGTCTCATAAAACTGGAAAAGCGTCACAATGTCATCATCATCATAACTGACCTAAATGGCATTGTGATTTAAGACCATGTGAACTCCATGGAAAACAGAAATGATAAACTCACCAAGTAGAAAAAGTAGAGTGATAACCATCCAAGACTGAACTTAAGGAAAAATTTATGTGCCTAACTAAATTTGAATATAAAGGTAACATGTGAGGGAAAAGAGAAGACAATGTGAAAAAACTAAACCATTTTCATTCAAAGAGCCTTGTCTGAATCTAAGCACTAATTCACAAGCTCCCAATCATCTGCATGATCGTATTTGAAGAAGATTATGGTGGCAATCCTGGTCTGCCCCTTAGCCAGATTGTGGGTTCTCAATAATCAGAATGACAAGGGGAAATCTAAACAAAGAAAGACAAAGCATTCAAGTTCTGAGGCACAGGTGAACATTATACCTCAGGGCCACCCCCAAATCACTAGGAATTATCACTGGTCTCCCACAGATTCTCTCCCTGTCATTAACCCTGAGTAGACATTAGACAAGCCTTTGAGGAACACAGTGGTCTGGAGACAAAGAAACATACTAGTTAAGTCTTCACACATACAGCAGAATGAACCAGAAGGGTCCTTCGATTCAGAAACACCCTGTTCCTCTGGGTCCTCTGCCATCTGTGAGACTTTCTTTCCCTGTTTCTGTCACCTCCCGACCTCAAGGTTACTCCCCCTCAATCTCACCTTGGACTTAGTCTTTATCTGTCATGGTTCATGTCTCTTTTTATTTATATTAATTATAAAATATTCCAAACATGTATAAAATCAAAGAGTTTATTTAGTAAACCCCAAGGACCCATCACCAGGTTCATCTATATCACTCAACCAGTTGCTTTGTTTTCTTTAGTTTGAGTATGTTAAACAAAATCCCAAGCAGCCTATTTTGCCTGTAAATAAGTTTGGTCTGCCCACTGTGCATGTTCAATGCCAGAATACCACTGCTCAATCCAAGGGAACACTAATCAATGCACTGCTCATCCCAACTGACCATATATGGCAGTCATGTATAGAACGCACCATAGAGCAGAGGTCCATGAACTTTTTCTTTAAAGGCCAGATAGTAAATGTGTTCAATTTTGTGGGACATACAGTCTCTGTAGCAGTGACTCCAATGCGCTGTTGTAGCACAAAAACAGCCACAGAAAATATGTAAACAAGTGAGCATAGCTATGTTCCATTTTTATTTATAAATAAAATAAATGGTTGCTGAAGAAAAAGTAAACAAGTTACACTCTAGAGTTTATTAACACTCCCCCTAACCCACTAGGCTGGCACATAGGAATGGTCCCAAAAAAGACAGTCAATGTGAGAACTGACTATGTCTAAAAAATGACTGTTGAATGACATATACTCTAAGCTCCAATGCAGAAGGAATTTCAAGACCTCCCGCCTAACACTGTAGGACTCAGAGAGGATTATCTCAGCTTCTAGGCCATCCTCAATTTTGTACCCACAAAAATTCTTGCTCGACATCCTGCCTTGCCTACACACACAGACACACACACACACACACACACACACACACACACTTTGTACCTGAGTTCATGTAATGGAGGCCCTATAACTGATCACAACTGAGAACCCAGTCTGAACCCCTGGTTCTCTTAAAAGTTCTCAACCCTATAAGGGACTGGTGTACTGACCTGTGCCCAGGTCTACTACTGCTGATGAGTGCACATTGATGCCTGCTGGCCTGACTCACATCTCAGGCAGCGGTTAACACCCTGTGCTAAGAGAAATCCCTAACCCTTCCTACCTGTGATCTGTACCTTCAATCTCTCCTTCTTCCTTCCTATTACCTCTTTCTTTTATACATCTAAATGTCTCCCATCTTAAAATAATCTCCCCTCGGCCCTAACCTTCACAACCAAAACCCTTAAATGTCTTGTCACTTCCTGTTTCCACTTCCCAGTATAATCAAAATCTGCCCGCCTTACTCCATTAGTATGGATCAAGCCTCTAACAACTTCCCTATTGCTAAACCAAATATATACTTGTTAGTCCTTTAATCTCTTGACCTTGGTGGCCCCTGACAGTGTTGGATCATTTTTATGGTTTGGACATGAGGTGTCCTCCAAAAGCTCTGATGTCAATGCAGGAATATTTGGAGATGAAATGACTGGACCATGAGAGTCATTACCTCATCAGTCCATCCTAGTTTGAATGGACTTAACTGGGTAGTAACTGTAGGCAGCTGGAGCGTGGCTGAAGGAGGTGACATGCCCTGAAAGGGTTCATCTTCCCTGCTGCCCCTTTCCCTTTCTCTCTCTCTGCTTTCTGGCTGCCATGAACAGAAGAGCTCTCCTCCATCTTGCCTTCCCTCCTGAGGTTCTTCTACATCTCAGGCCCAGAGCAATGGAGTCATCCGATCATGGACTGAACCTCTGAAACTGTGAGCCAAAATAAACTTTTTCTCCTCTGAGTTGCTCTTGTCAGGTATTTTGGTCACAGCAAGGAAAAGCTACTGACACAATCGTTCATCTTCAAGTGGTCTTTTTTGGGCTTCTTGCCCGTGCCCCCAACCAGTCCTTTACAGTCTTTTAAATGCGCTCTCTTCCCTCTGTGCCCCACTCCTTCCCCACACACACGCCTCAAATGTGAACACTCCCTAGAGCTTGAACACATTCCTCCTGTCTTCCCCTCGTTCTCTCAAAAGTGATCTATATTGTTGACTCTTTCTAAATCTCCTCCAAAAGTCATCTCAAATGGTGACTCCTCCTAAATCTTCAACTCCAGCCAGGTCTTGAATTTCAGATCAAAATACCAAACAGCTCTAAAATTATTCGTTTCCAACTAAACATCTGAAAAAAACCTCAAATTCAAATGATCTCATCATCTTGCCCCCCCCCCAAATCTGCTCCTCTCTCTGAGTTGTCTGGTCAACATTTTTCAGACCATGTTCTATAGACACCTGTCTCTCAAGGTGGGTCATGAATTCAAATGATTCAAATTGGCTTGGAAACACTCTCTTGAAGATTTTCAAAGAATTATACTACTCAAGACCTAAAAATTAGTTACTATTGTACTTCCCAAACACTTTCCTCCACAGAATACTTTTATTTCAACAAGTCCTGGTTGTATCCAATTCAGCCAGTGGCTATTCCACAGAGCACACTGTAAAATCCCCCACTCTATCTCATCAAATGTCATCATTCTCTCCCCAGTTGCCCAAACTGGAATCCAGAACCCATACTTTACTCCTCCCTCCTCAGTACCCAGCATCCTTGGTTCTCTTAACTTTGCCTCCTTTGAATCTCTCCAACACACATCTTCCTCTTAATCTCCCAGGCCACTGCCTTACTGGCCACCATCATTGTTGGCCAGAAAGACTGCCACTCATTAATAACTCATCTCCCTATCAACTGTCTTTCTCACCTCAATTGATTTTCCATGAGGCAAAATGATCTTTCTAGAAAAATCTGATCACAACACCATGATATCTTAAATACTTCACTGATTGTTCCAAGTGCCATTTGTGATCTGGCTTTGCCTAACTCTCTGGTCTCATTTCTTGCTGCTCTTCCCTCCCATATCTGCTCCCATCTCTAAACTCTTGCCATACTAATGAACTTACAATCTCACGTTGGTGCATCCTCTCCTACATTTAACATGTCTTGTTCCCTATGCTTCAAATGACCTCTCTTCTTCTCCCTTCTTCTTTTCTACTCTTCCTCAGCTCACCTCCTCTGCGAAAACTTTCATGAATCATTCTGTCCTCACAATTTAAGCTAGATGTTATTCCCATATACCTGAAACATTTCTAGGACCTCATTACTATTCTATAACTTTGATTATTTGTCTTCCCAAAAGACAAAGACATTTATTAAGGTAGGAAATATTTATTTTCCAACTTTTAGTGTCCAGCGTAGTATTTGTTAAATAAGTTAATTAGACCTAGCCAGTTCCTATAGCTTGCAGAACTACTTGCTGTTGCCTGTAACTATACCACTTAGATATCAAACAGGACACTCTGCCAGCATCTTCAGTCAGGTATTACCTGGGTACCAGAAGGTGGGCCCCATTCAAACTCCTGTTCTGCCTACCTCTCCCTGTCTAAGTTTAATAACCTATTCGTGACCCAAAATATAACACAAGATATTGCATTCACTTCCAACCTAATGCATTCCAAAATAATAATAATTCACATGGCAACCAATCCTTAGGAAAATTGATGGAAGACAAGCTTGATAGTAGGATTTCTCTGGTTGTGTTTCTTATCACTTAAATGCCTGGCTCTTACTGGAAACTCCCATTGAGAGGAATGTCATCATTGAGCAGAACGTCCATCAAGCTTTCCTCTGGGCAGTAGTCTGTCACAATAACATCTGGTACTTTAATGCAGCCTACAATGAATCTGCAAATGTTTGGATGATCTAATTCTCTGGGAAAATCAATATAGATCAGAAAGGATTTATCTAGGACATGATCTCCTAATCCCACTTTAAAATTTGACCTAGTTTTTCAACCATATAAAGAAACAAATATCTTCCTGGATTTAGTGTTATGTACAAAGCTTGCAGATCCACCCACTGTGATGCAGAGTAAAGCATTTTTTAAAAATCAACATCAATACAATTCATTCTGGGCCTGATGTTTCATATCCCCTAACTGCAATTTGCGCAACAACCTTGACTGGTGGCTATGACTGTCGCTTTAGTCACTTCTAAAGGTGAAGTGACTTGGCCAAAATCCCCCACAAGTAACAAAACTAGCTCCTAGCTCTGATTTTCTCTAATTTCAAAATTCATTTGTGCTTTTTTTTAACATTGCCATTGGTCATTCCAATATAAAATACAAATATAAAAAGAAAAATTCCGGTATTGAGAAAAAATTTATTTTTCTCACCAATGTTGCTTCAGAAACAAAAGGCATTTTTACAAACCAAAAAGTCACAGATTTTTCAGTCTCTCCACACTTGTCTCTAATATGTTTGTTTTTCTTTAAGTTGGAATCCCTGCAGCCCAACTCTGGGGGAAGGGGTAAGCTTTCCCTAAACCCCAGGCATGCAGCTGGCATTTCGGTGTGGCTAATTATTATATGTGCACCATCAGCACAGAGCACAGGTGGTGCTTTGCATAAACCAAGGATTGACTTGCAGATTGTCCATGGGGACTTTTCCAGTCACAATATTGTTCTCCAGTCAAAACTCCACCATCTTTTCAGCTTAAGCTTTGTTTCTCCATTCATCAATCCTTAGACTAAATCAGAAATGAGGTATTTATTTTCGTTTTTGAAACCAAGGCTGAAAAGAGGAGGACTGTTGATGTTTGTCATGCAGTCTCAACTGGAAGATGAAGGGCTTTCTGACCTCTCTCCACTCTCCTAGGAGTACTGGATGGGATACTTCTAGTCTCTCCTACTCTGCACTCACTCTCCACCAAGTCAAGGGCACGTAAGGAAACCCCTCCTAACTGCAGGATGAGATGTTTGAAATACATGAAGGATTGGCACATTAAAAGAAGATTGTTTATGCCAAGCTTTACTATCTCTAATATGTTTCTTATATATTCATCAAGTCAATGATATCTTGATTGCAAAACCTGCTGAGCCATAGAGCCCTTTGCAAAGGTGAAGAAATAGCATGTGGCTGCAGATACTGCAGGCTCCTCTGCTACCTGGAAGACTAAATATCAGGACTACTTTGCAAAACTTCAAACTTCAACCCAACCTAGCATCTCCTAACCAAGATAAACTGATGTCATCCTATCCATTCCCTAGCCTTTGTTACTTAGAGAAGAGATAAATGAAGGCTTACATGTTGTCACATAAGACTTTTGGAATAAAAGGAGAGAAAACAGCAATGCCTCTACTTCCCTTCTCACCTGCCTCTCCTGAACCTAAAGCCAGTTTCATGTAGTAGAGAGGAGTAACAGGGAGTGAAAAAAAAGCTGAATCACTAGTTCTCCAAACACTTGTGATATTCATTCTATCAAGTTTTAATATTTTTGGCAATCACTTCTAGTCCTTAATGTACCTCTATTTATCCTTTGCCATGATGGAGCAAATATAAAATAAAATATAATACAAATCAACGTAAAGTAAGGATATACAAATCAATGAGAAGTATTCATGAACCAACTCTGGGAGGTGATTGGTAATCAATAACTGAAGCATCGTAGTAGGGAGGATTCTGAGGTCAGATCTAGGTTCAAAGGAGGAAAGTTCATGGACATAAGCAAGCCCCAAGGGCATGAGTATTGTACATATTTTCCATCCTTAATAATCCTTAGTCCAAAAAGCCAATTTGCAAATACATCAATATGGGGGTTGATGTCACAACAACATATACAGAGACTATCACAAGCTCAAGATGAGCCAGCAACATGAAGTCACCACCAGAGAGAGTGGCATGGGTGGAGGCATGCTGTCCAAAGCTAGCAAGGTGTGCTCTACTCTCACTTGGTGGGACTGTGGTATGAGTACTGGGTCCCATTCCATATGTCACACTGGGAAAGAAATGTTAGTCAACAATGGAGAGCAGTATACAGTATACTCAATAAAGGGCCTTGGAACCTGTGTTGTATAAAGCAAAAGAAATACATTCAACCTGGTGAAGAAAAAACTTAATGAAATTCTGACACCCATCCTTCCCAGTAATCTAGCATGTCTGTTGTCTCCCAGGTGCTCCACCTGAGGTTTTTAGCAACCTCTACTCCATCTAGTTAGGTGGCCCACATGGTATATTTACCTGCCTGCCACTTACAGAGTATGCCTGCTGCATCCAGATTGTAGACTGGGATCAATTAGCAAGTATAATTAAAGCCAAATGTAATTAATCACATAACAGTGAGACATTCTTGTTTAATTTCCTGAAGTTGGGAGACTATGACATTCCTGACAAAAGATAATCGATATAAATAAATCTCCCACCGTCAGATGTTCATTTGAGTCACAACCAAAATAATTGTGAGGGGAATGGGGAAAAAAAAAACAAGGAGAGAAATGAATTATAGTAGATGGGGTAGAGAGAGAAGATGGGAAGGGAGGGGAGGGGGGATAGTAGAGGATAGGAAAGGCAGAAGAATACAACAGTTACTAATATGGCATTATGTAAAAATGTGGATGTGTAACCAATGTGATTCTGCAATCTTTGTAATGTTTTGAACAACTAATAAATTAATTAATTAATAAATTAAATTAAAAAAACAAAATAATTGTTCACCAAGCTATTGTTACCAGTTAGAAATTTACTGGCCCACATGCACACAGATTATGATCTTGTGGCCCATTTTCAAAAGACTTGAATACCCCTGCTGTCTTAAATGCTTAAAAAATAGACAGCTGATGGTTGCACAAAAGAATGTATTTAATACCCTTGAGCTATAGACTTAATAATGGCTAAGATGGTAAATTTTATGTCAGGTAATATTTTACCACAATATTTAAATGTGTTTTTTTTTAAATAGCATGATTTAGGAGTAAAAGTATAGGCTTTGAGCCAGGGAGAAGCTTAAATTCTGGCTGAGCCACTCACTGGTTCCGTGACCACTGAATCTAAGTTTCCTCCTCCAAGATGGGAGAAATAATAACTACCTATCTAATGAGGTATCTGGAGGTAGGAGTTGAAATGATGCATAGGAAGCACCCAGAAGTGATATGGCAGCTGAAGACAGATTAGATTCAGCACACAAACCAATGGGTAAGAACAGTGAGACCTTCTGGTGTTCAGGATAAAGATTTGCTAACTTGGAGCTAACCAATGGACAAAGCACCTCAACAGAAAGATAGTTGCCCTGCAAAAACACAGTCCTACAAACCACAGCAATAGAGAAACAATGACCCAAGAACCTGAGTTTCACAAACAACTATTCACACCCCAAGATGGAGACTCCTCATCTATTCTGTAGGATTAATAGGAAACTGTCATTGTGCAGCTCAGGTTTCCCAACAGGTGTCATCCCCCACAGCCACCAGCCCCATGTTTTCTGCTTACCTCACTTGCTCCACATCCCTATGGAGTGAGTATCTTTTTTTTTTTTTTTTGATGCTTTTTGTGGCTACTATCATCTGTACTTGGCTCCTATCATTTATATTGATTACCTTTTGTCAGGAATGTCATAGTCTCCTATCATCACTGTAATAAGAAAAGTCACCTAGACTTTCATTTGTGTGAGTCTGGACTCTGTTCCCCTTTCATCCATGGATAAAGCTGACATGTGTCCTCCTAGGACAAGTTGGTTTGATGGGCATAGGAAGTTCATCAAGAACATGGAACTAACTATGTGAGTTTCAGGGCTCTCAGAGGAGGAAGAAGAAAAGGGGGGGAGCGGGGGTCCTGCTCAAAGCATTGTTTTGATAACTTTTTCTCAATTGTTTTTTTGGTTTTTTTTTTTTTTTTTTGGCTTCTCCAGGCCACTTTCTTGAAACTTTCTTGAAACCTCCACAATCCCTTACTGCCTTGTCTGAGGCTCCTCTGCTTAAGTGTTCATGACACTAGACACTTTAAGCAACCCAGCGACAGAATCTATGTCTGTTTTTTTTGTATTCTCAGCACCTTCTAGGAGCCAAGTACAGTGTAAGCTTTCAATGTAAGGTTGTTGAATAAATTAGAGAGCTAGGGCAAAAGAGACTGTAGAAAGACAAAGCAAGGAAGGCAAGGAACGGGGCACTGAATCCACACTTCTCTCTGGTGATCTAATCCCTGTGAAACCCCAAGGACAGCAGCCACTGTTACTAATTTCTTTGAGCAGAATAAATAAGTCACTTGCCTGGAGATATCCATTAGTGAGTGAGGAGTCGAGGTTCAACCCACATCTACCTGTTCTAAAGCCCATGCTGTTTTCTCTAAAAAAAAAATACAACTCGGCTCACTCCCTTCCCCTAGTTTTATACCTCTAGTCTGTCTCCTTTCTGTATGACTTCTTTCTATCCTTAGAGCTTCTCCAACAACCCAGAGAGTTTAGTTTTACCACAAAGTCCTAAGTACCTATGCCATTGCCTCTGTGGTAGGAAATATTTAAAAGAACAGGCATCAACTGGATGCTACTCTCATTTTCAATAGAGTGATAAATACTTTTGCTGTGGAAATATGGTGGGGAATAAATCACCAATTATGTAAAAACAAAACAGCTCTAATGAACTAAATTCTAGCATGCTCAAGTGAAAACTGGGCTAAAGGTAAAATTTGGATTGGACCACCAACTGAAAATGCTTTATCCACTTTTATAAGGCTCCAAATATTTTTAAAATCATTTCACTTTGCAGTGTGCATATTAATCTCATTCAATCTTGTTCTATATCTTAAATGAGTTAGATTTTTTTTCCTTTTTTACCACAGACAAATCTATAAATATTTTTTTGCAACCTAATCCATTGTTTTTCATCTTGTAAACTCATAAACTCATTTCTAAAAAATTTTGCCATTCACTTTTAACAACTGGGGCTGAGGATGTAGCTCCGTGATAGAGTACTGAGGCCCTGGGTTCAATCCCCGGTGCCACCAAAAAAAAAAAAAAGACACATACACACACATATGTGTGTGTGTGTGTATATATATATATATATATATATATATATATATATATATAATTTTTAACAATGGTTAGTTAAGTAATATAGTATTAATTTAGGAAACAGTGAGATAAAGATATAATTTGATTTTTTCCCACACAGCTAATATATTTATTGAATAATTCTTTTTTCCTTTCTTCAGATATTTGAGCTTTGTCATGAATTTATTTCATATATATATTCATTTTTTTCATTTCAAAATTATCTATTCTGTTCCAAATGTATCTGGCAAATCTTTTTTAAATAACCTACTTTAAATTACTTTAACTTTCTGTTATTTTCTAATATCAAATAGTAAAAGTAGTCCTCTTGGTACTATTATCTGCCTCCCAAACAAAAATGTCACCAAATAGCCTCATCTGGTAATTTTTCCAAAAGAAATTTAGAATTACTTTTGTTAACACATCCCTGAGGCCTCTGTCTGGTCTAGAGCCCAGTTGTGCCAGAGCAGTGGAGTAGATTGTGGGAAAGCCAAAGAAATGTCTGGAGACTGTCTGGGAGACATATGATTTATTGAGTAAAGCTTACAAGATCAGTCACTTCTCCAAGAATTCAGTGGTGGCAGGCTGACAGCACCTCCATCCCTCATGGTGCTTGGCTGAGCAGTACTTCCTCCCTCTCGTAGTGCTTTGACCAGTGTCATATTTCCTTTCCACAGTGCATATTTGCAAATCATCAGTATAGGGGTTGATGTCACAACCCGTGTACAGAGAATATCATAAGCTTAAGATGAGCCAGCAACATGAAGTCCCCACCAGAGAGAGTGGCATGGGTGGAGACATGCTGTCCAAAGCTGGCAAGGTGTGCTCTACTCTCACCTGGTGGGACTGTGGTAAGAGTCCTGAGGCCTCGGTCTGGTCTAGAGCCCAGTTGTGCCAGAGCAGTGGAGTAGATTGTGGGAAAGTGACATATTTCCTTTCCACAGTGCCCTCAGCTCCACACCAGTCCCCACTCAAAGAGAGGTTCTATATCTTAAGCCACAGAAGCAGAGGCATCATCAGCATTAGCCTGCTTAGTTTGCTTGTGTGACCAGCATCCCAAAGAGCAACTGTCCTGGCGCCTATACACAAAAGTAGCTTTCTACAGATAACACTTGCCCTAGTTCCCAGTGAGCAAAGATAATATGTATCTGGACTTTCCAGCTTGCTCTCATTGTTCCCTTATCAGGGATAGGTTTTGGGGAACAAAAAGGGAACATTCTCAGGGACATGGTGTTTTACTGGCCCCCTTTTCTTTAGGGATGATACGGCCTCCAAGGCAGGGAATAGACCATGGGTGACAGCAAGTTTTCCTCACCCTCTCTCAGGCAGACATTATTGCTCTTTAATGTGAGGCGAAGCAAGTATATTTCCACGAATTCTTTTTCTCAAGCTAACTTTACCACTCCTACAATTTTTGGAAATCCATATTTTCAGAAGCTTTTCTTGTTTGAAGCAGAATTTAGCAAAACCTCTTCTAATTAAACCTATGCGGAGCCTGTGCTGTAGTTTGGATCTGGAATGTCTCCCAACGGCCCATGTGTTAAAGGACCAGCCCCCACTGTGGCATCACTAGAAAGTGATGGAAACTTTAAGGGGTGGGATCTGGTTGGGAGTTTTAAGTCACAGGATGTGTGCCCTCCAGGGGAATCACAGGACCCTAGCCACCTCCTCAGTGGGCACCTTTTTTTTCTGCCATACACTCACCACCATGATGTGCTGCTTTATGTCAGGCCCCAAAGCAACAGGGCCAAAAGAAACCTCTGAAACTGTGAGCAGAATAAACTTTTCCTCTTTATAAGTCAATTATCTCTGTTATTTGTTACAGTAATGGAAACTGACTAACACAAGCTGTTAGAAAGGGATGGTCAGTGATAACAATTCTGAGAAATAGCACAATTTAGTCATGATGTCTATTATGCTTACAGCAGGCAAACTTGAAGTTACTTGGAAGTATAAAGGGAAAAAATTGTCAGAGATGTACATTTTAGGTAAATTGCTTAACTAAAAACAAAAACAAAGACCAACGTGACCACCTTAACTTAGGTTAAGAGAATATTTTTAATTAAATAGACTTTTCCTCCAATAATTGTTAGAAGATGGGCCAAATAAAATCGTCTCCATAGCAAATTTAAATCATACCTAAAACTGCCCACTGAAGAATTTATCTTTTTCTTTGTGTTTAGGTATTTTCTTGAGAAACTAGGTACAAATATTCATGAGGAGCTATTAAGCAGATAACATTTGAACATTTTATTTGTTATTTTAATGGGAAGTTAGAAAAGAAGTCTATGAGGTACACTACTGGGTCATCTGCCAATGTGTGACCAGAAATTAAGTTCGTACTACTTTTAACCAGCGCTAAGAAAATCCTAGTGTAATAGAAAGAATGACTTAGAATCTAACATATCTGGCTGGGTTCTAATCCTAGGTCTACCACTTGGGCTAGAGGATGAAGCATGAGTTTGAAGAAGATACAATGAGAAGCAGCGGGGGAAACATCTAGAGATTGTGACATAGCCCAAGCTGGAGTTTGGGCTTGATACTATTTAAAACCCCTGGGTAAGTTTTTTAACAGCTCTACACCTCAGTTTCCTCATATACAAGGTCTGGAACTTAAAACTCATTTTATAGGATTCAAGGATTAGAGATAACATATAAAATGGGCCTTCTACAATAGTTGGCACAAAATAGATATCTAATAAACAGCAGTTATTGATGCCACCAATAATATATATAGCCCATATTTCCTTATTTTTTTCTAGTCTAAGAGCTCACCCTGAGAAAGTTAGAAGAAATCAACTGTGCTGAGTGGAGGAAAGAGACTCTAGATGATTCTCCTCATTTATAGAATTTCTTCCTAGAAAAGCAAAGTTTTTGCCTCTGGCTTGGAAGAATCCAAAGGAGCCCCCTCATTGCAGCTCAAAATTAGCACAATGATAGGAACATGCCCCCTGCCCTGCACCAAACACACGCTCAGGAGCCAGCCTGCTAGATCCGTGAAAAACCAAAAGCAAATACTGTCCCTGGTGCCCAGCTGGCACAGGACTCCTTGACCACTGTTGACTTGCTGCCCAGGCGCCCCTTCACGGTCCACCGAGCCACATCTGAGTGGGAGAAACAAAGCAGCAGAAAAGTTTGTGCAGCCAACAACAGGAACGAATAGATCAGCTGCTATTCACTGAATAAGCATCCCTGGATGTGCCACACACCCTGCCTGGCACTTTCATGTGTCATCTCGTTTAATTGTCACAATAACGCTGTGAGATAAGTATTGGTATTATCATTTTACAATGAAGAAAAGGAGGCTCAGAGAAATTCAAAGTAATTGCCTGATATCCCACAGCTAGTAAGCATCAGAGCTAGGATTCCAACCCAGATCTGTCCGACTCCGAAGTTCAAACTCATTCTCTCATACCATGCTGACTCTGAAAGTCCACGTACAGAATTCAGTTGCCCTCTGCCTGGGAGTCAAAACCTGACTTAAAGACTCTGAGCTGGAAGAGAGTTTAGGGATGATTTAGTTATTAAGCTGTTTTCTCTCAGCTCCAACCTCACCCTGCACAACCCATTTCTCCTTTGTCAGCTGCTCTCTTGAGGCACTCCCAATGGGAGTAGGAGACCAGAATTCTACAGGGAGACTAATGGAGGGAGAAGCAATCTGCCACTTCCTGCCTGCCTCCCATTTAGGTCAGCATGGTCCCAGCAGCGTCTCTTCTTGACCCTGTCCAAAAGCAGTTTATTCCTTTAGTACAATGATTCTGTTTGCAGTTTCCTCAGCACCAGCCACACTGCTCCACCTTCCGTGTCCTTCCCCAGGACCCACCGAAGCCACGAGGTATGGGTCCCCATCTCCAGGCTTCTGGGTTTCAAAGGTCTCAACATCTTCCCTCGTTCCTCCATCCCTTAGGATGGAAGTTCCCCCTGCAGTTGCTACCTCTGTGGTTCCTTTGTGTTCCCTCAGAGCCTTTCCAGTTCTTCAACACCTGGTTAAGAGTTATTTATGTTATTGTCTCTGTTAAATAACTGCATGGTTTCTGTATCCTGATGGAACCCTGAATAACACAAAGAATCTTCCACTCTGATGCCTCTCAAATGAGGAAACTGAGGCCTACAGAAGTTATGTGACTTGTTTAAGTTTACACACTTAGTTGGTATTAGAATGTAAAATAACGTCACTACTATTTGTCCACTAAGGTGTGCTACAACCCACTGAGGCATATACCACCTTCCCTATAAAACAGATGTGGAAACGGAGGCTCAGAAGTTATCATGTTACCACCTTTATCCATTAAGAATGTGTTAAAACTCACAGAGGGACATGCCATCATTCCTGTAAAACAAATGTGGAAATCAAAGGTCAAAAGTTGTGTGATTTCTCAAATGTCCCCCACCTAATGAGTAACAGAGGTACAATTTGAAATGAATTAGTCTAACTACAAAACCAGGGCTGTTACTCATTTCTCCATACTCAGATCTTATCTCCCCACCCCTCTAGATTGGATAAATAATTCTGCATCTTCACGGTCAGGTAGAGCTCTTAGCTGTAGTCTCTCGTTCTTCTCTTAAGACTGCGCAGTCATAAAGCTCAAAAGTAATCTTTTCTTTGCACTTCTGGCATGGAATAAAAAATCTAAATATTGTTCCATCTACCAACATTTCTTTAACCAAGTTTCTTCCCAAAAGGGAAGAAAGCCGCTATCTTTTACAACATATTATTTGGGTCCCAAGCTATACAGGAATCTTCAGAATGACTGAAGCCCCTCTCATGGCCAATCACAATGACTAGATGATTCCCAGACAAAACAGAGAACACTCTGCAGTTAGGAAGGAGTAAAATCACACTTATGAAAGCTATAAATACCTTTCATATGCCTCCTGTAGTCACGGCTGCAAAATGAGGAAGCTCCAATATGTTATTTACTAGCTATCAAAAAGTACAAAGCCGCACTTCAAAAATATCAATAAGTCTTTCTCTATTACCTCTTGACAGGTGCAGCCCAATTAGGAGCTTCCATGCACTGGGTTTGGAGCGCAGCCACTCCCTGCCTGGGTGCTCTACTGATCACAGCTAGGCTGCAGTCAGTTAATCATGGAAGGAGACTGGATGGCAGAGACACTACAGAGTCATGGTGAGAGGAGGAGCTGCTTTTTGTCTGCTAATGACTCAACCTGGATGCCCTGCGGGCTCCTGCTCGGCTCCTTGCCCTTGTTTGCAGGATGCATCCTCAGAGGGATTCATCTCAGTTCAAGGCAAGATAGAGGTTAAGTCAGCAGGGATCCAAGTATGTAGGAGGCCTAGCCACCATCTGAGGGTTGAGCCTACCTAGGAAGCTAGCAGCCACGGGCCTTTTCATTCATTTTGAGCCTTGGTGCACAGCTCCCTTGACACCCTTGAAGGTTGTATGGCTTTTATAAAAAAACTATTTATAAACCACTAACTAGGTATCAGGTGAGTGCTTTTCCAAAGAGAAAAGACCTGTGCCTGAAGGAGGTGGCCTTCTATGCTTCATGTGTGACTTCCTGTTCATTTTAGAACCCTGTTTTTCTCAATATCTCATAGCAGGAGGCAGAAGTGCTAAGTCTGGGCTCTGTCACTTACCTTCTGTACAATGTAGGCAAGTCACTTAGTCACCCCACCTCCATTTTCTTATGTGCCAAAAGGAATCTGTCAAGTTAAAGATCCAAGGAAATAAATCTAAAGATGATTATTATTGAAATTTGGGGGGAAATGAAAAATGTAGTTTAGTCCTATTTAATTTAGTCATTATAATAGACAAATGTAATTCCCTGAGAATGTCATGGGGAAAATTTATACACAAAATCAGCCCCAGTGGGAAAATTGGATATCCATGTGTAAAAAATGAAACTAGATCCTTATTTCACCCTGAACAAAAGTCAACTCAAAAGTGGATGAAAGCCCTAGAAATTAGACCACAAACTTTGCAACTGTCAGAAAAACAAACACTCCAACACACAGACACAGGCAATGACTTCCTCAATAGGACTCCTAAAATTCAGGAAATAATACAAGAATTAATAAATGGGATGGCAGCAAATTAAAAGGAAACAAAAGCATGAAGAAACAGCCTACAGAATTGGAGAAAATATTCACCAGCTACTTTTCTGACAGAAGATTAATATCCATAATACATAAAAACTCAAAAAACTCTACACCAAAAATATAAATAATCCAACCAATAAATGGGCAAATGAACTAAATAGGCACTTTTCAAAAGAAGAAATACAAACATCCAGCAAATATGTGAAAAATGTTCAACATTTTTAGCAATCACAAAATACAAATCAAAACTACACTGAAATTTCATCTCACTCCAATTAGAATGGCAGTCATCAAGAATATAAATAATAATAAATGCTGGTGAGGGTGCAGAGGTAAAGGAACACTTATACACTTTTGGTGGGAGTATACATTAGTACCAAAACTATAGAAATCATTATGACATTCCTCACAAGATGAGAAATGGAACCATCCCATGTCCCAGCTACATCATTGCTCAGTATTTATCCTATGCCTTAATTTTTTAGTGCCCAAACAGAAAATGTGGAATAGCCCCACGCTATAGCCCCTCTAGATTCACTGAATCTAGTATGGAATAGCCTCTGAACACATCTCATCCAGTCCCCTGCTACCACAGGACTCTAATCTCCAACATCCTAGTAGAGCCTTCCAGTCTGCTTGAACACATTCAAGGAGGAGGTGCTCATTTGTCAATAAAATACCCCTGACAGCTCAGCTCTAATGAGTAGAAAACATGGACTCCAAAACCTCTCCCTATATCTACCTCCCATTGATCCTAGTACAATGCTGCTGAAGCTACCTGGATTTACCTGAACCCCCTTCTTCAGCCCAGCCCCTCATTCCCTGGCCATCCTAAGAACTCCTATCAGCTGCTTTGGGGTTTACAAAGTACTTGCCTTATGGATTGTTAGCAAAATGATATTCAAAGGGGAGGAAAAAGTCCACACCCTGACTTTGTCTGGGTTCTATTAACAGAAATTAGTTCCTCACCCTATTTATTCAGAAGTTGACATTAGACATGAAAATAGGCATGACCTTTTGAGCCAGATCCTAAGGAGGAGATACTAAAAATATATGTGTGTCCTCAGGCACCATGGCCAGGACTGACACTACAAATAACCCTCAGTGCTCCCTGGAGACTCAGACAAGCAACACAAAGGGACCTGTAGACCAATTTGTATGTAGGGTGCAAGCGGAGACATCAGCCAGGGCCAGCCTTTGTCCTCTATGATATGAGGCATGGTCCAGTACCACAGAAGGGTTGTGCATTCCTGAACCATGAGGCGGAAATGGGAGGATTTGACCATATGTAATCATAATAATTTCCCTCAATATTTGAGAATTATAACCAAGAACTTGGACTCAAACTAACTTATGATTAAATTCAGATAATATTATAGTATTGTTGATTAAATTAAAATGCAGACAGCTTTCTCTATACCCATGAGTTCTACAACTGAGGATCCAACCAACCACAGGTTGAAAGAAATTTTTTAAAAAATTGAGCCACATCCCCAGTCCTTTTTATTTTTTTAATTTTGAGACGGGATTCTCCCTAAGCTGCTTAGGGCCTTGCTAAGTTGCTGAGGCTGGCCTAGAACTTGCCATCCTCCTACCTCAGCTTCCCTAGGATTTTAGGCATATGCCACTATACTTGAATAAAGTATATATATTCATAAACCACTGCTGGCACACACTGCCTTATCAGATGCACAGATCTCTCCTATAACACCATTAATGTGATCAATCAACCTTTTCTCAATAGCTCTAGTAGGGGGTCACTACTTTCTAATTGTTACCTCAAGATTTGCATCCCAGCTACATGGTCAGATAGCTTTGAAAGGGGACTGAGCAGTACTCAAGAGACCAGTGGGATAATCTGCCATTTTTGCATTTTTTCCAAAAGCACCTCATGAGAAAGAATGGAATTTCAGTGACACTACTTGTTTTAAGTCCCTGAGCAGGTGACTACTTCTCTGAGCTTCCTTTTTTTCCCCCTTTCTTTCACCAAGGGGAATATTATACCTGCTTCACAGTGAAATCACATACACAAATATCCAGCACAGCTCTTGGCACAGAGTAATCATCAAATAAATATAAATTCCTTTTCATTTCTACAAGAATGGTGGGTAAAGTGACCTGAAAACATTGGCATTCCTTGATAAGAATTTGCCAATTTTTCTCTAAGAAGTGTTCCAATTGTTTACTGCTCTGTATATGAACCCGGGACAATACTTTTCTTCAGACTCGTCTGGGAGTCTGATTATCTTTCTGAACCATAACTGACTAAAATAGCAGAGACTTGGCCACTGTTTTCCTAAGGACAACAGGTTTCCATGATTCCAAGGGGAACATGGCTTTGCTTTCAGGGGACATGTTGAGGGGCAGGGAAGGCTCTAACTTGGGAAGGACCCATCCTGCATCCAGGTGGACACCTAAGTTGCAGAACTTTGGCAGAAACCTCAGCCATCACTGTCAAAGCACTAGGGTCTCTGAACAGAAGCCACGTGGCTAACAGAGCTCCAGCACAGACAGACCTAATGAGCTGGGGTGGAAGTTAAAGCCCTATTTGCATCTATTTCCACTCATTATTATGTGGCACTAAGCAAATTTTCTGCTGAGTAGAGTGACCTTGACATATGATTGCTTGTGCTCTTCTGGGTATATGCAGAGCATTATAAGAAGTAATGATTCCCAAAGAGCCCATCTAATCTGACAACGCTCATCAGCCTCCAAAGGAAGATTATACCTTTTGTCCATTTCTCTAGTTTTTTTTTTCAGTGTGGCTATAAAAAAGAAGCAGACAGAACAAGATCTATAACCTCCAACATTGTCCTTGCTAAAATGAGAAGTGTGACAGAAATGCTGTCTTTCACTCATCTTCACCACCAGTCAGCATTTCTCAGCAGATGAATTAGATCTGCACCTGACCCAACTCTCCTCTCTCTCTCCATCTTGGAGGTGTTCTCCAAACACTTCACGGTTTTGGCCTGAAAACCATGGGTACTAGACTTTAGGACCAAATGCTAAGAATCTACACTATTGAATTCTCACTCCTCTAGTCTCAACCAATTTTCAGTTCACATTCCGGAACATGGGTTGTGAAGGACTTGGGAATAAACTGTTGATTTTGCTCATTCGCAGATTTGTTTATTATGAGTGAAATCTATTATCAAACTTTGATCCCAAAACATCTTTTGTTTCTGATGCTGATATCACTTTGAAAAGAAAGAAAAATAAAGATTAAAATTTAGTTTAAGTGTTGTACAGCAAATATTAATTTAAAAATAGCATTCATCATGGTTAGCAACAGCAAGATTACCCATACAATTTTGGTACTCAATGAAATTCATTGCCATCGGTTTAATAAAGATCTCAGTTTACAATAATATAAATAAGCCAGGCAGAGTGGTGCACAACTGTAATCCCAGAGGCTCTGGAGGCTGAGGCAGGAGGATACCAAATTCAAAGCCAGCCTCAGCAACTTAGTAAGGCCCTAAGCAACTCAGCAAGACCCTATATCTAAATAAAATATAAAAAAGGATTGAAGATGTGGATCAGTGGTTAAGTGCCCCTGGGTTCAATCCCCAGTACCAATAAATAAATAAATAATATAGATAAAGAGATTGAGAAGGATGTGGGGGAGAAGGTAGATAAAAAGAGGTTGTATTTGATCAGTATATGCTATATGCATGTATGGAAATATCACCTTGAACCCCACTAATACATACAATTAATACATACTAATCAAAAATTTAAAAATATAAAATAAATGAATTAACAAAAGTCCTTTAAATGAGAAATCAAATATTTGATAAGCAGCACAGGGTTGGGGGGTTGTATAAAGAAATGGATTTTGGAACTAGAGAGAATTTGGTTCAAATCCCAGCTCCCTCACTAATTCTTGTAACCTGAGGCAAAGCACTTCAGCTTTTTTGTGCCTCATTTTCCTAATTCATAAAAAAGAGATAATCACATATTTATCAGAGTTTGTTGTAAGAGATAAATGAGACATATATAGGCACTCAGTAAAGATCAGTGGTTGCTGTACAGCCTTGGGCTTATCATCTCTGAGAGTCAGTTTCCTCATTTGTAAAGTACAGGATAGATTACCTAATTTCAAAGACTCTTGATAATAGAAAACTGTCAGATCCTGGCAGAGGATAATAAATATAAGGAAGAGATAAGGTGAGGAAAATCTAACTTGAGATGTTATTTAAATCTTACCAAAATAGTAATCAAGGTGGAGACAATGGAGACCAAACATATTGGAAAGTATCATCACCCAGGTATCTACAGAAAGTGGACCTACCCACAGTCAGCTGGGCACAGTTCTAGTCCCCTCACAAAGATCACCCCCACGGACTGAACCAGTGGAGAGAAAGAAAAAGAATACTATTACCAAAAAAATATGTTCAAGACTAAAAGAAATAGATTCAATTTTTTAAAATTGAGGGTTAAAGGGCCAGGCATGTGCCCCAGTGGTAGAGTACTTGCTGAGCATGTGTGAGACTATGGGGTTCAATTCCTAGCAGTGAAAAAAATTCTTTTAATAAAGCAAAAAGAAAACTGGCCTAAAACTTGGTTCAGACATCATTAGCTTGGTTTCCAATTTTGCTTTGGCTACCAAGAAGCTCACAGACAAATTTATTCCCCATTTTTAAAAACTATAGATATTTATGGTCTACAGAGTCTCATTATAACTCCAGTTCTCTTTTCAACTGGCAATTATACTTTAACTTGTTTTCCATTGTGATAATTAATTCTAGGTGTCAACTTGACTAGGTTAAGGAATACCTAGTGTTATGGTTTAGATGTGAGGTGTCCCCCAAAAGCACATGTCTCACGATAATGCAAGAAAGTTTAGAGGTGAAATAATTGGGTTATAGGGTCCTTAACCCAATCCATGAATTAATCTCCTAAAAGGGATTAAGTGAATGTGGCTACAGGCTGGTGGGGTGTGGCTAGAGGAGTAGGTTACTGGGGGGCATGCCTTTGGGGTATATTTTTTGTGAGCTGAGCTTAGTCCTGCTCTGCTTCCTGGTGATGTCCTGAGCCATGCTCTTTTACCATGATGTTCTGCCTTGCCTTAGGCCCCAAGGAATGGAGTTGGCCATCTATGGACTGAGACCTCTAAAACCATAAGCCCCCAAATAAATTTTTCTTTCTTAAAATTTTTCTTGTCAGGTCTTTTGAACATAGCAGCAAATAAAAAGCTGACTAAAACATCTAGAAAACTGGCAAAACATTATTTCTGGGTGTGTGGGAGTCTCCAGAGGAGTGTAGCATGTGAATGAGGAAAATCCACCCTCGATGTGGGCAGGCAACATTCAGTCAGCTGGGGACTGGAGGAAACAAGGAGGCAAAGAAAAGGATTTTTTTTTTTTTCTTTTTCATGGAGCTGGAATATACTACTCTTCTTCTGCTCTTGGTCATCAGAAGTCTAGACTTTCTAGATTTTGAACTCTAAGACTTATACCAGTGGCCCCTCAGGTTCCCAGGCCTTTGGCCTAGACTGAGAATTATGCCATGAGCTTCCTGGTTTTGAAGCTTTTGTACTCAGACTGAGCCAGAGCACCAGCACTCCAGGGCCTAGAAGTCAGCGTAACATAGAACTTCTCAGCCTCCACAATTGCATGAGCCAATTTCTCCATCACCTATTGGTTTGGTCTCTCTGGAAAACCTCTATAATACACCCATGATCACGACTTTGCTTTTATTTTAAGATTGTCTTATTTCATTGTATCTATTCTTATAATACACCTGAATTCCTTTATGAAACAAGGCAGAATATAAATAAATAGAAATCATCTTGCTAATCATGCAGTTATTTTATATGTCATTTTCCATGTATAAAATAAGAGTTTATGGCTTAAGATCAATATCCCTTTTAGCCCTAACCCTCTTAATTCTAGTCTTTCATTTCTTTAGCTCAAAGACCATATTAGGTTTATACAGTCCTGACTTAGTAAAGTAAGCAGCACTGAATTCCCTGATATGTTTTACATTTTTCTTATACTTTTATTGGGAGACATTTATGCTCTGGAGGATTACTGTCAGTATCACTAATGAATTTTAAATGATTCATTTTGTATATTCTCTCCATCTTAATACTCTCAGACACTACACTAGTATCCTTAGAATTACAGCTAGAACGCTAACATTTGGAAAGGACTTAATATTTAGAATTTGATCAGCTCAACTAAAAGTTTGAAATGATCCCAATGTGATCACTAGTGATAACTAACATGGGGTACATCCCCATCTTATAGATGAGGGAAAATGTAATGCAAGGAGATTAAGTGACTTGCTCAAAGTCACGCAGTTCATGATTGGCACAAGGACTTGAACTCAGATCTTCCGACTCCAAAGCCTTCTCCAACTCTCAGCCTCTACAAAAGATCCTTCGAACTCTCATGAACACTTCCAGGCCACACATCTCCTGGGACAACCTCACTGATATGTTGCTGTGTGCAATTATCTACTGCACTCCAAAGGAGTAGCTCAGAATTGGTCTTATGCCTCTTTGACTTTCAAGTTTTCCAATATTTGAAAATAGCAATTCTGTACCCTATACGTCTTTTGTTCCTGAGCTAAATTTTAGAATTTAATTCACTCAGAGCTATTTTATCTGTTAGCTACAAGAGGCTCAATGCCTGGGGACCACCAGCTTTCCAGAGGTCTATGGAGAAAAAAATATATAAATTGGTTCCAAGTCACAGACAGCAAAACTGAAACTGATAGCCATTTAATTAAGTGCCTGAAAAATATAACATTATTTCAACTTCATTGTTAAATTTATTACTCATTAAAAAATCCATTACATGGAGATGGGGTTGTGGCTTAGTGTTAAAAGCACTTGCCTGGCATGTGTGGGGCACTGGGTTTAATTCTCAGCACCACAAATAAATTAGTGAATAAAATAATGGTTCATCACAACTAAAAATATATATATTTTAAAAAATTATTACATATAAGAATAATTTGTGGATTAGATTCTCTTATTTTCCAAGAATCCTTGAGTAGGCTTAGTGATTGATTAGAAGACATAGACAGTTGTATTGAATAAGTCATTCGTGGGCAAATAATTTCAAAGGTAAAATGAAATTTTAAGATCCTCAACATTTTTATGGAAAGTTTACATTTAATTCAAAATGTGGATGTATTTTAATATGCTTACACTCAGTGATGGAACTTCCACAAGAGTATACAGAAAGCTTAAAATGGTTCTCCGGGTCTTCCATTGCTTAAATTTCTCCTTACAAGCTGAGATACCTTTTAGTAAAATTGCTCCCTGTGGCCTCACAGTTTATATAGTTTTTTTTTTTTCTAGTTGCTGAATTTGGCCAGGAAATTGAACTACATTTGTTTGGAAGAAAATGAACTTGCTGGGGAGCACTTTGAGACCTGCCAAGATACTGCCAAAGTGGCCTACATTGTGCCAGGAATTGTAGATAACCAGGAATTCAAATTCCTCTGTCCACACTAGTCAAACTTAATCGTTTCCAGATATGAGAGAGTGCTCTTAAAAAAAAAAAAAAAGAAAGAAAAACTCAAATTTTGGCAAAAGAACCATTGAAGTCAGTCACATTGCCAAGGGCATAGTTTTAATTGCCTCAAGGAGCCTTGGGGTGTACTGGCAAGATCCTAAGAATGTTGTAGGTTAAAAACCATATTGTATCCAGACACAGAGACTGCTGTTAAAGCTGTTAAACTTCTTGTATTCAAGTGATATGCTTGGCATCAAAAATGGGCAATTCTTTAAAGGCTCAATGGCTCTGCAAGAGCTGCCTTCACAGAGCCTAAGATGAGACCATCTGGCTCAAAGTCTTTAACCCCAGAGCCCACAGAAGTCACCAAGGAGAGAAGCTGTGAGGATCAGCTTGTACATCCTGAGGGCTGGTAATTATGACGAACCTACTTCCTGGAGCGCTGAGCCTGACTCTTGGCTTCAATCCCAGGCCTTCAGGGAGTCCTGGGGAGCTGGATTACTGAGACAACGATATTGATGGTCCCTGCCGAAGCCATAGCCAATTCTAGAACTTGCTTCCCTGCTGGGAAAATGAACTTAATTTGGGTTCTAAGTCCTGCCCAAGGAAGGAAATAAGACAAAACTCTTGAGATGCATGCAGTAGGGGTCAAAGAGTCCTGCATCAAGGAGTTGTGTAGGAAAAACTTGTACCCCAAGGAACTCTATGTCCTGAAGGCCCAGCCTCCAGAGCAAGAATGAATTTCCCTCCTAAAAGTCCCCTGTCTCCATCTAGCACTTCAGGAATCTATCATGGTTTGGATGTGAAGTGTCCCTTAAAAGTTCATGAGTGAGACAATGCGAGAAGGTTCAGAAGAGAAATGATTGGGTTTTAAGAGTCTTAACCCAATCAGTGAATTCATCCCCTGATGGGGATTAACCTAGTGCTAACTGAAGTGGTGGAATGTGACTGGAAGGAGTAGGAATTGGAATGTGGCTTTGGGTATGTATTTGTATCTGGTGAGTAGAGTCTCTCTCTCTCTCTCTCTCTCTCTCTCTCTCTCTCTCTCTCTCTCTCTCTCTCTCTCTCTCTCTCTCTCCCCTTTATGATTATCACATGAGGGGCTTCCCTCTGCCATACTCTTTTGCTATGATGTTCTGCCTCTCCTTGAGGAATGGAGCCAGCCTTCTATGGACTAAGACCTCTGAAACTAGGAGCCCCTAAATAAACTGTCCCTTCTCTGCGGTTGTTCTGGTTGTTTCTTTAAGTTACAGCCGTAAAAATGCTGACTCAAACACTGTCCAAAACTGCTTCTTACTCCGTCTTCTAAGTCTGCTTATGCCATCTCTGCACCTCAAATATGAGTGTGTTTCTCTGTCCAGGACCTTCAGATTAATACTCAGATCAGCTGGGTTCTAGAGTCTGGTTTTCCCAGGGCTGTTGGCAGAGTTCCCTTGTCTGTATTCCCAAAGATGATCCTGGCTCCAGAAGCCAGTCGGGGCTACACAGTTTCCACCTCTGATTGTCCAGGCAAAAGTTCTGTGTGCTCTAATGCTTTAATCTCTAGGCTTCTATGTAGAGTCTCAGCCAACACCCATGAGGAAAGGAAAAGTTGAGCATGGAATAATAAGTCACCTTTAGAAATACAGTAATACAAGGGGCCATAGCTGTAGCTCAGTGGTAGAGTGCTTTCCTAGCACATGGAAGGGCCTGGGGTTCAATCCTCAGCACAACACAAAGATAAATAAATAAAAAATAAAGATATTGTGTCCATCTGCAACTACAAAAAAATTTTTTTAAATCATATGGTAAAAAAAAAAAAAAGAAATATGATAGTACAAGCCAGGTGTGGTGGCACATACCTATAACCCCAGCGACTCTGGAGGTTGAGGCAGGAGGATCACAAGTTTGAGGCCAGACTAGTCAATTTATCAAAACCTTGTCTCAAGATAAAATATAAAAATGGATATGGAATTATTTCAGAGGTAGAGGACTTAACTAGTACATGTGAGGCCTTAGGTTAAATCCCCAGTATCACAAAAAAAGGAAAGGAAGGGAAGTGAGGGGAGAGGAGGTAGGAAGGAACGAGAGAAGGAAGGGAAAAAGGGAGTGAATAGTATTAACTGTGTCCCTGTGTTATACAAGAACTGTTGAGGCACAGGGGTGTACAACAAGGAACCAGGTGCACCTGGGCCCCCGCCCCTTCACCAGACTAGAGTCACCTTCCATCTTGTTGAACAGAGATTCTGCTTCCTTGCCCACCCAGTAACACAGCAGTTTTGGCTTCCAGAACAGCTTGCACATTTCTAATTCTGATATGAGCAAAAAAGAGGTCACTCATGTGTGGACTGACACGACCAGGAGTAGCAATAAAGCAATGAATTTATGCATCCAAGGTTCATCCCATCCCTTCCAGCTGATTCTCTTTCTTGTTCATGCATTGTCGCTCTGGGAACCCCATGATCTATGGGTACCTCCAGCAAAGATCCATCAGTCCCTTCAAATCGCAGCTGTAGAGAAAAGGAAGAAAACACGATAAACAATTAACACCCTATGGCTACTCAGTGTGGTAAATGTTGAGCTTGGTCTTTCCACTGGAATAAGAAGTGATTTACCTCATTGGAGAATACAGCACGACAAGAAAAATGTAGCTCATGAAACCATACTTACTTTCCAAGTTATCAAATCTTATAGCAACATCCCTCATCCAGATTTAAAATATTCAAAAACCAAGATTCACAGACACCTGTAGGACATATGACTTGATTAAACATAACCATCCCTGAATCATGAGGTTGGTTTCTTGAAGGGCACTACAAGGAGACAAATTGTCTGTTCTCTTATTATACAACCTAGGAAAAGGCTTCTCCCAGGCATGACTGTAGATACTGCTGTCTCTGAATTTTTCAAAGCTTGTGACAGCTAACCTAAATCCCTCCAAAATACCCCTTAATCCTTACTCTTTTACTACTCTGAGTGATTAATATGTTAAATTCTGAAAATCAAATATATATCATTTAGGTAATATATCTTAAAAACAAGAATTCATTTAATGCTTTTCAATTGTAAAGTTAGATTTAAATTGGGCATTTCATGGTCTTCTCTATATTTATGATAATCAGGTATGCCTCACTTTGTGGAATAAATGCATCCCACCAGGTTCACCTTTAAAAGTGAATCGTCCCCTTCTACGAGTCATATAAAACCAACCCCAAGACAAAAATACAATCACCTTCGATGATGAAGAATTTTCTTTAACTCACATATTTAAAGGAGAAAAAAATTTATATAATAATAATACCCATATGAAGACTGAAGTTTCTTTTGTTTGGCAGAATCATTTCTAGAGTTAAAGGATAAACAGCAATTATAGCTTCAGAACAGAACATCCTAGACTAAAAATTCATTTAGCTCTTATCCCATCTCTTCACCATCATTTTACAAGAAAATAACAGGAAATTCTCTTTGGGTGCTCAGACCTTGTTTCCTAGCAATCTGTGGAAGTTTATTCTTAGGAATAATCAACTGAGCTAAGGCTGGGGAAGAGTGGAGACCAAGAAGCCAGAGGGAGTGGACCAAAGAGGCAATTATGAAGAGGTAGACCTCCCTCTTATGTGTCAGTGTTACCTGCTACCCAAATTAATGTTGGGCTCATGACATCTTATAGTTGTCCCTTTAATCAACCAGAAACCATATATGTCCATAAAGGTTGATAAGGTGGAACAGATCAAGTAAGAAAAAAGGAAACAAGAAAAGGGAGCAGGGCATGCTGGTGCAAGCTTGTAATCCTAACGACTCAGGAGGCTGAGGCAGGAGGATCATGAGTTCAAAGCCAGCCTCAGCAACTTAGCAAGAACCTATCTCTAAATAAAATACAAAATAGGGCTAGGGATGTGGCTCAGTGGTGGAGTGCCCCTGAGTTCAGTCCCTGGTACAAAAAAAAAATAGAAGAAGAAGAAGGAGAAGGAGAAGGAGAAGGAGAAGGAGAAGGAGAAAGAACCAAAATGTAAAGTGTCGTAAATCAGGCTGTCAAGAAGCCAGGAACTCAGCAGCAGATCCTAAGACACCAGTTAGAATGTGTGTGTATGTTTGTGTGTTTGCATGCATACACACCCCTGCACACAAAAATTACAACATCATAACAGCTTTACAACTTTGCTAATTGTTGGTTTGGGCTAACAGAGAAGAAAAGGGAGGAAACACAGAATACAGATCGAAGCATACTGCATATTTTCAGTTATGTAAAAGTGAAGAAAATTCACTAAACTTTGTGGTTATTTCTTTGATTGTGGATAATTATGGATGGTTTTTCTTTGCATACTTTTCTGTTTTCCTAATTTCTACAGTGAACATGTATCTTTGGCTTCCTGGTATAATGAAGAAATGTTTTAAAAAAGAAAGAAAAGATTTGAGATCAAAGAAGAGAAGCAAAGAGAAATTCCTCTGAAGAGAAGAGAAAATCAACAGAAGAAGACTCAATCAAACAGTTGTGGATGTCATTGGTGGAGAAAACATCAAAATCCACCTGAGAGACAGCACCTAAAGAAAGGCCAGGGTGGTGCAGCTTAAATACAGGCTCTGGGGGGTGAAATAAGCAGGAGCTATAAACGTGATGGATTAATTAGTCAGACTGTGTCACTCTAATTTACCCACCTCTGAGTACCATTTCCACGAATTACTCACAAGTAAAATAGACTGAGGATCTAAATTACCAACTGAAAAATGTGAAGGTGAGACCCACTCCAGAAAAAAGGCACAAGAAGAGTGAAAGTGAAAGACAGCCATCCCAAAAGATGCCATCTGGACAGGACATCCCCTGATGTCAGTGGAAAGAGGCCATGACAGACATCCCAGGAGCAGATTGGTGGTAACCCAGTCAGTTGCTGAAGCACGTGGCTCAGATCAACACTCTCAACCCAACTACCACCAGGAGCAATGGCATCCTGAAGGCAAATCTCATGCCTCCTCAGGGGGAGGAGGAAACTATAGAGTCCCCAGTGTGAGAGCTTCCATCCAGTCCATTTGCCATTGATGGCAATACAATCTAGGAGACGACAGCCTGAATTTTTGCAAGATGTGCATTATATACATGATAAAATAGAAAGGGTTCAAGTGTGTTAGCTGTCCAGCCTTTCTATTCCTCTCATGCTAAAGAAAATTCTGTCTTGACCCTCTCACCCAGCTATGGATGGTCCTGCTTTGCTAAATCAGCCCTATGAACCTTGTGATGGAGAGGAGAGAGGCTGATGAGAAAGGCCAGAGGCATAGAGGCTAAAGCTGATGGGAGTATGGAGAGAGTTTTGTTAGAAGAAGGCTGGAGTGAGTGAGATGGGGAAGCAATTTTAGTGTGAGGGAAATGGATGGAAGGCAAAAGGGGGTGTTCAAAGGGGATGCTGTGGTTTCCTTACCTCCCCTTTCAAAATCTGAGAAAGAAAAGGAAAAGACTAAAATCTTTGAAAATTTCTTTTGAAAGTTGGACTGCATTGTTTTAACCACAACAGTGCTCCAAGATCATCCCAGGAAAACACAGATAAAGTTTATACATTGATGAGGCACCTCTCATTCCTACAGGGACCTTGAGGTTCAGGGATAATGTTAACCAGAGTCCAGCAAACAGCTTTCCTTCCTAATGTTCTCATGTGTACTGGCTATAATAAGGGTCTTTAGTCCTTCCTGTTTCCCCTGGTTTTTTTTTTCCCCAAATAGAATTATCCCTAGAGCTTCTAACTCTGAAAGCTGCTCCAATTTCTGTGACACTATAGAAAGTATGTAAAAGCACATAGTATTGGAAGTAACAGGGGAAAAATGAAATCTTCCCTAAGCTTGAACTGTACAGAAATGTCTGTATGTTTTAAAAGAAGAACGATCAAATCTGAAATGTTCTTGTGTCAAAGTATAACATAGTCATTTCATATGTTGGTGCTCTCTAATGAAAGCCCTTCAATGAAATCAATTGTATTTAGCCTAATCAGTAAGAATAATGAGCCACTCCAGGCCCACTGAATTAGTGCTGCTAACCTTATATAAATAGTCTTGGTTACATATAGTACATAAGGTGCATACTGGTACCTGCTGGGAGGCGGAAGAACTCAGTAAACTCACAGTCCTGGTGAACAGTCAAGAGCTAAATGATAACAAACGACTTCCCTGATGTGATGCAGGCATACCCACTAGCTGGCACAATCTAGCACAAAGATAGCAAGAATGTGGCACACATCCATATTCCACCCTACATTCAGTGACCCTGAGAGACATCATTAATCAATTGATACAATCTTTCCTGCTGAGCCAGCACAGTCCCAGAAACTTTCTCCTTCCAGTCCCCCAGGCAGTTACTCTCCATGGATCAGAACTGGCATGTGAGATGAAATCTATTTGCCATTCCTACTCTGTGGGATGATTAAACCCAAAATGTCAATTTGGGGATGAGTGTCCAAAGGTCTCGCCCCAGGGACACACAGAGGTATTAGAGCTGATGGTACAGAAACAAACTGTGACAGAAGAGCTGGCCTTCTGCAAAGGACCGGGACAGGGCACGTACAGGTGGATAGCAGGAATTATCCTCTCCCATTTCACTTCTTGGCTTGAGGTGCTGAGGGTTGCCATTCAAAGACATTTTCAGGAAAGAGTAACCTTTTGAGCTATTGTCTTTTACAAACACCTTGGCTCAAATTAGTGTTTTGCATTAGTAAAGTAGATCTCCGGAAAAACTCTAAAGGTTTAGGGTTCAAGATGGACCTGAGAGGCAAATAATCAGGGATTAGTCAAAGATGATGATAAGGCCAGGATGCAAAATATCATTTCCCACCCACAGTTCTCTGGAGGGTCAGCCTAGAACAAGGCTGTTCTCTTTTGGGGAGCCGGGCATCAGATGCTCAAATAGGAAACAAAATTCCACGGTAAATAGCTGAGAAAAAATGATGATTAGGACTTTAGTAAGTGAAATTAAAATGTAAGTGAATATGTTTACCTTACTTTTTAAATTAGGTTACAATTGGCAAAACAATGAACTGAGTTCTAAATAACTCAAATATCTGTGCTAGGGGAGGCCTTAATTTTTCCAACAAAAAGGGCAGAATAGTATAATATCCTTTGTCTTGTGCTCAATTTTACAGCACAAACATAAGGAAGATCACTTTATGTCAAATATAATCGAAGGATTATTAATTTAACAATATCAATATTCATTGGCATTCAGATCATTTACTTTAAAGGCTATTGTTTAGTAATTCTCCTAGTCATCTCCTCTTCAGTTGGTAATTTTTCTGACTTTCCTAAGCCTCATTTATGTAAGGTTTGAGAAGACTCCAACATCATTTTCTTCAACTTTGTGAAATCCTAAAATTGTTACAATTTCATTCTACAACCTATTTATATTGAGTTTGCATTTATATTACTGGATGTATAATATCCATCAGTGAAACCTACTGGGAAAATATGCTGAAAGGGGAAGAGAGGCAGGTGCTACCATTAAACAAGGGTGATAATTGGGGGAAGACTAATTCAGCAAGTTGACAAGTGATTATTTTTATAGGATGATAAAGATAAACTTGGCTTCTCTGTAAAACATGTAATTGTCATAACTGGAGTAATGAACACCCAGATATTGAGGGTGCCTGCATTAAGCACCCCTCCCCACTGGGCCACATCTGATTGGATCAGAGGTAGATACTCAGCCCAACTGAAACAATCATTTTTTCTTTTCCAGAAATTTGGGATTGAGACACAGTTACACATATATTGTTTGGTTTGGTTTGGTTTGGTACTGGGGATTGAACCCAGGACCTTGCACACACTAAGCACACATTTCACCACTGAGCAATCCTGAACCAGTCCAATCTCTCAATTTTTTTTTTTTTTTTTTTGTACTAAGGATTGAATCCAGGGCACTCTACCACTAGGCCACATCCCCCTACCCCTTTTTATTTTTTTCTTTCGAGACAGTGTCTTGCTAATTTTCCCAGGCTGGCCTCGAACTTGTGATCCTCCTGCCTCTCAGCCTCCCCAGCCACTAGAATTACAGGTGTGTGCCACTATACCTAACAATCTCTGAATTTTTTAATTCTATCTCCCTATCAGTTAAAAAAATTACATTAATATAATTTTTAATATTTTTAAAATGTAAAAGATGAATGAATATATATTGAAGACTTTTACTTTATAAATAATATTAAATACTTATTTTCTATAACAAAAATTATCAATACAATATCCTAATTTTATTATTTATTTATTATTCACTGTTTTAAAAGATTTTCATTCAATTCTATGGCATAAAAATTCACATTTGATGCTATGGTTAGTTTATCTAATAGTTGGTTTTAAAGGATGCAGAGCTAAAAACCTAATTCAAAATGACAAATAGGTCCAAATAGAAGAAGAGATACATAATTGGCCAGGTTTTGAAATTATGATTTGTTTAAAAATCCCAACTGCCTACTATACATAGGCTTTTGTTAAAATTAGGCTTATAAATTCTTACTTTCTCTGATGTCAATCAGACCTCAAAATATAATCAAGCAAATTAATACAACCACTCTGGAAAGCAGTATGTAGATTCCTCAAAAGAATAGGAATAGAATCACCATATGATCTAGATATCCCATTCCTCAATATTTATCCAAAATAACTAAAATCAGCTGGGTAGGTGATATACACGTGTAATCCCAGCCACTCAGGAGGCTAAGGCAGAAGGATCGCAAGTTCAAAGCCAGCCTCAGCAACTTAGCAAGACCCTGTCTCAAAAATAAAATGGGCAGGGGATGTGGCTCAGTCCCCTGGGTTCAATCCCTGTTACCAAAAAACAAAAGACAAAAAAAAAAAACCTCAGCATACTCTATATTGATACAGGCACATTAATTGTTTATAACAGCACAACTCACAATAGCCAAGATATGGAACCAACTCCGAGGACCATCATAGATGAATGAATGAAGAAAATGCTGTATGTATACACAATGGAGTTTTAACAAAGAAGAAAAAAATATGCCATTGGCCAGTAAATAAATGCAAATGGAGTACATCATGCTAAGTGAAATAAGCCAGACTCAGAAAGTCAAGAGTTGAATGTTTTCTTTCACATGCAAAAGTTAGAGCAAAGTAAGGGGAAAAAAGAAAGCAGGATTGTTTTTCATAAAGAGGGAAGATTAGTGGAGTAGAAGGAGATTAAGAGCAAGAAAAGAGGAATGGGAAAGGGGAGAAAATGTAGAATGAATCTGACAAAATTGCATTATGTACATGTATAAATATAACACAGTGAATTCCAACTTTTACGTATACCTATAAAGAACCAATTTTTAAAAATATATAAATATAAGGAAGACCAATAGAGCAGAGGAAGGAGAATGGGGGAGGGAGAAGGGAAGGGAAAGAGGATGCATTGAGGACTTAAATGGAACAAAAAAAATCCATGCATAGTGATTATGTCAAAATGAACCTAACTATTATGTATAACCATAAGCTAATGAAAGAATTAAACCAATCAAACCCACTGACTTTCTTTTCTAGAAACTTTTATACCAGTCAGAAAATTCTGATTTTTGAAGTGCATAACTATTGAGGTTCTTATGGATGAAACACTTTATTTTCAACCATAAAAGCACATAAGGATAGAAACATTGCCAAACATCTATTTTCAAGATCTTCTTTCCATAGCAAGAGTTTATTTAAAAAGCAGATACCTTCTCTCTCACTAACAAAATGTCATCTTTATCTTGAAGATGAAGTTTACCTTGAATAAACTTTTTTTAATAGCCATTGGTATCACATAAAAGGTCAGTGACTTTAGAATACTTAAAAAACACATATCTCATCTTTAAGAAAGACCATTCTTTTGCCACAAAATGAGGAGACTACATCAAGACTTTTACATGAATCCCTTTTCTTTTCCCAAGTATTGGGATGATTCTACTATTGAGGGCCTTGCTTTTATAAAATTAATGACATCAATGACCTCCTGTGGCACTTTGTACCTTTTGGACTTCAATTTTTTTAATATTTATTTTTTTTAGTTATGCAAGGACACAATAACTTTATTTTATTTTTATGTGGTGCAGAGGATCAAACCCAGTGCCTCACGAATGCTAGGCAAGCACTCTACCTCTGAGCCACAACCCCAGCCCCTGAACATCAAGTTTTATCTATGCTAGAATGTCTGAATAATAGGGAATGGATTTCACATGTGGAATTAACACTCTTGCCCCATAATTATTTGTTATTCCAGCCATCCATAGTTACGCAAAGGCATAATATATTATTTCCTAGAGTTCATATCCTGGGTGACTATGACTGTCAGTTGCATGCACATTGATCTGGGCAGCACAGATGCCTCCTCACACCTTGGCTGTCCAGTTTTACTGGGTCATTTTGCCAGCAGCAGACAGGATGTGAGCGAATATTTGCCTGTCAGCAGGAATTCAAGGACCAGATCCCACAGATTCCCCTTGACCAAAAGAGAGAAGCTATTTTATTAACAATAGAGACAGGTAAGAAAACATCAATTATAATGACAAGAAAGTGTAGAGCAAAAAGCAAGTGAGAGAGGCTGAGGTTGTGGCTCAGTGGAAGAGCGCTTGCCTCGCACATGTGAGGCACTGGGTTTGATCCTCAGCACCACATAAAAATGAATAAACAAAATAAAGATATTGCATCCATTTATAACTAAAAAATATTTTTTTAAAAAAAGCAAGTGAGAGGAAAATGATCCTCCATGGGAATATTTAAAGCAGTTCTCCTGATCTCTGCAACAAATGTCTATAGCCAAGCTGAGGGGCTCTGAGAACAAGTTATACAGTTCCCTAATCTTAGGACCAAATGTAACTAAATAGAATTCACCTTTTAAAACATTTTTTTTCCTGTGTCATTTGTTCTCAATTTGGAACATCACAGTAATGAGCTGGACACCCAAAGTACAGTTACTACTTTTAAATGCTCAAATGGCTCAGACTTTACCTATATCCTCAAAAGTATTTTAGTCACTAGAGGGAATTAAGGAAACACACTAGAGTGTAAGAAGGGATTTTCAAAGGAATCACATTTTTGCCTCAAATCTAGAGACTCTTGGCCTGCCCATAGAAATAAGCTTTGACTCTTATCCTCACCTTATAAGAAATATTTTTGCAAGTTTCTCACTATAATAAAGATTTGAAAATTAATTTCAAATAACTAAATAGAAATGACGTTTACCAAATTTAAATTACACAAATCTTCATGACAATTTTTGTACAAATACTTTTTCATCTTAAAAGGAACAAAGCCCCTTTGACAGCAAATGGAACTTAAATCAGTGTCCCCACATACATCAACTAACTCTCATCAGAGCCTTATACATGCTTTTTTTAGCCCCATTTTTATTTTTTAATTTCATCAGACCAATCCCACAAACATGCTAGGCAAAATGCTAGGTAGAACTTGATAGATGATTTCCCCCAAAGACAACAGTAATGCTTCCAAGTCATAGGGGATCTTGGCACAGGTGAAGAATGGCCCCAGATACAAATTCTCTCTACGAGACCCTCTGCCAATAGTAAGACAAACTATGAACAAAAATGAGCATGGTCCTTGAGAGTAATTCAGCTGGTGGGAATGTGTCTTAAGGAAGAAATGCAAAATAGAAGGGAAAAAATTCTGTGGGCTGGGGCTGTGGGTCAGTGGTAGAGTCTTGCCTAGCACGTGCGAGGGTTTGATCCTCAGCCCCACATAAAAATAAATAAATAAAATAAAGATATTGTGTCCAAGTACAATTTTAAAAAACTCTACATCAAACATGTTCATGCTGTTTATAAAAATAAAGAACTAGAAACAACCTAACTGTTCAATAACTGACAAACTGATAAGTAAACTACTATATCCACTCAATGCCATATTGTATATCACTAAAACAATGTTCAAGAAACTTCTGTCATACCACTAACAAAGATTCATGACACAATACTGTCTTTAAAATAAACAGGAATACAATAATTTTGTATATATATTAGAATGACAACTTTGAGGGAGAAATTCCTATGCATGGGATTACAATGTCACAAGGAAAATCAAATGCTACTGATTACCTTAGGAAGATGCAATCATGGATGGTGTTTGAAATCTATTTTCCAAACTTCCTTTTACTGTGGCTTTATTAGTCATATAAATATATGTAAACAAATAAAAATATTTGAACTAACTTAAAACTTATAAATGTATTGAACAGTTCTTTAAATTGTTGTAAAGAGGTAATTTTCCTCCCATGCTTTCCCTCCCTACCCACTTTGAGTCATCCCCCTTATATCAGAGAAAACATTCGGCATTTGTTTTTTGGGGATTGGCTAACTTCACTTAGCATAATCTTCTCTAATGCCATCCATTTCCCTGAAAATGCCATGATCTTATTCTTTTTTGGTGCTGAATAATATTCCATTGTGTATAAATGCCACATTTTTTTTTTATCCATTTACCCACTGAAGGACATCTAGGTTGGCTCCACAGTTTAGCTATTGTGAATTGTGCTGCTATAAACATTGATGTGGCTGTGTCCCTGTAGTATGCTGTTTTTAAGTCCTTTGGGTACAGTCCGAGAACATGTTACTCTGCCATAGTATTGTGGATGTGGATAGAAGACTAGACTACTAGGTCAGAGACAAAGGGCTTTATTACTCACTGTGATAGTAGGCTTAGTATCGGCATATTTGTGTGCCAGTTCCTCAAGGCCCAATTACCAGAAGACAGCTCAAGGAAGATCAGGTATAATCTGGACAAGTCCAGGCTTGAGTTACAAAAAAGGAACTGTGATCTCAGGGAACCCAACTCTTTTATAATAGGTAACAAACCTGCCTGCCCTTTGCTTCAGAGGAACACACTGTTTTAGGACTATTTTAAACTTTGCCTGGCATGCATTCTCGGTTGCAACATACTTAGATTCATATGTAAATGAATCTGTGATAATCATCAATCACAGATTAAACTTCAATTATGATAGGGAAAAAATTGTTATAAAGAGGCACAGATAGCAAAGCGATCATGAGAAGCTGGTGTCCAATGGGATAAAGAAGAATCTCCTGGAATCACTTGAAACAGGGAAGAGGAGCAGGGACACTCAAAGCAAGTAGGAAGTCCTATAGTAGTAGTTAGAGTCAAAAATATATACTGCCTGTTCTATTGTTTCAAACTTAGTTTTACCTGAACATTGATGAAGGCAGTTTTCTCAAAGTTATAGAGGCTAGAAGTTCAAGATCAAGGTGTAAGTAGGGTTGGCTTCAATTCTGAGACCTCTCTCCTTGATCATCTTCTCCCTGTCTTCATACGATCTTCTCCCTCTTCAAGTTTATGTCCTAGTATTTTCTTATAAGGACACACATCATATTTGACTTAGCACCCACCCCTATGACTTCATTTTACTGTAATTGCCTCTTTATAGATGAACACAATGCCTTTATTTTATTTATTTGTTTTTATGTGGTACTGAGACTCGAACCCAATGCCTCACTCATGCTAGGCAAGTGCTCTACCACTGAGCCACAACCCCAACCCTGTAATTGCCTCTTAAAGTCCCTATTTCCAAATATAGTCACATTCTGAGATACTGGGTGTTAGAACTTCGACATATGAATCTGGAGACAAAATTTAAAGGAAAGTAGCCCTGACTTCCAACTAGTGAGGATGTGCCAGCCTGGCCACAAGCATGTCTCAGAAAGAAGTCCCCTTTAGGTTTCATGCTTTCTCTCTATGGGACAGGTTGCAGGATGCTCATATGAAATACCTTTTTCCAAGTCTCACTGCCTTATCGTTTGAAATACTAATTCTTTGGGTTGTAAAAGTTTGCTACTAATGGATGGCTATCATGTTTAAAGCAAATATTTAAAGTACAGATTTAAACAGAAGACTTCCTGCCTGCAAACTATTTATTATCAAAAGCATCATCGAAAAGACATCTGAACCTGCCACTCTATTAAAAAGATCCATGGGGGAAATCTCAGAGCAAGTTTCCTTTTTCTCCTCCCAATCCAATATCATACCTCCCTCCCAACCTCCAAAAATTCAATTTACAGAAATAAATCAGCACCGAAATCAAAGTATGCCTGCAGTTTTTCATGTCAATCAATAAAGCGACAAGCATTTGTTAAATGCTTTCTATGTGCCTAGCCAAAGTTTTAAGTGTTTGGAGGTACAATGAACCACATGGAATCTCTCTGGATTCATTTTAAAAACCTATTGTGTTAAAATGAAAATGTATCAAAGGTTCCAAAGGAAAAAAGAGACAGAGCCTCTTCAGAAAACTTTTTCCTTTGTGAGCCTTTGAAGCTTATGTTAAATACTACATAAGAGTTTTCAAAACTTAGCTTCTTAAAGGGAAAAAAAAAACCCAGGTTGGCCTGAGGTTTGAAACAGGTTGTAACATTCCCAACGAGACATTCTCCTGGGAAAACAATGCTTTCCATGCTTATGCGTTATTCATTAGGAAATCAGGGTCTAGCTGGCTGACACTGCAAGTGCCAAGACAAAACTTTGATCCTAATGTGGAGGTGAGAGCTATGAAACTAGGTGTGTCTGCCATGCATTTCTGGAAGGCAATTTTAAATCATAAGAACAGAGAGAGCGAGAGAGGGCAAAAGAGAGAGAGAGAGAGAGACAGAGAGAGAGAGAGAGAGATGGGGAGATAGAGGAAGAGAAGTCACCCTTGTTATATCAAAGGCTCATTAGCAAAATAAAAAGACAGGAAGAGACAATTACGGGGGTCAAAGCCACTGCCATAATTTCTAAATTCAAAGATTAGAATAGTACTGCCTCAAGATTCCAATACAAATAAAATACTCAGAATTTGTTTGAGATCTAGGATGATTAAGCAGATGATCATAGTGAGAGATTGTATTTGGATATTCTTATTTTGTTTAAAGTGATTCATTTCAGTGTATTACAGGTATCCCCACTTCACAAGGTTCCAGTATGTACAAATTTTAGATACCATGGTTTAGTTGGTGAAAACACAAAACAGTTCAAACTGCTGTTACCATTGTATATTAATTGTGAATAATCACATAAAGTACAAATTTTGCTACTATCCTTTGGTTCACAAAGTATAAGTGACATGGGCATCACTGGTCAAACACCCATCACACCATTTTTTTTTCAAAGTCTGTAGATGACTAGTCACTGTGCATCTGTCATTCAATTCAGGCACAGATTAGTAAACCATATAGTTGTGTGGTCTTCTCGTCCTCAGGCACAGCAGTTCCCCCACTCTTCCACCCATGGCTTCACTTTGCACAGTTTGGTTTACACATAGTCAGCCAGGGTCCAAAGATATTAAATGGGAAATTCCAGAAATAATCATAAGTTTTAAATAACATTAAGTATAGCATGTCATTATAATTGTTCTGTTTTACTATTAGTCTCTTATTGAGTCTAATTTATAAATTAAACTTTATCATAGGTATTTATGTATAGGAAAAAACTATGTAGTCATGGACCAGATAATGACGTTTCAGTCAACAACTGACCACACACATAGTGGTAGTCCCATAAGATTATAATGGGGCTGAGAAACTCTTAATACCTCGTGAACACCCAGCTGAAGAAGCAGCAAGAGAAAAGGAAACTATAGAAAGAGGAGAAAAAAGCCTCCAAGAAAACTCACCACAGGGGGTCAAACAGAAGCTTTTGCAGACCTCAATGATCTCCTTAAACACTTGAGCATAGACCCCTCAATATCATTAATAGAGAAGGATGTTCAAGGTGCATTACATGCTTAGAAGCAAATCTATGATGAAAAAAAATGCAAACCACCGTGCACATATTTCTGAAAATAGTGAGACCTCCTCAAGAAAAGCCTCGTTCAGATCCTTCAAGAGGAATTCCAGAAGAAGGCACTGTCATCATAGGAGATGACAGCTCATGCTGGCGTGAAGACCTTCCAGGGGGTCAGGATGTGGTGGAAGACAAAGATGTTGATGACCCTGACCCTGTGCAGGCCTACCTAAGGTGTGTGTTTGTCTTAATTTTTTTAAGTTAATTAAAATTTGAAAAAAAATAGGATAAAATGATATAATAAGTATATAAAGAAAGAAAATAAATTTTGTTCAGCTGTATATAATGTATGTTTTAAGCTGTATTATTTAGAAAGAGTTTAAAAGTTTTTTCCAAAAACTAAAAAAAAAAAAATTATGAAGTTAAAAAGTTATAGTAAGCTAAGGTTAATTTATGATTGAAGGAATTTTTTTATAAATTTCGTGTAGCCCATGTATATGTATTTATAGTCTACAGAACTATCCTAGGCCTTCATATTCACTCACTTAGGGCAACTCCCAGTTCTGCAAACTCTATTCATGGTATATATGCCCTTTACAGATAAATCATTGTTTAAATTTAATACCGTATTTTTACTGTACCTTTCCTATGTTTGAGTATGTTTAGATGTGCAAATACTTCCATTGTTACAACTGCCTACAGTGTTCAGTATAGTAACACATACTGTACAGGCTTGCACCCTATAAACAAAAAAGCTATGCCATATAGCTTAGGTGTATGGTAGGCTATACCCTCTTGGTTTGCATATATAATTCTCTGATGTTCACACAACAATGAAATCACCTAAGGACACATTTCTCAGAATACATCACTATCATTAAGTGACATATGACTTTTTTTATAGAGTTAAGTACTGTCCATAGTTTCAGACATTCAGTGGAGGTCTCGGAAGGTATCCTCTTAGAATATGGGTAGACTAAGATCTTACAATGAAGATTGAAGTATAGCAAAGAAATGAAAAGTGACAATAATGGAAATGAAACTGGATGTGATAAGAAGATTTGAATGGCATCATCAAAGCAAAAAGAGGATGAGAACTAGCCCTTCCTAAGGCTACAGTATTAAATACATCTATGAAGTTAAAAGATTTTTTTAAAAAAAGGTGAAGTTGCTTCAACATATTTTAGCTTAAATTGCAGTAGAAACAGAAAACCACATATAATTGAAATGGAATGTTTACTTGTACTTTGGATTGAAGGATATAGTAAAAAATAATCTCAGTCAAGCATGGTGGTGCACATTTATAATCCCAGCTACTGAGACAGGAGGACCATAGATTCAAGGCCAGCCTTGACAGGTTGGTGAGACTCTGTCTTGAAAATAAAAATCTCAATCAGTCTGGCTCACATTCAGCCCACTGTTGAAGTGAGTTGCCCCAATGAAAGATGCCAGTAATTCTAAGGAGACTGAAGAAACTTTAGCTGCCAGAAAAAGATGGTTTCATCATGTGAGATGTCAGCATGAATCGATTAACATTAAACTATCTGATAAAGTAGCTGGTAAGAATAAGAGATGAAGGCTGCTATGAAATTTGAACCTAAATCCAAAGATTAGTTAAAATAGGACCTTCTGCTCTCAAATACTGAAGCAGCTATGACCAAAGCACAAAGATGTCTTAGAGGAAGTGATGCTGCCAAAAAAAGCTCAAGTTGAAGCTTGAGATATTTTATAACATTGAAAGTGCAAAGGGTAAAAATCTTGAAAGCTGATCTAGATTTTGAAAGGACTGTGACAATCTGCAGAGACATAAAAAGCAATGACATACTGATACATACTAAAACACAGGTGAACCTTCAAATATTATGCTAAATAAGATATGCCAGCCACAAAAGACCAAAAATTGTCTGATTCCACTCATATGAAATGTCCCAAAGAGACTAATCTATAGATAGAGAAAGTAGACATGATTGCTTAGGACTGAGGAGGAAGAATGGAAGAAGTGACTAAATGGCATGGGGTTGAAATGCTCTATTTCTTTTTTTTTATGGTAATTATTTTAGTCATTATTACTTTTTAAATCATTTTTTTTCTTTTTTTTTTATTGGTTGTTCACAACATTACAAAGCTCTTGACATATCATATTTCATACATTAGATTGAAGTGGGTTATGAACTCCCAATTTTACCCCAAATGCAGATTGCAGAATCACGTCGGTTATACATCCACAATTTTACATATTTTGCCCAATTAATAATTGTTGTATTCTGCTAACTTTCCTATCCCCTACTATCCCCCCTCCCCTCCCCTCCCCTCCCTTCTTCTCTCTCTACCCCATCTACTGTAATTCATTACTCTCCTTGTTTATTTTCCCATTCCCCTCACAACCTCTTATATGTAATTTTGTATAGCAATGAGGGTCTCCCTTCATTTCCATGCAATTTCCCTTTTCTCTCCCTTTCCCTCCCATCTTGAAATGCTCTATTTCAAATTATCATGGAGCTGATCAAATGTTTAGGATTTAAAAGGTCAAAATTCCAAAGAAATGAGAAGCTCACTAGGCAAGTCCATTTTGTGAACCTCTTTTCTCCTCGAGACACTAATGATTCTTAAGATGGTAGGGGCTGAGCAGGGATCAGGGGTGAGATCACTGAGAAGCCAGGCAGAGTAGATGCTATAGGCAAAGGAGCCAGAAGAAAAATAGGAGCGGGAGCCTGCCAAGACTTCTGAAGAGGTGAGGCCTAGGGAAAACAGCCTGCTACTTAATTTTCTAGCAAGACTAAAGAAAAGAGAGAAGCACAGATTACAAATAACAGGAGTAAAAATGTAGACCTCACTACGGAGCCTGTGAACTCAAAGAGTGACTAATGGAATATAAGAACAATTTTATAGCAATACTTTTGAAAATTTAGATAAAACTCCTAGAAAAACAAAACACCAAAACTGACTCAAGAAGAAAAGAAAATGTGAATAGTACTTTAGCTATTTAAGAAACTGAATCTAGGGCTAGGGCTGTAGCTCAGTGGCAGAGCACTTGCCTAGCATGTGTGAGGCACTGGGTTCAATCCTCAGCACCACATAAAAATAAACATCTACAACTACAAAAAAAAATTTTTAAAGAAAAAAAAAACTGAATCTATCATTGAAAATCTTTCCACAAAGGCATCTCTGGATCTACTTGGTTTCACTGATGAGTTTTTCCATTTAAGGAAGAACAAAATACCAATACTAAGAAAATTAATCTCAGAGAAGACAATCTATAATAAGTGAATTTGTCAAGTTTACCAGTAAACAAGGTTGATTTACAGCAAAATAAAATGTTAGAAAATAAAATTTGAAAAAATGATATGATAATAACTGCCCCCTCCCCAGTGAAGCTCAGATTTCATTTTTCAAAATAATCATCTGATACTGAATTTAAAACTTTAGAGTCATCATAAAAGATCTACACTTAAACGATTGGACTTCAGTCAACAAACACGAATACATGTGTGTCTTCCTTTAAGACATTAGAACAACTGCTCTGGCACTCAGCAACGAAGAAGTCCAATGTCCCAGGTGCCATGACACTTCCAGTATGTCTGCCTGAACTCTGATGGAAGAAAGGAAGCTAAGTTACACAGTTTCAAGGGGCACTGGTCCTATAAGGATATTTTCCTTGGGCCTTGTGGAGAACCTTCCAGAAATGTAAAACAGGGTAAGGACTGGAAGCAAAAAACCCTGGCTATTTTATTTTATAAAAAGTCCAAAGACTTTAACTCTTTCCTTCCACTACTGCATGACTGCCCCATTATGTGGAAACAATGCTTATAACAAGAATTATAAAGGGGTTATTAATGCCCTTAATATATAAGGAACATACAAATATTAATTCCAAAGGCCCTTAAGGCCCCCAAGTACAAATGGACCATGATCCTGACAGAAGTAACATGGGAAAAAATACCTAATACAAATATAAATGTCCAATAACCACGTAAAAAACATTTATCTAAGGTAGGTATCAAAATTAAAACGAGGTGTTTACTTTTGCCAAGCACTAGCAAAGATATTTTTTATAATCATTTTCCAAAACAATAGGATGGTAGCAGGAGTATATGAACAGATCTTCAAAATCTGTAGAAGCTGAAGATAAGGAAGAGACTTGAAAGGGCTGATTCTAACCTCAGTGCTAGGAAGATGCAAATGCCATGCGGTGGGTTAATGTGTTCCAACTGCCTCATGTCCAAATGAACTGAAACAGCTTTCGCTTAGAATGAGCCCTGCCTCCAGCTACAGCATATAGGAAGACTATGTCTTCCTTCATGCAGATGACCTGGTTTTTCTATTATGACTCAGAAATGACCTTAAGAGAGAGCTAAATTGACTGGCAAACTATATTAGAAAGAAGACTTTGAGTAGAACAGACTTCACATTCAGATTGACAAACTACTCCCAATATATCCCTCCATAACACACAAATACACACACATACTTGGACCCACTTATGCACACATAATGCAAGATAGTGTTGATAGACCTAACCTGATCTTTTCTCTTAAAATTGGGAGCCATCTCACCACAAAGCCATGAAAAGATAATTTTGGCTTTACTATAAATTACTGCAAATTCTGAACCTGCTTGGAATGCCTGCCCATGCCTTGAACTCACCCATGCCTGGCTCTCTGACCAGATAGCAGCCCTCTCTGAAACTTTAGTGACACCTCATAAATATTGGCCTTCCCTGGCCAGACAACAACCCTCTCTGAGGCTCTAATGGTCTTCATAAATTCTGATGTTGGGGCCAGCAAAAAAATGTAAACTACCATTCGTGTAATGCTCGTCAGAGTTCTGCTATCTGTAACTCCCTTTTGTGTAACTTTCTGGGCTATAAAGCTGGGCTGCAGGAAAGTTGCAGCTGCTGTCTTGTTCCTGCGGTTTTGGGTGGGAGAGGCAGCCCGGCCGGTCGAAATAATAAGCTTGCTTTAATTTGATTTTAATTGGAGTCAGTGGTCTTTTCTTGCATCCTGGTCTAACAGTGTTTCTTGCCTTTATTTTTAAAATTTTTCCAAACACATCTCCTCTCGATGCTCTAACTTCTTTTTGACCACTTTTCACTCTCTGCTCACTAGTTTTCCTTTGTCTGACCCTTAAATACCAAATTATTTCTATCTTTGGCTTTCTCCTCTTTTAAATTTACACCTTCTTATGACTATAGTACTCTCAGACTCTAATACTACTGCAAGAATACACTCTCTAGAAATGAGTTACGATAGATGAGGTAGAGAGAGGGGAGGGGAGGGAGGGGAGGGGAGGGGAGGGGGGATAGTAGAGGATAGGAAAGGCAGCAGAATACAATAGACACTAGTATGGCAGTATGTAAAAACGTGGATGGGTAATTGATGTGATTCTGCAATCTGTATACGGGGTAAAAATGGGAGTTCATAATCCACTTGAATCAAATGTATGAAATATGATATGTCAAGAGCTTTGTAATGTTTTGAACAACTAATAATAAAAAAAAGAATACACTCTCTATATATACATATATGTGTACATATACATGTGGGGGGTACTGGAGACAAACTCAGAAGTATTCTACTTTTAAGATACAATCCTAGTCCTTTTTAAATTTTTATTTTGAGATAGGGTCTCACTAAGCTGCCAAGGCTGAACTTGAACTTGCAATCCTCCTGCCTCAGCCTCCTGAGTAGCTGGTATCACTGGCATGTGTCACTGTACTCAGCTAAGAAGTCTATATTCTGACACTTCCACGTTCATATCCCAACCCTGTGTGAACTATCTTTGCAAACATTAGATCAATATACCTTGTATTGGTTCGAAATATGCACATCTAAAATGAAATCTTCCTTTCTTACAACCATCCCTCCTTTTTGTTCCAGTTACTCATTTATCATTCAATAGTTATTATTGCATTATTGTTTTATTACTTGCATAATACTAGTTATTATTGATGACTCATTCTTCCAAGCTACATACTTGAGAATCAAGTTATCAACCTTCATTCTTCTCAGTCCTTTACCTGTTCATGTCAACTATGGATTCTAACTCAAATAGGTCTCTTGTATTCGGCCCTTTTTTCTTTAATGTTTAAGCAAGTACTCATCATCTCTCACCAGGATGCCTGCAGCAACCTCCTACATATTTTCCCTGCCAATACAGTCGGTCTACCTTCCACAGAGTTGGCAGAATTATCTTCCTAAAAAATAAATTGGGTCATGTCACTCACTGTTCTTAAAAGCAACCATAGCCCATAGCAATGATAGGGTCTATGGACCAACCACATCAGAATCAACTTGGGAGCTCATTACGCTGTCATCTCCAACTGCATCCATCTCCTTAGAGAGAAGACCTAGGAATCCCCACTTTTAATGAGCTCCCCAGGTGATTCTTGTACCTATTAAGGTAAAGAACAACTGCCCTGAAGGGGAGAACCCAAGTTCCTTAGGCAGAAATAGAAAGTCCTCCACCCTCTGGGCCCAAGTAGCCTCAGTCCACTCCATTCTATACCATACATCTACACACCAGTCATGCTCAGTCTCTTGCTCCAGCCTAGACACTGCAGCCCCGCCCATGCCTCCACACCTTCTCCATACACTGCTCTTCTGCCTCCTTCTGCATCTAGTAAAACTCTGATCTACCTTCCTCTGTGACTCCTTCCCCTGCCCCATCAGAGTTGTCACTTCCTCATCCATCCTCCCACAGCCTTTTCTCCACACCTTCATTGTGGCCAGGAACTAGTCCCACTGGATCCAAATTTGTCTGTTTATGTGGTGGTCTTTTAAACAGACTATAACCTAATGGCATTATCTGACAAAGAATCTTTATAGCTGTCTAATGGATTAATTAACTTCTTTCAATAAGTTAAGAATTAATCTACAAAGTAACTGATATGAGAAGGCCCGCTGGATTTAGTACCTCTTAAAACGTTAAGTTCTGAGAACCAAACTAAAGTTCTTTCATGACCAAGAAAAACAACTCTTACCATACGAGCCAGGCCTGGCTCTGGAGTTGACAGGATGTAATCTCATAATAAATTATTTCACCAAGAAACTCCCTATTTTAGTTGCCCAACACCCTACATTCGACTGTAATTTGATATGATGCTGTATTTGTCAGTGAGATGGTTAATTTCATGTGTCAATCTGACCGGAGTGTGTCTGTAGGAATGTTTCTGTGTGAGATTAACATTTCCATCGGTAGATTTAGTAAAGCTGATCCCCTCTGTCCCCTGCAATGTGAGTAGGTCTCATTCCACCAACTGAAGACATGAGTAGAATAAAACAAAAAAGCTGAGGAAGAGGCTGCTGGATCAGGACATTGATCTTTTCTGCCCCTCAGTCTCAGACTGAAACATCAGTTCTTCTTGGATCTCAACTCTGCTGCCTCTCAGACTGGAACTTATATCATCAGCAGCAATCCTGGTTCTCAGACCTTCAGAATGAACTAAAACTCTACATTGGCTCTCCTGGGTCTCTAGCTCACCAACTACAAATCTTGAGACTTCTCATCCTCCAAAATTAAGTAAGCCAATTCCTTATAATCATCCCCTGGCTGGTGTGTGTGTGTGTGTGTGTGTGTGTGTGTGTGTGTGTGTGTGTGTTTCTGATTCTCTCGAATTGGCCATTTGAAAAATATTTCTATTAGTCCCACTGCCCTTGCCCAAATGTATCTCTCTTGCCAATCCCACCACTTCCCTGACTTTCATTATTCATGGATCCAACTGTCTACTTAGCATCTCACCTGAGTTATTTCTTCATTAATTCAAATTAATTCAAACAGATCCAAAAACAGAACTCCTGATTTTGTTCCCCAAGCCAGCCTATGCCTACTTCTCACCCTCTCTCGTTCAGCCATTTCTCAAGCCAAAGATCTAGAACAAACCTAAATCCTCTCCTTTGCTCATTCCCCTCAGGCAGTAAGTGAACACCTTTAACACCACTTCCACCAGCTTCATCCTGGACAAAGCCACCATCATCTCTCACCCAGACTTGCAAAGCCTCTCAGGAGCTCTCCCTGCTTCCACTGTTGCCCCTTGCAGTCAGGACTCCGTACTACAGCCGGGGGAAATTAGAATTAGACTTTTTTAAAGATGACATAGCTTCCTGCTTAAAACTTCCAATGGCTCCCCAATCACATTTAAGGGGGAAAAAAAAACATCTAAATCTCTACAAAGCCATACCTAACTACCTTCTCCATCCTCACCTGTGACAAGCTCCCTGCCACTCTCCCCCACCACCACTGTGTCCCCCACCACGTACAAGTCCTCCCCATTCTCAAGTATTCCAAGTTTGTTCCTGACGCTTGGTCTTAGGATTTGCTATTCCCCTTCCTGAAATGCTCTTTGCATGGCTCACTCTCTTCATCATTCAGGTGTCTGTTCAGATGTCCCCTCCTCAGAGACCCTTTCCCCTGCCTTCCCAACTTTTATATCCCATTAATCCCCTTCATTTTTCTTCAGAGCTCTCATCAATGCCTGGCATTACTTTACTGACTGACTTGTTTGTTGACTTCCTCTCCCCACAAAACCATAAACCCCAGAAGACAGTGTGTTGTCTTGTACACCTTCACGGCCATGGTGCCTGAAACACAGCATGTACACACAAACAGAAAAAATGAATGGAATCTCTTGTGGTACCCTACTTAAAAAATAAAATAAAATATTCTGTTGTTTGCCAACTGATATGCATCCTCTAATGAGACACAGAAACTATGTAACTCATCGCATTTCCTTTTTTCTTAACTTTCAGGAAGCTCAATTCTAAATTTTGCACTCAAGTTCAATGATTTACTTTAAACTGGGTTTTGAAAATATGCCTATTTTCTGTTCTTTTATTAATTTGTGTGTGCCAATATTGCCTCTCTAACATGATTATAAGCTTCTTGAAAGAAGGTCTTTTTACAGTATTCCTTCATGTGCCCTTGAGCTGTGTATATCAAGGGAAAATCTTATGACATTCAATCTATAACATTCCCAATTCACTTATTTCTTCACTGACAGAATGATCAATAGTATCATCACATTTGGGTTAGGAATGAATAAGCCAGGGTCTAAAGGAAATTGTCATCACCTTCCCAAGAACTGAACAAAGATCGGTTAGAGGCAAGAGATCAGAAGTTATCAACATAAAAAAAGGAAGAGCCTGACTTGTGAGCTGCAAGGGGTGGGGGGCAATGTGGCACAACTAAGTTTGCCCCCAAGCCACACAGTGAGAGCCCAGAAGAGTTGGAATGTGCCCCTGGGAAAACTAGTGAATAGAACGTGATATAAGAGAAGGAAAGTAACTGGAATGTGCCTGGAAGAGGGGAGGAAAGCTGAAGAAAGGAGAAGATACTGACCCAGATCTTGCTGAAGAAATAAAGCTTCTTTGGCTGGGTGGCTGGGATTGAAGGATAGTGGGATAAATGTGGGGTTAAAGGGATGGATTCACAGTAGGCTTTGTTATTAATGCAGAGTGAGGACAACCTAAAGGTGGTCCTTTTAATCTATGGGGCCTAGACTGAAGTTAGAGCAGAACAGAGAGAAAAAAGAGAGAGGGAGGGGTGGGTTCTGATGAAAACCTGGCAGGACTGCCCTTTCACTGTTATTTCTTGACATTCAGCAAAATCCCACCATCAATTTTAAAGACTAACCACGGAAGCCAGTGAACAGGAGTAGACGCTGGTGTGATGAAACAGTACATTGGCATCTTTCCAGCTGGCCATGCACTCCATGTCCCTCCCAACCTTATGACAACAGCTGCAGCATTGGACAAGGGCAAGGATTTGAGTTCTGTATGTGTTTCCCTGCCCCACCCCCAATGCACACCCCTTGAATCCACGATTTGCATTCTTCACACCAGAAAAGGGACTTGGGATCTTCCTTATTCAACAAGATAGAAATTTGAAATGGAATAAACACTTCACAACAGAGACCCTATATCCACACCCTCCCTTTCTGCATCCAGAGCTTCCTAATAGCACTTTGCACAGACATTGTCTACAGAGGGGCCCAGAAATAGCAGGGACAAAATGTGAAGTTTTATCTAAAATTGAACCAAATAATTGCAGAGTCAGAGTGACTTACATAATGTTCCTGAGTTTTTGTTGTTGTTTTCCATGCTCTCTGAGTACCTTTCTCCACTGCTGAGATACAACCTATTCCAGCACAGAAAAGATGGCAGGGCTGGTTTCCACATGTGAGGGAGAGCACTTTGGCTCAGGGGACATTCATCCTATCAACAGACTAGAGCTAGACCCACCAATATCTTCAGAGCCCCTTCTGGGCATTCATGAAATGAAATGTTATCTATCCCACCAAGAAGGCAGGCTACACTGATGCAAGAACGGACAGCCTAATCATGAATCAAATCTTCTTAGGTAGGCCAAATGGCACACAGTCACCTCTCAGTATCTGCAGAAGATTGGTCCCAGAAACTTCCCCCTAAGGATACTAAAATCCAAGGATGCTTAAGTCTCATATAAAATGCTAGAGTATTTGCATATAACCTATGCACATCCTTTCATATACTTTAAATATCTCTAGATGATTTATAATACTTAACACAATGTAAATGCCATGTAGTTGTTGCACTATATTATTTAGGGACTAATGACAAGTAAGAAGGGTCTGTACATGTTCAATACAGAAGCAATTATATATATGTATATATTATATATATTTATAATATTATATATATATATATATATTTTCCCCCCATCCGTGATTAGTTGAATTCACAGATACAGAACACATGGATACAAAGGGAGACTGTAAATTCACAATAAGTCTTGGATGAAAGAGTCCTAATGGCTTTCACTTCCCTCCTGTCTGTACTAGTAGAGGCACAGCTACATCCAAACATGAACCCCTCCATTATAAAAATGAGTGTTCCCTAGACACCAACTATGTTCCAAACACTATGTTTATAGCATCATCTCATCTAAGTTTCCCAAGAGCAGACCCCTGGAAGGAAGGTACCACCATGACCCAGTTTCACAGATGAGGAAACTGATCAGGCTAAGCCCTTGCCCAGCATTTGGACCCAGGAGGGCTACTGAGAGCTTCCATTCTTAGCCTCTAAACAGTCCTGTCTCCACCGGCTGAGACAGGCCCCATGGGGAGATGCCGAAGTGGCATTCCATCCCACAACACCACTTCTGAAAAGCAAGATGCAGTTGCAACTAAATCCATAAGAATTGGATTTACATACCAGAGACAGAAGAGATAGGCTCTCAAAATTCTGAGCATCATAACTGAATATAAATAGTTTTATTTGCTAAATTAAACTACAGTGTTAGCTGAAATTACAGTAATGTAGCAATCACTGCTGTTTTAATCTAGTTGATAATATTTGGAATTTCCTTCTTAAAAAATTCAAATAGTTAGGCTTAAGAAAGCACCCATCAAAAGACATCTGAGGAAATGAAATATTTGAAAAGGACTTACCATTGACCTCAATGTAGAAATACTTTTAAAACATAAGCTCTAAACCCTGGATCTCAGTTCCCTTTCAGAAGACCACACACACACACACACACACACACACACACACCATATTCATTACAAACACACACACAACTACACACAAATGTACTTACACCACAAATGCACACAGTTACACATACTACTCACATGCAGTATGCATATAATCAACACACAAAAATACACCATAACTACACACACACACACCAAACATATATACCCAACAAACCACAGACACATACACACATACAAGACACCTGTGCCACACAAAGTGCACATACAATATACACAACATTTGTGCACACACGAAGCCTCTGAACAGCAAAGTGAAGAGAGCTTCCTTTGTCATCCCCTTTCTGTACCCATTTATGTATAATTGCAGCTTTCATTTTCAATTTTAAAAAGCACAGCTCTGCAAGGGCAACTGTTTCAAACTCAAGAAAGCCTGAATTAAATGATAATCCTACTGAAGTTTTTTTTTTTACTAAAAATGCAGTTTACATTAGCCAAAAAAAAAAAATATATGGACTTTAAAGCTCATGTTCTTAAGCTTCCTAAATCACTGCAATTTTAAAATCTTGAATCTACTATTAGGAAGAAAAGAGGAATCTACTTTGCAATTTGAACATTCTTATGATGAGTTTCTTATTATGACTCATGCTATGGATGTCTTGTGCAAATGTAAAAGAAAATAACAGATTGGTAAGTGAGAAGTATTTCAATGATGGGAGAGGAGCCATTTGGGTGAGTCAAGTCCTTCCCATCCTTTACTGACTTGGGAATCTTGGGATGCCCACATTATGCCAAAAAAAAAAAAAAAAAGATATTCTTACAGAGCTGAAAAGAACCCTTGGCCTAGGACATCAATGTAAAAAAGGAGGGATTGTACCAGGGACTGAATCCAGGGGTGCTTAACCACTGAGCCACATCCCCAGCCCTTTTTTATCTTTTATTTAAAGTCAGGACCTCACTGAGTTGCTTAGGGTCTCACTAAGTTTGCTGAAGCTGGTTTTGAACTCATGATCCTCCTGCTTTAGCCTTCCAAGGCACTGGGATTACAGGTGTGTGCCACTGTGCATAGCAAAAGGAGGAATTTTAAACTTGTCCTAACTGATATTCCTATGTGTCGACTAACAAATACTTTGAGACTTAATAGCAAATAATCATTTTATTCTCTTAATTTAAAACCTTTATGCTAATTGCAACATGGTATATTGGATTGGATCCTGGAACAGAGAAAAAACATCAGTATTTTTTTTTAAAGGTAAAATCTGAGTAAGTTTTTGTACTTTAGTTTACAGTATTGTGCCAATATTAGTTTCCTAGTTTTGACAATGTACCATGGTTACATAAGATGCTAACATTAGGCAAAGCTACATGAAGGGCATATGGAAACTCTCCATATTATCTTTATAACTTTTCTGTAACTCTAAAATTATTTCAAAATAAAAAAAAGTAAATATTTATGGTAGATAATATCTTCGCTCTCAATCTATGCTTTCATTAAAAGAACACCAGGGGCAGCAATACTTTTGATGGAATTTATAGGATAGTTGCGCATAGTTTGAGCATAGTCTATTTTTTTTTACTTTTTTTGTTCTTTTTAGATATACTTGACAGTAGAGTGTATTTTGATATATTATACATACATAGATTATAACTTATTCTAATTAGGATCCCATTCTTGCAGTTTTACATGATATGAAGTTTCACTGGTCATGTTCATATGTGAACATAGGAAAGTTACGTCTGATTCATTCCACTGTCTTTTCTATTCCCATCTCCCCTCCCTTTCTTTCCTTCCCCTTTGTATAATCAAATGAACTTCTATTTTTCCCTCCTCCCTTATTGTATGTCAGTATCCACATATCAGAGGGAACATTTGGCCTTTGTTTTGGAGGAATTGGCTTATTTCACTTAGCATGATAGTGTCCAGTTCCATACATTTACCAGCAAATGTCATCATTTCATTCTTCTTTATGTCTGAGTAATATTCCATTGTATATATATATCGTTTTGAACACTGGAAAAACTAGGGTTGGAAGAAACATATCCCAACATTGTAAAAGCAATATACAACAAACCCAAGGCCAAAATCATTCTAAATGGAGAAAAACTGAAAGCATTTCCTCTAAAAACAGGAACAAGACAGGAATGCCCTCTTTCACCACTTCTATTCAACATAGGCCTGGAAACTCTAGCCAGAGCAATTAGGCAAAAGAAAGAAATTAAAGTGATGTGAATAGCAAAAAAAAGAGCTCAAACTATCTCTGGTTGACGGGACATTATTCTATATTTAGAAGACCAAAAAATTCCACCAGTAAATTTCTAGAACACATAAATGAATTCAAAGTAGCAGGATACAAAATTAACACCCATAAATCAATTGAATTTCTATACTCCAAAAATGAATCAGCAGAAAGAGAAATTAAGAAAACTATCCCATTCACAATAGCCTCAAAAAAATACTTAAGAATCAATCTCACAAAAGAGGTGAAGGATCTCTACAATGACAACTACAGAATACTAAAGAAAGAAGTTGAAGAAGACTTTAGAAGATGAAAAGATCTCCCATGTTCTTGGATAGGCAGAATTAATGTTATCAAAATGACCATAATATCAAAGGTGCTATACAGATTACAATGCAATTCCTATAAAAATTCCAATGATATTCTTTATAGAAATAGAAAATGCTGTCATAAAATTCATTCAGAAAAATAAGAGGCCCAGAATGGCCAAAGCAGTTCTTAGCAAGAAAAAGAAGCAGGAGGCATCACAATACCAGACCTTAAATTATACACAAAGCCATGGTAATGAAAAGGGAATGGTATTAGCACCAAATAAGCAAGAGGACAAATGGAATAGAATAGAAGACACAGAGACAAACTCACATAAATATAGTTACCTCATAATAGACAAAGGTATCAAAAACTTACATTGGAGAAAAGATAATCTCTTCAACAAAGAGTGCCTAGGAAAACTGGAAACCCATATATAGTAGAATGAAAGTTAACCCCTATCTCTCACCATGCACAAAATAACTCAAAGTGGATCAAGGACCTAGAAATTGGACCAGAAACCTGCACACACTAGAATAAAAGAAGAAAATGTAGGCCCAGCACTTCAATATATTGTTCAGAAACTGACTTCCTTAACAAGACTCCTAAAGCACAAGAAATAAAATTTTAATTAAAAATCAATAAATGGGATGACATTGAACTTAAAACCCTCTTCATAGAAAAGGAAACAATCACAAGTGTAAAGCGAAAACCTACAGAATGGGAGAAAATCTTTGCCACTTGCACCTCAGATAGGGCATTAATTTCCAGGATATTCAAAGAACTCAAGAAACTTAACACCAAAAAAAAAAAAAACCAATAACCCAATTAATAAATAGGCAAAAGAACTGAACAGACCATTCTCAAAGAAGAACTACAAATGGTCAACAAATATATGAAAAAAATGTTCAACATCTCTAGCAACTAAAGAAATGCAAATTAAAACTCATTCCAATAAGAATGGCAACTATCAAGAATACAAGTAACAATAAATGTTGGTGAGGATGTAGGAAAAAGAGTACACTCTACAAGTGGAAGAAATGATTTACAGTAGAGGAGGTAGAGAGAGAAAAGGGGAGGGGAGGAGAGGGGAGGGGAGGGGGGATAGTAAAGAATAGGATAAATCCCTAAAAAACAAATACCAAATGTCTTCTTTGATATAACGAGAGCAACTAAGAACAGAGCAAGGAGGAAGAGCAGGAAGAAAAGATTAACATTAAACAGAGTCATGAGATGGGAGGGAAAGGGAGAGAAAAGGGAAATTGCATGGAAATGGAAGGAGACCCTCATTGCTATACAAAATTACATATAAGAGGTTGTGAGGGGAATGGGAAAATAAGCAAGGAGAGAAATGAATTACAGTAGATGGGGTAGAGAGAGAAAATGGGAGGGGAGGGGAGGGGGGATAGTAGAGGATAGGAAAGGTAGCAGAATACAACAATTACTAATAGGGCATTATGTAAAAATGTGGATGTGTAACCGACGTGATTCTGCAATCTGCATTTGGGGTAAAATTGGGAGTTCATAACCCACTTTAATCTAATGTATGAAATATGATATGTCAAGAGCTTTGTAATGTTGTGAACAACCAATAAAAAAAGAAAAAATAAAGAAAGAAAGAAAGAAAGAAAGAATAGGATAGGATAGACAGCAGAATACATCAGACACTAGAATGGCAATATGTAAATCAATGGAAGTGTAACTGATGTGATACAGCAATCTGTATACGGGGTAAAATTGGGAGTTCATAACCCACTTGAATCAAACAGTGAAATATGATATATTAAGAACTATGTAGTGTTTTGAATGACCAACAATTTAAAAAAAAGAATAAAATGAAAGGGAAAAAAAAAGAAAAGGAGTACACTCACACATTGTTGGCAGAACTGCAAATTGGTGTAACCATTCTGGAAAATGGTATGGAGATTCCTCAAAAAAACTAGGAATGGAACCACCATTTGACTCAGTTATCCCACTCCTCAGCATATATCCAAAGGATTTAAAATCAGCATACTACAGTGACACAACCAAATCAATGTTTATAGTTGCACAATTCATAATAGTTAAGCTATGAAGCCAACCTAGGTGCCCTTCAATAGATGAATGGATGAAGAAATTATGGTATAAATACACAACAAAATATTATTCAGCCATAAAGAAGAATGACTTTGTGACATTTGCCAATAAATCAACGAATCTGGAGAATATCATGCTAAGTGAAATAAGCCAATCCCAAAAAAATGAATGTCAAATGTTTTCACCAATACATGGAAGTTAAACCACAATAAAGGGAGAGGGAAGGGGAAGAAGAAAATTTCAATAGCTTAGACAAACAGGAATGAAGGAAAGGATGGAGTGGTAGGAATGGGGAAGACAATAGAATGAATCTAACATAATATTCCTATGTACACATATGAAAATATCTGAGTGAATCCCACCATCATGTACACCCACAAGAATGGGGTCCTAATTAGAATAGATATATTCCATGCTTGTATAATTTTATCAAAATGTATTCTGCTGTTGTGTATAACTAAAAAGAACCAATAGAAAAACATGTATGCATAAATAAACTGTGGCCAAATATGCAAGTGAATATTATTTAGCCTTAAAAAGAAAGGAAATTCTGGCACAGGCCGCAACATGGATGAACCTTGAGGACCTTAGGCTAAGTGAAATAAGTCAGTCACAAAAAGAAAATACCGGATGATTCCACTTGTACGAGGTACATAGAGAAATTGAATTCATAGAGATAGAAAGTAAAATGATAGTAGCCAGGGGCTGGGAGGAAGGAGGAAACAGGAAACAGGGAGTGGTTTAATGGGTATAGATGTTCAGTTTTTCAAGAATTGCTCTGGAGATGGTTGCAGAACTACATGAATGTACTTCACACCACTGAACTGTACACTTTAAGATGTTAAAATAGTAGAATTCATTATGTATATTTTACCATAAATTTTTAAATATTTTTATCTTATTTCTAGGGAACTGACATTCTAAGAATTTCATTCTTTCGTCCCTCATCAAAGTCAAGGGTTGAATGTGGGCTACCAGCCCACAATACATGATCTCAACTTTTTAGACTGTTAATATTTTTAACTATGCAAATATATATAGGAGAAAAACTAGAAAACAGAGAAGCCAAAAAAGAAATACAATCTGTTTTAAAACTATCATCATCCCGCCACCCAAAAATAACCCTGGATAACATTCTGTTGGGTCCAACCAGGCGTCTTTATTTTTGCAAACCTCAAGTTTGTTTTCAACATGTTTCTAGCAGCAATTTTAAAGACACCCGACACACAGAGTGTAGGAGGCCACAGAGTGTGGATGTCGGGAGTCAAAGGACTATAAATGTTAGCCCCTACAAAGGAGCTTAAAGGCTGACCAACCAGAGTCTCCTGATTTTGTTGGAAATTAGGAAACAAAAAGTTTCAACAAAAGTTCAAAGAGTACTTATGCAAATAAAAGGTAATGGAAAAACCAGGCCTTGAATGTACATGTTAAAGACAGGAGAGAATGCTGATGGTCAGCTCAAACAGAATGAGCTGGGATTTCTCGTGCCCCACAGTAGTCTAGGAGCAAGAGGGCAGGCTCCTAGACAGGCAGCCTGGGTGTGAATCCAGGTTCTTTTGCTCACTTTTTGGGTACTTGACATTGATCCAGTTGCCTGACTTCTTAAGCCTCCTCTGTAAAATGAGTATAACAGTCGTGCCTACTTATGATGGTCAGGATTCATGAAGCAATTCAAGCAATACACAATCACTTACAATCGCTGATTACAATTATTGTTACTAAAATAACATTTTCTTAACTAAGGACATTCAAGAGCAGACCCTGTTCACAGCATCTGCTATGCTTGCCCTGACACTGGCTGCTCACACAAGGCTCTCTGAATGCTCAGAGGAAATTAGCCCAGTGGGGGACCCCTAAATTGCCACCTTTCTCCACCTCATTTCTGTCAGCAAGTTACTCTTTCACTAGCAGAATGTTTGAACTGCACAGCCCAGGTAAGCATGACAGCATTTAGAGAAGTGCTGGGCAAGGCCACACCCCCGGCAGAGAAGGGTCCAGTCCTGACAGCATAGATGTAAAAGGCATCTGAGGCCATCGGTGCACAGGTGATTTTGAAGGGCTCCTCACTGACCACACTCCCAGGTGCCAATGGACTCATCTCTAAAGCCTGAAAAGAGCCAGTGAGGATGTTTTATTTCACTCTGCACACCAGCAGCACAATCAGGTTTTGAGATGAGGGTTTTTAATGAGATACTGAGATACTATATGGAAAACCACTGATTGTAAAGTGTTACCATAGATATCAGTGCCATCCTCATTCTATAAGTGTAGGAATACCATTAATTTATTAGAATAATGTTTCTAGGTGTGGTGAGAACATTAGCTGGGACCACATTTCCAGATCCCTGATGATCTCTCCTTCCACTATTCTGAGAGGATATGAAGTAATCTGTAAAGTCCAAGTCAAATCAGAAGAATTAAAGATAAGAGAATCACCCTTTGACAATGGATGAATATCAGGTACTAAAAAAAAGAAGGGTTATACAGATTACAAGTATTTACCTCAGTCCCCAATCATTGACCATACCCTGGATGCATAGATGCTGCTGCTTAAAATCATGGATGAGCTTGACTGGCATCATCTTCCTAGGCATTTGCCCAAAAAGCAGTATCTCTTTTGCTCACAAACATTGCCATATTATCTATTTAGACGTTATCTAAATTATTTAGGTGTTACCTATTTAGATGTTTAGACAACAGTCAATTGGTAGGAGAGGGGGAAAGAGGAGGATGTTCACTCAAAAAACAGGAAGTCAGCTGTGGTTGGTGGCACCTGCCAGTAATCCCAGCAGCTCTGGAGGCTGAGACACGAGGATCACAAGTTCAAAGCCAGCCTCAGCAAGTTAGTGAGACCCTGTCTCAAAAATAAATAAATAAATAAATAAATAAGGCTGGGGATGTAGCTCGGTGGTGAAGTACCCCTGGGTTCAATCCTTGATACAAAAAAAAAAAAAAAGAGGGAGATCAGAGCAAAAGTGTCTGAAAGACTGAAGAAATATAAAACTGGACAAATCTCACTGATGCTTAAAACTAAGGGTAAGTACCATCCAAGAGCCAGAAAGGTCTTCTGGAGACAGTGAGAATAGTAACCAGAATGAAGAAAGAGGGCAAAACCCCACATTCAACTCACTTCCCAGAGAAAAGTAGTTTGGAAAGTGAGTGGGGGAGAATCTAAAGCTACGAAACATCCCACCTGCTCTGGAGACACTGACAGCAATGCTCAGAGGGGCTGGACAGGGATGGGGGCATTTCTAGGGAAGAGTAGGCTCTTTCCTAACAGAGAGGCAGGAGCGTGAGGAAGAAGCACAGCCACAGGGCATCTCATGTCACAGTCCTCAGAGACACTTGTGCCCTATGTCCTGCCAAGACTGCCCAAGTCTCAACAACCAGTACACTCCCTCAAGGCTGTCCCATTACTGATCCAGGATGCGCCTCCAGGTCCAGTTAGGAGCAAGATCCTCAAAGCATCCAAGTGGAAAGTGAGAGTGCCCAGGAAAAAAACCCTTACCTGTTTTGAGGATAAATGCCAATCTTGGATAGATCAAATTTGACTAAACGGAAACATAGAAATAATGTACTAAGCCTATTTTTTTTTAGTCTAGTATTTATAAAAGAACATAGAACTCCAGAGGCAATAGAATAGTGATCATTACATAGTATAAATGTTCTCTTTGCTATTTCAAGCAGTAGCAGGTTCTGGGCCTCCTTCCTTGTGGAGGTTTGAGGCAGGGCAGAAAGTAGAAGTTACTGTGACACATCCTTTTCTGATTGTTGCTCCAAAGTCTGGCAGGACATACAGCAAAAAACGTCCCAAAAGATTGTCTGAGGGGATAGGAAGGAAGTCTGAGAATATTCTCTAAGACCAAGAAAAGACTCCCAGAAGCCTGTGGTGGGGATCGGGTGTCCAGTGATTCTGCACATGGCAGAGACCAGAGCTCTCCCTGGTTGAGACTACAGTCAGTAAAGAAATTCATGAGACATTCCTGATTGTGCCAAAGAGCTGCGTGCTGCCCGCCTGGCATAGAAACAGTAACCCCAGGATCTGTGAGACTGTGCTTAAAGATAATCAGTAAAGAACCAAGGCCTGGAACATATATCACAATGTCCTAAAGACACCCTTTTACCAACCTGGAATGGAAAGGGTCATCAAAAAAAAAAAAAAAAAACTAAGTGAAAGGAGAATGGGAGAGGAGAGGGAGGATGGGAGGAAAAGGGGGGAGACCATGAATGAAATTGGTTTCCAGGCACATATGAGTTTGTTGGGGAAATTGTAACTAATATGTATAACAATATGGCTTCAATAAAAATAAATTAAATGTCCCAACTCTAATGAGATGGGGTCCAGGAGTTAAATTAAGGTAATAAATAGCAGAGTATAAAATATACTTGTTCTTGAATACCTGAGTAAGTATCTACTACATATCTGTATTGTACTTTAAGTACAAAACAGATATGTAGTAGATACTTTTTATTATTAAGTTGCTTAAAAAATAAATTCTATGTAAATAAGAAACTCCAAAACTCAAAAACAAAAAATAACAATAATCCAATTAAAAATGATCAATAGATCTAAATAGACATTTTTCAAATGGTCAACAGATATCAGCATCACTAATCATCAGAAAAAATGCAAATCAAAACTAAAATGAGGGGCTGGGGCTGGAGCTCAGTGGTACAGCGCTTGCCTAGCATGTGTGAGGCCCTGTGTTCGATTCTCAGCACCACATACAAACAAATAAATAAATAAAGGTCCATCAATAACTAATAAAAATATTTTTAAAAAAACTAAAATGAGAGGGGCTGGGGCTGGGGCTCAGCGGTAGAGCACTCGCCTAGCATGTGCGAGGCCCTGGGTTCGATCCTCAGCACCACATAAAAATAAATAAATAAAACAAATGTATTGTGTCCAACTACAACTAAAAAAAATAAAATATTTAAAAAAACTAAAATAAGATATCACCTCTCTCCAGAAACAAGGGCTATTAGCAAAGAGACTAAAAGAAAACAAGTATGGGCAAAGATACAGAGAAAAGGGAATGCTTGCCCACTGTTAGTGAAAATGTAAATCAACACAATCATTGTGGAAAACAATATGGAGGTTCCTTTAAAAATTAAAAATTGAACTACCATATGATCCAGCAATCCCACTACTGAGTGTGTGTATGTGTGTGTGTGTGTGTGTGTGTGTGTGTGTGTGTAACTAAAGGAAATTAAATCAGTGTGTCAAAGAGACATCTGCACTCCCATGATCATTGCAACACTATTTACAATAGCTAAGAAATGGAAACAACCTGAAGTGTCCCTTCCCTGAATGAGGAATAAAGAAAAGGTGGTACATGCACACAATTGCATACTGTTTGGCCATTAAAAAAAACTGTCATTTGTGACAACATGGATGGAACTGGAGATCATTAAATGAAATAAGCCAGGCTGAGAAAAAATTACTCCATGATCTCACTCATATGCAGAATCTAAAAATGTTAATCTCATAGATAAGTTGAGAGTAGATAGTGTGGTTACTAGAGGCTAGGGAGAGCAAGTAGGGATAAGGAAAGGTTGGTCAATAATTCAAAGTTACAATCAGGAATAAGAAGTTCAGGTATGCTGTTACATAGATGAGCACAGATAAATAACATATTGTACTTTGTGAAAAGCTCTAAAAAAGGATTTTTTGAAATTTTTCACTACAAAGTAATGATAACTGTTTGAGGAGATAGATACATTTAACTTGATTTAAACATTGTACAATGTATATACATGTATAAAAATATTATATGGTTACCCTTTAACATGAATAATTTTTATGTTTTTGTGTATCAGTTAAAAATAAATTTTAAAAATCAATTCTGTGAAACAATATGCCTAAAAAAAAATCTACCTAATTTCCTGTTTTTCTGTTCAGGTTTTTGAAACACGAAGCCTCTTTAATTCAAAGTTCCATCTCTGGTCCATTCAGCCAAGGCCTGGGAGGGAGGGAGATGCCCCTGGGTGTTGCACTTGCTCCAGCTGGACACATCTGGGACAAGGTAGGAAGGCAGTTGTTTTCATCAGGAAAGAATCTGACTGAGACCCAAGCAGACCAAAAGGAGATGAGAACCAGAGGAATGTTATGATACCAGACATGTAATGACAAAAGTTTAACAAGAATTGGAAGGATTGCAGAGTAGGATCAGCACCCCAAAAAATTAAACCAATACTATCTGGGCAAATCTAAGATATTTAATCAGAAGAAAAGGAACAAAGACACAATTATGAGAAAAAAAATAAGAGATACTAAGGAAGAGACTGGCAATCTAACATATAATTTATATGCTCAAAGAAGGACCAGAACCAATAGAAAAGAAGCAATGATTTTAACAATGAAGAAAAATAGCTTGCTTGAACTGAAAAAAAAATGAAAGAAAGATATCCTCAGATGAGAAGGACTCAGTAAGATCCAGGTGGGATTAATGGCAAAAGATCAACTTGTACACATGCAAGGATGCCAATAATGAACTTCCAGGTAAGAAATTAAACCTTACCTTTGTCACAACACAAAACCAGTGTTTTAAGGTGCAAAGTTGTAACTTCTCTTCTAGTCAAGTTGTTTCCCATGAAAAGCAGCATGATACTCAGATGTGCAAAACCTCAGAGCTCACCATCCATACAACCTTCTAGGGAAACTCACCACAGTGCTCTCCCTCCAGCTAGTGGGTGGAAACCAGAGCATGGGATGTCACCAAATAAAAAGACTTCAATGACCACTACAATCCTATTCACATAAAAGCTCAAATAATTATAGATATGTTTTCCCAATGTTGTTGAGGGAATGAGCCACATTCTCATAAGAGAAGATAAACAGCATTAAAAAATAAACATGCACAGGTCAGATTCTGAATTATACAGGGTAAGGTAAACATGTTTTAGATTAATTCCATTAAAATGTAATAATAGTTATAAAAAAGAGAACATAAAAGTAGGACAAGCCATTGGAGATCAATTTAAAATCATCTAAAGCTGCAGATAGTATTTTTCCTGAGGCTTTTTTCAAATGGGGTAATACATGCTTTTGCCATTGTCTTTTAATAAGGAATTCATGCATCAGGCAAACATTAATGTTTAAACCAAAAAGTGTGTGTGTGTGTGTGTCTGTGTGTGTATACATACACACACAGACACACACACACAGACACACACACACACACACACACACACTAGTGAATTTGTGGAAAAAACTAAAATTATTAGGGGGCAAAAATCTACACATTACAAGATGCATGTTGTTTGAAAAAAAATAGAGGCAGCAGAGACTCACTTCATGTTCTACTGTGCAGAGTGGCCTTGTCTTAGTTTGGGCTGCTATAACAAAGTACTCCAGTCTGGGCAGCTTAAACGGATTATTTATTTCTCATAGTTCTGGAGGCTGGAAGACTAAGGTCAAGGTACCAGCAGATTTACCTGGGGTAAGAGCTCTCTTTCTGGCTCCAAGACAACTGCCTTCTCACTGGGCTCATGTGGGTTTCCTTGATGTCTGTGCACAGAGAGAGCAATATTCTATTAATAGCACTATTCTATTAATAGCACTAATTCTACCATGAGGATCTCACCCTCCTTACCTAATCTAAACCTAATTATCTCCCCAGGGCCCCAGTTCCAAACATTATCACCTTGAGGGTTAGACTTTCAACATATACATGATTGGGTGGAAGGATATGCAAACATTCACCCCATACCAGCCCTTCCTCCCCTCATCAGACAAGCAGCCTTCAATGCTGTGCCCAGGAACACCTGCTAGTCATACCACTGTCCTCTGCAGTCCACACACACACACACACACACACACCAGCTGTGGACTAGTTTGACTGCAGCCACCCATACAAGGCAACTTTCTAGCTCTTCAAGTCCAGGTGCTAAAAAACTCCATCACCTAGCACCCTTCATCACCCTTCTGGCTTCACAAAGCCTTGAATGTGGCCTGTCAACTGTGAGTCATCCTTCCATGTAACCTTCTGGCACAGGGAGGTGACTCAGAGAGGATGGAGGATGATTCCCTAGATCCCTCCTGGGAGGATGGGAGGGGAAATAGACTGGGGCTGGGCAGGAGGGTTGGCAGGTTGATCCTAGATGTGTTTCATTTCCCTGCAGGGAGAAAGCAGCTCACTCAGCAGGCTGCACATCTGACACATTCTGCTGTAAGTGGTCTCAATTGCCTTCAAGCTTAGAGCTGGGGAGGTCAAATGGAGGAAAAGGAAAAGACAAAAGGTGTGGGTTCCTTCATGTGCAAGCTTCTCAATAGGGGAGAAGTGATTCGGGGAGAGAGGGAAAGCAAGGTGAGAAAGGAGATGATGCAATATGTGTGTGCCTATTTCCGGCCATAATATGTGTCAAATAAGTTAACATTAAATCCATTTTATGCTACCTTAATGAGTTTGGGTTACATTGTAATTTGGGGTATCCATGATGGCATAATTATCTCACTTTATTTCTTACATACCATGTTTAGGTTTCAGAAGGCAAAATTATCAAGAATTTTTTTACCGTTTTTTCAAATCACTATTGTAGAATCAATCAGATATGTGTTTTAATATACATTGATTACAACTCACTTTTAAGGTAAGTCTAAGAAGTTTACTGTGAATCTATAGTTCCATAGTAAAGTACATGCTTAGCATTTATGAGTCCTTGGGTTCAATCCCCAACCCACAACAACAATGAAAAAGAAATTACTGAACATTTGAGTCATTTATTATCCCTCTTCATAAGAATACTATTGAAATAATATAATTTATCTAAACACCATTTCACAAGTGTTAGGAACAGTTAATTTAAAAGATTCTATTGTGTGCTATAAGAAAGGAACTAAAGAGATCGTTTTAGTAGTACAAAAAAAATTCTTCTTCTTGCATGTTAAGAGTGGAAGAACAGTTATTTAATCAAAACAAATATGCTTTGCTTGCAGACTTTCCTTAAACCTTCAAAATCTAGCTAATAAGCATTCTATTGGTAGGTTGATTTCTATTCTTAAAGGAGAAAAATGCATTTCTCTTCTTATAATTTCCTTTCTTTCTAAAGAAGGATTTATATAATTTTATTGCACACATCAGTTGACATAATTTGAAAATAGCATACTTCCAAGGTACAGATAATTTTCACATTCTGTTATCCATCCCAGGGCATTAAACTTGGGGAACAATTTCCTTCATTTAACAAAATTCACAAAGCCCTGAGTAGAGAAACAGAAAATCAGAAATCAAACCCCTTGTACATATAGGTTTATGATCAAGAGAGGTATATCCAATATTATAGCTATTATTTAAATTACTTTGGATATTTTGCCAAATGGGAGTGGGAAGGAAGGCAATAAAAAAATATAACTATCAGAAGGTAAACAAGATTATCAGATGATAGTCTACTTAAAACTTCAGTAAATCAATTGCTAAGCTATCAGAACTAATCAAAATGTTCATTAAAGTAGTTGTAAAATCAATGACCCAAATCATGAACTTTCCTATATAGGAGCAATGAGCCAGGACCATTTGAAAAAATATAAAACCTGCTCCAATAGCAATGGTATCTTTTTTATACATAAAGAATGACCACTTGAAATAAATTTAACAAGAGACATGGAAGATACAGATTGAAGGGAAAAACTACAAAACTATCCTCCAAGATATAAAGGAAGATTTAAATCCATTACCAGGAAAGTGGAGAGATGTACAATTGAAGTCCACCCAGATTCACTGAGGTCCCATTCAAGACCAGAGCCAGTGACTATGCAAGGCCAAACCTAGAAAACTGGGTTTCCTTCAAGATCACTGGATGAGGGGAGGTCTCCATGCTATAAGCCTCACCAGGTCCATGTTTTTGTGGTAAGAAAATGCCACACAAAAGAATATAAACAAATGGAGCTGAACTATTTCCAAAGACTGACAAGCTTCCTGCGGCAAGCATATTACTTTTATACTGTAAGTAAAGGTAATGCTTACAGCTGTAAAGATAAACCCCATTGTCTCCTGAAAATTACTTGCTTACCTACAAATCCAATCTGCCTGAAAGAGCGAGAGAGGATAGGAACCACACAAATTGGGTCCTTGTCATCCTCAATGCATGGCTTTTCTGGTTGCCCTGAACTTCAACTTCACACCAACAAGGAAAAAGATCTGAGACAAGGTCTGAATGAGACGCCCTTCACTTCTGCTCCTATTCCCCTAGTTATACTGAGTCTTCATGATGTAACTGCAAGGGAGGCTGGGAAGTAGACCATACTGCTTCCCTTCCCCTTACTTAAATTTTGTTGAATAAAGTATATTTATTGTAAGGAGAAAAGAAGCCACCCAATTATCTTCTTCATATTACTGGAGTCTGCCCTTTATTTTATTTTTTTAATTTTATACACTTGGAGAAAACTTTTCCAAAAATGCATAATAATTTCCCTGTTCCAGTAGAGTAGACAATAATGAATTTTTTCTATCCTCAGGTCCATCACTAAGAATATCAGCTCTCTTAACTGGGGCTACCTTCAGGAACTCTTGAAATTCTGGTTCTTTACTTCTATACTAAAAGTCTGTAAATTCTTTTGGTGGTTTTTTTGTTATTTGTTTTGTTGTTGTTGTTTTTGTTTGGTTTTTTGGTTTTGCAGTGCTAGGGATTAAACCATAGGCCTCATATGCATGAGAGGCAAGTACTCTATCACTGAGCTACGTCCCCAGCCCTGTATATGCTTTGAATGGTTCATTCTGAATCTCTCTACAAATTAAGAATGGCATCTGTCATTTCTTACTGCTGTTATCACTACAGGCTCCTAGCAGTTCCTTTTCCCTCTGATATCTTCCTTCTATTAGGGGTTTTATATTAAGGTAAAAAAAAATGTATCTAAAGTTCAAGCAAAAAGTTAGCTCAGACTGAGGCCCACCCTTGAGTAAAGAAAATGAATTTTTATCAACTGGACTTTTAGTTGATTTTGGTAATCCAATAATATCCTTTTTAAATTGTTTCTTCCAAATTTTTACTGTTTTAAGCAGGTGCAAATAAACAATTGTGCCATTTTATGATAGAATCCTAGAAAAGAGAATAAAATTATGCTCAAAGAGAATCACTTTGTAAATAGTTCTGTGAAGAAAATTTTAAAATAAGAAAAAAAACTAGAATATTGACTAATAAGGAAAGGCGTCTGCAATGTATTGTTATGTAGAAAAAAGCAAGCTACAAGGTGGCTACAGATAACCCTTTTTCTGTAAAAAAAAAAAATGCACATTTGTATAAGTTTAGAAAAAATCTGAAGAAATTGGGAGTAGTTATTTCTGAGACATAGGATTACTGATGATTTTTACTTACAATGTTATTTATTTATGTAATGTTTGCTTATTTTAGAAGTATTTTTTAACCATAAAAACAATAAGGATATTTTTAATATTTTTTTTACACAAATGGAGCACAACTCTTCATTTCTCTGATTGTACATGATGTAGGGTTACACCATTCATGCATTCATACCCATATATAGGGATAATAATGTCCATATTATTCTACCATCTTGCCCCACACACACTCCCCCTCCACTCCTCTGTCTCCCCTCCCTCCCTCTGCTCAATCCAAAGTGCCTCCCAACAATAAGCATTTTAAAACACAGTTTATGATTCTCATAACATAAGTTTCTGGAAGTCCTGGTTGACAGATGAGCAGTCCTCTACATACAGCCTGCTGCCACAAATAAAAAGCCTCTCATAAACACTGAGGTTTTTAGTCAAAAAAATAAAAAAGCATTGAACTCAAAGTCACTCTCATAAACAGGGGAAGTTCCAGGAAAGGGTTGATGGCTTCCCCCAGAAGACTTTGCCTGGAAATCTGTTGGATATGATGTTAAATAGAGTTTCAAGAGTCTATCAGAGCCCTCACAGTTTATTATAATTAGAGTGACAGTGTAACCTATACTCGAATTATGATGAAAATGTATTTTGTTGGGAAGAATCCCAGCAACTACACTATTATAAAGGTTTTCAAAATGTACTTCCTTTCCTAACAAAAATATTGGTAATTTAGTATGCAAAACCAAATGCACTTAATAGGCTTCTTCCTCTGGGTATCTACTAAGGGAATCCCAAAAGAACACCATCTGCCCAACATTTTGTCTCTATCTTGCATGAATATCTATAAAACGGTCAAATGGATTTAGGCATGAACTCCAAAATATCCCAGTTTAAATTAAAATGTATTCCATTGATATAAGTAATGTGTTGCTTAAGTATTGCCACAAAAGTACCACTTAACAGATTATGCCAAAATTGAGGGATATGCAACAATAAGCATTTATTCTCATGTTCCTAAGTCTGCAGGTCTGGCTGGGACAGCTCAGCCTCAGACTGTGAGTCAACTGGGGCAATTCTGCTCCACATGCCACTCATTCTTCTGGGAATTGCAGAAAATCTGTGATATGCTCATGGCAATGCAGACCAAGAGGGCAAGACAAAAACCACAAGCATCTTTGAAGCTTTTTGTCATCATTGTGTCCACTAATATCTCATCGGCCAAAGCAAATCACATAGCCAATCCTAACATTAGTAGGACAGGGAAATATACTCCATCTCTGATAAGAAGAACCACCACAATGTCACATGACACAGGGTGGGGACACCGGGAAGGTTGAAGAATTGGTTACAGTAATGTAGTCTTCCAAAAGTAGTATTAACTCACTGTTAACCAACAATACAATAACATCTCTGCTTTTATATTTAGCTAGTCTTAAAAAGGAGGACACTAGAAAAGAGGACAGAAGGAAAAGGGAAAGTAGGATCCAGAAACATGTAGCATTTTGGACACTGCCCAGAAAGAGAGGAAGAGTTGGGGAAGGGAACACAGTGGAGGTCCCTGGAAGGGGACATTATAAAGCAGAACACCCTTATGAAAATATTCACTGATGAGAATTCATAAATAAAGATAAAAAAGAAATGAAGAAAAACAAGACAGTAGGAGACATAAGCATAAAGGATAAAACTTTTTAAAATCCCAGAGAAACACAAATTTTAAGAAAATCATGCCCAGAAATAAAGCCATTCAGGCATAATGAATGTCTTCATTTAATGCCAGCACTTCTTATATGATCATTACAAGTCTATTGTCTGTGTTTTATGATTTATAATCTGAATGCATCTATGAACCCCTATGAGAATCTCTCCACACGGAAAAAAAAAAAGGTGTGTGTGAGTATGTGTGTCTATCTGTGTGTACAAACAGAATTTTTTTTTCTTGAACCAGGCAGATCAGTAACTCCCTGGAATTGGAAACCTGAATACAGAGAAAAAAAAACTAAAATGGCAAAAGTTTACTCAGCTTTATGATTGCCCTGAAGAGACCGTTCCATGATTCCTATTCCCCCCATCCTCAAGAGTTGTTCTGCCTTCCTGATCCCTCTGAAGCCCTACTCTGAAATACTTCTCCACATTTCTTTCAGTTCTGTGAACTGTCCTTTCATCCTATCAATAAGGATATGTTTCTGCCTCAATGAGCCAAAATTGACTTCTGTTGCTTTTAATTAAAAAAAGATGCATCAACTACAGTTTCCTATTCCACATGAGATGAGGTGGGTGGGAAGGGATGTGAGAGAGCAAGCAAGCGGACTGAAGAAGCCTCGAAGCAAATTACAAGGCATGCTATCACTCAAGATCTAATATCTGAAATCATTCCATGAACTGTTACCATGGCAACCTTTCAATGTGTATTCAGTGACTTTATATTAACATTTTATTATAAACCAAACTATATTGACTTAATTTGGCCTTGATTCCTTTTTAAATATATATTATTTTGTCTTATAAAAATTATCAGAGCTTCTAAATCAAGATGGGGTGTGAGTCAACAAATACACTTTTCCCTTTAAAGTTTCTATGGAAATGACAATATAAATAAATGCTCTCCATGCTTGTTTGCTACCACCACCACTATTCTTTATACATACACACACAGACACACACCACTCACTAGAGCCCATCTCCTGCCATCAGAATCGATGAGCCAACATGGTTGATATGGTTAATCCCTTCCAGTTGATTGATAAAATGAAAAAAAAAAGTCAAAATGCTGGTTGAGTTTTTTTAAATATAGAATCTGGCCAGTTGAATAGAAAAGTCATCTGTATTAGAGGCAATAAAATGTCAAAGAAGAAGGACACTGGGCAGAAAAGACATGGCCTCCGAGAAAGTCAAGATGGTGGCAGCAGAATATCCCAGAGAGCCTAGGGAGGTAGAACCCTAGGGAGAGGTGTGCCTATTTCTCCTCCAGCCACACTCTGTAATTTCCTCATTACCTATATCCAGAACAAAGTCAGAATTTGGGGCAACAAATTGTTTCTAAAGCCATATGAGGCCATTGAACACCATGTAACTCATTCATGTGCCACAAGAGTCTGATGTCAGCCCACTCCCTAATTCAGAGAAGAATTTCATCATTCCAGAAAAAAAAATAGTCAGGTACCCAAAGAGAATGAATAGAAGAGAAATAAACCTACACGGGAGAGATTTTTTTTAAATCCAGTAATAAAGAGAAATAGAATATTTTATGAAATGTGGTGTCCACATGACCAAAAAAGAAAAAAAAATGCAAAGGAAAAACATGAGCTACAAGCAGAAGTTCTTCCAAGCCCATCATCCCCACACACTGCAAATCCTGAAGTAGGGACACTAGGCAGCAAAAGAAAAAAAAAAGAAAGAAAGAAAGAGTGATAAATAGGAAAAGATGAAAATTATCCATGGTTAAGGAAACACAGATTTAAGCATATGTCAGTTTGCCTCATGTTTATAGGGGCATTGTATTAGTTTGTATAGGCAAAATAGAAATAGGAAAGTGAAAGGAGGAGAAGGGAAGAAAATGAGTTGAAAAAGAAGAAAAAATAAATAATTTCTATGAAATTATAGTAATGAAAATTGTGGTCTGAGTTTAATAATAGCTCAATAAAACTGGAATAGGGGTCTATAACAAACTCATGTAAGTACAGTCATGGACTATATAACTTACTTGCACAACTAATTTTTAATAACCAATATAATATCTTTTTAAATTATTTTAGTTGTAGATGGATACAATACCTTTATTTTTATTTATTTTTATGTGGTGTTGAGGATTGAACCCAGTGCCTCACACGTGCTAGGCAAGTGCTTTACCACTGAGCCACAACCCCAGCCCCCAATATAATATCTTAACAGTAATATTTTTTTTAAAAAAAGCAAAATAATTAAAATGTAACTGTTATGCATATCTATACTGGAATATCTTTTTTAAATCCCACTGCCCCCTCCAAACTTAAAATCCAAACTGCCTGGGCTGGGGATGTGGCTCAAGCGGTAGCGCGCTCGCCTGGCATGCGTGTGGCCCGGGTTCGATCCTCAGCACCACATACCAACAAAGATGTTGTGTCCGCCGAGAACTAAAAAAAAATTTTAAAAAATAAATAAATAAATCCAAACTGCCCCCTCCCACACTTAAAACACCTCTATAAGCAAGCTTCCCTAGAAAATGAAGGCTAGTATTAAGGTGCTGAAGTTTTATTGGGAAGTACAATCCCAGTGCAGCAAAGGAAAGGAAAAGGGAAGTGAGGGAAGAATGGGAAATATAAATAGTCACTTCTCTGTGACAGCCATAAAGATGCCCCGCCAATCACCTGGAAGGTAAAAGGAGCACCTGCTTGGCCACTTGGGATGTTGCTGGACAGCCTATGTGGGAAAATCATGAAAGGGAAGGCAGAGAGGGGCTTTATCTCCTAACTCCTTCTGGTCAAGTTGCCCCGGGAGAGGTCATTTCTGTGTACCTTTGGGTTGCCTCACTAGGTTTCCATCCAGAAGTAGAAATCAAAGCTGGAAACTCCAAGAGTATGGCTGGTCAAACTAAAGAGGAATTTCAGGGGTCTTCACAAGCAGTAATCCAAGGGTCTGGAAACGGGTAAAGCAGAGAGAATCTACAGAGGTACAAAACATATGTTTGGCACTCATGATTAGATTTTCATTTTTAAAAAATATGGTAGTTATAGAGTATACATTTGAAGGGACGAAGAAGTCAGACAAAATGACCAAGTAGGAAGGCAACTGACTAAGGTGCTCATAGTCAGATGAAGTAGCAGGAGAAAAATTGCTAACACTCTGAATAATAACCACAGGGCAACACTAAGCTGCAACCATACATGCATTATAAGCCTGGCCAACTAGCTAGACAGTAGAACCACTAAATCAAGAGAGAAATCAAGAGATCCAGTGTAGTGGTCAGTATTGGGTATTGAGAAATTTATGGATCTTAACCATGGATCACCATTATACCATGGACCTGAATCTCTTTGTTGAAGTGTAGACTGGATTTGTATAATTGAGATTCAAAGTATAGATGGATGATATGATGTTAAGAATAGTGTGTAGAATAAAAATATTAAGAAACACCATTGTCTGAGCAGAAAAAGCCCAGACAGTGAAAAAGAAAGAAGCAGTTAGAGCTTGAAGCAGAAGCAAGAGAACAGAATATTACAGAAGTTAGAGAAAGGGGAAACCTATGGATCAGGTTTCAAAAGAAAGAAAGAAAAAAACAGTCTAGGGCACAGGATAAGGAGCTGGTTTTAAACAGAAAGAGGAACTATTCACCCTGTGGAAGAAAGTCCAGCACTGGATGCATGTAGGCAAGAGGCCATGAAGGGGGATGGAAAGCTGAACACGAAAATGCTTGATGGCCTCCATATTTTGATAAAGTAGGGGAAAACATAATTTGCTAGGAGTATGGGAAATGAGAACTTAGAAAAAAGTAAAGCCAATCACAATGGCACACTCCTGTAATCCCAGCTACTCAGGAGACTGAGGCAGGTGGATGGCAAGTTTGAGACCAGCCTGAACAGCTCAGTGAGACCCTGTCTCAAAATAAAGTTTTAAAAAGAGATAGGGACATAGTTCAGTAGTAGAACAGTTGCCTAGCCTACAAGAAGCCCTAGCTTTAGTCCTCATTACCACCACCACCACCACCCAAAAAAAGTGGTAATGGCATGGCACAGTTGTTAAAGGCCATGAAAGAGGAACCTGATGAGCCACCAAACTAAATGGGACTACTGAGAGACCAGCAAGGACTTAAAGTCATCAATGTGCAGTGCTACCAATCTGCAAGGTTCATTGCAAGGTTTATGGATTTTTTTTTCAAGCATTGATTAGCTAATCTGAAGATAGGAATAGTAATGGGAAGTAAACTGTGACATTGAGGCAGGGATGCGATATTGTGGAGTGAGTTTAACAGTAGTGAAAGTAAAGGGGGTACTTGTGAGAGAATATTTTAGATGATCACACACAATGCACATGGAAAAGAAAGAAGCCCCAAAATAGAGTCAGGGATCAGGATGCTTGAGTTTTACTTGAGTCTTCTAATATGAAGGCATTTTATAACATGGCATACCATAGATAAGAGAGATACAGGCACAGTAGTTAAGAGCATGGGCTTTGGAGCCCATGCTCTTAAGTTTTATTACTTATTGTCACTTAGCCTTGGTTTCATCACACCTAGTCCATAAAATTGTTGTGAGGATTTAAAAAATTTTTTTAAACTAAAAGAGGAGCAGGGAGCATAGCTCAGTGGTTAAAGCATGTGTTTAGCATTCCACCAGGCCTTAGGTTCAATCCCTTGCACCAGAAGAAAGAAAGAGATAGAGAAAAAAAACAAAATTATAAGCATCCTATGATTCTATTAGGAGTTAACATGCACAATACATTGGGCAGAAAATGCACTGCTCTTAATATTGATGCTAAATTTGTCTATAGGCAGCAAATGTTTCCAAATGCAAATGAATGCCCAAAGGAAACGAGTGAAAAGCTTAATCCAATTATGAGCTCTTCTTTTTCCTTGACAGAAAATGTCTTAGAAAATGAGTACATAAGAATGGTCAGCAGCACTCGGGGAGGGTATGCCTATTACAATTGATTAAGTCAACAATTACAGTAGAAACTCGAGCCCTTTGACCCAAAATTTTGAAAAGGAAGGAATATTTCTAAATGAAAAAAAAAGAACCTTATTTTCAGATAACAAGTAAAACACAATCATAAGTAAGCAGAGCCAGTGTTCTTGGAAATGAAAGAATTATTCTTGGTAAAACTGGGAAAAAATGTCAAAATTATCTGGTGTGTTAAGAAATAGTCCTACTCCACAAGCCCTTATCACACCCTCCCTCACCCTGTAAATGGTTACCAAAAATGTGAAAGACACATACTTGCACAGTCATCTCCATTGGGAGTCTAAGACCACCCTCGAACACCAAAAGCTACAGATGCTCAAATCCATTAGAATAAAATGGTATACTATTTGCATAAAATCTATGCACACCCTCCTGTACACTTTGAATAATACTCAATACAATGTAACTGCTATATAATAATTGTTATACTGTATCATTCAAAGAACAATGATGAGGAGAAAAATCTGCACATGTTTCAGTTCTTTCCCTAATGTTTTTATTTCACAGTTGAATCCATGGATGCAGAACCTGCAGATACTGAGACCAGATAGTATGTCAAAGGTATAAAATAAACAACTTCAATGATATCCCTTAAAATGCACCTGCAGAACAGATGTAGCCCCTTTGTTGGACTAAAAAAATGAAAGATATTTTACCTAATTATGTTTGAAGACAGATAGTTTGCACCATAGTATACTAAAATCCATTTAACTCAAATAGCTTTAGAGCATACAACACCTGCTGTTCAGTGCCTAGCACACAGAAAGTATTCAACAACCACTAAAATCCACTGCAGCCAATATTTTTGAGTGCTTAATAGGGGCTAAACACTGTTCTTGACATTGGAGATTTGGTTACCACATTTTTAAAATTTCTCTTTATTTTGGTAGGGTTTGGTCTTATAAAAGTATTACATGATTGTTGCAAAAAGTAAAATAATACATTACAAGAATTTCTGAAGTGAGGTATTCTTCTTATTTCATGTATAAGTTTCAAGGAAATTGAAAATTTTATTCTGGTGAGCTGCAGAGCAAATAAAAGCCAGAGATATAGTGATTACAGATCAATCTGATTCAAAACCTGTGTTCACTCTACCACATTGCATTATTATTTTTTCTTCCAAAAGGAATAACAGAAGAGACTTGCTCTTAGATTTTACTCAGCATTGCAGCCAATTCAACAGTAAGCTGACACATTTTTATTTCCATAGTTATATTAATTTGCTTTGCTGAAAACGTCCCTCCTTTTTATGAAAAAGAACTTTAAAATGCAGTATAAAGGCTGGGGTGGCTCAGTGGTAGGGTGCTTGCCTAATATGTGTGAGGCACTGGGTTCAATTCTCAGCACTACATTAAAAATAACTAACTAAATAAATAAATGTATTGAGTCCACCTACAACTAATTTTTTTAAATGCAGTATGATAAAATGTTTCTTGGAATTAATAAAATATTGTAAAATTTTATGAATATGTTTGTTCTCAGTCAAATCTCTCCCCCATTGTATAGACCTGACCAATGGGCACTGGACAATGATTTTCAAAAGTCTGATGGTTTCAATTTGGATTTCAAACATTTCTTTTATTATTACTTTAGCATATGAAGTATGTCACATGAAATGCAATGAGCATGCTTCAGACACACAACTTTAAAAGGTGTTTGAAATACCAAGGATTTTTTAAAGGATGGTTTAATTAGTAATGTCAATGATAACAATCAATTCTGTTTGGAAAATCTAATGTATTTTACATTTGTAAAATCTTGTTCTTTTGCCTGGAGATCTCTCCTACCTATGGCTAATTTTATTGAATAATATTCTTCTCAATATGCTTTTAGAGAATATTTTTTTCAGTTGTAGATGGACACAATACCTTTATTTTGTGTATTTATTTTTATGTGGTGCTAAGGATTGAACCCGGTGCCTTACACCTGCCTTACACATGCTAAACAAGATAACAAGTAAAACACAATCATAAGTAAGCAGAGCCAGTGTTCTTGGAAATGAAAGAGCATTCTACCACTGAGCCACAACTCCAGCCCTCAACATGCATTTTTAAAAATATTTTTTTAGTTGTAGGTGAATACACAGTATCTTTATTTACTTTTATGTGGTGCTGAGGATCAAACCCATTGCCTCACACATGCAAGGCAAATGCTTTATCACTGAGCTACAGCCCTAGACCCTCAACATGATTTTTGATGTAAGTAAAAGGAAGCACAACTTTTCTTTCCTCTCCTTTAGGAAAAAAAAAGTTAAACAATACAAAGATTTTTTAAAAAAGCTAAATCAGCTCCTGCCACATTCTACACTCTCCAGCTAACCCCGAGGAAACCATTTTATTATTTTTTAACATTTTTAATTGACAAATAATAATTTTATATATTTACTGTGTAGAACATATTTTAGAATATATATAGGTAGTAGAATGGCTAAATCAATATACCCATTATTTCACATATATAAAATTTTTCATGTGAGAACACTTAAGATCTCTGTTAATTATTATTAATGATATATTGTATTCTTGCAAATTGCCCAGAGATTATAATATATTGTTATTAACAATATATTGTTAGTATATTGTTATATTGTGTCATTAAAAGAACAATATAGCCATCACGTGGTATAATAGGTATCTTGAATTTATTCCTCCTGACTGAAATTTTGTATGCTTTGACTAATATCTCCCCTATTCTTTTCCCTGCCCCCAACCAAACCCCTGGCAACCACCTAGACCCTGAACATGCTTTTTTTTTTAATATTTATTTTTCAGTTTTCGGTGGACACAACATCTTTATTTTATTTCTATGTGGTGCTGAGGATCGAACCCAGCGCCCCACACATGCCAGGCGAGCGCGTTACCGCTTGAGCCACATCCCCAGCCCCTCAACATGCTTTTTGATGTAAGTAAAAGCAAGCACAACTTTTCCTACTTATTTCTATGTGTTCAACTTCTTTAGATGCTTCCTACTTCTTTCTATGTGTTCAACTTCTTTAGATTACAAATGTGAGATCCTGCTGTATTTGTCTTTTTGTGCCTGGCTTATTTCAATTAGTACAATGTCCTCTGGGTTTATCCATATTATGTAATCACATTTTCTTTATTCAATCATCTGTTGATGAACACCTAGTTTTCTTCCACTTCTTGACTATGGTAATGCTGCAATGAACATGGCAATACAAGTATCTCTTTGACACTGATTTCATTTCCTTTGGCTATATACCCAGTAGTAGGATTGTTGGATAATACGGGTTTTTTTGAGGAGTTACAACACTGCTTTCCATAATGACTATACTAATTTACATTTCCACCAATGGTGTGCAAGAGTTCCCTTTTCTCCACATCCTTGCCAGCACTTTTGATATTAGCCATTCTAACAGGCATGGATGAAGTTATATCTCATGACTTTAATTTGCACTTCCCTGGTAATTATCAATTTTGCACATTTTTTTCATATACCTGTTGGCCATTTGTATGTCTTCTTTCAAGAAGCATTTAGTCTGATCCTTTGCCCATTTTTTAACTGGGTTATTTGTTTTCTTGCTATTAGTTTCAGTTTCTTATATATTTGAAGATCTTAATTCTTTATCCAATATATGGTTTCAAATATTTTCTTCCATTCCATTAAGTTGTCTCTTCACTCTGTTGATTGTTTACTTTGCTATGCTGAAGCTTTTTAGCTTGATATAATTCCATTTGTCTATTTTTGGTTTTGCTGCCTATGTTTTTTGGGTCGTAGCCAAAAAAAATTGTTGCTCACTCCAATGTCCTGGAGCTTTTCCCCTATGTTTTCTCCCAGGATTTTAACAGCTTTGGGGTTTCACATTTAAGTATTTAATCCATCTTGAGTTAATCTTTTTAATATGGTTCAAGGCAACAGTTTAATTTCATTCTTCTTCATGTGGCTATCCAATTTTCCCCAACAACATTTATTGAAGAGACTTGTCCTTTCCCCGTTGTGTGTTACTGGCATATTTGTTAAAAATCAATTGAGCCAGGTGTTGTGGTGCATGCCGGTAATGCCAACCTCTCAGGAGGCTGAAGTGAGAGGATCACAAGTTCAAAGCCAGTCTCAGCAATTTAGTGAGGCCCTTGTAATTTAGCGAAACTATCTCAAAATAAAAGATAAAAAGCTGGAGATGGGGCTGGAATTGAAGCTCAGTGGTAGAGCATTTGCCTCTCATGTGTGAGGCACTGGGTTTGATCCTCAGCACCACATAAAAATAAATAAAGGCATTGTGTCCATATACAACTAGAAAAAAGGGGGGGTGCCTGGAGATGTGGCTAAATAGTTAAGCATCCCTCAGTTCAATCCCTGGTACAAAAAAAAAATTTAAGTCTATGGATTTATTTCTGAACTCTCTAATCTGTTCCATTGTTCTGTGGGTTTGTTTTTGTGCCAGTAGCACACAGTTTTCATTATTTTAGCTTTGTAGTATATTTTGAAGTCAGGTAGTGTGATGCCTACAACTTTGTTCATTTGCTCAATATTGTTTTGACCATTCAGGGTCCTTTTTTATTCCATATAAATTTTAGAATTATTGCTATATTTTTGTGAAAAATGTCATTGAAATTTTTTTCAAAGAGAGTGAGTTTTTTAATATTTATTTTTCAGTTTTTGGTGGACACAACATCTTTATTTTTTTTATTTTTATGTGGTGCTGAGGATCGAACCCAGCACCCCACACATGCCAGGCAAGCGCGTGACTGCTTGAGCCACATCCCCAGCCCTCATTGAAATTTTTATATGAATTGCATTGAATCTGTAGGTCAGTTTGGGAAGTATAGATATTTTAATAATATTGATTCTGCTAATCCATGGACATGGAGTATTTTTCCATTTATTTGTATCTTCTTCAATTTCTTTCTGAGGTGATCAATGTTAACAAAAGTGAGTTTACTTTCTCTGTATTCACACAAACATACAAATATTTATCCAAAACTATAAGTGCAGAAAATTCTTTTCACCAAAATATAATCAGATTATATACAATACTCTAGAAATAAACTGACCTTTTTTTACTTAAGATAGAATCAACATCCCCCTGAGAATTAACATTTTTACTAATTTCTCAATATATATATTTTCACATAAATGAGATCATTTCATACATACTAGAAGATTTTAAAGCAAACCTTTTTGGGAGGACAAGGGTATGACTCACTGGTATAATACTCGCCTATCATGCACAAGGCCTTTGGTTTGATCCCCAGCACTGCATAAGCAAATAAATAAAGCAAACTTTTTCAGTGTTTTTTTTTTTCTTTTTTCCCCTCCTCCCTCTTTCCAATTCATTATATCCACTGTTTCCTTTTCTCCTTCTTCATCATTCCCCCACCTCTGGTTAACAACCTGGCCTTTTCTGTCTTCCTGTACTTGTCTCCATGATCAGGAACCCACAAATAAACATTATCATGCATTCATATATTGGAACTTTGGGCTGTCCAAATCATTAAATGGAATAATGTGGTACATGTATCTCTACAACACTCTCTCCTCACTCAGTGACCTGCTCCCAAGTCAGCTTCTACAATTCTAATGGAACACTAAGTAAGATTTCCAAGTGATGCAAAATTACTGTTACCAAGTTTTTGTCATTATGAGCATTGTCTTAAATATATATTCTGAATTACTATACCTTTATTTCTCTGATATATAGTCTCAAGTGTAGGATTGCTTGATAAACAAGAATGAATGATTGAATTTTCATTAGATATTTCCAAGTTTCTTTCCAAAAAGGCTCCAATTATAGATATTTCCAGCAGCAATATGACAGAATCATTTTTCCATCTCCACAGTGGGTGTTATTATTCCTTTTAAATTCTGAAAGTCTGGGCTGGGGGTGTAGCTCAATGGTAGAGTGCCTGTATATCATCTACTAAGGCCCTGATTCAATCCTCAGGACTGCAAAAGGAATAAGAAAAAATTTAAATCTGCTATAAAGTGATATTTCATTATTGCTTAATTTGCATTTCCCTTACTACGGATTTAAGCATTTTTCTAGGTTTCAGGACAATTTATATTGCTCATTTAAAAAAATCGGATTCATTTTATTGTCAATTTCTAAGGAAACTTTACATATTATAGAGATTAACCCTGTAATTGTCATTTGTGTTGCATTTTCCCCCAAATCCTTCATGCAATTATTTCTTTATGTTATCTTTGGACATACATACTAATGATTTAGCTTTTCTTTTAATAAGTTATGGTATTACCATCTTGATGGATCTCCCCTACCTCTGGCATGAATATTAGTTCTTTCAATGTTCTTCTAGGATACTTTCTGTTTTCATTTTTTACAAGTAGACATTTTATCTACCTGAAACCTATTTTTATTAGTTATGGGAGATGAGATGAATTCAAATTCTCTTCTAGTCAGTTGTACAAGCACTAGTGTATAAATAAAACACAATTTTCGGGACTGGGGATGTGGCTCAAGCGGTAGCACGCTCGCCTGGCATGCGTGCGGCCCAGGTTCAATCCTCAGCACCACATACCAACAAAGATGTTGTGTCCGCCGAGAACTAAAAAAAAAATAAATATTAAAAAAAATTCTCTCTCTCTCCCCTCTCTCACTCTCTCTTTAAAAAAAAAAAAAACAGAATTTTCCTACTTAAATGCCACCTGTCTGTTAATTTCTCATATATATCTTTTGTCCGCATGGCTTTTCTTATGCTAATACCCCACTGGTTTGTTACAGTGGTACTACAACATGCTCTGCAGCTGAGAATGCATGCCCCCTCACCATTACTCTTTTATTACTTTCACAGGCATTTACTCTTTAATATGAAATTCAGGATTACATTATTCAGCTCCAAAACACATTCTCTGAGATCTATAATTGAAACTATATTAAATTTATAAAACTAATTTGGAAATAATTTACACATTATACCTAGTCTTTAAAGAGTGTGGTTATGTCTGTAACTTTAATTGAGCTTTTATAGCTTTATTTCAATAGACTTTTTACAAATTAATGTATTGTTTTATTAATATATAATAACATTATATTAATTAGGTTAATACATTTTAGTAATAGTACATATATTTGATATATAATTAAATATAGATATTTGATATGAAACATTAAATAATAGATCACCCTGTGGTTTTTGTCATATCACTTAAAAAATTTTTCAGATAATTGGTTGACATTATAACATAGTCCCATCTATTTATTTGTGTGAACAACATTTTCAGTATATATCTATAAAAGTAAAAATTCGGAGTCAAATTGATGCTGAACCCTAGTAATATTAGTCAAGGTTTATATGAAATAGATCAACAATAAGGTAAAGTATATTATTTTGTTTTGTTTTTGTGGTGCTGGGGATTAAACCCAGGGCCTCATGCATACTAGGCAATCATCAATAAATTTTATATCTTATTGAATTTACTGATTTGATTTCTGAAATTTGTTTTTAAGTACTTCAGAGAATAGGGAAGGCATAACAATGGCAGAATAATATTTTTAGACAACTGTTAAAGCTAGCTGACTAGTTGCTGTTCTCTATGCTATTGTGTATGTTTTGGTATCTTGAAATTGTACTAAGTATTTTAAGCTTTCATAAGGATTGTAAATAAAATATTTTTTAATTTCCATGTCTTTCTAAGTATATACTATTAATAGAGAGAAAAGTTGGTGGTTTTGAATATTTATCTTGAATCTGTCCACTTTTCCAAAATCATCTATAATTCGAACAGTTTATTATTAGAATCTCTTTGAGTTTCTTAGACAAATCATCACATTATCAACAAAAATAGTTTTTGCTATTCTTTTTTAAGGTTTATGGCAATTTTCTTATTTTCTCACAAGACATAACAAGGTAAGATAATAATGGCAAATAGGCTTCTCTCAGTGAAATGATTGCAGAACAATATTAGTTATTATCTTTGGGGGTATAGCCTTTATCTTTGAGATTCCTTATATTCTTACTTGGAATTTTTATTAGGAATAACTGTTAAATTTTACCAAATATTTCTCAAGTCTATATTGATAGGATCATTTTTCAAATACTAATGTAATGAATTACATATATATTAATAGTGAACCAGCCTCCACTACATGAAATATACCCTATTCTAATCAGTGCATTATTCTTTTGTTAGAAAACTTAAATTTTTGTTAATATTTAATTTAGAATTCTTAAATCTACATTCATAAGTGGAAGGTTATATTTAAAACAGTTTTTCCTACTCTCATGCAGTCCCACAACATGTCTGATACAAGATATATGGGGTTTTTTCCACCAAGTAATTCTGGACATAATTCTCCAGTGGATACCAGCTAAATGTCCTCTAATTGTTAGTTCTGACACTCCACATGGAGATAGCATTAGATCCAACTGGTTGGAAGCCAGTCCCACAAGACTGACCCTCACTTCAGACGTTAATCACAAGCACAGTTGTGGCCTGCAAGGACCTGAACAGACACTTCTCAGAGGAGGACATACAATCAATCAACAAGTACATGAAAAAATGCTCACCATCTCTAGCAGTCAGAGAAATGCAAATCAAAACCACCCTAAGATACTATCTCACTCCAGTAAGATTGGCAGCCATTATGAAGTCAAACAACAATAAGTGCTGGCGAGGATGTGGGGAAAAGGGTACACTTGTACATTGCTGGTGGGACTGCAAATTGGTGTGGCCAATTTGGAAAGCAGTATGGAGATTCCTGGGAAAGCTTGGAATGGAACCACCATTTGACCCAGCTATCACCCTTCTCGGACTATTCCCTGAAGACCTTAAAAGAGCATACTATAGGGATAATGCCACATCAATGTTCATAGCAGCACAATTCACAATAGCTAGACTGTGGAACCAACCTAGATACCCTTCAATAGATGAATGGATAAAAAAAAATGTGGCATTTATACATAATGGAGTATTACGCAGCACTAAAAAATGACAAAATCATGGAATTTGCAGGGAAATGGATGGCATTAGAGCAGATTATGCTAAGTGAAGCTAGCCAATCACTAAAAAACAAATGCCAAATGTCTTCTTTGATATAAGGAGAGCAACTAACAACAGAGCAGGGAGGAAGAGTATGAGGAAAAGATTAACATTAAACAGAGACTAGTGGTGGGAGGGAAAGGGAGAGAGAAGGGAAATTGCATGGAAAGGGAAGGAGACCCTCATTGTTACACAAAATTACATATAAGAGGTTGTGAGGGGAAAGGGGAATAAAAAACAAGGGAGAGAACTGAATAACAGCAGATGGGGTAGAGAGAGAAGATGGGAGGGAAGATGAGGGGGGATAGTAGAGGATAGGAAAGGTAGCAGAATACAACAGTCACTAATATGGCATTATGTGAAAATGTGGATGTGTAACTGATGTGATTCTGCAATTTGTATTTGGGGTAAAAATGGGAGTTCATAACCCACTTGAATCAAATGTATGAAAGATGATATGTCATGAGCCTTGTAATGTTTTGAACAACCAATAAAAAATTTTTTAAAAATAAAACTGAGGAAAAAAAAAAAACAAGTTGTGGCCTGTGCTTCTAACCCACAAGCTATAAATCAGGATTCCCACAACCCGCTCCATGCATTAATTTGATACAGCAGCTCACAGAACTTGAAGGAACATTTACTTAAGTTTATCCATTTATTATAAAAGATATTACAAAGGATACACAGGAACAGCCATGTAGAAAAGATTCAAAGAAAAGGCATGAGTGAAGGGGCAAGAAGCATCTAAGCCCTCTCTAGGCATCTCACTCCCAGGATGCTCTTCCAAACCCCAAGTCTTTTTGTGTTTTATAGGGGCTTCATTGCTCAGGCATAATTGATTACATCATTGACCATTGGTGAGGAACTTAACCTTCAGTTCCTCCCCACTCTCAAGAGTTGCAGGGAAGAAGGATGGAAAGTCTCAACCCTCTAATCATGCCTTGGTCTTTCTGGTGACCAGACCCACCCTGAAGCAACTTAGGGGCTCCCAGTCACCAGTCATCTAATTAGCATACAAAATATACCCTTATCACTCCTAAGAGTGCAAGAGTTTTGGATCTTTGTATCAGAAAATAAGGAAGACTAAATATTACAATATATAATCTCAAGAAAGCAGGGACTCATCTATTCACTACCCCTAGAAAAATAACTGACACTCACAGAAGGTGCTCAATGAACATAAACATTGAACGCATATATATGTGAAATTGGTCTGTGGCCTTTTCTTTGCATCTGGCTTTATATGAAAGCTATGCTAAATTTATTAAGTGAATCAAGGATCTATCCATCTTGTTCTATGGTCTTTAATGGTTTAAATCCTTGCTGTGCAAAGGGCATGGACCAGCAACACCATCATCACCTGGCAGTTTCTTAGAAATACCGAACATCAAGTTCCACCCCAGACATATTGAATCACACATAATCTATACTTTAACAAGATCCTGGGTGATGCCTATTAATGTTTTAGAGGTACTGGTTTAAATAGCATTGTACTACCTGTTCTTTAAAAGTTAATTAGAGGGTTGGGGATGTATCTCAGTTGGAAGAGTGCTTGCTTCCCATGGGCTCTGGGTTCAATCTCTAGCACCAAAAACAAACAAAAGGAAGAAGAACTGACCTGGGAAGTCACCTGGTACCAGGTCTTTTCAATGATACAGCTTTAGTCATTTTTCTAGTCTCTCTTATGGTGATGACTCTGTTCAAGTTTTATACTTCCCTTTATGTCACTTTATTTATACATACGTTGCTATGAAATCTTTCATTTCCTCAAGATTCCCAAATATTTACCATAGAATTGTACTTAATATTCCCTTAAAATCATTTTAATCTCTTATATTTCCATAGACATCTCTCTTTCCTTGTGCAAGATATCACATAATTACACTTCCTTTTTTCTTTTACCTGGTTACTGATGGGTTCATTTACCTTACTGCCCTTTTCAAAAAATCAGCTTCCAAATTTATGTCATATTTTGATATGTAGTTTTGGGGTTGTATTTTATAAATTTTAGCTTTAATCTTGTAATTTTCCTTTTCCCATTTCACTAGGTTAATTATATCTCTATTATATTTTTCTTTTTCTGAATTCTTAAGATGAGTTTATTTTTAGACCCTTGTTTGAATGATGAAAGCTTTTAAAATCAATCCATTTTATTTGGAGAATAGGTTTTGCTGTATCTTACAGATTCTTGTACAAAGTTATAGACTTTAGATTGCTAAATGCAATTTCAGCATTGATTTATTTAATAAACAAAAGTTATCTGGCAGCATAATTCTTTATTTCCAAGTGGTCAAGATTTTAATTATTAATCTTAGTAATTAAATTATAAGTGTTGCTTTACTACATTTTAATTTAATATAATATTAATTATGATCAAAGAATTCACCTATCATATCAAACTTCTTTTTTATGTATTAAGAGTTTCACCTTTTTTTTAATGGTGCTGGGTATTGAAACCAGGGCCTTGCACATGCTAAACACATGCTCTACCACTGAGCTACACCCTCAAAATAGAATCAACTATTTTAAATGTTCCATGAACATATGGGGGCAAAAATGTGTCTTCTCTATTCAACAGATATAAAGATCTTTTTATTTTCCATAAGCATAACTGTTTGGGTACACACACACACACACACAAACAAGTTTGTTTATTGTATTGTTATTCTTTTTTTTTTAAGAGAGAGTGAGAGAGGAGAGAGAGAGAGAGAGAGAGAGAGAGAGAGAGAGAGAAAGAGAGAGAGAATTTTTAATATTTATTTTTTTTTAGTTCTCGGTGGACACAACATCTTTGTTGGTATGTGGTGCTGAGGATTGAACCTGGGCTGCACGCAAGCCGGTCGAGCGCGCTACCGCTTGAGCCACATCCCCAGCCCAGTATTGTTATTCTTATGTGTACTTTTGTTTCCTAGAGATGTTCAAATTTGAAACATACATACTAAAATCTCTCATAATTATTTTGCTTATCTCACTAGTCAGTAAAATTTATAAAGAATTGTACAACAATAAATTGAGGTATAAGAGCTATTCCTTTGATAAGCAAATGAATCAGAAAAACATTAAAGGAATTCTATCAATAGAACTATCTACAGTGGATTAAATTATAAGATTGTTTTCTTCAGGAAAAAAAAAACTTTTTTGCTTGATGTCAAATTAAATCCCTCAAACACAAGAACTATCTATCATATCATTTACTTCTTCCCAGCACGCCTGTGTGTGTGTGTGTGTGTGTGTATTGGACACAATACCTTTATTTTATTTATTTTTTTCTATGTGGTGCTGAGGATTGAACCTGGGGCCTCATGTATGCTAGGTGAGCACTCTACCGCTGAGCCACAATCCCAACTCCTTGACTCTTTTTTTTAATGTTGGCTTTTTGTGGTTGAAAATGACTGTGCAATTAAGTAATTGTGTTTTTTTTTAAATTGACTTTTCTCTCAAGAAACAAAGCCATAATTAATACAGTGAAGAGAAACTAAAAAGCAATTTAGAAACACTTTTTATTAAAATACAAAGTCCTAGTAGGCTAACTACAAATGTGATTATGCACAAAGAACCTGCCTGCATTGTTAATCTTTAAAAAGCCTTTCTTTTCTCTTTGAAAACTCCTTTTTGGATTTTAAATAAAGGAGTAGGTATCATGCAAAACACAATTGAATCATGGCTACAGAGTAGCCCCAAATGGAAAGAAATTAGTCACGAAGGAGAGAAGATCCTCTGATATCCACTTATTAATTATGTTGGTTTAGTGCTCTATGGGTTCTATGGGGATGAAACAGGTGGAAAACCCTAAGAAAGGACCCAGAATATGAATACTGCAATAACAACAGGTACTTATACAAAATGTTTAATTCCACACAGGTGTAACAAAGGATCTGAGGAATTAATCTGCACCTGATCAAATGACAGCATTGATCTTGAAGTTAACTGTTGCTCTAAACATTTGTGAAGTGAATTCCTAAACTTTCACCTATAAGATTATTTTCCTACTTTAAAATATGGCAGCTCAGTGGTAGAGCACTTGCCTGGCATGAATTAGCCCCGGATTCAAACCCTGGTATTAAAAAAAAAAAAGTTCATTAATTAATATAGAAACTCCCACTGTCAGCTCTTATCTTTGAAGAGGGGATGAATTATTTCCTTTCCCAAAAATCTTTTGAATTACTAGTGACTTGTTTTGTCAGAGTTGTTTGATTGGCTCCTAAATCATAGTTCACATCGCCAAAATGAAATGTTTAAGCCTGCTGGTTTCTTATGATGGAAAAGAAACCAAAAATTAGGATGAATAAGTAGATTACACCAACTCCACAGGAAAGTTTCCTTTGAAAAACAACTCATTATTATAGTCATATTTATTTGGTAACCATCTGCCAAGTACTTTACCCTCTTCTTTTCATTAATGTTCACAGTAATCTTACACAATAGAAGGTATTACAGGTGAGAAATCCCACAATCAGAAATGTTGAACAACTTGCCCAGTGACACTCCACTAAGTGGTCAATCTGGAAATATAGTAGTGACTCTGAAGCTTTCAGTGTGGGTGTTATGTCAGGTGTGTGTTGTTGAGAGACTAAGAAAAATCAAGATTGGTCATTAAAGAAAAAGCACAAACATTTTACCAAAAAGCTGCAGAGAACCCACTGTCAGGCTGGCCAACCTGCAGCCCTTCCTCAGGTCCCAGCCCAGGAGCATCCAAGTCTACTGCTGCAGGATGAGCCAGGAAGGGCAGGTACAACCTACAACCACACTTACCCATGCAAGTCAGCTGGTTGCTCCTGTCTAGCCCTAGCAGTCTTTGTCTAGCAGTCTTTGCTATTGTCCAGATCGTACCAAGTCCGTCCTGGCCACAAGCATTCTGCAGGGAGGTTTCTACACCAGCATCCTCCACCCCCAACCCCTCTTGCACCCCAGCTCCACCCACAGAGCAAACCTTGTACAAGGTAGTAAAGATGAACTCCAAGTCTCTTGAGGGCACCTGGTACAGGGCCTGAGGCTTAGCCTCTATCCCCAGCCATCTAAGACCCAGGACACCCTAGGGTTACTGCCTCCCAGGCCCTCCTTTCCTCTGGAGCACCTTTGGACAGCCTCCAGAACCTACCATCAAGCCAAGGAGTTCAAAGAGCCCTGGGGGCTCTCTACTAATGATGATTCTGCTGCTGCCTCCTGTGGCTTCTCCCCACCCAGTGCAGCCTACCAGGCTCAGCTCTCAGTCTGTGCCCCAGGCCAGAGCTTCCCAGCTGGAGGAACTAAAGCTCCTGGTTGTTTTGCCATCCCTCACCTTCTTCCAGCTCTGCTATCAGGGACTGGGACACCATACACACCTGCCCGATACCTTCTTCCAGCTGGCACTTCCAATCCACTCCATCCGATCACTATTTCCTCACCCAGGAAAGAAGAGGAAATCAAAACCCACTGGGCCAGGTTCTGTTCTAGGTACTTCATTTACTTCTTGCAGTTTTAACCCTTGATTTTATCCAAAGGAAACTAAGGTACAGAAAAGCCAACCTGGGAAGGGAGGATGCTAAGAACCAAACCTGCTCTTTTCTATGCTCTTCTGCTCTGTGGCAGCAGAGAATTTGATGGAATAAGTCGGGCTTTTGTAGTACTTTCTCCTTTTTTTGTTAATATGGTTAAAACTGTACCACCACCTTCTAGAAAGAGAAGGGTGCAACTGGGTAGCAGAGGTGATTTTATGAAGGGGTCTAAGGGAAGGTAGTTTTTCCAAATACTAAGCCCCAGCCAACAGTTATTTATTTCCTTCACTTGAGACCAGCTTGGTATTCTCAATTTGCTTTTTAAGATACTGTAACAGAAATTCAAGGATCAGTCACCAGCTTCAGGGAAATGTTGTGGGGATAAAGAGGACAGGCCTTGGCATGTGAAAAATGTTCTATCTTCTAATTGCAGATCCTCCACCTCCTACCTTGGCCTCTGACATAACCACTGAGCCGTAAATTCCTCAAACAAAGTAAGTCATTTTGGCCTTGCTGCTGAGGTTGGTGACTGCCACAAAAGGAACCTTGGTAGTGTTGATTTAGTGTGTCCATACCCAGCAGACCATATTTTCTAGACCCTGCAGGAGGCGGGTGGGAAATCTCATCTCAAAGGGACTGGTTTCTATTTCTCCTGGCAAACATAGCATGGGAATTACTTGTGTCCCGGAAGACCAAACTCCTACACCCCTCCTCAATGTTCACCCTATTGTTCTCTTCACCATGTCCTTTTCAGGAATGATTCCCACCCCTTTCTCCAAATGCAGACACTGTTCTGATATTTCTTCTAACACCTTTAACCAAAAAACAAACTCTGCCTACAGAACACTGAGCTCAGCAGGTCAGCCTAGCTCCTGGAAATGCAAACTGGAGTTTCAAAAAGATGTAAAAGATTGCTAGAGGATTTTTGGTGTTTTGGAGAGTACCTCTGGGCAAATCACACACTGTGACAAATTCTTTCCAAATTGTGACAATTCAATCATGACTTCTATGAAGGATTGACTTTTTAGGCTTAATATTGATGATAGCTATTCTTGCTCATTTTTTCCCAAAGTGGGTTTGGTATTAAAATATTAAGGCAAATGGACAGTTCTTTGAATACTATTTCAATTCTGTGGAGCCTGTGCACTGGCAGATAGATACAGGCAGGAGGTGAAAGGCCTCTGCTGATGGTTACTGTGTTGGTCAGCTTTCTGCTACTATAAGAAATATCTCACATAAATCAACTTATAAAAAGGAAAGGTTTCTTTTGCTCATGGTTTTAGAGGTTTCAGTACATGGTTGTTCGGGCCTTTGGCAAGGCAGTAAATCATGGTGGGAACATGTGATAATGCAAGGATTCTCATTTCATAGCAGCTAGAAATATCACCATCAAGAGATTGCCCCAGTGACCAGACTTCCTCTCACTAGGCTCTACCACTTAAAGTTTCTACCACCTCCAAATAATTCTATGAGCTAAGGACCAAGCCTTTAACAAATGGGCCTTTGGGTGCACTTCCCAAATCATAACAGTTACCTTGGAGTTGAAAACCATTTGACAAATCCAACCCAGAGAAGGCTGCATGCTGTCAGAAGAAAAACAGGAGGAAGGGTGGAGGTCTCACACTCTGGTCTCCCTAAAATGCATGGCTTTTTGCAATTATGTTCTTTTCCCTTGAAGCTCTTTAACAGCAAATTCTCACGATCGGGAAATTGGAACATTGGGAGGAGGAAACATTTCATGTAACAAAAGTTCCCTATCAGATAATGCTTAAATCTTATACCTTTCTGTATAGATGGATAAAATAATTTACTTCAAATTAACCACAGAACTAAATGTAAAATCTGAAACTATAAAACTCCTAGAAGATAAAATAAAAGAAAAATCTAGGTGACCTTGAGGTTGGCAATGACTTAATAACACCAAAAGCATAATCCAAGAAAGAAAAAAATAAGTTGATTTTCATTAAAACTAGTGGGGTACTGCAGCTCACACCTGTAATCCCAGTGACTTGGGAGGCTGCAGCAGGAAAATCACAAGAATTTAAGATGAGCCTTAGAAATTTAGGGAGACCCTTTCTTCTCAAAAAGTTTTTTAAAAAAAAAAAAGGACTCAGTGGTAAAGTGCTTCTGGGTTCACTTTCAGTACCAAAAAAAAAAAAGAAAGAAAGAAAGAAAAAAAAAAGAAAGAAAGAAAGAGAAAAAGAAAAAAAGAACAAAATAATTTTTAAAAATCCTTTATCTTAGGACAACACTTTGTGCAAATAGAGTTAAAATGCAAATTCCTACCTGAAAGCAGTAACATTGAGATGCAAAATCATACCAAAATATAAAAGACTAATAGCATATCTAGCAAGCATTATCAGATAGGGAAATTTTGTTGATGGAATGTATCCTCCTCTCCCAGTGTTCCACTTCCCTTGTCTAGGTTGTCTTGTTCTATTGTTATAGTGGGGGTAGGTAAAAGGAAGACAAGGTGAGCATCCCAATACAATTATTCCTATATAAGAAAAGAGGAATAAAAGTGTTTGTGAAATGTACAGGAATAAAGTCTCATCTAAGAAATAAACATGCCATTTCTACTTTAGCATCTTGACATGTGACTTCTCTGATGAACACAAAGAAACCTAGTGGTTCAGGTCTTGAAATTAGAGTAAATATTTCTTGGTTATCAACAGCCAAGTCAGTCTCTATAAGTCACAGGTCCAACACAGCATTCAATTTATAGACTTACATATTTTTTTTATTTCTTTCAAATTTAGTTATTACTAGAAAGAAAGAAGAACTCTTAATATTCAGGTATATTATCCGACTATTTGGCTTAAATACTTAGAAACCTAATAAAGAGAAAAGAAGTAAAGGTAAAAAAAAATTATTATAAAGACAATCATGAAAGTTACTAATAAACCAAGAACTACTCTTCTGAAAAATAACATAAACCAATATCTAGCAAGTATAATAAAGAAAATAATGCAAAATGAAGAAAGCAAAAAAGAGGGAGAAAAAATAATAGCAACAGAAATCAAATCAAAAATAAAGTACAGAGCTGGGATTGTAGCTCAGTGATAGAGCGCTTGCTTTGCATGGGTAAGGCCCTGGGTTCAGTCCTCAGCACCACATAAAAATAAATAAATAAATATATTGTGTCTATCTATAACTAAAAAAAAAATAAATAAATAAATAAATAAAGTACAGCCAGACACTTTGGCACATGCCTGTAATCCCAGCAACTCAGGAGGCTGAGGCAAGAGGATTGCAAGTTCAAAGCCAGCCTCAGCAATGGCGAGGCACTGAGCAACTCAGTGAGACCCTGTCTCTAAATAAAATACAAAATAGGGCTGGGGATGTAGCTCAAGGTTTGAATGTCCCTGAGTTCAATCCCCAGTACCATTCAATCAATCAATCAAGTACAAAATTTTTGCTTGCATTTCTAAAAAAAAAAAAAAATATATTAAGGAGATTCAGGTCATATCAAAAATAGCATTCCCTTCTCCAAATCCCCTCTCTTCTCCAAATCTCCCAGAGCATGCCACACCTCCATTTTCCCAGATGCCCCGGAGTCTTCCCCAAATATTCACCTCCTATATCTTTTTAGTCTTTCTTTTCCCTCTCTCTTTATCATGTAGCTTGGTTGAGTTTCTCTAACTTCTTTTTTAATCCTTTCCACTTTTCCCATTATTTAATTCCTCTATCACAAAGAACATCCTGGAAACTTATCCAGCAAGCTAAAATTCTAACCATTCTTCTGATTTTCAAACTCCATCTATTCTACCCCATCTTCTCATATTTGTGTCAAAGCCTGGGTACTATACAAAAAAAAACAGCTAAAATGGATTAAAGATTTAAATGAAGGCTTGAAACTATGAAACTAGTATAAAGAAATCTAGGGAAAATGCTTCAGGATATTGGAATGGGAAAAAGATTTTTTTTATAAGACCCAAGAGCAAAAATAGACCAATGAAATTGTGTCAAAGTAAATAGCCCTGCACAGCCAAGGGGGCGAAAAATCTACAGAATGAAAAAAAAAAGCAACCTAAGCATGTGAGAAAATATTTGCAAACTATTCATCTGACAAGGAATGGATATCCCAAGTATATAAGGAACTCAAACAACTTAGTGACCAAAAAAATAAAAAAAAAAAACCTAAGCCAACTTTAAAATTGGAAAAGAACCTAAATAGAAGATACACAAATGGCCAACAGGTACATGAAAAAATGCTCAAAATCACAAATCATCAATGAAATGCAAATCAAAACCATAATGAGATATCATGCATACTACAGCTGTTAGATGAAAAGTAACAAGTATTGGTAAAGATGTGGGAAAAAAGGAAGTCTTGCATAATGTTGGTAAGAATATAAATTATCATAGCCATTATGAAAAACAGTATGGTGATTCCACAAAAAAATTTTAAAAAAGAACTCCCATATGATCTAGCAATCCTACTACTAGGATATATATATATAAAGGAAATGAAATCAATATGTCAATGAAAAATCTGCTCTCCGTGTTCATTGCAGCATCATTCACAACAGCTGAGAAATGAGAACAACCTAAGTTGTCCACCAACTCATGGCAAATAAAATGTAGTACATATATGCAATGAAATGCTGTTTAGCCACAAAAAAGGATGGAATTCTGTCATATGCAACAACATGGATGGAATTGGAGTACATTACATTAAGGAAAATAATTCAGGCACAGAAAGACAAGTATCTTACTCATGTGAAATCTAAAAAAGTTGATCTCATTGATGTTGAGAGTAGAATAGTGGTTACCAGAGAGACTGGGGAGAGTAAGACAAGAAGGAAGATTGGGAAAGGTTGGTCGATGGGTACTAAGATATAGTTAGATAGGAGAACAAGTGCTGAAAGTCTATTGCACACTAGGATGGCTATAGATAACAATAATGTATATTTCAAAAAAGCTACAGAAAGGATTTTGAATATTTTCACCACAAAAAAATGACAAATGTTTGAGGAGGTAGATAAGCTCATCCACATTTGAACATTACATGGTATATTCATGCATCAGAAATCACATGGAACCCCATAAATTTGCATAATTTTTATGTTTCAATTTTTAAAGTAAAAAGAAAAATCTGGGTACCAGGTCAAAGCATTCATGCATAAACCAACCTACAAATCTTATCATTGATCCATACCCCATCACAAATGATTGAGTCCAAGACAAATTGAAAGAATAAACCTAGAGAACCCCAACTATTCATCCCCAGAATTGGCAATTCAGTATGTGGAAACCTAATGTAACATGTCACATCAATGTAACACACATGGGAAATCATGGAGTCTCAAAGGGTACTCAAAGTAATTTGTAACTACACATATGAAGTTGCTATGGATGACAATTTTGAATAACTAAAATATAGTTGGTATCTCTAAGAGACAGAGATTGAGGTTAGGGCAAACAGACAAAATCTACTACGTTTCTAGATCTAGAAATCAGATCCAGAATATGAAGTATCTTCATGTGTGTCATCCTTAGGCTCAGTTAAATTTGGACTTGAAAAAAATTTTTTAAAAATAAAAATTTAAAAAAAATTTTGACTTGAAATTTGGCCTTGCAGGATGCCTGTCTGTCTCTGTAGGGCTGAGGAACATCTGACTGGAATGAATATGACTTGTAAAAATTATCAGCCATTCTTTGTTTCAATAAGCAACTATTTATTAAATAAACATCTTGCTTGCAAATATCTTGTGATAATACTAATAAAATTTATTACTTCAGCAGTATTCAGATAATACTAATAAAATTTATTACTATAAATAACTGAAAGTTAAATATATCCTTTGTGGGCTGGGGCTCTAGCTCAGTGGTAGAGCTCCCGCCTTGCATGTGTGAGGCACTGGGTTCAATCCTCAGCACCACATAAAAATAAATAAAGATAAAATATAGGAGCTGGGATTGTGGCTCAGCAGTACAGCGCTTGCCTAGCATGGACGGGACCCAGGTTCGATCCTCAGCAGCACATAAATAAAATAAAGGCATTGTGTTGTGTCCATCTACACCTAAAAAAATAAATATTTAAAAAAAGATAAAATATAGATAGATAGATAGATAGATAGATCCTTTGTGACCTATCATTATTTTAAATAAAATTGGGGGTTTTTTTCCCAAATCTCCAAGTACATAGTCACTGTAGCTCACTTAGAAATATGCACAACACAAACTGGATATAATGGCACATGCCTGAAATCTTGGGTACTTGGGTGACTAAGGTGGGAGGATTGCAAGTTCAAGGCCAGCCTGGGCAATTTAGTGAGACCCTATCTTGAAAAATAAAAAGGGCTGGGGATATAGTGGTATGGTGTCCCTGGGTTCAATCCCCAGTACAACAAGAAAAAGGAAGAAAAAGAAACCCTAGACAACCTAACAAAACCTAGCATTCTCCCAGCTAGAGAATTCCACTAATTAACATATTAGGGTATTTATTTTCTTCCAGCATGAATTTGGTAATGTAAACATGTCCAATGTTTAATAAAGACATAAGTGTGCTGCTGATATTGTAACAGTGCCAAATCCCTCAAAACATCAATAATTACTAGATTAGAGGTTTGACAGATTCTCTAGGCAAGAGATTAAACATTTGTCTGTCTCACAGCACTAGCATGATTAGATACCCTCCCATTGATAGCAGATCTTTTTTAACCTTATTTTGAGACAGAGTCTCACTAAATTGTACAGGCTGGCTTTGAATTTGCCATTCTCCTGCCTTAGACTCCAGAGTAACTGGGATTATAAACAGCCACCGCCACCACAAGCACCTCAAATTTCTACCTTAATTAGGAGATCAGAAAAACCACATAAACCTAATTTTAAAGCTCCCTTACATATTTCATTTTGAATTACTGGTTTTGAAACATAAATTATATAACATCTTCCAAAATAATTTTTTTTGGATTACAGAAAATTAAGAATTTATTGTTCAAATGCTGCCATCTGGTGGCCAAATATTACAAACAGCAAAACTAGACCATTCACAGAAAAGACAGGAAAACAATCACACTAACCACCTGATTTGTTAGCAAAGACTGATAATCTGGAACATACTCTGTAAAAATACTAACTGCTTATGAACCACTCATTCTGACCTATAGTCGATATTTCTTTGCCCATGAACATGGCAGCAATGTCTATTAGAATGTTTCCAAAGACAAAAAGGCAGACTCACCAGAAAACACAGTTGACAGTTAAATGTTGGTACGACAGTTGTTTCCATATTTTCAAAGCATATGACACAGGATCTATTCACTAAATAAAATTGTATTTGGGTCCTGTTATGTTCCAGATACTCTTGAATTTCACTGGATACATGATGGAGAACCAGAAAGATTCTCTCCTAGAGAAACTCATGAGAAACATAGTCCCAACCTGCATGGTCCTGCAATTGTGCCTTATGGGCCTTGGTCTCAGGTGAGCTTGGGCTTCTGCCTGGAGGAAGCACCTTTTCCTCATTTGCATAAAGGGCTATCAACTTCCCAGGGGGAAACTCAGATAGGTGTACCTACTAGGACCTCTTAACAAAATCTTGGTCTCTTCCCTAATTGCCTAGCCAGGTGGATTTGACCTCTTTCCTCCTTCTTCTCTGTTATGAATAATGTCCCCTTCGTAGGTTGATGAAAGCAACAGTAAATTCCCAGTCCCTAGTCACTGACCAATGTATTTGTAAGCTAGAGTGTGCTTATGATAGTGGAAATGCTGTCAGTAAAAGGAAGAATCCAGTTGTTCAACCTCCTCTTCAGACATCCCTGGAAGCCCTCTCCTCTGCCATGGGCCTAACCTTCTACTTCCAGAATGCAACTGAGAAAAGAGCAGAAAAGGCTGGCAGTCTGTGGCTGACTGGGACATGGAGGTGGCTCATGCTCCTGGCAACTCCAAACAGCATTCTAAATGTACCTCCTACAGTTTCTGGAGAAATTTCTATAAAAGGTCTTTGGGTAGTAACTAGTTATTTAATTTGAATAAATGATACTGTTTTATCTTCTAATCAATGTCAAACAGTTACAATTGAGATTGAAAGCAATGGATTGTGTCAACTTTCAACTTGAAGAACAGGACTATTTGTCTCCTATGACACCAGCATGGGACCAAGAAAGCTATCAGAATGTTCAGATGATATGTGCAATCCAAGTAAGTTATAAACAGTTATTGTTCTGCAAATTGCTCCTCCCTGCTCTTTATAATTCTAGTAGGGTCATCAATCACATGGTCCTCTCCTCACACTTCAAGATAGTCCTGTTACTCCAGATGACCAGAGTATACCATCCTCCAAAGAGACACAGTAATTAGTAATTAGTCCAAAGATGAATTACTGTTACCTAAAACAGAAGAACTGGGTCATTTTTGAGCTTTGGTAGGAAGGGTAGGGAGAACAGGTTTCACTTTGTCTTTGAGGTCCATGAATATTTTTGCTACACCAGGACAGAGCCAACAGAGAAAAGAACTATAATACGGAAAGGTAGCATTCCAATGTTGTAATCTAAACTCCAGGATTCAGTTATGCCCTTCATTCTTCACCATGGGTCCAATCAGCATCAAGTGGTACAGGTAGAGCTTTCTTTTAAAATTTACCTAGATTTTGAGGTGTGGATGCAAATAATCTCTTCAGCTTTAGAAAGCTCATCCATCAATTCTGGTCTTAGAAAAAAAAAAAAGAATACTTTTAGGAGAGAGCAATAGGTGGTAACCAAGAATGAAAAATGAAGACTCAAATCTTAAAACTAGAAGGGGCCTCAAATATAATCTAATCCAAGGCCTTGGTTTTAAATATAAGAACCTAGGACTGGAAGGAAAGAGGGCTTATTAAAGGAATATGTATTGTGTCTTCACAGCTGGATGGGGTTTCAGCCTATGAGACTCATGCCCATGCTCACTTAATCTTCAGAGCCAGCCTGGAGGTACAGATTTTGGCTCCATTTCAGAGATGAGGAAATTAAAGTCAGAGAAACATGACTTCCCCCATTGTCACACAGCTAACATGTAACAGAGCAGAGCCTCAAATATAAGTCTGATTTTTTTTTACTGTACATTTAGATGAAAACATTATGACACTTGAAGTGAGTGGTACTTAGTAGTGAGTCAACTCTTATTCTTCAATAAAGGCATCAGTACCTTGATAGCATCTGGGAAGACTCAAGGAGAAAACTTTAAAAAGGCCAAGATCTAGTTTAAAATGCTAAAAGAGTCCCTTAAACCTTCAAGTACCAGCTGTTTTCTAAAAATTGAGGAAGTTGGTCTGGAGTGGAGCTCACATGCAGGGCCCTGGGTTCAATCCCCAGCACCACAAAAAAAAAAAAAAAAGAGAGGATTAATTTTGAGGAAGTTGAAACAGTATCAAAATAAATCTACAAAATAGAAATCACCTGCTTTTCAATGACGAGGGGGAGAGAGAGAGAGAGAGAGAGAGAGAGAGAGAGAGAGAGAGAGAGAGAGAGAGAGAGAGAGAGAGAGAGAGAGAAGGAATGGAGCCAGGTATGATGTTGCACACCTGTCATCCCAGCTATATAGGAGGTTGAGGCAGAATTCCAAGTTCAAGCCTAGCCTGGGCAACTTAGTGAGACCATGTTTCAGAATTTTAAAAAATAATATAAAAAGAGAGCTAGGGTTGTAACTCAGTGATACAGCACTTGCCTAGCACACACAAGGCACTGGATTCACAGCATCACAAACAAAATTGGAATAGGCCAAAGGAGTTCAGTAGAAGCCTGAATATCTAAACTCCATTCCCATTCCCCCACACCCTGGCTATTCCTTTCCCTGAAGTAAGCTCTCATGCATTTGGGTATATGACTAATTTAATAAGTCATTGAAAATTGCCTACCTAATGCTCATCTACAAACCCCATCCTGATTTGCATCAGAATCCTAATCATTACAATCTAAAACCCCAAACCATCCCTTGGTGGTAATTACATAGTATTTAGATATTGGATTTCTCCGTTTTAGAGTCTAATGGAGAGACCTTTTCTATACCCTCAATTCAAGCTCTTTCATGGTCTCTTCTCAGTTTCTGAGTTCCAGCTTAGTTCTGTCAACTCCATCTACCTTCTCTCACAGTATCAGAGGAGCTAGACTATACATTTGTTTTTTTGGCTAGATTGAGGTATCCAACCATATTCAACTGCTTTATTTTAATAAAATTGCTGCCTGGCCTGTATGATGGGACCAAGACAAAAGGATAGCCCCTTATGGAGGAAATAGTAGAATTTGGAACCACAAATCTAAGTTATTTGCTTTTGACTTACATTTTCACATGAGTACTGCCTACACCCTCAGAAGATTCCATCAAACTGTAATGTTATGATAAATTTGGGTTAAACAGGTGTAGAAAAGGTCTTCTTTTTTTTTCTTCTAGTGATTAAAAAAATAGCCCAACTGAGAGAGAAGGGTCATAGGACATATATGACTCAATATCTCATGTCCTTTTTCTAGTCTCTCCCAGTCATTATTCACATTTTCTTCTTCTTAAAGGATTGATTTTTCAAGGTCACTGGCTGAACAAAGGATTTGAAGGTGGTCACCCCACTCTTCCAAATTTTCCTTGATTTCATCACATTTCATCACATTCTGATAGTCTCTCCTGGGATAGACCTGCTAATCAAATATCCATTTTGATCTTAATATTGGTATGCTTAACTATATAGAATTGTTAATTTGGTGGAAATAAATCACTCTTGCAGTATCTTTTTTTCTTTAAAGGCACACCAAAGAAACTTTATCTGAAGTTGGTTAAATGTCCTATAATTCTCAAGAGCATTGGCTAGGGTCTTCATAACATCTCTGCCTTAAGCAAACAGTACACACTGCTACAAGCTGTGTCTTCAATATGGCTTGTACTGTTAACATACTGTACCCAAGTATTGCAACTCCCACTGTCCTTGGATAGTCAAAATGCAGCTGATGACTGATATTATCTGTGCAGATGACTGGTACTCTTTTCCCCTAGACATTCATCCTAGTAAACTGAATGCCCTTACATAGCTTACAAAGAGTCTGCTAGCCTGGGTTCCTGAACCCCATATCCTAAGACTCTTGTCTGAGTATGGAGGCTAAACTGGAACCTGCAGTCCCTGGGCTTGAATTTCATCTCCAACTGGAGGCCCCCAGAGGGCCTTCTGTCCACAACCAAAGAGCTGAAGATGGAACACTGAGATCAAAGAGCATCCCAAAAAATGTCCTGGAGGTGAGGGCTTTCCCTAATCCCCTATAGTTACCCTAGACCCCTCCTAAACATCCTAGAGAGATAGTGATAATCCTTTTCTCTAGAATGGAAATTCTTACATAAAGGTCCACAGACCCCTAGAATCTACGGACTCTTCTGTGACTTAATTAACTCCTTGATAACACATATGAAATGGGTATATATATATACAGATGGCTTCATGGTTTTCACATTTTTTTTAAAAGAGTGAGAGAGAGAGGGAGAGAAAGAGAGAATTTTAATGTTTATTTTTTTTAGCATTTGGCAGACACAACAACTTTGTTGGTATGTGGTGCTGAGGATCGAACCCGGGCCGCACGCATGCCAGGCAAGCGCGCTACCGCTTGAGCCACATCCCCAGCCCATTTTCACATTTTTTTAAATTTAGTCTTCAGTAGAATCTTCAGTTTTCTCTGAAAGTCTTCTAGTTGGAGTTGTTGGGAGCAGAGGGTAACAGTTACTCTAACTAACAGATAAGCCCTAAGTCACTGATATCCAGCCATGTTCAGTGCATGTGACTACCAGATGCCAAGCTCTAGAAAATGTCTCTGAAACTGCAAGATTCTTTATAACCATCTCAAGTCTAATCTGGTCCCTGAAAGAATCATTTGTACTTGGCTATCAGAGACAGAACCAGAGAAAGAAAAATTCTTATATTCTGTGCCTAAGGCTGTCAGAATTTGTTACATGTCCCAGACCAAGCCACTGGACTGACCTCTGAGCATGAAAAGGGAAGAGCCATTGAGGGGAACAGTCATCAGCTTCAGACCCGGCTCCTAAGAGCCTGGGACCAGGGGCTCACCCTAGCCTCTGCAGAAAATCCGATCCCTATAGACAGACATTCTCCCTCTCCTAATACCTAATGTCTCCCTGAATCTGAAATAACCCTTACCATGCTGAAAGAAGGAAGCCATGTAACTGGCTCAGGCAGGCAACCAGAATTTGGTGGTATGTCCTAGAAGGGCACAACCAAATCTGGAAGTTTTAGAAATGCAAGGTACTTTGAAGCCACAGTGATTTATACTGTGGGTCTCAAACCTCAATAGAATAAAGATCACCTTCAATTTTTAAAATGCATATTCCTAGACCACTGGGATTGTGATTCAGTAGTTCTAGGGTAGAACCAAGGTATTTATACTTTTTAAAGGGAAACCAGTAATTCTGACCCCAGGAGTCCAAAATCTTTAGAAAATTTCTAAGGGCCCTAAGGTACCAGATACAGAGAAACAGATCAGGCAAACCCCTTTCAAACCTCCAACAAGATAATACCAGAGGCTTTCAATTACCATTTATAGGGTCATCTACATACTACATATTCTACTAAGCCCTACATGGACTATTTTATTTAATCCTGTTGTGCCCTAATGTGCCCATTTACACATGTGAATAATGAAGCTAAGAAAATAGGTAAATTGACCAAGGTCCTTCAGTTCTAAGTAGCAGAGTCAGAAATGACATTCAAGTCTGAATCCATATCTGTTCTTAACTAATCTACCCAGAATTCTGAAGAGTTTCAGTGCCTGGTGCCTGATGACAGCAAAAGGGGAAGATATGAAACCACATCCCTTCTGCAGGTGGCCTGGGGAAGAACTTGACGGGACACAGAGTAAATGGACAACCACTGCAAGAAAGCAGACAATCAAGCAGGCTATCAAGACAGACAGACAGAACGATTGGCAGATGGGCTGACAAGGTGTTTCAGTCAGCTTTTTCACTGCTGTAACTAGGGTTACCCTGGTCCCAGGCTTTTAGGAGCCAGGTCTGGATCCAACCACAACAACTGTAGAGGAGGAAAAGTTTATTTAAGGGCTGCCAGTTTTGCAGATCTTAATCTTCAGAAGGCTGACTCCATTCCTTGGGGCTCAAGATGAGGGTGAACATCATGGAAGAAGCGTGTGGTGGACGGAAGACGCTCACATGGTGAAGAGGAAGCAGAGAGAGACTCCACTCCCCAGAAAGAAATATATACCCAAAGCCACGGCTCAATTCCCATCTCCTCCAGCCACACCCTCCCACTTCACAGAGTTATGTACGTGAGAACTAAATGAAATAATTTGAATAAAATGTTTAGTATAATATGAACACATAGAAATTGGAAAATGGTAGCTTTATAATCACTAATTACTACTGAAACCATGCTCAATAAGCAACTTCTGTGGCATTCTGTTTATTTGTGACAAAAACTGAGGTCAAATATAGTCTCTATACACTGAAGTTTTTTCTCCATAGAAGATTTTGTTAATGGTGTTCTTTTTCTCACTACTCAAAAATAAAAAGTTATCCACAAATATATCAACAATTTGATCAAAATCAACTTTTAGCTTTCCCTTTCCTTTTAGTCCTGATATTACCCAAAAACCAACTTGATACAACTGTTCCATCCCAATTTGCTCTTGAGGAAAAATAAAGCTGTGGTTCTGTGAACCATCTATATACATTAGAACCCACTGATTGATTATCAGTAGGACTTTCAATAATTTTCAAACACTCTGGAGAGATGCCTCAAGCAAATGGACAGATCCAAGAAGGCCAGCAAAAAGACCTGAGTGTAAAAGTGCAATGAACATGGCTGGTTGAGTGTTTCCTCACCAGGCAGCACCCCTGTACTAGAAGAAAACTACACATTCTGCCCTCTCAATTAGCCTCACTGTTCAGTAAAGAACTGATGACACGGTCTTCCTGAGAGGGAGCATTTAGGTGACCTTGGGTAGGAAGGAGTGGAAGGAACAGAACAAATTAAGTAATGAAGAAGGAAAGAAAACTAGTATAGATTAAGGTCAGGGAACTTGACCCCACAGAGCCTTCAGGATAAACAAGCTACTATGACAAAGGTGCCAAAAAGGTCCCACATGCCTCCAGAGAGAGAAGATAAATGTAAGGAACCAAAACATATGACCCCTCTGCTGGTCCTGGAGATGGCAATCGGGCATGTCCCAGCAACCTCATCAGAGAACACATTCCTAATTCCTGAACCATTTCTACCTAATAATTACTGAACTATTTTGAGCGACCCTACATTGTGGCCACTCAAGAATAAAATAAGCTTTGTAAAAAAATGTTATGTTTTAATTTGGGAAATGAGAAAATGTTCACAAGCAACCCAGAACAGGTGCTAGCAAATTCATTCCCATCAGTCACACTTGTGGCAGAAGTTCAGGATCTGAAGAATCACTTTGTCCAGTGCCTCCTGAGATGCTCTTTCAACTGAGGAATGGTAGGCAGTAGCTGCTGGCACTCATGACAACGAAGGGGCAGTTTCAAGAGCTCAGACATCCCATCTCGAACAGTCACTCTGCCAGACTCTTGCACCATCTTGATCACAGCTGCAAGCAGGGAAGAAAAGTTCAGATCCTAGCCTCTCTGGAAAGCCAATGTAATGGTTCGTAAATAACCAAAAAGAAAAGAAAAAAAACATAATTCCAGTCATTTATGTCAGATATTCTAAAGCTAGTAAACTTGAGGTAGACTTCACATTTGGAAAATGGGCCTGAAAATCAGATTCTAAATCTGAGCAATCTTTGAGACAATACACTCCTTCAGAACATGCTTCATGTTCCTATGTCAAGGACTTATCACAGAGCTTTACACCTGGTTGGTCCTTGATCAATGGTAGCTACCACCATAAACACTTCAGTGAATCAGAAGTTCCACAGAATATATACCAAACAATGCTTACTCCAAATATACACAACTTCCCATATTCATTAACTACTCTGACATGAGGTAGCCCCCAAGCTCCTGCCCATCCTCCTGATAGTAGAAGACATAACTGTTCACAGCCTTCTCATCCATGGACTCCAATAATTCTCCTGTTGTCACAACAAAACACTTTTTGACCCTTACATCTTACTAATTTTCTCAAGAAGGCTGCTCAGAGCAAAGTGACAATTACATTACAATCTAAATATTCCAGTTTTTTTTTTTTAATAGTGCCCTCTTTGTAGAGAACATAAAGTTGTACACAGGTTTTTGAGGGTAGGTTGTTATTTAGTAAAACTTGATTCAAGTGTAATATGTTTGAGGGGGAAAAATGCAAAAACCAAAGAGTATTATTTACCTTCTGATTCTAGAAAGTATTCTGTATTGAAAGAATTCCAATGTTTTTTGTTTTTAAGGCAAGGAGAATCAAAATCTTGGCTGATCACATGTAGGTGTACATGGCTAGTTGGAAGAAAAAAAAATTGATCATTAAACTTATTAAAAACAATTGCTTGCCAGGCACAGTGGCACATGCCTGTAATCCCAGCCCCTTGGGAGGCTGAAGCAGGAGGATTGTGAGTACAAAGCCAGCCTCATCAACTTAGTGAGGCCCTAAGCAACTCAGGGAGACTCTAAATAAAATACAGAAAAGGCCTGGGGATGTGGCTCAGTGGTTAAGTGCCCCTGGCTTCAATACCCTGGTACCAAAAGAAAAAAATAAAAAAGCATACCTCATGCTGGGAATGGCATGGTAGCCCATTCTGAAGCGGAGTTTGCTAGATCCAGCAAAATCTGCAATCACCTTTTCCCCAACAGTGTGCATGTGCTTGAGGAGTTCAAAGTGTTCCCTAGTCACATCCTTCAGACTGGAAATGGAGGCCCATGGTAAGACCAGCCAGTGATGACGAGCCTTAGGATATTTATCCTTAATCACCACTACCTGCTCATCTTTGTAAACCTAGCAGAGAGGCAAAAGAGCAGGAAACAGACATCTGAGATTCTTCTGTGTGCAAGGTATTGTCATATTCATTAAGTCACTTAATTCCCAAAACTATATTGTGCAAAGGGAGGTGAGGGGGAAAAAAAAAGCGGTAAGAGCACTGAGAGTGAAGCTGAAAGTGTCTTACAAGTCACATAGCCAATAAGTGGGAAATCTAGGATTTCAACACAAATGAAGTGGATTCCAGAGTCCATGTTTTCAACCACCAAACTATACAGAATACACAAAAGATGCTTGGCACAAAATAGTTTCCAAAGACCTGATATTAAAATCTCTGCAGGCATCAATTCAAATGCATCTACTCTAAAACAGGAGACAGCATGATATATGTGCATGGGTTCTGAGGAGCCCTAACAGACCTGGTCCCTTGTCAATCAGGATGTAATGGAAGCAGACCTCAAAGGTTCCTCAGGGATGATGGCTGACTTAATCCTAGTGCAGCACAATACTACAGTACAGACATTACCTGAGGCTCCCTTAAAAGGGACCATGATAAAGTTAACATGACTTTTCTTAACACTACCCAAAAGTTTAAAAGAAACAAGGCAGAAGGCACATTCTTTTGAAGAACTTAGCTTCTCTCCAAAGAACCTTACTGCCAATGGGAAAAAGCACTTGTTCTCATAGGATAGCAAAACAAATCTCACTTGGACGGACTGATAACCTTTGATTTCATTTGGAAATATGGCCTCTGCAGAGTGGTCATGTACAACATGAAATGTACTTAAGTTTCAAAATTTTATTCTGACCTGCATTTTGGGGTCCTGCATAGAAATTTTCAAGCCTTGACTCCAATGGCCCAGTGAGTCCTAAACAAAAAAGGACAATGTAAATTGCAAATGCAAATAACTCATCACTAGTTATCACTATGTGACAGAAAAGTCTAACGAAATTTTAAAGGTTAGATTTTGAGAATTAGACTTCCTTTACTTCAATTTTTTGCCTTTTAAGAAAATATTGTCTTCCTATATTCAGAACTAGGTTTTAAGATGGAGGCCAGAAATGCCAGAACATGAATTACATCTTTTTTGCCCTCTCACACTCCAACTTCAGCCTGACCAAGTTTTCACTTCAATATCAGCCTACGAACTACATGATCTATAAACAGTGTTCCAATGTTAACTTTCTACAGATATACAAATGACTCATTTTAGTGTTCAATGTTAAGTACATTATTACCATACTACCTTTCTTCAAGTGGCTTACCTCAGGAATTTAAGAGATGAGCACATAAAGGGACATTGACCCAAATGATTCTCATGAAACAAACAAGTGACTCTTTCATCATGGTTAGTAACCCTCATTATAGTTAATTACCCCTCACATGTGTCTTGGCTTTATAGTATACAAAACAATGAAGCAGTCATTATATCTCATTTAATCTCCACATCATCTATCAATCACACTTCCCTCACCTTTTTGTTAGATGCATCTTTCTCCTTTTGAGGGGCCATAGAGCATGGTCTGGGGCTGCTCCCAGGTTCCACCCCTGTCCCAGGCTCAGCTTCCTGGACAGCATCCCTTTCTACAGAATTACCATTGCCTGACCTCTTTCTCTTCCTGTGTGTTTCTAGGCCAGGGTTCTTTGCCTCTTCCTCAAACTCTATAATATATGGATAAAGTTCATTCACCATGTAGAGAACCTGGCCAGGGTGCAGCTTCATCTCTTGGTCCTTTCCAATTATGACTGAGTCAATGCTGGTGGGATTGACTCCAACCTAGGGAATAAATAATCAGAAAATAATTATAATAATAGCAATACCACCACAAGTAATATAGCTGCTGCTATGCTGACCTCTTACTATGGTGCCAGTCACTATGCTTAATGCTCACCTATCACTTCCACACAGAGAAGCCTTCAATAGTTGGCACAGATTAAGTATAAAATGGAAATCCAAATTTCACACACACATACCTGCTTTACCTTGACATATCCCTTGTTACACTCTGCTTTCAACTGTACTGAAAGAGATTAGAAAAAGTTAAACACAAATGCAACACAAATCAGGTACTTGCTTTTATTCTACCTAAAGGATAATGAAGCCTTAATGCACAAGGCAGCCTAACAGATGAACAATTGCCTGATATACAGGTGGCTAGGGTTCCAAATCCTACAATTTCTAAGAGCTCCAAATCCTTCCATAGAATGTCCATCAGTATACATATTCCCTTAGCTACTGATAATATCCTATGAAAAAGCTTCAGTGAATCCCTACAAGATTCCCTAAGCTAGAACCCCTGGCCAGCTCAGGATCATAGAATATGCCAACAAGAAACCCAAGTTCTTGGCTCAGGATTAAGTCAGGCTTCCACTATTATTAAAAAAACAACTATCGCCAGGCACAGTGGTGCATGCCTGTGACTAATCTCAGTGACTCGGGAGGCTGAGGTAGGAAGATCCCAAGTTCAAAGCTGGCCTCAGCAACTTAGTGAGACCCTGAACAACTTAGCAAGACCCTGTCTCAAAAATGAAACATAAAAATTAGAGAAAAAAAAAGGTGGGGGCTGGAGGTATAACTCAGTGCCAAACTGCCCCTGGGTTCAATTCCCAATACCAAAAAAAAAAAAAAACAAAGAAAGAAAAGAGAGGCTGAGGGCATAGCTCTGTGGTAGAGCACTGGCCCAGCATGCTTGAAGCTCTGGGTTCAATTCCCAGCACAAAAAAAAAATTTAACATATATCAGATACTCAGACATGGCGGCACACACCTGTGATCCCAGTGACTCAAAAGGCTGAGGCAGGAGGATTGCAAGTTTGAGACCAACCTCAGCAACTCAGCAATGCCCTAAGGACTTAGTGAGACCTGGTCTCAAAATAAAACATTAAGGAAAAAAAAAAAATCTGAGGCTATGACTCAGTGGTTAAGTAACCCTGGGCTCAATTCTTGGTATCAAAAAAAAATATTATCAGATACCTTCAACAGAGAAAAGAGGTAAAACAGAAAGCCCAGTTGGCCTTGGTTGGAAGGAAAAGAAATAGTATTTTAGAGGAGCTGCAGTTACAGCTCAGTGGTAGAGTGCTTGCCTAGCATGTTCGAGGCACTAGGTTTAATTCTCAGTACCGCATAAGTATACATAAGTAAAATAAAGGTATTGTGTCCATCTAAAACTAAAAATATTTTTTTAAATAAAAGAAATAATATTTTAGAAAAAGAACTGCAGAAATGGAACAGTCTGAGCACGTATAAGAAAAGGTCACATTAAACACTCATGTGCAGGTAAGTGAACTAAGTATCTAGGATTGAGACAGGGAGCAAGAAACACCATAGCTGCTCATCAGGAAAAGATAAGTAGATACACCGGCTGATATACATACACATATGCCCTAGAGTTGCTGCTGTGAGGAGCAGGATAGGAAGAGGCAGCGGCTGCTTCTGTATCTTGGGCCTTTCCAAAGTTTACAGGAAACAGTGAGGTACACAGTAAGGCTTTTTCCTGAGAGCAAGGACTTTCATTTCATTCTTCTTATGAAAAGAAGAAATACTAGGGAATGATATTGGCCCAATTATAATGCTATATCATGGGCATATACAAATATGTAACAATGAATCCCACCATTATATGTAATTATAATACATCAATAAAAAATATGGGAAATAAATAAACCCTATGAAAGAACTGCATACCATATAGTCTTATAAAGACATTGCTCTCTGTGTGAGGCTATATGTAAGGGATGACACCATTCCATTGCTTCTTAGACATGATTTCAGTCTGGAGACTCCAAAATTAATGTCTCATTATCCAGAGTAGAATCTCCCTGGACAAAGCAGTATACAGGACTCAATTCCATTATCCCACGGTAAAATGATAAACCTGTCTGTTCCCAACCCTCACTTCCCCCTGCCTAGAATGTTACCACATTGGGAGTATGGAATCAAAAAAAAAAAAAAATGGGGCCCTGGTGTTATCTAAATGAGATTAGTTCTTGAGTTTTTGGTTGACAATAGGTTTTCCAGCAAGAGCACCCAGGAAATACACATCTTTGGTGATCACTATTTTCTAGAACCAAACATGGAAATCACATTTCTATGACCAAATACCTTGCTGTCGAGAACATTTCTTATCAGTGATCTTGGTCTCTGGGCCACGCCCAATCATAACTGCTTCCAAATGTGGAAGTTTGATTCGCTGGTGCAAGATGTCTTGTCTCACCAACCAGCACACCCGCATTATCACTGAGAGATAAAACAAGAGAATTACTGGAAAAACAGATGCACAAGTACAAGTCCTCCAAGTCTATAATCTAGCACCACCAAACATGTGATTTATCAGCTGTTCATCTTGAGGCAGGTGACTTCACCTTTCTAGCCTCAATTTCCTTACCTATAAATTTGTGATAATGACAAGACTCAATCAGGCTCCTGTGAGGATTCAATGAAATAATACAGGTATTTACCTCCTTGCCTGAATCATACTAAGCAATCAAATATTTGTTACAAATTTATTCATATACTTTATGTACTGGACATTAAGGCTACATAAGCACTATAAGAAGAAAATAACCAAATGTGGCATTAGCCCAGAGAGAGAACTGACTGACTCTTGAGGAGGATATTTAAAAAGGTTTCATGAGGAAGGAATATTTATCAGGGTTTTAAAATACATGAAGGAGTTTGCCTATCAGAGAACTACAAACATAAGAACAAAGATGTTCCTCAGTTCTTAGATGTCTTTATGTGTATAGAAAGTTTTCCTTTCTTAATTGAAATAATATACTGCTATTAAAACAATACATGTTATTCCCATCTGTCGTAATGTACAACCTGTACAATGGAGGTGCTGATGTTCTTTTGAAAAATAAAGGTTATTTTAGAGTATCAGAAAAAAATAAAGAAATTCACAGAAGAGATGGACCAAGCAAAAGCAGAAAAGCCTGAGAAAATCTGGAAGGTAAACTTAATGACATTTGGGGGATGACAAAGAAGTAAAGAGAGACACCAAATCAAAATTCCTAATTTAGAAGGTGTCCATTAACCAAAATAAAAAATATACAGGAAGACATAATTTAAGGACAGAGGTGAAGGTGAAGAAGGACCAATTTGATATTAAAACATAATTAATTTAAGCTGTCTGTGGAAGATCCAAGGGTCAAGTGGGGATATGCAAAGATGAAGCTAGAGAAAGAGGGATGAACTGGGGCCTGGGGTTGTGGCTCAGCGGTAGAGCACTCACCCAGTACGTGTGAGGCCCTGAGAATCACGTGTGATTCTCAGCACCAGTAAAATAAATAAATAAATAAAATATGTTGTGTCCAACTATAACTAAAAATAAATATTTTTTAAAAAAAGAAAGAAAAAGGGATGAACAGAACATATACATTTGATAGGCATCAACATGAAGCTAAGGCAAAAAGAGAGAATGAGATTACCCCAGAGGTGGAAAGGGGAATCACAGGTAAGTACAGGACTAGATCTTTGGGATACCTCCCCTAGATTCCAAATCAATGCTCAAGTCTCTGATAACCCCCTTCACAGAGAAATGAGGCCTGCAGTCAAAGCAGCAGTTATGCTGTCTGCAAAAACTTAGTGTACATAAAGAAAACAGATTTTTAAAAATCAGAATTTCATTACTAACTGCAAAGACAAGCCAATACAAAGCAGAGTGAGAAAATGAAAGATGAAGAGGTGCAAATTCACAGGAACTAGATTAATATGAGAATATGCAAGCTAAGAAGGTCCTGTATTAGTCAGGAAAGGCTTCCAGAAACCACCCAGTTAGAGAAGGCCAGAAACCAAGGGGACTGATAAGGAAAGAAAAGAGTAGGAAAGGGTATTTCATTATTTCATTTTTAAAAGCATAAGTGACAGCACAGATTTCAGCAATGGCAAGCCATGGACCAGGGAGAGAAAGCAGACTTAGTTGCTAAACGAGAGGAGCTGTCCCAGAGAGTCACACACAAAAAAAAAAAAAAAAGAAAAAAAGAAAAAGAAAAAGAAAGAAAGAGAAAAAATGGCAGAAGTGTTGAAAGAACACTAAACTGAGAAGTTTAAATTTAACATAATCAATATTAGTCAACCGCCAGGTTTTGAGCTTCACAGTAAAATGAAACAACAGAAGTCAACATTTTGCCAACAGCTGTATACAGGCAGGGTAGAGTGGAGAAAGCTAGAGTCAGAGACTAGTCAAGAGGCTGTTAATATATATGTAGACCACAGAGATTCAAAAGGCAGTTCAGCAGGTCTCGGGGAGGAAACTGATGCAAGAACCACAAAATTCAGCTGTAAATCTAAAATCCTAAACCTGAAGTCCCAAGTGATGACAGTGCTATAGGCAGGTTAAAATGCTGTGTGTTCTGAGGGACATCTGTTTGCACTTTCTAGAATCTGACAAATGAGCAGGTAATGGACTGAAAAGCAAGTCTTTGTTATGCACTGGGAAATAAGTAATGTGGCAAATGAAAACTGATGCTGACAATTAAAAGAAACCATAAAAGAGTATAGTTTGAGAGTAGGGACAGGGACTATTTACAGCTTCGGCCACCCATTCCTATGTGTCCCCTGCCAAAAAAAAGGAGGGTAGGGTGAGCTACTGTATTAGGAACAAAAAAGTGAACATAGATTTGAGAAACATTTAGGTGGTAAAATCAAGATTTAGTGATGAATATATTCAGTTTCAGGCCTCTGAAGTCTGTGGGACGTGCAAGTACAGCTATCCAGGGAGCCAGGCATAGGAGCCATGCCTACAATTTCAGCAACTCAGAAGGCTGAAACAGGAAGACTGCAGGTTTGAGGCCAGCTTCAGCAACTTAGCAAGACCCTGTTCTGAAATAAAAAATAAAAAGGACCAGGGAAGTAGCTCAATAGTGAATCTCAAGAAAAGAGTTTTTTAAAAAAGAAGGAAAAAAAAAAGAGGTCTAACCTGACAACTTTGATTTGGGAGCAAGGAGTAGGTACTTTAAACCAAGCTATTTAATGTACTCACTCAGAAAGTGTATATAGAATGAAAAGAGCAAAGGAGCTAAAATCACAGGCACTGGAAACATCAAATATTTTAGGGAAAGGGGAAAAAAACATACACAGGAGAAATGAGTTGTAAACAAAACACAAGGAGAAACAACTAGAATGTAAACTTTTTAAAGAAAAAAATTATCTGTCTTGTTAATTTCTGTATCATAATAAATACTTGAATAAACCAGCTGAGCATATTGTCCTGGAAAGCAGAGGAGTAAGATATAAAAGATATGATCAAGTTCCAAACACAGTAAAGGAATCCAGTAATGACTGAAAAATGCTTATCTTTTTTTAAAATATATTTTTTAGGTGTTGACCTTTAATTTATTCATTTATTTACATGTAGTGCTGAGAATTGAACCCAGTGCCTCACATGTGCTAGGCAAGTGCTCTACCACTGAGCCACAACCCCAAACCCAAAAAATGCCTATCTTATCAGGTGTGATGGTACCTGCCTGTAATGTCAGCAGCTCAGGAGGCTGAGGCAGGAGGATCACATGTTTAAAGCCAGCCTCAGCAACTCAGCGAGGCCTAGCAACTAAGCGAGACCCTGCCTCAGAAAAAGAGCTAAAGATGTGGTACCGTAGTTGAGCACCCCTGGATTCAATCCCTGGTGCCAAAAAAAAAAGGAAGGAAGGAAGAAAAGAAAAATGCCTATTGGTCTGGTAACCAATCACTGACGACCTTAGGATGAAATGTCAAGAGAATAATGAGTCTGAAAGCTAGACTGCAAAAGAGAATGAGAGGTGAGGAAATGGGGACAGAATTTATAATACTCTAAAACAGTATGGATAACAAAGGGAAGACAGTTACTAGTGGACAACAAAAGGAAGACAATCGTCAGAAATGTTTTCTTTCTTTAATTGGGAGTGTCAGGAACCTATTTATTCTTACTGGAACACAAACTGAAAGAGGCAGAAATGACAAATGAAAACAAGGTCTTATAAACAAAGGCATAAAAAAAGGTCAGAATCAAAGATCAAGGGATTTCTATGGCCAGAGACACACTCATCCTGAAGCTAAAGGAAAAGGAATGATGAGTGTAAATATAAGCGATATTGTTAAGAAGGAAACAAAGGAAGACATTTGAGAGGAAAGCTGGAGGTAGTGGTCTGCATCTATAATCCTAATTATTTGGGAGGTGAGGAAGAAGGATTCCGAGTTCAAGGACAGCCCTGGCAACTCAGCAAGAACCTGTATCAAATTTTTAAAAGGAGGTAGAAATATAGCTTACTGGTATAGCACGTGCCTAGCATACAGGAGATTCAATCTCTGGTAGAAAGAAAAGAAGAAAGAAAATTAATTAATTTGAGGGAAAACGTATCTGATGACTGTAATTTACACCATAAAATAACAGGTAACAACAGAGTGAGGTGTTTGGGAATTTACTGAATAGTTGAAGGAAATCAATGTGGGATAGTGATGACCAACCAAGACTTCAAAGTTAAGACTGCTTGAGTTCAAATCTTGAGCACCTACTCACTGTGTAAGTTATTTAAACTCAACACTTACCATTCCTGTTAATAGTGAAAATAGGATTAAAGGAGGAGCTTCAGATATGATAAAAGATCATCCAAAAGCGAAGACTGTGCAACTAAGGTCAAAAGACATAAATCTGTACTGTCTCCCCAAGTGAACAATCCTGACTTAAGTGTTCTACTAAATTCCCAACGTAAGTCAAATTCCCTAGAGTCCAAACATGGGCCATTTTAATTCCAAATGGGATGGGACCTCAAATATCCCTGCTTTGCAGATCCGCTCACTGGTGTGTACGAGGAAAGGCTTGCTTCTGTAAGTCTTTTTCCTACAAAGCCTGTTGAGGACGCCGCGAAGGGAGGCGCTTCTGGCGGAAAGTATCTTTCCCAACTGGTTGGGGCGGATCCATGAGCTAAGTTTTTTCGGCTTGTAGGGCGACTGAGGTGGGTACGGGTGTCGCGAAGAGGGGCGGAGACCAACGTGAACACATGCTGAGACACGCCCACGAGAGCAGGAGGGAAGGATGAAGCGACATGTACTAAGAAAGAAGCCGTGAGAGCGTCCTTCAGGCCACATCGCTCAAGGATAGCAGAAGCCCCGGCCTAATGCAGACACCCTCCTTCAACCCACACGGCCAAAAGACGAGGTAGGTCGGCCATAGCCTTACCTCGAGTTAACGAGACCAAAACGTTCACGTTACTCCTTCCGGGCTCCTCCGCTTCCGGCGCCACGGGATGACGTCACGAGCCGGCTGGCGAGCACCCCAGGGGCCGCTAGTTCCTCTCTCGAGAATTGACTGAAAGGGTGTCGCCCTGTTCCCGGATGGAAAAGCGCCTGTCCCAGTTGGTCGCTCACAATTCCTAGTGTCGGTCCTGCCAGTTATCCCGGTGGGGAGAGCTCTCTCAGCACCGCTCTACCTGAGGGCCTGTCACTGCCTGTCTCTGAATTAGGAAAGACAAAGCTGCAGTCTCCTCTGTGGCTTTTCTCCGCAGCATCTTGACACTCCCATTGTAAGAAGCAGCTCACTACATTTAGAGCCATCATTCAAGCGGAAGGCAGGACCCGCGGTAGCATTGCCGTCCCCTTTCTAAACTATAGTCTGCTTTCTCCCTTCAAGAAGCGGTGGTGGGAAAGAAAAGACTGGAGAGCAGAGAGACAGAGGGATACCTGAACTGAAGGACAATCAGGGAGGAGAAAATAAGAGGGCAGGATGAGATGTGTGCCGTGATTTTTATAGAAATTCCAAGATATTCCCTTAAAGTCACATATTCAGTTATTCAGTAGATGAAGGATCCGGCCAGCCGGGACAACTCAGCAAGACTGTCTCAATTTTTTAAAAAGGGTAGGGACATAGCTCTCGTAGAGCATTTTTAATTCCTATCTCCTGAGTGAAAGCAGTAAAGAATTTTTCTCAAATGAAAATTAAACTTAAGGAGACCCATTTATTGATCAAAGCGGAATACTGTTTCCTTCCTTGGAAAAGCAGAGATCCATTGTATGCTAGAGCTACCAAAACAAAAGGGTGGGAGGTGCTTGCGGGGAAAACGAGAGGGGGAGAGAGAGAGAGAGAGAGAGAGAGAGAGGGAGGGAGGGAGGGAGGGAGGGGAGAGAGAGACCTGCTTTTGTTAGCTAAGATGCAGGTTTGTATTAGGATCACACAAGGAAGTGGGGAACACAGGAACTACCTCAGCAGCCACACAAGCCTCAAGGCTGAGAAATGTGGTTCACAACTGCTCAAGATTAAAAGAAGTAGTTCTGGTGACCTGACCAGTTTTGTTGATCACTCAGAATTAAGCTTCCCTTCGCCTCTGTTATACCTGGCCTGCCCTGGTGTTTCTTGTGTCTAACAATTTAATTGGATCATTCTAATTGCATTATTCATTGTATAATGTGCAAAAATTGGCAGCATTTTCATGCCCAGCTTGTTAAGTCTAGCCCATTGTTTATGGTGTATTAATGACCCCAAAAGCAAGGTCATATGGCATAATGTGTGGCTAAGGGCATGGCAGACTCTTAAGACTTTCAGTCTCCAGATACCATAGCACACACCTGTAATCCTGGCAAATCAGGAGACTGAGGCAGGAGGAATCCAAGTCAGGAGACCAGTCTCATCAATTTAGGGAGGCCCTAAGCAACTTAGCGAAAGCCTGTCTCAAACAAGGGCTGGGCATGTAGCTCTGTGGTAAAGCACCTCTAGGTTCAATCCCCAGTACTTAAAAAACAAACAAACAAACAAAATGACAAAACTCTTTCAGTGACTTCACATTATTGTGCAAATAATCTCCAGAACTTTTCCATTTTGCAAAATTAAAGCTTTTGTCAATTAAACAACTCATTTTCCCCTCCCTAACCCCTAAAACCCATTGTCCTACTTTCAGTTTCCATGAGTTTAACCACTCTAAAAGCTTCATCTAAATAAAATCATACAGTATTTGTCTTTTTGTGACTGGCTTATTTCACTTAGCATAATCTCCTGAATTTCATCCATATTGTAGCATGTAGCAGAATTTCCATTTGCAGGGTGAATACTATTCCATTGTGTATGCACTACATTTTATACATTTACCCATCAATGGACACTGGATTGCTGCTACCTTTTGGTTATAGTAAATAATGCTGTTATGAACATGAATATGCAAACATCACTTCAAGATCTTGCTTTCAGGGCTACTGATGTAGCTCAATGTGGACTGCCTGACCAGCATATGCAAGATGCTGAGGTTTAATCCCCAGTACACCCCCACCCACACACATAAGAGCTTGCTTTCAATTATGTTGGATCTACACACAAATAGGATTATTGGGTCAAATGGTAACTTTATTTTTAGTACTGTTAGAAACTGCCATAATGTTTCTCATAGCAGTTACACCATTTACTATTTACAATAGTGTACAAAGAGTTCCAACTTTTCTACATTCTTACCAATACTTGTTCCTTTTTTTTTTTATAGCAGCCATTCTCACCCACAGTGAGGTATTATCTCACTGTGGTTTTGATTTATATTTCTGAAAAGGTTAGTTCCATTTGTATATCTTCTGGAAAATATTCTTTTGCCCATTTTTCACTTAGGTTATTTGTTTTGTTGTTGCTATTGAGCTCTTCACATATTCTGTATATTAACCTCTGATCAGACTTAATATTTGCAAAGATTTTCTCCCATTTTTCAGGTTGCCTATTCACTGTGTTGTGTCCTAGGATGCACAGAAAAATGTGTTTTCTCTTACTGGGGGATCAACCCAAGGACTTACATCACATTTTTTTTAAGACAGGTTCATGCTAAGTTACTGAGGCTGGCCTCAAAAATGTGATCGTCCTACCTCAGCCTTCTGAATTTCTGGGATTAGAGGCATGTGCCACCACACCAAGCAGAAATTTACATTGATATGGTTTAATTTTATCTCTAATTTTGTGGCCTCTGCTTTTGGTGTTGGCCAAGAAATCATTGCCAAATCTTTTCCTCTGATTTTCTAAGACTTTATAGTTTTAGATCTTACACTTAGGTCTTTAAATCATTTGTAGTTCATATCTTATACTGTGTAAAGTGAGGGTCCAACTTCATTGTTTTTGTTTAGCTTTTTGAAACAATGTCTCACTATATAGCCTAGGCTAGATTCAAATTTTTGATCTTTCAGCCTCAGCCTTCCCAAGTAGTTGGGATTACAAGTGGACATCACCACATCTGACTCAACTTCATTCTTTTGCATGTGGATATCCAGTTTTCCCAACACCATTTGTTAAAAAGATTGTTCTTTCCTCAATAAATGGTCTTGTCATCCCTGCCAAAAATCATTTGAGCCAAGCATACTAGTGTATGCCTATAATCCCAGTGATTCAGGAAGCTGAGGCAGGAATGTCACAAGTTTGAGACCAACCTCAACAATTTAACAAGGCCTTCAGCAACTTAGTGAGAACCTGTCTCAAAATTAAAAAAAAAAAAAATTTAAAGGCTGGGGATGTGCCCTGTAGCAAGCCTCTCTGGATTCAATCCCAGTATGGAAGAAAGGAGGGGGTGGGGAATTATTTAACCATTTATGCAAGGGTTTACTTCTAGGATTACTGTTCTATCCCATTGTTCTATGTCTATGTCTTTATGCCAGTACCACACCATTTTGATTACTATAGCTTTATAATAATTTTTAATCAGGAAGTGTGAAATCTCCAACTTTGTTCTTTTTCCAACCGTTTTGGCTAGTCTGCTCTAGGATTTTAAAAATCCCAACAGTTAGAAATTGGATCTCATATGAAAATCAGAATTCCTGGTCTCTTGAAAAAAAATCAATAAATCCAGCACATTCTGGCAACAAATAGTTAGAACTGAATAACTGACATCTCTTCTCCAGTTTGCCACTCTCTGCACCTACTTGATTATATAACCTGTCTGAACTCATAAAGGCCCTTCTTTCTTTGAGACTTCAAGATTCCTGATCTAGAGAAAAGCAGCCAGACCCAAAGGACCTACTTCATCTAAGGAAAAGGCAGTTGGAGCCAGAGGCTGTGCCTGGTCTGGTTCAGAGACTTGCTCTTAAGCAATAGTGTATATATATTGCTCTTAAGCAATAGTGTATATATAGAAAACCACATTTTGTTTCAGCATTTGGGAAGGTTATAGCAGAGTTCTCCAGAGAAATAGTAAGGGTAGGAGAGGATTGGGAGGGGAGTCAGGAAAGGTCTATTTGAGGGGAAAGACCATAAACAAGTGAAGACTTGGATGGAAAAATATTCTAGGTCTATGATCCAATTTGAGGAAAAATAATACACAAAGGCCTACAACAAGGAATTTAGCATATGCTTTCAGGCATCATAGAAATCCAGTGTAGCTGAAAATCTAATGGACATGGTAGTGAAAGGAAAACGGTGAAATCTGAACAAGAGCCAGATAGTAAACCATTTAGGAACTATATGTGGGTTCATCATTCAGTGAAAAGTCAGTTGGAGAGTGACATAACTTGCCTTTCATTTTATGAAGATCACTGTGGCTGCTGTGAGGAAGAATGCATTGGAGGGGAGGGCAAGATTAGAAAGGCTGAGAACAGTCAGGAGTTTACTGATGTAGTGCAAAGGACGCTGGCAGCATGAACAAAGGGAGAGCAGTGAAACTGACTCAAGAGAAATTTTGGAAATAGTAACAGGACAAGACAAGACATATTCTCTGTTGGCAGACCTTGGTCAGATGCCAAATAATAAAATTACTTAGTTGTAATAGGACCAAAACCAACTGAAACAGAAATTTAGATGCATGTTTCATATATCCAGAAACTTCTTACTACAAAAACTGTGATGTTGCCTGCATGTTTCCTCTCGTTCCAGGAGCCTTCTCTGACCACACGAAGGATAAAGTGAGGGAATTGATACCCCCCAAGAGCAGTAATGAAAATGATGTAAAGAAGTGGTGGGGTAGGGCTAGGGCTGTGGCTCAGAGGTAGTGCACTTGCCTGGCATGTGTGAGGCACTGGGTTCAATTCTCAGCACCACATAAAAATAAATAAATAAAATAAAGGTCTATCAACAACTAAAAAAAAAATCTAAAAAAAGTAGTGGGGTAGGGCTGGGGTTGTGGCTCAGTGGCAGAGTGCAGAGTGTGTGAGGCACTGGGTTCAATTCTCAGCAGTGCATATAAATAAATAGATAGATGGATAGATAAAAACAAAGGGCCATTGACACCTAAAAAAAGTTAAGATGAAAATGAAGATGAAGATGAAGAGGAGGAGGAGGAAGAAGTTGGATAAACAGCTCCCCACCCCCTCATGCAACAGATTTGAAGCAGCAATGTAATACCTCCTAGGACTTCCTAGCCAGCTGCTCAGTGAGGTAACCTGCACCCCATACTGGTTTCCTTCCCATCCCTGTCCCAATTCTTCATTCTCCTACTAGTATTTCTTGAAATCATTTCTTAACAAAGTACAGATGCTCAGATCCTTATGTCCATGTCTCCTGCTGTTTCCCAACTTTGTTATGTTGTAGCCAAAAAATAAAATTAAATAAAAAATAAAATTATAGTATTTGCAAAACACACTGGAGTAAACTTGAGGTGACTAGAGAAGTCCTATGAGGAAGATGGTAAAAAAAATTCTCATATTTTATTTATTATTATATACAATAAGAAAGATTTTTAACCAGAGTATTTAAGAACTAGAGGTATAGTTTAGTGGTAGAACACTTGCTTAGCACGTACAAGACCCTAGATTTGATCCCTGGCACCACAAAATCAATTAATTAGTAAGAATTAATTTAAATAGCATATGAGGAAATAATATTGATTTTAGTCAATATTTTTAAGTTTTCATGAGAAACTCAAGCATGTTTCTGAGAACATACCTTTATGACATTGCTTTTCATGATGAAATAGTTATACAGTTTCTGATTAAGATGTTTTAATGATAACATTCACAAATTCTTGGTAGTCATGCCTATAACTGTAGAGCAGCTCTATCCTATAAACATGATGATATATCCATAAACTATACCCTACAATTTACTTTAAAATCTTCCACCTATAATTTATACTTTGTTTTCAACTCCTGCTTTTAGGACTGGTGAATTTCTGCCACAATGTGCTGATTTTACAACTGTGGTAGTTAGCTTTTTGTCACTGTAACCAAAATACCTGACAAGAACAACTTAAAAGGAGAAAAAGGTTACTTTGGCTCACAGTTTCAGAGGTTCAGGCCATTGTCAGTCTAAGCTCTAGGCCCAAGATGAGACAGAACATCATGGCAAAAAGGCCTAGCAGAGGAAAACTGCTCAGTTCATGACAGCCAGGAAGAAGAGGGAGAATGAGTGCAAGGAGCCAGGGATAATGCAATACCCACAGGCATGTTCCCAGTGACCTACTCCTCTGACCATGCCCTACCTGCCTACAGTCATCACCCATTGATCCTTTCAAATGACAAATCCAACAAATGGATTAATCCACTGATTAGGTTATAGTTCTCATAACCTGATCATTTCACTTCTGAACATTCCTGCATTATCTCACACATGAGCTTAGGGGATACCTCATAACCAAATCATAACATAGCATAACTATCTCAAGGATCTAATTTCTAAAGGTTAAGGAATAGTCACTGTACTCCCAAATACTGATACTCATACCATGGATGGGTCATGTCAGAATGTATATTTCAATTCAGCAATGCTTCTCTGTGTAAATCACAGATGTTGTGGTAGACATCCTGAAATTTCTTATAAATATTAACAAGAAAAACGGAAATTTCTTCTAGCTCATCCCACTTTGCTGTCCCCTATCTCTTCATTCCCAGACTTTTTACAACATTGAACTTCCTGTCCTTTCCCACATCCCAATATATCAGTCTTTTTAATTCTTTTATTTCATACTATCCACTCTGGATTGTTCTTTCTTTTCTATCTAATCCACTCTTGGTCCTTCCAATCCATTCACATCTCACTTGGATAAAATATTTCAAATCATGATAAATCTCATTATGTCATCCCACTGTTCAAATCCTCTCAAAGACTTCCACTGTACAAAAAAAAAAAAAGTAAGACTATTGTAAAATCCTTGTTTAGTCTTACTTCTAGAGAAGCTTTTGTCCAACTCTCCAATTCCATATATCCTTCCCTTTTAACCTATTAAACAAGAGCTTTCTTTCCATTTCTTGAACCCACTCAGTAAGTTTCCTGAATTGAAACCTAGAAAACTTCTCAAGCTGCTTTACAGATTGATGGGTCTACCCTCTGTACCACCTACCAGACCTTCACAATCACAGATAGGCAATAGCGGGTCCCAAAATAGGAGGATCTGTGATTCTTGACACTTTTATATTAGTTATATCAGTCCCTCCTGAAGGTCCAATGGGAGGAACATTGCTGTGTGAGCCCACATGGACACTTGCATCCCAGTATCTAGGGTGTTTGGCTTGTAGCCAGATGAAAGCGATTCCAGTTCTCCATTACACGTCTATTTATTTATTCATTCATTCAGCCCTTCAGCACCTTCTATTATAAGGCATCATTCTCAGAACTGGGACTAACAAAGTGAACAAAATTACTGCTTTCAAGAGCTTACAATATAGAGGGGGAAAGCATCCCATAAACAAAAAAATGTGTAGATTATATGAGGGCAAATTCTATAAAGAAAAAAATAGGGTTGAAAATATTCTGCATACTGTGGAAAGGTTTCTCTTGAACAGAACTCAAAGAAGGAAATCTTGTGGATATCTGGGTAAAATGAGAAATCATCAAAGGATTTTAGTTAGAAGATTGACTTTTTTTTTAAGGTGGGGTCTTGACATTGGCCTGTCTCAAACTCCTAGGCTGAAATGATCCTCCTACCTCAGCTTCTTGAATAGCTGGGACTATAGGCATGTACCAGCACACTTGGCTTTGACTGTGACATATTTTTTTAAAGGATCACCTTATTTTATGGTACTAGGATCTTAAGAGAAGGGATAGTTTTCAACTCTGCAGTTTCTTCAAATTTAGATGCCTATATCCATTCAACAAACACATAAGAGTGTCTCCTCTGCCAGGCAGTAAACTAGGTTTTTAGGACAGAGAGGCCATGAAGCCAGACATAGGCCTTCCCTTAAGGAGCTTTCAGTCTAATAAGGACAGCTCTAGCACACATTCCCTTCTCCCAGTCTACTTCTCTGAACTTACTGGTATCCTTACTGCTAGATAATGACTTACCGGTTCTTTCTCTCATTTGTCTTTCCCATTACATTTTAGATTGGATGCTTAGTGGCATTTTCCTGAGCATGGTTTGGCTCCTCTTGACGCTAAATTTGTAGGTCTACACTTTTATACTATTCAGCCAACCCTAGGACCCTCCTTCCTTGTTACCCTTTTCATTAGCAAAGCTCCAGCTCTCCATATCAAAATAACTCAGTTTCATCAAATATACTCTTTCTTCACCATAGTTTCAATCACAGTAAAATTTCGATTAGGTAGAGAGAAGTTATGGGAGGGGAGGGGAGGGGAAGGGGGAAAGGAAGGACAGAAGAATAAAATAGACATTATTATTGCTGTATGTATATATGTAACTGCATGACCAACGTGATTCTACAACCTGTACACTCAGAAAAATGAGAAATTATATGTCAAGATCATTGTACCGTCATGTGTATCTAATTAAAACAAATTTTAAAAGATACAGAGTAAAATTTCTACTTACACAGAATATTACTAAATTATATGGCCTATAACAAAAAAATTCAACAATTTCCAAAGGGCTTTGATATAGGAGAGACCTACTTACCTCTATAAGAAATCTTATAGAAGTCACCATCTATGTGACTTCTCCCCAGATAACTTGTGTGCATGTGTACGTGCGTGCTGCTGTGAATCAAACCCAGGGCCTCCTGCATGTTAGACAAGTGCTCTATCACTGAGCAACATTCCCAGGACCTCATGAGATATTTTAGAGAGAAGGGGAATAGCAAATATGATTGAGGGGGTAAAAAGAACACTTATTTAGTCTTTTTCTGTATGGTAGTCTATTACTTCAGTAGATCCAGTGATTCACACTTCTCAGAATTTTCACCTTTCTATAGTTTTGCTCAACATTTGACTCAGGACAAGGCCAATTGACTGGCTTTGGCTAATGGGACATTAACAAACTCAATGCAAGCAGAACATTGATAGTGTTTACACACTACAGCCTACATAGTTAAGTTCTTGAGGTGCTCCTGTTCAGAACCCAGCTGCCATGTGGTAAGGAACCCAAACTCAACACTGAAAGAGAACCAAGCACCCAGCTGAGCTCCCAACCAAAAGCCAGCATATAAGAGATCTAGCTTGGAAGTTAGATTCTCCAACTCCAGTTAAGCCAACTCAGCAGATGCTACATGAAACAGAGATAAGCTGTCCCTGCTAAACCCTGTCCCTATTGCAGAATTTTGAGCAATTACATTACCAAATTTGGAGGTAGAGGTAGTAGGACTGGGGATGTGGCTCAAGCGATAATGCACTTACCTGGCATGCTCAGGGCGTTGGGTTCGATCCTCAGCACCACATAAAAATAAAATAAAGATGTTGTGTCCACCGAAAACTGAAAAATAAATATTAAAAAATTCTCTCTCTCTCTCTCTCTCTCTCTCTCTCTCTCTCTCTCTCTCTCTCTCTCTCTCTCCCTCTCTCCCTCTCCCTCTCTCTCTCTTCTTTCTCTCTCTCTTTAAAAAAATTTGGAGGTAGTACATTAAGCAGCATGAAATAACTAGAATATTCCCTTTAAAAAGAAAAAAAGGCACTATACCTACTGTGTGCTGGCTTTTTGTGGCGTGCAGTACTGGAGATTTAACCCAAGAGCACTTTACCACTGAGATACATCTGTAGTTCTTGCTAAGTTCCTGAGGTTCTCACTAAATTACCCAGGCTGACCTCAAATTTGCAATCCTCCTGCCTCTACCTCCCAAATCACTGGAATTGCAGGCATGTGCCACCACATCACACCTGACTGTGTGCTGGAATTCCTAAAACTAATATTTGAGTCAAGATTCAGTTTTCCTTATAGGAGAACTGCCTTATATACTGTGTAAATGTCAGTTTAATGTCTGTACCCCAACTCATTCTGTAAGCTCAGAGGGAAAGGATTATGTCCATAATGGTCAACATTGTTTCACTGACCTAGAAAAGACCCTGGTATAGCAGACATTCAATCAATATTTTAGTTAATCAGTTGGGGGTGTAGTTCATTGGTAGAGAACACTTCAGTGGAAAAAAAATAAATCAACATTATATTATACTAACTAGCGATATTATTTCCTCTGCTTGAATTAGGATAGTAATTTCTATGACCATTATTGTTATTAGCAAACACTTATATAATGCTTATTACATGTAGATACTGTTCTAAGCACTTTGTATATAGACTCATACATTGTTTAACAATGGAGATATGTTCTGAGAATTGCATCATTAGGCAATTTTGTCATTGTGTAAACATTGTAGGGTATACTTGGATAAAATATGATAGCCAAGAAGTTACTAAGTAATATAATCTTATGAGACCACAACTGTATATGCAGTTTATCGTTAAACTAAAACCATTATATTAATTTAATCTTCACAATAACCCAATGAGCTAGATACTATTATTATTCCCTTTTTAAAAATCTTTTATTGGTTTTATTTTTTTAAATACACGACAGCAGTGTAATGCATTGCAATTCTTATTACACATATAGAGCACTTATTTTCCTTTTTACAGATGAGGAAAACTAGACATGCTTATGATAGGACCAGGATTAAAATCCAGATAGACTGTTTCCAGAATCCATTCTTTTTTAATTTTGAGGATCAATCCCAGGACCTCATACAAGCTAAGCATGCATTCTACCACTGAGCTACATTCTCAGCCCTCAGAATCATACTCTTAACTCCTACACTATCTTTCCCTGTTTCCTGTCCTAGGTCTGGCAGTGCCCTTGCACTGTAAGATTGTAAGATTATGCAGCAGAAGAGGAATAGCAGAACAGCATCTTCTTCACCACTTATCACCATGAAGGCATTATCATGACTAGGCAGGTTGAAAGCTATATATAGGAGTCAACCTCCTGCTCCATAAAGCCTTTATGATGTCAGTGACAAGAGGAAGATTAAAGTCAGGGATGAGAACTGGTAACAACCATCTGGAAAAGACTTTTACACTAGGCCCCATCCTAGGCCTCTAACTCTAGTGGCTAAAATGACTGAATTCCATCCTGTGAGCTTAGCCCAACCCCAGTCTCCCAACAGGACTATAAATAGCTCTGAGTCATTAGCTGCTAGCTCAGTGATTCGTGGTTGGGTCTTCCTGATGCTCACATGGAGACTGACAGCAAAGGCCAACTTTGGTACCATTACCAGAACTGCTTTTGCTCTGAGGAACATCCTGGATTCAGGAGTCTAAATATAATTCATGGTTACCTGAAGGCTGACCTCTCAGTTGGATAAGAACAGTACTTTTCAATTCTATCACCACCAGCAAGTGTGTAGGCACACACATAAAAACAATGCTGGTCTCCCTCCCATATTTGGAGAAAATATGAGAAATTTAGCATTAAAATGGTAGCTAATCCATCAATAAAGAAATATTCCCTTAATAGCTACAAAAGAGATGCAGATTGTAGAAACAGGACTTCAGGTCTTGATAATCACAGAAGTCTTCTAGAAGAAGTCTTTGAACTGGATCTTCTCCTTTAGACATTAACACTTTTTTGATACCTACTATCTGCCAATCACTGTGCTAGGTGCTCGAGATAAAACATTAAGCCCTGATCATCAAGACAGCTCTCCACTTCAAAAGCATTGCTTTATCCTAGTGAATTGCCTTTTGTTGTGCAGCCATCAGGCTGTAAGAAGCATCCCTCTGAACTGGTCATCTAGTCAGGAACACTGTCAAGAACACTGCTCCTCATATAACACAATGTGCTCTTCACAGGCATTTCTGGGAGACATTCCAATCTGATCTTACTTCCATGAATAGTTTTACTTCTCCAGAGTAATAGGGTTTGGTTTTTGTTTTATTTATTTATTTATTTATTTTTTGGTGCTGGGCATTGAACCCAGGGCCTTGTGCATGTGAGGCAAGCACTCTCTCAACTGAGCTATATCCCCAATCCTGTTTTTTATTTTCATACATCATGAATTGTAGGACCAATGATGTTGTCTGTTTAGAGACAAATTCATGGCTCAGCTGTAGTAAATATGAAGATCATTTCTATATGCATATTTAGTTTTGCCTCTGGTTCTCTGTTGTCTCTGACCATGTCTTTTAAATTTCTTCATTCTTCACACTTTCAATTTACAGCATCTTGGGATGTGTGGTTGTCTTGTTTTGGTTTTTGCATGTGTGTTTGGAAGTGGCTCTTAATTCTTTTGGAAGAAGGCATTTTCATTATCTTCAATGTTTATAATACAGTATATATAATACAGTATATATATATATATATATATAAATGCAAAGATAAAGGTGTGTCCACAGGGTGATGTAGGACCATAACAGAGCTTATAAATTAGTCAAAAGCATTAGAGAAATTGGGTATAGGGGCATTCACCCGTAATCTCAGTTACTCTGGAGGCTAAGGCAGGAGGAGGACAAATTCAAGGTCAGTCTGAGCAACATAGCAAAACCGTCTCTCTTTTTTTTTTTTTAAGAGAGAGAATATTATTTTTTTAGTTTTCGGCAGACACAACATCATTGTTTGTATGTGGTGCTGAGGATCAAACCTGGGCCACACGCATGCCAGGCGAGCGCGATACAGCTTGAGCCACATCCCCAGCCCCGCAAAACCCTCTCTTAACAAAAAGTTAAAAGAACTAAGGCTTGGGGCTGGGGCTGGGGCTTTGGCTCAAGTAGTAACGCGCTGGCCTGGGCGCGGGGTGCTGGGTTTGATCCTCAGCACCACATACAAGTAAAGATGTTGTATCCACCGAAAAACTAAAGAATAATATTTAAAAATTCTCTCTCTCTCTTCTCTCTCCAAAAAAAAAAAAAAAAAAAAAGAACTAAGGCTGTAACTCACTGGCAGTGCTTACCTAGCATGCACAAAGTCTTGGGTTCATTCCCCAGTTCCACAAAATAATAATAATAATTTTAAAATAAAGCATTAGAAATGACTGCACTGGGGTCACTGCTTGAGGTGTTTTTTGTTGTTGTTGTTGTTGTTGTTGTTATTGTTGTTGTTTGCTGTTCTTTGCTTCATTGAGGATGTTGTAGAGTTTATTCATAATACATCAATCTTCAAAATTAGGTGGTTGCCAAATTCAAGATACTTTTTAAAAATCTTGTAGAAATTAGTGTCATAGCATGGATTTAGGGAACACCACAGAAATTATTTACAGTAAATTAAAGCTATTGCCACGAGTTCCCTTTCATCAATTTTTTTCTCACAAAAAGATTATGGGACAAAACCATTAACATCTGTGTCAGAATTTATGTGCAGAGAAAGAAATTCAGCTGGAATATCCAACTTTACCTAGAAGATATTTGACAGCAAAGTGAGCAGAATTAAAATAATTATCTGGACGATGTATATACACAAATTACCACTAACTGAATTATTGAAATAAATGATGCCAAATAGGATTAAGGAATTTCATTTATGCAGACTAAGTGCCTAAGATTTGTCAGTGATATTAAAAGTCATTTTTGTGGCTGGGCACAATGGAACACACCTGTAATCCCAGCCACTCAGGAGGTTGAGGCAGAAGCATCATCTTTTTTTTTGGGGGGGGGGGACATACCAAGGATTGAACTCAGGGGCACTTGACCACTGAGCCACATCACCAGCTCTATTTTGTATTTTATTTAGAGACAGGGTTTCACTGAGTTGCTTAGCACCTCACTTTTTGCGGAGGCTGGCCTTAAACTCATGATCCTCCTGTCTCAGCCTCCAGAGCCACTGATATTCAGGTATGTGCCACGGCCCTCAGCTGAGGATCACCTTCTTAAAAACAGGATCTTCCTAAATTGCTTAGGGCCTCATTAAATTGCTGAGGCTAGCTTAGAATTTGAGATCCTACTACCTTAGACTCCCAAGTCACTGGGATTACAAGCTTGGGCCACACAGCCAGATAAAAACACAATAATAATTAGTTTAATAAATAATTTTTTGGCAATACTAAGAATTGAGCCCAGGGTCTCGAACATACTAGGCAAGCATTCTGCCACTGAGCTACAGTCCTTTCTGTTTTTAGATAGGATCTCACCAAGTTGCTGAGGCTATTCTCAAATTTGTGATCTTCCTGCCTTATCTTCCCAAGTAGCTAAGATTAGAGACATATGCCACCATGGGGGATCCCATAATTTTTCTTTAAAAGAAAGGAAACAGTACACCAAGTGTACCTATGTTTACTATTAAATCTTTCAGCTATCAGGCTAGACGTTAAAAAGAATACTACTCTGGGGTTGGGGCTGTAGCTCAGTGGCAGAATGTCTGCCTGGCATGTGTGAGGCACTGGGTTCAATCCTTAGCAATACATAAAAATAAACAAATAAAATATAGGCATTCTGTCTGTCTACACTACCAAAATTTTTTTTCTTTTTAAATACTACTACTCTGTCTGCATTGTGCATTCTTAAATTAGGCTAAAACAGAATGCATTACTCTTTATATCCCTCACCCTTCTCTCTTCCTTTTTAGTGCTGCAGATTGAACTCAAGGCCTTCCACGTGCTAAGCCCATGCTATACTACTGAGCTATATTCTCAGATCTATCTTTCACCTTTAAAGCAATTAAAAAAAAAAAAAAAAAAACTTTGGGCTGGGGGCTCGATGGTAGAGTGCTTGTTTTGCATACAAGAAGCCCAAGATTCTATCCCCAGCACTACAGGAAAAAAAAACTTTCAGAAGTTTTAAAATAAAATTCAAACTTCTTAGTATAGTGCCCAAGCCCTTATGACTTGGCTCCTGTCATGGCTATAGTCATCTCCAGTTAAACTCCATGGACACTTATGATCTAGCCATACAATTTATTGAAAGTTGCAAAGTATCCCAGTGAAATGTGGCTTTTACTTAGCCTTATAAACTTTAAATGGCCAAAAATATATATATTTAGACAGTAAATGAAAACCTAATACACTAAAGGGAATAACTGTAATGTGTGACAGACTAATATCAACTATCCCTAACATAAAAATGCCAATATAGCTGGGCATATGCCTGTCATCCTAGTGATTCAGGAAGCCAAGGCAGGAGGAGAGTATGTTCAAGGCCAGCCTGGGCAACACAGAAAGACCTTGTCTCAAAATAAAAAAAAAATTTAAAAGGCTAAGGATGTAATTCAGCAGTAGAGCATGCCTTGGTTCACTCCCCAGCACTGCAACAACAAAGTGTTTGTAGAACACTGGAAATTGCTGAAATGTTCATTAATGGGAATAGTCATACTATATATTATGAAGTTTTCAAAAAAAGACAAGGTAGATTTATTTATCCTAACAATAAAAAGACAATAAAGTGTAAAAGGCAAATTGTAAACATCATGTGTAGTATGATTTTCCTTGGTGGTACTGGGGATTGAACTCAGGGGTGCTTTCCCATGGAGGTGCATTCCCAGCCCTTTTTATTTTTTTCTTTTGGGAGTCTCCCTAAGGTTCCCAGGTTGGCCTTAAACTTGCAATCCTCCTGTCTCAGCCTCCCAAATCCCTGGGATTACAGGCTGGCAATATGATCCCACTTCTATACAAAAAAGATCATATATAAAGTTATTGCTAATGTTTTTATATTTTATGTAAATAAGAATGTTTTTCTATTTTCTTTTCTTTACATCAGTGCTGGGGATTAAACTTGGGACTCTCACATGTTAGGCAAGCAATCTACCACTGAGTTTGCTTCCTAAAAATGTCAACTTCTATTACTGAAAAAGAATATTCATAAGTACATTTTCAACATCATTGAAATCTATTAAGAAAAAAGTTAAAATATGTAATGATAGGTATTTGGGGGGGTTTGTGCTTTTTAGTGAATGCTTAGCTTACATGTTTATCAGTGAGCTACATTCCCAGCACTAATGATAGCTTTGGGGGTGGGGGGTAGTACCAGGGAATGAACCCAGGGGCACTTAACTGCTGAGCCACATCCCTTGCTTGGATTTTGTTTGTTTGTTTCTGAGACCGAATCCCGATAATTTGTTTATGGCCTCATTAAGTTGCCGAGGCTGGATTTGAACTTGCAATCCTCCTGCCTCAGCCTCCCAAGCCTTAATGATGGTTTTTAAAGCAACTAAGAATTATCTAACTTTGTGTGAGGTTGACAAGTTACTAATTCAAAGTTTATATAATAAAGAGAGGATGTTATTCTTTTTTAATTTTTTGAACAATCACTACATTCAAATGAATTAAAAATTCAGAAGTTACACAATGGTAAATTGTGAAATCTCTTCCTCCCATCCACTTCTACCCAGTCAGCACCCCACGTGTAACCATATTACATATTTACATATTTCAATGAATCTTTCAAAAACAGTCTCCACACACACAGTTCAAGTAAAAAGTATGTTTTTTCTTTTTTTAAAAAAAAAAACAACTTTTATGACCTTTATTGTATTGTTCAAATGAGGAATTCTCAATAAATGAGTTTGTGAACATGAAATGTATTTTCAATATCAGATATCATAGTCTTATGTTGGCAGTCTGAAGGAGGTATTTTTATGTTGGAATCATATTTGCACCTTTCTCAAGTAGTAGGAATTTCATTGGGTTCCTGAGGGAGAAACAAACACTAAACAATGGTCATCTAAATGATGGCAACATTTACAAAACACCAAACATGGTGATCTTACTGTAAAAACTCCTGGTTCATATGCTTAACCAACATTAGATTCACAGATGCATAGCTCATGTTATAGTAAAAAGTAGGAATTTTAGGACTATAACACCATTGACGATATTTAACTATTGTTCTCTACTAATTTTTCATTTTTTCACACTTGCTGGTCTCTGCCTCAGATGTTCATCTGAGCACTTGTTGGTGCAATACTCCCCTTTTCTACTAAACATGACAGTTTACTTTTATTATCACCTATCACACTACTTCATGTTTCTGGTTCCCTGTGTGCTGAGTTTCTTCAAGGCAGGGACCATGACTTTTTTTTTCTTGGTACTGGGGATTGGACCCAGGGGTGTTTTACCACTGAACTACATCCTCAGCCCTTTTTATTTTGAGAGAGGTTCTCCCCTAAGTTGCTGAGGCCGGCCTACAACTTGCCTTCTTCCTGCCCTCAGCTTCCCGAGTCACTGAGCAACCCCACCCAGCAACTTAAACAGAATTTCTATATTACCAAGCCCTAGTATGATGCCTGGCAGTATTAGACTTTCAGTTAAAAGTGTTAAAGGGGAAAAAAAAAGTATACCAAAGGTGATACTTGAGAAGATAACACCTAAAGTGTTTGTCAGGCAAAACAAAAGCACAGAGGTAAAAAAAAAAAAAAAAGTAGTTTGCAAAACTGAAGATAGTTCTGTGTGAATGAAAAAACAGTTCAAATTAAGAGATAAGGTGGAAGAGGTAGCATGGGATACTTCCAAGGTGAGGTTCAAAATCTTTAGCTTAGTCAAGATATTCCAAGAGATGAAGGTATTCCCAACTAGCTTTGAACCAATTCAGTTCCCTTAGCTATGGCTACAATTGCTTGCAATTTCCTAAAAACATATACCACCACTTTAGTCTTCCCTTGTGCCTTGTCCTTTACTCATATACTTTCTCCCTTCTTTAAAACTCACCTCAATTGCCAACTTCATAGCCAAACTCTACCTGATCTATCTGAAAACAGGAACCTCCCCTGTGCTGACCTCTATCGTAGTTTCTCTTTCAGTTCTTTTGACTCATTTGGCTTCACACTAAAGTCTAAACCTAAAGTCTAAAGTGAATCTGGTGTTTTTAACTTTGTCTCTCCAGTTTCTTCGGTGGTAGATACTGTATTTGTTGTGTTGTTGAATAAGGTAGACAGACTCCATTTCTCACTATGTTCCTGTCATAATATTTGAAAGTCTAAAGACTCACTTTACAGACTGCAAATCCTGGTTAACTGACTGGTGCGACTTAAAAGTGATGTCGAATTATTAATTTGTTAACAGCCTTTATTGCTATTACTCAAACTGGTGGAAATTTGACCACAATCCATAGTTCTCTTTGCATCAAGGTTTTCCAATCGTCTCCCTGTTCAGCCCCAGGATACCTGCCCTGGACACAAAGCAATCAGCAAGATCCAGGAACCTGCAAGGTCGGATGCTGATAGAACGAATGTCTAGGAACCCGCAGTCTGGTGAACTATGAAGCTCTGAGCTGCGCGTGGAAAAGAGCAAGAGGCAAGCCTGTGTGAGCTTGGTCTGGGACTAGGCCCGCCTTGCTCGGCGAGTTTCTTGAACCTCCCGGCTCAGAACTAAAGCGATTAAAGACGCCGAAAAGGGCGAAGGAGGTGCCGGGGGCGGGGTGCCGCGCTTTGTTCCAAAAGGCTCCCCTTCTGAAACAGCTCCTTTCCAGGACCCTGTACCCGATCCCTTCCTGGTCCTCCTGAACGGTGACCCCACTGATTTGGAACCCCAAATTGCCTCAGAATCGCACTGCTCCTAAGCCATACCGGCTCCAGCTGGGGACATCAGTACTTCCTAGCCCGCACAGCGGAGCTAAGGACTCCAGAAGATTCCACGAGCCTCGGGAACCCGGGCTTGCACCCTTCCCCACAAGGCCATTCGGCACAGCCCTTCCCGGCCAGAGCGCCCCCGCGCCGTTGCCGGGTAACCGCGGGGCGGCGGCAGGGGCTGAAGGGGCGGGACTTCCGGCGAGTGACGCGCCCCAGCTCGACTACAAAAGACGACGGCTGCGGCGCGCCGGGCGGAACTTTCCAGAACGCTCGGTGAGAGGCGGAGGAGCGGCGGCTGCCGGGGCTGCACACAGTTACGCGCTCCTTCCCACTCCCTCACAACGGCCCCAGCCCGCTCACCGGTGAGTTTCAGCCCTCGCGCTTCTCAGCCTCCTAGCTAATGCTGTTGGCGGCACCTGGAAGCCGGATGGAGTCGCAGTTGGGAGGCGGTTGGCTCCGCGTGGGCGGGAGGGTTGTCGGTTCCTAGATCCATAATTCCATTTTTTGGAGGGCCGGTGTGGTGCCCCGGCAACCCATCCCCAGGTCGTAGGGAGAGAGTCCAAGACCTTTTTTGAGCCTCCCCCACCCAGCCTAAGCTCTCCAAGGAGCAGCCTTGGGTTTCCCCTCCGTGCGCGCCCCCGCGCCCCTCCGCCCGCGCTCGCTCCGGGTGGGCAACTCTGCGCGCACGCGCAGGAGTGAGGCAGGGGCGAGGGGCTGCGGGAGGAGCCGAGCGAGGCTGCTGCTTTCGCTTCTCCTGTCTCCCCTCCCTCTCTTTGTTGAGGGCTGGGCTTCCCCCTCCGCCCCTTCTATCCTGGGTGGGAGGGAGAAAGGAAGGAAACCTTCACGGTCGGCGCCAAGTGCAGGGGGGAACCTAAGGACGATTAACTACGCTGACCTGAGGGGCGAGAGGGGTTCGGCTGTGAAAGTAGGGAGGTTTTAAGCAATGTGACAAAAATACAGTTAAGCCCTCCTTCCCCAATAATTGTGCCTGGGCGGTGGGGGGGGGGCTTGCTTTCTGGAACCAGTTCCATAAACCCCTCCCTCACCGCATGTACCTCAGTGTCTTAGGGATGGTGTATGGCATTTATCAGTGTACAAAGACAGTGAAAATGTAATCAATGGAGTGAATCTATTAGTGCCCCTTTTGATTACTGTTGTCACCACCTCAGGGGGAAGGGAGAACAGAAGAATCCAGATTACACTACGGAAGCTGTAGTGTAAGAGAGAAGGAACCAGCTGCTAGAATGCTTTTGAATTCCTTGATGATTTTTTGCTTACATTTAGTTACCTAGAACTTGTAGCTGAATTGTCACAGGAATTGTTACATTTCTGTGAAGTTTGGCGGAGGTGGTGTTTTTAAAATCAGATTTTAACAAAGTAACAGTTTGCTGTGCCCTAGTCCTGACTTTACTAATTAAAAACTACCATTTGAAAGCTGATTAAAATTGCATTTTTATTTCAGGCTGTAGAAAATGGTGAAAGAAACCACTTACTATGATGTTTTGGGGGTCAAACCCAATGCCACCCAGGAAGAATTAAAAAAGGCTTACAGAAAACTGGCCTTGAAGTACCACCCTGATAAGAATCCAAATGAAGGTGAAAAGGCAAGTAATATATTTGTGAACATCTGAGTAGTTCTTTGCGGATATGTAAAGTTGTTGTTGTTGTTGTTGTTGTTGTTTTTAAGAAAATTGACTCTCCTTTTCTCAAATAGTTTAAACAGATTTCTCAAGCTTATGAAGTTCTCTCTGATGCCAAGAAAAGGGAATTATATGACAAAGGAGGAGAACAGGCAATTAAGGAGGGTGGAGCAGGTGGTGGTTTTGGCTCCCCCATGGACATCTTTGATATGTTTTTTGGAGGAGGAGGAAGGATGCAGAGAGAAAGGAGAGGTAAGAAAGATCTACTACATGCAGCGAGTTTCAGTAGCTGTTGATCAAAACAAATTTTTGAGAAATCACTCGTTTTAAAATGCTTGTTGACTTGTTGGTATAATGTTGTAGATTGACCCATAAACTGCTTCTGTTTGTTCTGATTTCTGGTGTAATTTTATAAATGAGATTTTGTGTAACTAAAAATAGCTAAGCCAATCAAGTGGTAACAAATGAGTGCTTTTAAAGCCCTTGGTTGGATACATCCAACTCCCTCAGGTTACCAAACATTAATTAAGGGAACAAAGCATAGCAACATAGTTTTAAAACCCTTTGCAAATCTTACTTGGTTCCTGTGCCCTGGAACCCATGGTATGTGCCTTTTTCAGTCAGGTGAGATATTAAAGGTCAGAAATAAATTATTCAAGCTCATAGCAAAGGGAACAGTAGAGGTAGCATTGAAAACATAGGCTCATTGACTGTGTAGCCCATTATCTTTTTAATCTTGATTTATCTTTGTTTTCTCAAAATATGTACATTGACTATTTAGCAGAAAAGTGGTCTGTAGGCTGTACATGGAATAAGTGTTTCAGTCAAGAGAAGACAATCTCACTTTATTCCCTGTGTAGTTTATACAAGCAAGGGCAGATGTTTTTATATACGGGTCTTCAGGAGAGGATTATGTTAATAGTTTACTAAAAACAAAATTAGAAACCCAGATCACTTGTTTAATAAACCATTAGATGGTTTGTCCTACAGAAAAGTATTTGTAGTTTTTATCTTTTTTAAAATAAAGAATTGGCCTAAAATTTATCACTTGACGAAACTCTAGAAACTTTTACTTTTTCCTTGCCTGTACTTTCCACATAAAAGTTACAGTGAGCTGAGAATGATGATATATTCCTGTAATTCTAGATATTTGGGTACTGAGGCAGGAGCATCACAAGCCCCAGGCCTGCAGGAGCAACTTAGCAAGATCCTGATTCAAATTGAAGAAGGGCTTGCGTGTGTAGCACAGAGGTAGAAGAAGGTTCCTGAATTCAGTCCCCAGTACTGTAAAAAGGTTGATGAAAAGGGTGGCTTTCAGCATGCTAACTACATGGACTGTTTGTGATAATAGAACCCAAAGATACAGCTAGGAGCAGAATGATATAGTTGTTAATGCTTCACATTCTATTTAGGAAGTTAAAATGTTCAATAGGCATATTGTCCAGAAAAGAGTTTGAGAACTTTTTTCAGTCATGCATAAGGCAATACTGTTGCAGTGGATAAAGTCCTTGTGGAATCATTAGCTAGAAACTTATTAACTAACCATTGGAAAATGGTTTCATTTCTGTTGTCATACTGTCCTTATGAAGCTTCAGGCCACCTTGGGATCTTTAAATTTGTATTAATTTGGGATAAAAGAGAAAATGCAATTCTTCAGTTGAAGTAATCATCACACTAAACACGTGTGACTAGTGGCTGCTATACTGGACAGTACAACTAAAACATTTCCATTACTGCAGAAAGTTCTGTTGAGCAATGCAGTTATGAAGGGTATGATAAATTTATCCTTTAAAACAACCAGTGCTTGCCCAGTGGTAAATGGCTGTCCCTACTGAATCAGGAAGAAGTAGAAATTGATATTTCAGTAGTGTCTTAATTGGCTTCCCTGTCCAATCTTGACTGGTAGGAATTTACTGTGCTAAAGAATTTTGGATGAAGTAATTGACTCTGTTGCTCAATGTCATACCTGAGTGAAAGCTTCAAAGAAAACATTGGCACAGAAATACGTATTTGAATTATTTGTGAAATGAGCTTACTTAGCTAACCTTGAATTTGGAGGTAATATCTTTGATTGCCATATTTCTAAGATGATAGTCTGTGTCCTTAGGCATGTTAGTCTCTGACCCAATTTTCTTCATCTGTAATTTTATCAGTTCCACGATCACATGTGATAATGTGGTAAACATTCTGTGAATAGGTGCTCAACTGATGATAGATCCTTATGAGGCTCATTTTTCATTATTCTTTACCAGTTTTTATAGTGCCTTCAACATAAGATAATAGCATTCTAGATGGGTTTTTAATGAGTAGTGTTTTGTTCTAGGTAAAAACGTTGTGCACCAGCTCTCAGTAACATTAGAAGACTTATATAATGGTGCAACAAGAAAACTGGCTCTGCAAAAGAATGTGATTTGTGACAAATGTGAAGGTATGATCTTTTAACATTCCTTTACATAACTGAAAATGGAGCTAAAGACTGAATAGGTAAAACTTGACAGATGTGCATTACTGTATCTGTTGCTAAACTTACACATAAATTTCTTTTAAACACTTTTAAGGCCGAGGTGGTAAGAAAGGAGCAGTAGAGTGCTGTCCCAACTGCCGAGGTACTGGAATGCAAATAAGAATTCATCAGATAGGACCTGGAATGGTTCAGCAAATTCAGTCTGTGTGCATGGAGTGCCAGGGCCATGGGGAACGGATCAGTCCTAAAGATAGATGTAAAAGCTGCAATGGAAGGAAGATAGTTCGAGAGAAGAAGATTCTGGAAGTTCATATTGACAAAGGTGAGTTCTGATCCCTAGAGGAAGTTCCATGGCAAGTTTAATAATACTATTTTTAAAAATATACTGTTTTTATAGGTGGGGTTGTGACACAATGGTAGAGTGCTTGCCTAGCATGTGTGAGGCACTTGGTTCAATTCTCAGCACCACATGAAAATAAATGAATAAACTAAAGGTCCATCAACATCTAAAAAAAAAAAAAGCACTGTTATTAATTAGGAAGATTCAGAAACCCTTCAATGTAAAAGAGGGTCATTTTTCTGGCATAAGTGATTGAATAATGTTCCATGCAAACTTAATTCCTGTTGCACCAGAATTCTTTGACCTTTTAAAATTAAATTACAGTTAAGCTGTGTACCCATTCTTAATATCTTGAAGAATTATTAGATTAAAAGTATGCATACTTTTAAGGATTTGGGAGGAGAGAAAGAGGTTTAAATGAAGAATGGCCTCGTTAAAATTCATCTTAAGAACATGTTTAAATGTTCTTATTTGTCCACTTCTTAATTGACTCTTCCCCATTATTAAAATGCTGAATTTTTTGTTCCCTTTTTTTCTTTGCCCCCTTTTCTTTGAAAAACATCTCAGTGTGTTGCCCAGGTGGCATCAAACCCCTGGGCTTAAGCCATCCCCCTGCCTCAGTCTTGTGACTAACTGGCACTGTAGGTGTATGCTGCCATGCCTGTCATAATGTTCCGTTTCTTAATTGATTTGTAAGGATTTAGATGACTCATTCTGGTTTTTTGGCTTTTTAAGTTTTATGATATCCCTCTCAGTTTCTACCTATTGGGCTCTAGGTTATAACTATGTAACTTTTTTTATATTTATGCATTTTAGGATTAAACTATTTTTGTCATTTTCTTAATTTTGTTGGTTTATTTTAAAATTTTAGATGTATTACAGCAATGCATGTTCATTTTAGAAATATGTATAACCCCAGAGAAAAATTGGTTATGTGTAATTCTGTGAAACAGTCAACATTATGGTATTAATCTCTTTCAGAGTGCTTTTATAAAATGAAACTAATATTGTATCTGTCAAACTGGAACTGATAATATGAGCATCTTTTCATAGTAACATACAACTCAAATTAATTAAGTAGTTACATTAAAGTTATCCTTTGTGCATCTGCAGATTCAGCCAACTTTGGGTTGAAAATATTTGAGGACTGTATATTCAATACAATATACAATATATATTCAGTACAATATTCATTGTACTGAATATGTACAGATTTTCCCCCCCTTATCATCACTTCTTAAAACAATGTAATACAAAAACTATTTGCAACTTATTGTACTATGTTACAAGTAATTTAGACAAGATTAAGTGTGCAGGAAGATGTGCATAGATTATATGCAAATGCTACATCATTTTATTGTATAAGGGACTTCAGCATCCTCAGATTTTGGTGTTTGAGGCAGATCAAGGACCAGTTAGTTTCCTGCTAGTATCAAGGTGTAACTATAGATATATACATATATATTATCAGGGAGAAGTAGAAATTGGTATTTCTGTGGTGTTTTAATATTGGCTTCCCTGGCCAATCAAGGTATAACTATAGTTATATATATTATTGGGAAGAAGTAGAAATTGATAAATAAATGATATTTTATATATATATAAAGTCTATCATGTAAATTATGGTAACTGCCCTCTCACAAAAATTTTTAATTAACCAGGTAACTTTTACGTATTTTTATAAATTTGATTTACAAATGAATTTAACTGGCCCATGATGAATAGGGTTTGTGCTTTGAGTTTTACTCTTTAGTTTGATGTCTTCTCTTAAACACAGCAATATATACTTAGAGCATTGATTGCAAATGATGCTATTAATGGTGTGCTCTTTACATTGAGAACAACCAAGAAAAATTGGCTGAATTTAACTGCTTTACTGATGTAAAAAGACTATTACTTTGCTACTATATAGTTTAAAGACAGATTATTAAATTTTGTCAGTACTGATCGGTATTGGTTTAAGTCCATACTGAAGTATTTGTGGATTAATTTTGCTTCAGAATAACGTGGGGAGAACATGTGGAAGTACAATACATAAAATATTAATCATAGGTTAACCATGGAATCTCGATTAATCTATGGAAATCCATTGCACTGTTGACTGCATTTGTATGGAGTGGATGTTTATGTATGCATACATATGCTTATTTCTAAAATGTGGAATCACTATTGCTTATGTTCAGTGACCTTGGTAATCATTAGTTTAGGAGATACTGCTACTGTGCAATCTGAAAAAACAAGATTTTCTTATATAAGTTGTTAGAGATGTTATAGCCTTTACTGAACTAAAGTATATGGGGCAGAGAGAAATAGAAGTTGAGGAGAATCTCAGTAAAAATACTGATCTTTTTAAAAATATCCTGCTGGAAAATCGTCTTCCCTGTGTTTTTCCTTTTGGGGGGATGGTGCTGAGGATTGAACCCAGAGCCTTATGCATGTAAGCCAAGCACTCTACCAACTGACCTATATCCCCAGGCCCCTATCTGTGTTTTTGACATTGGCCACTAAACCTCCTCACCCTTCCCAGTTTTTTTATTGCTGTAGTATTGAAGAATTGAAACCAGAGCCTTGCATGCATGTGCCGAACAAGTGTTCTATGATCAAGCTATACCCTTAGACCCAATATTGCACATTTTAAATATTTTTAGTTTATATCTAGATACTCTATTATAAATGGTACAATAGTGAAAAGAAAGTTGATTTATTACTGTTAGACTTAATATAAATAACTTGAAAAAGGTTTGTTTTAAATCTTTTTTTTAAGATGTTGATGGACCTTTATTTTATTCATTTATTTGTATGGGATGCTGAGAATCAAACCCAGTGCCTCACATGCTAGGCAAGTGCTCTACCACTGGGCCGTGATGCAAGCCTCTTGGAAAAGATTCTTAAATGTTATAGTGGAAGTAATTAACGTTTTTTGCCTATAATGTTTACTATCTGCCAGTTTGGTACTGGCCTAGGTATTTTGGGGTGGGGAGCAGTTTGCACAGTTTGTTGCTTTGTACTTTTGTGTGTAACTTGATGGCCCTGTCCCCCTTCTTTTTTTTTTTCTTTTTTTTTTTTCCTTAATGTGATAGCATAGGCATTTTTTACTTAAATCCTCTCAACAGCTCTAATGAGTTAGGTGTCTCTTTGGGAAAGTTGAAACTTAGAAAGGTTATGTGACTTAGTTCCCCAGAGTAGTCCAGCCACTAAATAGCAGCTCTGAGCTTTGAAGTCTTGTCTGTTTGCTTCTAGAGTTTGTTTTCTATTTGGTAGCTTTCTTTAGTAGCAAACTGAACTGATTAAGAAGTCATTAGTCATTTCTCTGATAATTTACCATCCACAAGATTTTAGCATTTGTTTTTCATGTATACATAAACAAATCTGTGTGTTTTAGTAGATTTTGTAGTTCTCACCTCAGTAATGGATGGATATTCAGCAAAAGTACATGCTGTTCTCTTGTTTTTAGGCATGAAAGATGGACAGAAGATAACATTCCATGGTGAAGGAGACCAAGAGCCAGGACTGGAACCAGGAGATATTATCATTGTATTAGATCAGAAGGACCATGCTGTTTTTACTCGGTAAATACTTAAATGACATTGTATATTTGGTTGTTTTTATTTGTTTTTATTTACCCTTAGAACTTATCCTTAGAATGTTATTTCTGGAAATCCTAATCTGAAACTTAAAAGGTGTATTTTAATTAGGAGATGTTTTCTGTGAGCATGAATGGGTGCTTGGAGGGAAACATCCCTAGGCAAAATTTTACCCTCAGTCATAAGGTCATAACCCTTTAACCAGTTTTCAATCCTGAGTTAGTGATAAATTGAGTTGCTTTTAAGTGTAACTATCTAAAACCATCTCAAAAGAGAAGTTTGGGCTCAGGTGTATGTAAATTCAGGTCTACTGCTATAAAATATTTAACATTGAGTTTATAATGAACTTATGTTGAAACACAAGAAAGTTAATCGTTAACAGTGAATTATTAAATATATCCATCGCTGAAACATGAGAGACTGATAGGATTGGGACAACATCTTCAAAGAACTGGTTTAGAATGAATTATGTGGGGTGGTGTTTCACAAATGTCTCAAAAATAATGAGAAATGCTGATGAGTTCAGGATGACATATATCAATAAGGAAATTCTTACTATTGCTTGAAATCTGTTGTCTCCATTATTTAATTTCACAGAGCCTAAATAATCTAGGACCCAGCCCAGGTCTGTTTAAATTTATACACAAGTAATGTTCTCTGTTCCTGATGTATATTTGCTTTCTTTTTATTTATTTACTTTTTTATTTATTTATTTATTTTTACTTCTTTAAAAATGTTTTTTAATTACTTGTTGATGAATACAATGCCTTTATTTTACTGATTTTTATGTGGTACTAGGGATCAAATCCAGTGCCAGGCAAGTGCTCTATCATTGAGCCACAGCCCCAGCCCTGTATTTGCTTTCTTTAAACCTCATTCTTATGAGAATTTTTTCTTTTCCAAGAAACTTTATTTTAAATGTTAAGTGATACAGGTTACCAGAATGTGTGGAAGGATTTTAAAACCTTGTCCAGGAACTGCTGTTCCCAGTTCTTAGCTCTGTTCCATTTTTAGGGGGATTGGGAGGGGTTACTGTATGTGAACTGCATCGTTTCTGTTCAAGAAGAAAGCAGCGAGGTGCATGCCTATAATCCTAATGGCTTGGGAGCCTGAGGCAGGAGGATCACGAGTTCAAAGCCGGCCTCAGCAACAGCAAGGCACTAAGCAACTCTGTGAGACCCTGTCTCTTAAATAAAATACAAAATAGGGCTGGGGATGTAGCTCAATGGTTGAGTGTTCCTGAGTTCAATCCCTAGTACCCAAAAAATTTTTTAAAAAGAAGAAAGCAGTTGCCCACTCTGGTACTTATAATCATTGGTAGTTTGAAAGATGTAAATATGTGCCATGTTTTCATTGATATAGACGAGGAGAAGACCTTTTCATGTGTATGGACATACAGCTGGTGGAAGCATTATGTGGCTTCCAGAAGCCAATATCTACTCTTGATAATCGAACCATAGTCATCACCTCTCATCCAGGTATGGTAACTAGATGAGTTTTTCCCTATTTTAGTTTTCCTAATCTAATAACTAAGAAGTAGAGGCACTTGAAGATAGCTGGTATTTTTTCTTCCTCCATTATATATCCTTCCCTGGGTTGATAAGGTCATAAATAGAAGAGACTAGGATTGTTCTGCCTCATAAATTATAACTCCTATCAGTTAGGACATTATTGTTTTCCTTGCCATGTAAAAATATAGCCATACTTAGAACTTGACTTTGATGTTTTTAGGTCAGATTGTCAAGCATGGAGATATAAAGTGTGTGCTAAATGAAGGTATGCCAATTTATCGTAGACCATATGAAAAGGGTCGCCTAATCATCGAGTTTAAGGTAAGCTATAATACTCTAGGGTATTTGAGAATGGTTAGCTTAACCACTGGTTAGAATTAAAGTCAAAAGAGCTTTGTTAATCTCTTAAGAAGGATTAAATGTTTCTGAGGGTGGATTCTTATGTTTTAAATATCTGTTTGCTGAGTGAAGCAGTGCTAGAACCAGCGTTTTTTGTTTTGAAGACCTGGCTTTTGCTTGTTGTATTAGCACATGCTCACCAATTCATGAGACTGTGGCAGGAGATCACAAATGCAAGCCCAGCCTGGGCAACTTAGATCTTCTGTCTCAAATTTTTCTTTAGAAGTTTGGTATGTAGCTCAACACTTGGCCCAATATACACAGGGTCCTCGGTTTGATCCCAGTACAACAAGAACAAAAGAAGACCTGACTTTTGTCAAAATTCTTAAACTGGGGTTCACAGTATTGACCTTTGGCATATTCATTTAAAAAATGTTTTTCTGGGGGAAATGAGTCCATGATACTTGAAGAAGCTAATAATGAAATTGAGTTAACAGAAATTTCTTTTTATAGGTAAACTTTCCTGAAAATGGCTTTCTGTCTCCTGACAAACTCTCTTTGCTGGAAAAACTCCTACCTGAGAGGAAGGAAGTGGAAGAGACTGATGAAATGGATCAGGTAGAACTGGTGGACTTTGATCCAAATCAGGAAAGACGGCGCCATTATAATGGAGAAGCATATGAGGATGATGAACATCATCCCAGAGGTGGTGTTCAGTGTCAAACCTCTTAATGGGGCCAGTGAATAACACTCACTGCAGGCATTTTATATGCAGTAGTGAATGAGTGAAGGACTATAATCATAATATGCTCACTACTTGCTATTGTTTTTGTTTTAATATTCAATTATAGTAGTGTTTTAAAAGTTAAATGAAGAATAAACGCAAATATAAAAGCTCTGACTTTGCCCTGTATGTATGATGACTTCAGTGTGCAAGAAGTTGTTTAATACCTGTAAAGACTACTTTTAAAAAAGTTCCCCTAGCATCTGTTAGGCTTGTAATTGATTTCAGCTGTGTATGTGGACAAACTTAGACTGAAATACTAGGTATATGTGTTGATTTCGGTGTATGACCCTTCATTGTTAAGCTATAAAATTAAAACTCTGTATTTAACTTGCAATCAGAAAAAGAAAACTTAATTTGTAGAGGAGTGTTGGTCTGTCTAGTTATTTGTATTAAGTGGGACTCTTGTGATGACTCTGCATTCTATTGCCTCAGCTTATTTGAAGGTGACATAATGTATAATTTTGCTTCTGGTATCAGTGAAAGAAATGATACCTTTCAAAAGATGGGGTTTATCATATGCTGCTTCTTAAGGGCTTGCACTTGTAGAATTGCATTCCCTTCTATTGTGCCATCTTTTAAAATATATATATATATATATATATACATACACATATATACAAAACTGTGTTGACCAGTCCTGGTTACATTTTTCCCTTCTCTTTGGACCATGAAAAGCCCTGGTAGTGAAATCCAGAGCTGGATAACATAGAAATTAAAATGAAGAGACCTATACATGGAAAAGTAGTTTGCATGTATAATATAGGAAGGTGTTCCTTAGGTATGTTACAGACTTAAACCATTTGATTTGCCTTATGCTCCAAAGTAACTGTAATTTTTGATGTTGGTAGTCTAGCAAATATGATGAATAGCTTTAACTGTATGTTTAAAGTCATCATATGTTCACATGCTTAAATCTGGATATCAGAATTTAAGCAATTCTTGAAATGTATGAATGTCTCCTTAATATACTGATTACAAAGCATTTCCAGTGTGTCACTACAGGCTTTTTTTTTTCCCCCTCAGATCATGAAAGCATTAGATTTTAATTAAGATACATAGCTTCATTTTACTTAAAATTAACAACAAAATTAATATTAAGATAATTAAATGCTTAATATTAAACATGGGTGGGGAGTGAAAGTAGAGGGTTGACTTGGTGTGAATCAAGAGGAAAGGGGCTTTTAAAAACTTGTCAACCACTGGGTTTGAGGATAATAATAACTTCCTGCCTTAAACATTTCCAACCTGGAAGTAGCCTGAAAGTTTCCCTCATGCACTAAAGAGGAGAAACTAAACTTGGGGTAGAAAATAATATCCAAATCTTCAATGTTGGTTTGACACTGGTTCTCAATCTTCGCTATCACTGTCGGGAGGACTTCCCAACATGATGCATACTTCATAGCAGCTTCTCAGTGGGAAAGGAAGCTCTAAAAGCACAGAAAAGAGAATGCACAATACAAAAAAAATGCCATTCTTGCACCTTTTATCTTTCAAAATGTGTCATCTCATCCACCTTTGGGAATAGATAGCAGGAACTTAAACACCTTTTTTTTTTTTTTTTTAAATGGGAAAACCACCCTCTCTAGTCTACTGGTTTCTCAAATTTGAACATGTTTGCCAGGCCTCACTACCAATTTGATGGTATAAGTCTGGGGTAGGACCTAAGAATTTGTCTTTGAAGCAAGTTGCCAGGTAACATTAAGACCAGTGTTATAGTATGAGTAAAAGCTAGTGACTACAAAGAGGTCCAGATTCTTGCAATTCATTTATTTCCACTTACCTCACTACCTGTGGTTTGCTTGGGTAAATATTTAACAGAATGTGGAGAAACAATCCATGGTTTCTTTGTCTTAGCCTAAACTAAAAATTTGAGGAAAACAGGAGGAGAAGTAAAAAATGGAGCTCTGGAATTATCTGGTTTTCAATGTGAGCTCCATGCAAGTTGTGTCATTAAAGTATAACATGTCTGGAAATCATTTTTTTTATGTATTTGTGGGGTTTTTTATCTTTTTTTAAAATTTATTTAAGTAGGTATATATTACAGCAGAATGCATTTCGATTCATTTCACAAACGGCAACACAACTTTGCTTCTCTGGTTGTACACGATATAGCTTTGCACCATATGTCCAGTCGTACATATACCTAGGGTAATAATGTCTATCTCATTCTACCATCTTTACTGTCCCCAGTATTTTTTTAATGTGGTGCTAAGGATTGAACCCCGTATCTCATACATGTGAGACAAGCATTCTACCACTGAGCTACGTGCCCAGCCCCTTATTTGTGGGGTCTTAATAGAATCTCCCTACTGAAGTGGTTCTGAGACTTGAATAAGGCTGATTACATAGTAACAAAGAGCTTAATAAAGGCTATATTAGTGGAAGTAGTAAAGAGGATATATACCTAAAATTTCATGTCATTTAAAAACATGTTGCTTTGGAATACCTTAGGGTGCTATCTCAGATATTAAGTGGAGCATAGGACATAGGTCCTTAATCTAATGAACTTTAATGCCACATATTTTTGAGTTTATGTACTAAACTCCCAGGAACCTAAACCCATATACTTAATTTCAGAATAAGTGCACATAGATCCTTGGCACCCAACTCCCTTTAGCTTCTGCCATCATACTGGTAACATGATCCCAGGCTGGAGGTTGTTGCCCTTCAGAACAAATCCAGGGCCTCCTGCATGTCTAGAACTAGGGACACGCAAAAGAGGAAGTGTTGGAAAGTACTAAAGTTAGTCACAAGACAATAAGTGCACTACCATTTTTTAACCCTGAGTTTTGTGTGGAATAAAAGGCAAAAATATTTTCAATTTTGTTTGCTCAACATGCATTATGTTAACTTAAAAATGTAATGACTTCTAATCCAGGCTTTGGCCTGGTCTCCCAAGACTACCAATTTCTCTAGCACTTACTTTGCTGCCTTGCCAGTTTGCCATTCTTGGAAAGGTTCTCTCTCCTTAGACGCCAAACTACTTTCAACTCTTCCTCCTGGTTCTTCTTTTATGGTCACCTCCAGAAATGTTTTCTTAACCCATCAGCATATCACTGTTTTTGTCTAGCTCTTCTTTACCATAAGGCAGAAACTAGCCTTTTTTGCACCATCCCCAGCACTTGATGCTAGGAATAGAAGTGCTCCATAAAAATTCCTGGAAGAAATGAATGTGTGCTGACTGACTAGATTCTTGATTGTAAACTAGCACAAACTAAGCAATATCCAGTAGCCAGCTTGTGAAGTCAAGGACTAAATCAAAAACCTAACTTTTCGGGGCTGGGATGTGGCTCAAGCGGTAGCGCGCTCGCCTAGCATGCGTGCGGCCCGGGTTCGATCCTCAGCAGCACCACATACCAACAAAGATGTTGTGTCCGCCGAGAATTAAGAAAAAATAAATAAATGTTAAAATTCTCTCTCTCTCTGTCCCCCTCTCTCACTCTCTCTTAAAAAAAAAAAAAAAAAAAAAACCTAACTTTTCAAAGGAAAAAGCATAAGTATAAGCTGTTTTCATGTCCCAATTTAATTTTAAGTAAAAGGCTTAACTGGAATGACAAGAGAATTCTAAAACTAATGGCTACATTCAACCCCCACCAGCATTTTTTTTCCCCAGTACTGGGGGACTGAACCAGGGAGGAGTTACATTCCTAACCCCTTCCTCACCTCTTTACTTTTTGAGACAGTCTGGCTAATTTGCCCAGGCTAACCCCAAACTTACTTATGATCCCACTTCAGTTTCCACACTCACTGGAATTGTGTCCCTATACCTGGCTTTCAACTAGCATTTTTAAATGTCAAAATGACATCTTGGACAAAAGCTGCAGGTTTTTTTTGGAAAAAGGGAAATAGTTATAGAATGTGAGAGATTTCTTAATGCTGTTCCGAATTCAGCCAATATTGAGCATTACATGCCAGGCACAGGATCAAGCTGCATTTCAAGTAACAATTAAAGGTAAACTAAAGGGCTGAGGATGTAGCTCAGTGGTAGAGCATTATCTAGCATTTGCCCTGGGTTCAGTCTCAGTAGTATTTAAATAAGAAGTCAAGTGCAGTGGCACATACTTAATCCCAGCTACTGGGGAGGCTGATCAGGGCAAGAGGATCACAAGTTCAAGTCCAGGGGCTGGTAATGTAACTCAGGAAGAGTACTCCTGGATTCAATCCCCAGTACTGAAGACAGCTAAGTAAAGTCTGTTATCTCAGCAGCTTGAGAGGCTGAGACAGATTACAGGTTCAAAGCCAGTCTAAGCAATGGTGAGGCAATTCAGACCCTGTCTCTAAATAAAATACAAAATAGGGCTGGGGATGTGGCTCAGTGGTTTGAGTGCCAGGAAAAACAAAAATTTAAAAGGCTGGAAATGGTAAACCTGGGTTCAGTCTCTAGTACCAAAAAAAGAAGAAAAAAATGCTAACATTAAAAGGGAGCATAGAAGGCCTACAGAAACAAGATTTCACATTCTTGAAAGTGCCTAGCACAGATATATGGCACTTCTGATGTATGAAGTTTCCTATATTTGTTGAAACAAAAAAGGTATCCATATGTAAAATTGTTTTTTCAAGAGTAAATGCATTACTTTAGCTAACTGGTAAAGATGCACATTGCAAGAGATTTCTGTAAGTCTTAGATCTTAGGTTTTCTTAAAAACAACAGCACATTTTCAATGCTAGACCTTCCTCCACAAAAAAGAGAAGACAAGACTTTGAATTCTCATAACTGATCCTGCAGCTAGCTCCATCCAGAAGATGGAGACAATATTCCCTAGAGTTGATCTGAATGTGTAAGAAGGCCAGCCAAGAAGGGGCTAAACTGAGACCTTATGCCATCAACTGACCTTTCTCACTCAGACCAGTCTATCCTCCTATCCTAAGAACATGCTGGACTTGAGATTCAACAATTATTTTCTCCCACCCTTACACCCACCCCCACTTTTTGATCCTAAGTAAGTATGTTAAGTACATGTGCACTTATTTACAAGATCTCCAGAAAGGTGTAAAGTTTATTAACATCTTTAAAAAAAAAAAAAAAAACAGCGATTGAATATGGGGATACTTATTTACAAGTTTTAAGATGGGAGGGGCACATTTTAATCAGCATTTCAAATAATCAAAGGAGTACATTTTTTTTCCTAGAAATATCATTTTCTCTCTCCAGAAAGAAGATAAATGAAAGCATTAAGTGAATGCCCCAGTTAGAAGCAGATAAACTAATACCTTAAAAATATTTTTTAGAAAGGGTAACTGCTACTTCGGCAAGAATTTTCACAAAATTATTTCCATGGCTAACTCAGACAATTTCTTTGCTTAGAAAAGCTGGCCTAAAGAAGCAAAAGAGCAACACATGAATACATCCTCACTTAAACATGCTTTCAAGCTAGTTTCTGAAAAGCTGAATTAGGGTTTCCAGAGCTTTAGGAGTCCATCTTCACTATAGGTAGCAATCAGGTTCTGATGAGGGTGATGTGCAATACCAATCACATCCTTCTCATGAACCTGGAAAAAGTTAAAGCACAGATTAGGGTATGCAGATCTCTTAACAAATCACTCTTTACAGGCTTCTAGAGCTGGAGTGGGTGGGATGGAAGAGTGATCCTGAGAAACCACATATTGCAAATGGCACAGCTGGAAGACAGAGAAGAGCTATCCAACTCACATTACATTGTGTTATAATAAACTTTTATTATGTTAAGCCCCTCAGATTTGAAGACTGTTACAGTAACTGGCATTATTTTTTGTACTGACTTTAATATCATGAGAGTTAGAAATTTCAAAAACTTCCTAATCAATTTAATTAATATAAAACACAAATAATGTGCCTTCAAAAAGGTTCCACAAGAAAAAACTATTTGGCTAGACAAGTGTATACCTTTTCTTCTCTTTGTATGCTCTCATTCTCTCCACCTGAAGTTTGGGGGGCGAGGCAGGGTTGTCACTAAAGGAATGACTTGACTTGATAAAAAGGGCAATGCCACACATTTATAGTTGTTTAATTTTACTTAGTGTAAAAATGCCCCCATTACATTTTTTATACTGAGGTTCACAATGATAGCAGAGTGTGGAAATGGTATGTACTTCTAAGTTTAGAAAGACAAGGTTATCATAATTTCTTCTGATTGAGTAATACTCACTGTCAAGGTTCTCTCCAGTTTGCCAGTCACTGTGCTAAAACAGTACAGCACAAAGTCCTCCCCCACACAGTAGATCCATTCACCACGGGGAGAGAGGGCACAGCAAACAAAGTCACCACCTTCTCTTTTACCAGAGCTGAAGCTTCTGACAATCTAGAGCACACCCATATCCCAAAAAGACAACAATGAAAAGAAAAAGAAAAACATTAAATCAGCAGCAGCTCACCCATGGATAGCATTCTAAACATTTTTTAAATGACATTTTGAAATAACTTACAGTTCTGGGGATTGTGTCCAGGGACACTCTAGCTATATCAATGAGCTATATCTTCAGTCTTTTACTTGTTTGAGACAACAAGTCCTACCAAATTGCAGAGGCTGCCCTCAAACTTTTAATCCTCCTGACTTAGCCTCCTGAGTAGTTGGGATTATAGACATGTGCCATCACAATGGTACTAAATATGACAAAACTAAACTAACATTTTTACATTATTAGTTTGCCCCTTGGTATACCATCATTTATAATTAGAGCTCCAATTCTATTCATCATGTGCTAAATCTTCTTACCTGGGAAATATTCATTGGATAAGCTACCTATAAAGTAAGTGACAAACATGAACTTCAAATTTATACAGTCATGTCACAGATCCCCCTACTGACCACATTACCCTGAAGCAAATTCATTACCACAGAACAATTTTAAAAATCAGTATAACACTAGTTCTCAATGCTTTAGACTTATGTTCTCCAATATCCTCTAACAAAATGTGTTTCTTTCCGCATGCAGGATGGAACTGTCTCCAACACTTCGCTTAGTCTATGTTCTGCAACATTAAAATCATAAATCAATTTCAAAAGAGAAACCAATCTCAAAAAGCTAAGTATATACTGTGATTTTATTTATGTACCATATGCAAAATACATTATAATAAAAACAGATTAGTGGTTGCCAGGGCGTTAGTTAGGGTTGAACTTATAGAATACCATTTATATTAGCACCAAAAACAAAAATAGGAAATACTTAGATATAAAACAAAATGCAGTGAGCTGGAGTTGTGGCTCAGTGGTAGAGTGCTTGCCTGGCATGTGTGAGGCCCTGGGTTCAACCCTTAGCACTGCATATAAATAAATAAAAGATCCACCGACAACTAAAAAATACTAAAAAAAAAAAAAAAAAAAAATACACATGATTATATGAGGATAACTATAAGACTGATGAAAGATATCAAAGAACTAAACATAAATATTCCATGAATAGGAACATAATATGGTCAAGATATCTTCCCAACTTAATATATAAATTCAATACAATCCCAATCAAAATCCCAGCAAATTATTGTAGATAATGAGAAACCGATTCTAAAGTTTAAATGGAATAGTCAAAAGATCCAGAATAGCCCAATTCAGTATTGAAGGAGGAGAACAAAGTTGACTGGCACTACCCAACCTCAAGACTTATTATAAAGCTTCAGTTATCAAAACAGTATGGCACTGACAACAGAATAGAAAAATAGATCAATGGAACAGATCAGAGTCAGAAGTAGGGTCACATAAATACAGTTTAATGATTTTTCAGAAAGGCACAAAAGCTCCTTTATGAAAAAGGAGAAAAGATCTTTTTTTGGTACTAGGGACTGAATCCATGGATGCTTTTACCACTGAGCTACATCCCTTTTAATTTTTAAGTTGCTGAGGGTCTTGCTAAATTGCTAAAGCTGATCTTAAACTTATGATCCTCCTGCTTCAGCTTCCCACATTACTGAGGCTATATAGGCATGTGTCACCATGCGTGACAAAGATAGCCTTTTCAACAAGTGGTACCGGAACAACTAAATACACGCAAAACCATGAATCTAGACACAGATATTATACTCTCCACAAAAAGTAACTGAAAAAGTAACCTTGATGTATCTAATGCCCATAATGCTACCTCATAGTCCACAAAAAGTGAGATTCCTTTAGAACCTCATAGGCGTCCTGGTTGGAAATAAACAATACAACACTGTTGTCTTTCTCCCGGTATTGGTGTTCCACTTTAGCTCATGTGGTAGCTAGGAAATGTCCTGAGTTGGTAATCCACACCACACTGCATCTCCCTAATGGAGACAAAGATTGTTATCTTAGTCTTCCTTGACATTCTAAATGAGGCTTAAAGAAAGATCAAAGACTCATTTATCCAAAGGAAGAAAAAGAAACAGCATAATATGCAATACCCTGAGGGAAGGAAATAATTTTTGAAACTCCAGAGAAATTTTGTAGAGCCATAGTTTAAGTGTCTGAAAAATAAATACCCCTTATACGGTTTATCAAGTGGTAAGCCCTTATTTGGTTATGGGGAGGGCCAGAACTGAGTTCTGTGCACAGGTACTTTCGGAGTACTCACCTGCCCTTGCATGTTCATGATGACCACTGTGTTTGATCTGTTGCATACCACAAAATGCTCTGGATTTTTAGGAAGCAGGATCACACTGTTGACAGTAATGTCTGTCCCTGCAGTGCTTCCCAAGGATTTAAAGGTATTTGAACATTCTGTAGTTTTCATATTCCAGATCTACCACACAAAAATTTAAATTAAAGCATAAACATTTTTTTAGTATAAGAATTTCTAAAGTTTTATGGCTTACAAAATCAAGAATTATGTTCTAAAAGAGAGTAAAATTCACTAAGAAAATGTTTCTTATGATTTTTATCCAAAAATCCAGCAATACCACATATACAGTAAGCACTCATCTTTGTTAATCAACTGGCATAAACAAAATGAAAGTTACAAATTAAGTTATAAAAAAACCCCGACTGATGATCTTTCCTTACAAATTTTTCTTAGCTAACAGAGCCACGTATTTTTGAATTTATGCTATGTATCAACACTGCTATGTCATAAACAACCAGAAGCTACCTTCGGATATCAAAACCCAAAGGGGATGGACTGGGATTGTGGCTCAGCGGTAGAACGCTTGCCTAGCACATGTGAGGCACAAGATTGGATCCTTAGCACCACATAAAACTAAATAAATAAATAAAGCGTAGTGTCCAACTACAATTTTTTTAAAAATTATATATATGTATATTATATATAAATAAATAAAACAAAGGAGATCATGAGCTTGGGATCCTATCCCAAAACTCACAGTAGGTCTGGGATGAGGCTCAGGTATGGGCCTTTTTATAAAGTTTCAAGTTTCAAAAAATGATTCTAACACATAGCTTGTATTGAGAATGACCAAACAAAAGTCACAATGTTAGAAAACACACAGATCCATGGAGAGGGAGCCACTCAGCCAACAAGGTTTTATCTTGTCCTTCCAGGCTCTTAAGAACTGAAGGAGTTAAATCGGACAACCCAGAAATCTGCAATGTGCTTACAGGAGCGCCAAGAATGCATGGCACTGTCCCAATATCATTCACTTAATGAGGTATAAAAGCCTCTAAAGCACATTTGTGTCATGCTTCCTCTGTGACTAACACAGAGTGTGGCACAACACAGCTGTTTAATAATATCCAAAACAGAAGGACATAGTCCCTCTAGTTGCTCCCCCTAGACTTGCCCCAGTCTTCTCTCTGAAGCCCAGATGCCTAAAGCAAAAATGAACAATTAAGGGAGCAAGAGTTCTAAGGCTTTTCTGTTCAAAAAGTCAATGAAATGCTTTACCCCAATCACTACTGAACTAAGAGGAAAGACCACAAAACAAAGGGGCCTAGACAAGCCACCTAACAATGGCATTTACAAATTGTGAAGCCCATAAGCAGACCACAAAGAGGGCAAATCCCATAACTAAAGCACTGAGAGTTGTATGTTTCCCCATCCATCTCAAGGGAGAGTAGACCTATCTTCAAGTCTCTTGTTCAATTCTCAAATAAGAATAAACTATTTCAGAAGGTAGTCTGACATATAAGTGCTTTTGTTAAAATGTCTAGATCTTCTACCAACAAAGCACTCACTTATATAAGGCAATTTAAGAGCAGTAAGTCCAGAATATAAAGGAATATCTCAAATCTCTAGACAATTTTCTACTTCAGTTTTTCATCTTTTCCTGTAAAAAAGGCCATCTCTTTAAATCTTTTAAGATACTAGAGCTCGATTACTTTCAGCTGAGAGCTAACAGCAGTGGATAAGTATGTAAGAGGGAGTTTAGCTCTACTCTATACCTCCCCTAGTCCTCTAAAAATGCTGTAAGGGAGATACTAAATGGTGGCCTGGTGTAGGATAAAGCTGTGTAACAAAAAGCAATCTATACATTTGGCTACTGAGTCTTGTGCATTTGAATGGTAGAGATGGGCCATATTACAGCATGACAGATTCAACAGCTGTACCTGTGAATGCAAAACCACGCAAGTCCATATATTTCCTCTTTCGCTACAAATGATAAAATCTGTTTGGACTATAGATAAGAGATTTATGCTCCTCATGCCAATAAGGATTACCCACAGAACATTACTCCTGGCTCAGACTCAACTGTGGTTCTGACTAAAACAGTTTACTAAGAGATTTACTCCACCATCATCAACATTATCACCACTGCAATCTTCTCAAAGGACAAAGATCTTTAAAAATAAACAAATTATAACATCACAAAATGAACCAGTAGCAAATACTTAACCTTTACAGTGCCATCAGAGGATGCACTAATAATATAATGTCCATCTTGTGTAAATGTTGCTTCATTAACAAAGGAGGAATGGCCACGAAATTCCTTCAGGGTTTTCCCAGACTTTAAACCATGAATTCTATCACCAATAAAAGAAAATGTAAAGAAAAATTAATATTCTATATTTTATGGTTGGGACCAAATAAGTGTTGAATGCATTTCAGATGAATTATAGAAACTTATAATATTAAGTGAAGAGAGAGCTATACAACTATGTACATGGTATAATTTTCATGAACTCAAACCATGAAACAAAACCAAAACAAATTACACAGAGAGACTAGGGGAAAATGTAATGATACCACAAGCTTCTATTCAGGGTTAGACCTCTAAAAACTCGGGTCCCAGGAATCTATTTGTAACAGGCCTTGACTCACTAAAGTGATGACGCAGGTGGGTCCACAGACCACACTTTGAGAAACATGAAACACCCTAAGAGTAGCTTTTTTTTTTTCTTCCCCCTCAAAGAGTAGAGGGTCTTGCTATGTTCCAGGCTGATGTAGAATTCCTGGGCTCAAACAGTCCTCCTGCCTCAGCTTCCTGGGACTACAGATTTGTACCACCAAACCTGGCTTATGTTGGCATTTTTTACAATATTAGTTTGTATTGTGTAAAGTTATTTTTTCCCGGCAGTATCAGTTGTTCATTAGAAATGCACACACAGCACTGTTATCTGCTTTGGAGGATTAGAGTGGATGCATTTCATTTTCCTGTTTCTAGTGAGTTTCTAGAGACCGAGGTCCACTTGGGTCTTGGCTTCTGTGTTATTAAAAAAAAGTCAAACACTCTCCTTAGACACCCTTTCAAAATTCTCTTCTGGGGATTGAAGGGAAGAACTCAAATTGACAGAAGAATACTACTATGAATACTATTATGTTACCTGTATTTTGGGCAAAAGAAGGCTCTCATGCCCTAACTTTCCCTATCATCCCATACTAATGAAGTCTCCTCTGGAACCTCATCACATCAAACCAAAGCAAAGGTAGTTTTGGGATTCTTACTTACCTAATTGTCTGGTCAAAAGAGGCACTAAGGATTTGACTGCTATCCTTAGAAAAACTCAGACAAGTAACTCCTTTACTGTGTGCCCTTTCAAATCTCCTTAAACACTGTCCACTCTGAATCTTCCAGACCTTTATTTTAAAAAAGAAAAAAGTTGTAAATAATATCCCATCATAGTCCACAGAGCCAAGCAAGATGCAATGTTCACTAATGTACTAAAACAACATTAAAAATGCATGCTAATAGCTGAATATGATATGTTTGGCTTTTGTAATACAATGATAACTGAATCCTTTGTAACTTGAAACTCTCTCCTTATAAATTATTAAATAAAAATTTAGACTCTAAATCCACTTAGTAGAGATCATTTCTGCATTTTTATCTAGGACAGGGTGTATTACTAGCAATTAAATACAAACCACATCTAACTGGCTATCCACCATCCACTAGAAAAAATCAAATACAATATATCATACACAGTAAAATAGAGTGGTGTGACCGAAAGGCATGAACAGGTTAGGACTAAAGTCCTAAAGCTATCACTCATCTACTGTGTGACCTTAAGCACTGAACCACCCCAAGAAGAGTTAGGATTAAACAAAAAATACAGTGATTAGCATAAAGTTAATGCTGTATAAGTTGCTGAATATAATGTGTAGAGCATTACCCCATTACAAAAGTCTCAAAAAAGCTATGTCACTAATCCATACCTTGATTTTTCCATCTTGGGCTCCGGTTGCTAACATTTCTGTATCTCTACTGAAACACATGCAGAGAACAGCATCATCCATCATCATGAAATTATCTTGGGCCTGGTACTTAAGATCCTAAGGGAAATGATAGATAGTAGTTATCAAAATATCACAGAAGCCAAGATCCCAGTAGACCTGGGACTCTAGAAACTCACTAGAAACAGGAAAATGAAATGCATCCACTCTAAAAAAAAAAAAAATGCATCCACTCTAATCATCCAAAGCAGACAACAGTGCTGTGTGTGCATTTCTAATGAACAACTGATACTGCCAGGAATAAATAGTTTTACATAATACAAACTAATACTGTAAAAAATGCCAACATAAGCCAGGTTTGGTGGTACATATCTGTAGTCCCAGCTATGCAGGAAGCTGAGGCAGGAGGACTGCTTGAGCCCAGGAGTTCTACATCAGCCTGAAACATAGCAAGACCCTCCACTCTCTTAAAAAAAAAAAAAAAGCCAACAAAATACCCTAGTCTGTTTACTAATCTTTTCAAGGCAAAATTACTCTATAGTTTCATATTTTACATCATTAATAAACCTGAATTTACTACTTTGAGTAATGACATGAAAAAGAAAACTAATATTTTCCTCCAAAGTGTCAACTCCTTTTCCTAAAACCATTTGCTGACTTTGTTATTTGTGATGCCTCTTTTATCATATTTTATTGTTCAACAGAAATATCCTTTTTTTGTTGCTGTTTTTTCTAACTATAAAGTAAGACTGCTTCATGAAAAAGAAAAAAAAAAAAGGCAAACTACTGTGTAAAGTACAAAGTGGAAATCACTCACAAATCCACTACCTGTGGAGTAGAAATTTTAGAAGTCTATGTTAAAGATTACATTTTAAATCAATGGATAGGGGGTTGGGATTATGGCTCAGCGGTAGAGTGCTCATCTAGCATGTATGAGGCCTTGGGTTTGATCCTCAGTGCCACATAAAAATAAATAAACAAAATAAAGGTATTGTGTCCAACTACTTCTAAATAACTATTAATAAAATAAAATAAATCAATGGATAAAAGTCAATAAATAGCTATTTGAAAAAAACATTAAGTTGGATCTATACCAACTTTATCCTTAACAAATTCCTCCAATTTGTTAAGGATAGTGAGTCAAACACTAAATATAAATCATAAAAATACTAGAAGAAAATTGTAGGAGAAAAGATGGAAAAATTTCATCTGTAAAACAAAACCATAAGCAAAATTAAAATATAAAGCCAAAATCTTTGCAATGCATATTCTGAGTTCCTCAATACCCAAGGCTCCTACAAATCAATTTTAAAAATGTCCAACAGAAAAATGAGCAAAGGATATTAACAGACTTCACAGAATAAGAAACACTGGTAGCTTTTCACATGTAAAACCATGTAAAACCATGTTGATTCATAATAAGAGAAATAGAATTACATTAAATTGGGGCTGGGTTGTGGCTCAGCGGTAGAGTGCTGCCTAGCATATGCGAGGCGCTGGGTTCGATCCTCAGCACCACATAAATAAATAAATAAAGGTATATTTTAAAAAATCACATCAAAAAATATTTTAAAAAATATTATGTTAAACTGAAAACAATCTTAAATATGGTTCAATCCATGCAATGAAATATAATACCAGCAATTATCTGCAAGATATACTATAAAGGGAAAAGTAAGAGGCATAACACAGTGTATATATATATATGCTACCATCTGTATTTTTTAAAAATGGAAAAGGAAATATAGTAAGTAACTGCTTGCACAAATATAGAATATTCTGGGAAGGTTACGCCAGAAACTGGAAACCCTGCCTGGTCCAAAGAAAATTGACTGGTTAAGGGGCATGGATGGGAATAAAACTCTTAAATAAACTTATTCTGTTTTTTGAATGTGTTATCAGATGAACATGTTACCCATTTAACATAAAGTTTTGGGCTGGGGATGTCATTTAGTGGTAGAGTACTTGCCTACCATGTATGAAGCCCTAGGTTAAATTCTTAGCATAGCAAAAATAATAATTTTACATATATATATATACACACATATACACACACACATTTTTATATAAATGTATATATAAAAATTATAAAAATAATAGGTAAGCAACTATAGCTAACACAGGTCCTCCCTTTTGTTATTAAATTTACAGTTTTAAAAAATAAAAAATATAAATAAATAAATAAATAAATTTACAGTTTAATTAAAATTACTGTGTGGCTTGTAATCCCAGCTACTAGGGAGGCTAAGGGAGGACAACTGCAAGTTCCAGGCCAGCCTAGCAATTTAGCAAGAACTTGTATCAAAAGAATAAGGGCTGGGGATATAGCTCAGTGTTATAGTAATTGCCTAGCAGGTTTGAGGTCCTAGGTTTAATCCCCAAGCACTACAAAAACAAAAGCAAAAAAACTTCAAAAGGATTTTAAATCACTAAAGTACTACACATGCATTACATACAGAACCTTTTTCAAATAATCTATGCCTTAGAAATAATCAGTCTGGGCTGTAACTCAGTGGTAAAGCACTTGCCTCACACGTGTGAGACACTGGGTTCAATCCTCAGCACCACACAAAAATAAATAAAGATACCGTGTTTTAATTTACAAGTAAATAAATATTTTTTTTTGAAAAAAAGAAAGAAAAAGAAAATAATCAGCCTGAGGAAAAACACATAGATAATTAGAAATAAGGCATAGATAATTCAAAATCAGTAATTCTTCAACTGGGAAAATTAGTTTTCATATTTAAAATACTTTACCTTCCTGATTTTTCCGGTAGTAAAGTTCCATACTTCAATGAATCCATCAACAGACCCAGTGACCAGATACTGACCATCTGGAGAAAATCGAGCACACTCCACATGTGATTTCTGACCAAACTGTTTCAAATGAAACATAAAATATGCATTTTTATCTAGTGAACTTAAAAAACAATTTCTATTTTAACCTTACATATAATCATAGCTGGTCCATATTATGGAATACTAGAGGGAAGTATCTATACCTGAACAGAGGGAGCTGATAGACAGGTTTCTAATTATGAGATTGTTATTTTGAAAGAAAAAGGAAAAAAACTATTTTAACAGGGTATTTAGAACAAATAATCTTGTTAATTCAGACCATAGTTTTTGCTAGGTCAGCTTCTTTAGTATATCTCTCACATTCAACTTACTATGACCTAATATGTTCCTGTGCATCTGGAGAAAAACCTCTTATTTCCAAAATAAAAAAAAAAAAACATTTTTCTATACTACTTTGCAAACAAACTTCCCATCACTGTTTCATAACCTTCATTTAATCATGTGATAATGTGTTTCTCATCAAATTGAGGACTAATTATAGAACATTAGACAGATGGGAAGAACAGAGAAAAGCTCTAATGTAGATTTCATTTTCAATGCCAAAAATAAAATATTTATACCAAAAAACCTTGATCTAGAGGCATAATTATAATGGATTTATATTTGTCTGAAGGTTTCAGCCAAGTTAGATAAAGGTGCTCCTCAAAAATATGCTACATATAAATTAGAACATATAATCCAGAAAAGACAAATTCAAAATGCTAAACCAAAGTGAAAGATTTGAAGAATATAAAATATTTTTAAATCAATTTCATTTGAGCAAAAACCCAGAGAGAAAATGTAATATAAAGGAAATGCTAAGGTAACATATATTCATAATTCTGGTAACTGCAGCAATTACTTGATTATGCTCTTTCCTAGAAAAGTACCAGATTAAAATTTTAAAATAAGGACTCAGATGAAGATCAATGGTAGAGCACTTGCCCATCATGTATGAGGCCTGGTGTTCAATCCCCAGCACCACACACACACACACACACACACACAAAAGAATCAGAATTAGACATAAGCCCACTTTATAACCCCACAACTGGCACTTTGCCTGACAGGCACCAGGCAAAAACCCAAATATTTAATAAGACAAGTATATAGAAAGTTCAGTTTGTCCCAGGCTTAAACAAGGAATTAACCATTCTTCCAAATGCAGGTTTCATAAGAAATGCAAAGGCAGATGATGGGCCAGATGTCAAATAATATACCAATATGTCCACTTGGTTACACTTCTGAACTATGCCGTTACTAAGACAAAGCAGTACCTCAGTGAACATGAAAAGTAAACTTGAGTGCTGTCAGAGTAAAAGATTGAGTTCACCTCCTCAGTACTGAGCTCCTGACATAGGGTTTAGCTGAGCCCATAAGTACTCTACAAATGATTACCATCTGGCTGATCTAAAGATCTTACCTTAATATGCCTGCTCAGCTGTGTAGGAAACTTTTCCTCTTCCACATCTTTGACAGCTGCTTTGCCACGAAACAAATCTATGGTCATACCAGGAGGAAGCAACCCCTGGTGCTGCTGCCACTTTAGTGCCTATGAAAAAAGAAAGTTCAGCAATTCACTTAGGTGCTTTTAAAGTCTGGGCATGAAAGCTCAGATAAAAACCAAGCCTGTTGTGATGAGGTCCAGAGGAAACTGAGTCTTTCATACCCCAGCAGTCTTTGGCCATCCAAACGCAACATAAACTGTGCTTTTCAGTGTGTCTAAGAACACAGGCTGAGAGGGCACTCTAAGAACCAACAAGTCCATCAATTCAATACCTACTTTCCTTACATGAGCAACTCTTTTATTATAAACAAAACTGGGAAAACAGAAACTTCCCAAAGTTCCAAATATTTAAACACAGCAACAGTTAATTTTATATTCTCTTGTTTTCAGCTATCATCAGATCACACTATGACACAACTATCATTGGATTGTTATACCTTGTGTGATACCCTGTCTAGTGGATGTTTCAGGGTTTACTTAATCAATATATTAGTGGTCATTTACACTGCTTCCAACTTTGTTTTCTTTCCAAAAAACTTTGTTTTTTTATGTGGTGTTGAGGATCAAACCCAGTGCCTCAAACATGTGAGGCAAGCACCCTACCACTGAGCCACAACCCCAGCCCTGCTTCCAACTTTTTTTCTCATCTAAATAATGCTGCACTGAACATCTCTGGATATAAGACAGAGTATATTTCCCCACTGAGTATATTTCTAGAAGAAAAATTTCTGAATCCAAAAAACAGAACACGAATGGTTAAGACTCTTGATGTAGGGCTAGGGATGCAGCTCAGTGGTAGAGTGTTTGCCTACATGCTCAAAGTCACAGGTTTGATCCCCAGCACCAAAAAACCTAGACACAAGAAGTTCCCATGTTCTATTAACTATGGGTGACTACAAATAACCGTAATTTGCTCTATATTTAAAAAATGCTATAAGAAGTGTGGGGCTGGGGGGGTTGAGGCTCAGTGGTAGAGCACTCACCTAGCACGTGCAAGGCCCTGGGTTTGATCCTCAGCACCACATAAAAATGAATAATAAAACAAAGGTATTGTGTCCCACTATAACTAAAAAATAAATATTTTTTTTAAAAAAAGTCAGATGTGGCACACACCCATAATTCCAGTGTCTTGGGGACTGAAACAGAGGGATCCAAAGTTTGAAGTCAGACTAGCCTTGGCCACTTAGCAAAACCCTATCTCAAACAAAGGAACAAACAAACAAACAAACAAAAACAGAGCTGGGGAGCTACAGATATAGCTCCAGGGATCAAGTGCCCCAGGATTCTATCCCCAGCATCACAAAAGAAGAAATTTTAAAAAGGAAAAGAAAAGCTAGGAGTTTAAATGTTTTCACCATAAAGAAACAGTAAGTACTTGAAGAGATAGATATGTTTATCCTGATTTGAACATTATACAATGTATACATGTATCTAAATATCACAAGTTACTCCATAAGTATGTATAATTTTTTGCGTCAATTAATTAAAGAGGAAAAAAGAAGCCTAACTCTGAACCTCAGAATCAGCACAAGCCTAGGGAGGGGGTGTAGCTCAGTGGCAAAGTACTTGCCTAGCATGGGCAAGGTTTGGAACTCAATTCCCAGCACCATATACTCATATCCGAAAAAGAAAAAAAAATCACTACATATAAGTGATAAGATTTTTGGTCCTTTCAAAATGCAGATTTAGCACAAAGAAGCTATTTTTATCCCTATTCACTGGTGATCTTTGCTATTTGTAAAACATCTATTATTCTAGGTCATTTTATAATAACAACAATGCTAATAAGCCATAAGTCCTCAACAATGATTACCATCTGGCTGATCTAAAGATCCTACCTTAATATGCATTAATATTTAATGTTAAAAATACCACTATTACTATTAAAAAAAATCATCACCAGTAGCTACCATTTACTATTTATTAGGTGCCAGGCAACTTATGAAGTACTTCAAGAGCATTATCTCATTTAATCTTTACTACACCACCACAAAGAATGAGATCAGAATAGCTGTGACTTACCAAGACCATATAGCTGGTGAGTGAGCTTGGATTCTAACCAGAGTGACCATTTATTCCAATTTCCCCAGGACAGTTCTCACTTGCACCTGATATCTTGGCATATTGATCAACAGAATCATCAAAGATATCCCAGACAGGATAATATGTTCAATCTATGGTCACACGAATTCTGACACTAGAGCTTTTTATTTTTTTATCCCATCCCAGAGTTTATGTTCTTAACCACTAAATGACATCGCCTCTCCCAGGAAGGGGAAAAATGGCCTAACACAGCTGCTGACACACAAATGGAACACAGCTTCTCATTTCTCTGGTAGTATACAATATAGAGTTGCACCATATGTGCAGTCATACATGTACCTACCTAGGGTAATGATTCTCATTCATTCCTACCCCCATGTTCTCTCCCCTTTGCCCAATCAGAGTTCTTCCATTCTTCCCATGCCATCCTCCACACCCCCATTATGGATCAGCATCCACTAATCAGGGAGAACATTCAGTCTTTGGTTTTTTGGGATTGCTTACTTCACTTAGCATGATATTCTCCAACTCCATCCATTTACCTGCAAATGCCAAGTAATGCCCAATTCTTATGGTGTCTGATTTCTTTAGCTCAGACATATATCTTACATACAGGAAACAGTATGAGAAGTTCACAGTAATTTCATTTCTATGGGTATTTAATTACCTGTCCCAGCAATGCCATGAGACGAGATGGAGGCACCACACTAACTTCCCCAGCTAAGGCCTGGGCAATTGCTGCTCTTCTCTTCTCTTTGCTACTTCCATCTGGATATGCCTTAAAAAAAGGAGAAGAGGTGGCATTATTACCAAGAAACAAGAAGACACTAATGTGCTTATTTAAAACAAAGAAACAAGCAAAAACTTTCAAAGAGGGAAACATGAAAAGAAACTACCCAGGTAAACAGAGAATTAATTAAAACAATTTAGTTTTGCTTTTTTTTTAATGGCTTCCCAATTCTGCCCACTTGCATTTCAAAAGTTTGAGCTAAGAGAACTGAAGATGTCAAATAATCCACAGTTATTTCTGAAAAAAGAGTCCAGATAAACCATGTCAGAGAAAGAGATGTTTTAACAATTTTTAAAACTTTTCAGGGTCAAGAATTTTTTTTTTTTTTCAGTACATAGGATTGAACCCAGGACCTTGCATATGTCAAGCAAGCACTCTACCACCAAGCTATACCATCAGCCCTCTTTTATATTCTTTAGAAATTTACTTTAATCTAACAACACCTAGCTCAGAAGCATTTCACCACTTCCCTAACATAAATTCTGTCCTGGTAATCAAAAAACTCCTTTCTTTCATTCTCATGGTTTCTGTAAGCTTACTTTAATTTTCTATTATCCAGTACCTATTAAATTCTTCCTTTTGACAATCCTCTGTGGAAGGTTAGGGGTATTTGTCACACACATCCCTACATAAGTAAAATATGTTTTAGAAGAATAAGATAATTATGCTGGGTGTGATGGTGCATGCCTTAATCCCAGCAACTGAGTGGCTGAGGCAAGAGGATCACAAGTTCAAAGCCAGCCTCAGCAATTTAGTGAGCACCTAAGCAACTCAGCAAGACCCTACCTCAAAATAAAAAATAAAGGGGCTGAGGATGTCATTCAGTGTAAAGCACTTCTAGATTCAATCACCACTACCAAAAAAAAAAAAAAAAAAAAAAGACATAATCAGCTCAAAGGCAAAAGCATAAGCTTTCTGAGAATGGAAGAGGCTAGACATAAACTGCAACTGTCAGGGGCAAGGAACACAAATGTTCAGTAAACATCCATCAGTCTGGCAGCATTTCAGGGCCAGATAAGTACTTGGGCTAATGTGGAAATGACATCAGAACAAAATTTTTTGCTCCTTTTTTGTGTTTTTATGAAATTCATTTTTAAAATTTATTTATTTATGTAAGGGGGATAGAACCCAGAGGTGCTCTACCTTTTAGTTTTTTATTTTGAAACAGGGCCTTTTTACTTTTATTTTGAGACAGGAAATCACTATGTTGATGTGGTTGACAACTTGAACTTGCAATCCTCCAGCCTCAGCCTCCCATGCAGCTGGAATTACAGGTATGTACCACCTTACCTGGCTAACTGTGTTGTTTCTTTACTAACCAACATACAATCCTCAAAAATGATGATGTGTATACAGAAAAGACCCTCAAATACTCAGAAAACTGAACAGGACTATTTTCTTTAACATATGCACATTTTTCAGTCAACATATAAACAGAAAAGCATCATTCTCAAAAATTAAATCAAAACCACAAAGTGTCTAATAAATTATTAAAAATAAAAGACCACGGGCTGAGGATGTGGCTCAAACGGTAGCACGCTCGCCTGATATGCGTGCGGCCCGGGTTCGATCCTCAGCACCACATACCAACAAAGATGTTGTGTCCGCCGAGAACTAAACAATAAAACATTAAAAAATAAAATAAATTTAAAAAAATAAAAAATAAAAAATAAAAGATCACATTATTGCATATTTTATATTTTCAGTTAATAAATTTATTTTCATTACCACAGTCATACCTCACGAGGATCAAAATAAGACCTTGCCAAGAGGTTCTCCAGATGAATATACCGCTCTGGCTGTGTTTGTTTTAACATGATCATGGGGTCAGTCTGTCTCAGAAGTGACCTAGCAGCACCCAATTCACGGAGCTCTATCAATTCCAGAACAACCTGGATAATGAAAAGAAAATGGATGTTTCAACACATTGTTATAAATATTTAAATTCCCCAGTTAAATTTCTCCCACATACACAGCCTGCCCAAATGATATCCAATACTGGGAAATGCCCCTTTTCCTTTTCACTAGTAGTTTTTAGTGGACAATTAAAATAACTATAAATAACAACTTCAATTCTTCAAACTTCACTTTTCATTTTTATCTGCTAATCTCTTCTCAGCCTTCTTGCTCATAGTATATATACTAAAAAAAAAAAAAAAAATTAAGGTGGGCAAGTTTATGGTGGTGCATACCTGTAATCCCAGTGATTCAGGAGGCTGAGGCATGACCATTTCAAGGTCAAGGCCAGCTTGGGCAACTCAGCAAGACCATCTCAAAATAAAAAAGTCTGGGGATATAACTCAGAGGCAGAAAAAAGAAAAGTACCATAAAAAAGAAAAGAAAGCAAACTAAAGGTAGGAATACCTCCATGGGCTCCAGAGAAACTTTCTCCAGTTACTAAAACTTTGTTTGGGGAATTACTGAACTTATGTGAATTATAAAGAAACAAATCAATTATTCTATTTTTACTTCAAACAATACCATAATCTTATTTCCAGAAAATCCATTCTGTTCTGTTTTTCTGTTTTCCTACATAACAAAAAACTAATGGTTATTCCCTTCTTGTCAATTCTTATTTTGTAAGATTTTTTTTTTTTGTGTGCGTATATTTTTGTTTTGGGATTTGTTTGTTGGTACTAGGGATTGAACCCAGGAGTACTTTATTACCGAGTTATATCCCCAGCCCTATTTTATTTTGAGACAGGGTCTCACTAAATTAATGTGACTGGTAACAAACTTGTAAACCTCTTGTCTCAGCCTCCCCCAAGTCTTTGGGATTAAAGGCATGCACCACTACACCCAGCTGCTTGTGTATTTTCTTTTTTTTTTTTTTTTTTTTTTTGGTGGCAGATGGATATAATACCTTTATTTTACATGGTGCTGAGGATCAAACTTCACACATGCTAGGCAAGAGCTCCACTACTGAGCTGCAACCCTAACCCTTGTGTGTTCTTAATATGTAATAATTTGATTTTTGTCCTAAGATCCTAGCTTAAAATCCTTGGCATTTTGCCAGTGACTGGAGTATCTTTGTTACTCATAGGGTCCTTTGGGGGGACACGGGAAGAGACAGTACCAGGGATTGAATTCAGGGGCACTCAACTACTACTGAGCTACATCCCCAACCCTATTTTGTATTTTATTTAGAGACAGGGTTTCACTGAGTTGCTCAGAACCATGGGGGCTTTGAACTCAAGATCCTCCTGCCTCAGCCTCCCAAGCCACTGGGATCACAGGTATGCGCCACCTCACCAGCTCATGGCTTCTTGAATCACACTGGAGTTTGTGCTAAGGCAGTGGCTCAGGATAGGGACCAGTTACCAGAAGGACCAACCATGTAACTACAAGCTTAAGACTTTGAGCCTACCCAACCTCTGGAGACAAGGGGTACTGAAAATTGGGGCTGGAGACTTAATTATCAATCATTCCCACATAGTGAAGCCCCAATAAATAATTCAATGGAATCTCCTGCTTGGTGAACACATTGACATGCCAGGTTGGTGGTATGCCCCAATTCCACAGGGATAGCTCAAAAGCTATACAATCAGGACCCCCTCAGACTTTGCACTGTATGTCTCTTCATTCAGCTGCTTCTTATCTATATCCTTAATGATAAAACTATAATCATTAAGTATAGAGTTTTTCTTAGTTCTAGTGAATTATCAAGCCTGACCATGTCAAAAGAACCATCAAATTTATAGCCATTCCATCAAAAGTGTGGGTGGCCTGAAGACCCCCGAAGTGTAGCTAGTATCTGAACTGAGGACAACCCTGTGGAAGAAAGAAAGCAAGTCATTCAGTTCAGAAATTCTCACTCTTCAGAAGCCTAAAAGTAAAGCCTACCCCAGCTTATTTCTCTACTTAATGGTCCTCCTTTATCAACTTTCCATCTCTTTATCATGTGAGAAAAACTTCCAAAAAATTGTAGAATCAGCATTTAACTTATGGAGTCTGTGTTAATTACAGGTGTTAGTGACAGAATTAAGCCACAGTACAGTAGTTGGTTTCAGAATAGTTCATTTAATAATTCATTTAATGATAACTTAAGAAATAATTTCAGATTGCACAGTGGCACACATCTATAATCTCAGCTGCCGAGTAGGCAAGCAGTGAGTCTCTGTCTCAAAATGTAAAAAAAAAATTTAAAGGCACAGGTATATAGGTCAGTGAGAGTGTTTGCCTAACACATGTGAGACCCTAGATTCAATTACAAGTATCACAAACAAAACCAAAAAAAGGGAAGAATTTCAATTTGGGAAAATCTTGGGTTTTTCAAGAACGAAAGACACTGTCAAGCCTTGAAGTGTAAGTTTTACAGGTAGTTATAGCCCTATAGTGTTTAAAGGAATGAATGCTTATACTTGAAAGACAGGGGGCCATCCCACAAAAAAACCAATACATGGGGATCAGCAGCACCATCACTCTTACCTGTTCATAAAGGTCAATAAGGGTTTTGTCTGGCAACTTCAAGGACTGTATAGCCTGTAGAACAGTATCCCAATGACCACTGTTAATGTCAGCGACAAAACTCTCAATGCTGTCCACAGTATTCAGAGACACAGTAGTCTCCTCCTGTAAGGTGGCCAACGCCCGATGTAAACTGTTCTCCTTCAGGTACTGCATGATCAGACGGATCACACTAAAAGAAAGCAAGTCATTCAGTTCAGGAATCCTCACTCACCAGAAACAAAAAAGTAAAGCCTATCCCAACTTATTTCTCTACTTAACGATCCTCCTTTATCTACTTTCGATCTCTTTATCATGTGAATAAAATTTCCAAAAAATTGCAGATTCAGCTAAGTGTGGTGGCACATGCCTGTGTTGCAGCAACTCAAGAGGCTAAGGCAAGAGGACCTCAAGATCAAAGTCAGCCTTGGCAACTTAGCAAGACCCTATCTCAAAATAATACAAAAATAAAAAAATTTAAAAAGGGCCAGAGATGTAGCTCAGTGGTAGAGCACACCTGAGTTTCATCCTCAAAATCAAAAAAACAAAATCACAGAATCTTAGTTCCAAAGGACCCCTCCCCAACCCTGCCCCATGTCCTAAAGTGAGGAGAATTGGAATTCAAAGAAGAGAAATCATTTGCCAAATGTCTCACAGTCAAAAAGGGAGTTGGTATCAATGTGACTCTTATTTCCTAGGTCAGAATCCACTGTCTTATTAATTCTTATCATATAATTATTGCACACTTTTCGTGAAAAAAAAATTCTTTTTCTAGTATTGGAGATTGAATCCAGAGGCACCAAATCACTAAGCTACATTCCCAGAGCTTTTTCATTTTTTATTTTGAGACAAAGTATTGCTAAGGTGCCCAGCCTGGACTCCAACCTAGAATCCTCCTGCCTCAAGTCACTGGGTCTACAAGCATGTATCACCATGCTAGGCCTCATGATATATTTTTTTTAATATCTTTATTTTATTTATTTTTATGTGGTGCTCAGGATCGAACCCAGGTCCTCGCACATGCTAAGTAAGCACTCTACCGCTGAGCCACAACCCCAACCTGTCATGATATATTTTAAACCTATGTTAATCATAGATAGAAAATCATCTAAATGATTATAGAGGATGATTTGGTCCACTGACATTAAGACAAACAAAACAAATCATGAACTAAAATTATCTTACTGGGGATTTGTGGACCACAAATAAGTACAGTCATACTGTATGTATAAATAAAGATACGCATTTGCAAAAATAATACAGTTTTTATTATCAAATCTTCAAGACAAGTGAAATAAAAACATCATGGAACCAATTTCCCAAGAAAAAGAGGACCAAGACAATTTCTGCATATTAAAAGAATAAGAAGGTGGGCGCCATAGCACACACCCATAATCCCAGAACTTTGGGAGGCTGAGGCAGGAGGATCTCAAGTTCAAAACCAACCTCAGCAACTCAGTGAGGCCCTAAACAACTTGGCGAGACAAGTATCAAAATAAAAAGGGTTAGGGGGATGGGGCTATAGCTCAGTGGCAGAGTGCTTGCCTAGCATGTGTGAGGCACTGGGTCCCATCCTTAGCACCACATAAAGATAAACAAATAAAATAAATGTATGCTGTCCATACACAACTACAAAAAAATATTTTTAAATAAACAAATAAAAGGTATTCTGTCCATCTACAAATACAAAAAGGGGGTTAGGGGGCTGGGGACATGGCTCATGGTTAAGAGCCCCTGGGCTCTATCCTGGTAACCCTCCCCACTTCTAAAAAAAGAATAAGTAATCACTGCCAATATATAACAGAAATAACTTATAAGTATTTTATATTTGTTTTTAATTAAATACAGTTACTTATAGTACAAAAATTTTTAAAGAGCAGAGAATATAGCTTGGTCCCCAGCAAGGGGTAGAGGGAATCACTGAATAGTGTTGATACATTGTTTTCCTTCTCTTTCTTTAAAGTAAGCATGTGGCTCCCACTGTATCTGTATTGGACAGCACTAGTATAGAGGGCCAGAATAATGGCTGTAAAGACTTCAGATTGGAATTTAATCAATTCCCTTTCCCAGAAAATAAATAATAATACAATAACCAATAGTATATATTTACTCTCTAACAGGTACTGCTCTAAACCATTTTAGATATATTCATTTACTTCTCAAAAAACCCTGTGACAAAGAGAGGTACTGGGGAATTAAATTAGTCAAATTACATTTTTGTCTTAAAAATATTTTTTAGTTGCAGACAGACACAATATCTTTATTTTATTTATTCATTTTTATGTGGTGCTGAGGATTGAACCCAGTGCCTGACAAATGCCAGGCAAGCACTTTAGCACTGAGGCATAATCCCAGCACTCCAAAATTATGTTAGATGCATGTATTATCTATATTCATGCCACAATGAAACCCACTAGTCTAAATATTTAAAATGTAACAATATAAAAAAAAAATATCCCAACCCTCTGACAGAGATATCACTATTATCCCCAATTTACATTGGAGGATTTGACTGTATAACAGAGATAATAATGAGGGTCCAAATTGGCAGTATGGCTCTTGAGCATATATCCCTCTTGGAAAAGCAAACACCCTCTTTTTATTTTTTTTTTTTTTAAGAGAGACTGAGAGAGGGAGAGAGAGAGAGAGAGAGAGAGAGAGAGAAGTTTTTTAATATTTATTTTTTAGTTATCGGCAGACACAACATCTTTGTTTTGTATGTGGTGCTGAGGATCGAACCCAGGCCTCACGCATGCCACTTGAGCCACATCCCCAGCCCAACACCCTCTTTTTAAAAACCCAGGCAGAGGGGCTGGGGTATGACTCAGCGGTAAGGCGCTTACCTAGCACATGCAAGGTGCTCGGTTGGATCCTCAGCGTCACATTAAAAAATAAATAAATAAAATAAAGATATTGTGTCTAACTACAACTAAAAATATGTATTTTTTTTTTAAAAAAAAGGCTTTAAAAAAAAACTCATGCAGAAATGAGCCAAGTACTGTTACCTGCAAAAGTCTTTTTTTTTTTCCCCTCATGGCCCTTTCACAAAGTACACAGGGCTACACCTCCAATATTCTAATATGAAAAAATATATATTATAGGGGCTGGGGATGTGGCTCAAGCAGTAGCGTGCTCGCCTGGCATGCGTGCGGCCCGGGTTCGATCCTCAGCACCACATACCAACAAAGATGTTGTGTCCGCCGAGAACTAGAAAATAAATATTATTCATTCTCTCTCTCTCTCTCTCTCCTCTCTCACTCTCTCTAAAAAAAAATAGCACAACTCCACTGACTTCTACTTTGCATTCTTCCTCTCCCCACAAAGACCTCATACTTCCCACTGCAGAAATCAAATTCACTACCTTCAAACACAGTGTAATAGAGAGCTAAGTTTTGGAGATAGCCTGGGATTTTAATCAGAATTCTGTCATTTACTGTGACCTGTTTCCTCATCTGTTAAGAAAAAGGCCTGTCTTGGAGTGTTAATAGAAGAATTGACTAAACTAGTTATAGTATGCTCAGCACAGAAAGTATTTACTAACTAGTATGTATTATTGATAAGAACAAGCAGCAGCCAGTGCTGCTATAGCAGGGTCCTCCAGGCTGGAAGAATGGCTGTTACAGCTATCTTTCAAGCCCAAAGGCATGCAGTCCTTTCCAGCTCTTACCCTGACTTAGTTTTAATCTCCAGCACACCTTATCATTCTTCTTTGCTTTATTTTTCTCCATAATATTTACTACTATGTTACCTTATTGCATCTATTGTTTGCCTTCTCCGTTCAAAATGTGCATTCTATAAGGACAGGGATTTTTGTCTATTTTGTTCACTACTGTACTTCCAGCATCTTGAACTGAACATAATAAACTTTAATGTTTATTGAATGAAAAACTCCCTTCTGCCTATGCATGTCTTCGGGATATGTCCTCTTCCTTACGCTCGGAACACAAATGTTATTCTGCTAATTTAATTTTTAAGTTTTGGCAAGGACAGGTGGAAGGTGAAGTCCTGAAAATGTCCACCATTTCGGTCACTCACCATTTCCCCGCCTCGCTCCCCCACCAACTATCATTGTTTAGGCCAATCTCCAGGTTCTGTCTCTTCTTTTTGACTATGCAGAACTCGCAGACAAACCAAAATTCAGCGCCAGACTGAATCTGATAAAAAGAGCTAGTTGTTCATTCATTCGTAAAGCAGTAACTGAGAGTGCTAAGCACTAGGACTACAAGGAAAAGAAGCCCATAGACACCTTACAGTCCAAGGGTTGCAAGGAGGCAGCAAACACCAATACTGGGAAGTAGGTGTTAAGCAGAGAAAAGCAAAGATTAAAACCAAGTCTGCAAAGTGTGCCTTTTCTCAGCCCCGCGCCGCCTCCCGTGGGGCTTTGGGCTTCGTGTGTCTAGTTGCTTCCTTCCTGTGGGCCCACTTCTGAGATAGCTGTATCCAAGAAGCTTCTCTGTGGTTAAGGAAACAGCCCTTCATTCCTTAGTCCCTCGCATTCCTCCCCATGAGTAACCTCCACCCCACTCCCACCATTAACTTCCTGGCCCCTGCCACGCCGCGAACATCAGCCACAGCAGGACTCACTCCGAAGACTCGATTTCGATCGACATAGTGGTAAATTCCCAGCAGCAGGCCCCACTCCACTCCAAGACCCAGTCGCGCAACACACCGACACCTCCGGCGGCTGCCTTACGTCACTTCCGCTGGGTGTCGGACGCCCGCCCTAGAAGTGGTATGAACGGAAGGCGGGGCGTGGTGTGCGTGGGGGCGGGGCCTCTGGTCGACAAAGATTTCCGCTTACAAGCTCTGGGTGGGAAATTTTGCTTTCATTTGATGCAATTAATTGATTAGAATTAAAGATGGGACTGAATTCAAAATACCTGATTAGGAAATTACTACGTTTTAAACCAATAGAACACTAACCAGCATTCCTAGAAGGATTTGAGTTAAAAAAAAAAAAAAGGGCAAACCAAAACAATTTAATCTACCTAAGAGATGTTTGCGGATTTGCATACCCACGTCTTGCTTATCGTATTTTATTTCCAACTAAGTACTTAGTTTAAAAGGGTTGCACCACAGTGGAACAGTTATTAGAAAACTAAGCAAATGTGTAAAGAGATTTGAGACTCCTTTTAATAAACTTTAAATAATACATTATTAAATCCTTAGTGACAAAATGTAGAGATATCAATGAATTTCATAAATAAACACTATTTTTAAAATATTGATGCATATTTTAAAAACTGCTTAAAACAATGATGAATCTATGTTGTGAAATTACGTATTCAAATAAATAACTTGGGGCTGGGTGTGGCTCAGTGGTGGAGTGCTTGTCTAGCACACATGAGGCACTGGGTTGGATCCTCAGCACCACATAAAAATAAAATAAGGTATTGTGTTCACCTACAACTAAAAAATTAAAAAAGAAAAAGAAAGAACTTATTTGGGGAGTTCCTATACAATTTCACTCTTATCTGAAGTTGTATCTGCCACACAACTTTTTTCTTTGTAGTATCTCTGTCTCTGTGTCTGTGTGTGAGTGTGTCTGTCTGTCTGTCTGTCTGTCTGTCTCTCTCTCTCTCTCTCTCTCTCTCTCTCTCTCTCCCTCTCCCTCTCCCCCTCCCCCTCTCCCTCTCCCTTTCCCTCTCTATGGTTCTGGTTATCAAACCCAGAGGGTTTGCACTGTACACTTTTCACATTGTCCTTTATTTACCATCAACCTCACCTTATTTTTCTCAGTACTGGGGATTTAAACCAGGGGTGCTTTACCACTGAACTACATTTCCAACTCTTTTAATTTTTATTTGTTTATTTTATTATTATTATTATTATTATTATTTGAGTCAAGGTCTTGCTGACTTGCTGAGATTGATCTCAAACTTGTGATCCTCCTGCCTTAGCTTCCCCATTCACTGGGATTACAAGAATCCATCACCACTCCCAGGACCTCCAAACAAAAAGAGGGTAGAAAAGGGAAGGAGGAAGAGAAGAAGAAAGATGAAATGGTATAAACTGCAGGGATTTGGGGCTGGAACTGTATTCTGTTTACCTTGCTTGCTGCTTGAGAAAATTTCTAGTGCCTAGTACTTTATTTCATGTCAGAACTTGTTATTTACTGCTGTGCCTGTGGTTTATGCATTCGTGTCAGTCATGCATCCGTGTCAGTCAGATCATGGACACCAACCTTAAGACATGAAATGTTACTGTACATGAGGATACAAATGTATCCTCATCCTTTGCTTCTTAAATGTTTTGAATTTTTTAAAATTTAATTTAATTTTTTTGTAAGGTAGTAGGGATTGAACCTACAGTTACTGTATCCACTGAACTATATCCCAACCCTTTTTATTTTTTATTTTAAGACAGGGTCTACTAAGTTGCCCAGGTTGGCTTCGAACTTGCAGTCCTTCTGCTTCTGCCTTTGGAGTAGCTGGTGTAATAAATAGGCATGCAATACAAAGCATTGTTGATGTATTGAATTTTTAATCTCTGATTGACAGCTAGTGCCTCTGTGCCCCTGCTTTCTTCATCTATTTTTCCTCTGAGAAGTTGGATTGGATTATGATGTTTTTGTTATCATATATAATGAAACTGCACTCTTTGCTTTTTTGCGTGTGGTACTGGGGATTGAATCACAGGCCTACCATACGCTAAAGCGGCATGCTGCAATTCAGCCACATATCCATCCCTTAAACTGTAATTTTCCTAGTTAGGGAAGGGTTGTTACCCCTAAACTAGTTTTTTATATAAGTATCCCAACTATGTAATCAATTTCTATCTCTTTCCAGACCTAGAAGCATAGCTTTTGTTACTTTGTTGATCTCTTGTTAGCAAGTTGATAAACTTTGCCAATTTCTAAAGATCCCTTTGTCTAGGGAACTTTATTTTTAACACTAGACAAGTGAGGTCTCTTATACTTCCCTCATCCGTATATGAACAAAAAAAATCTGAAACAGGCACACACAGAGAGACAACTTCTAACCTCTAAACCAGACAGTTGTATTCCCCAGGAATCTTCCCATCCCATTCTCAGAGACTAAGTCAAAGATTTCTGGACATGATTTCTAGAACAAACTGCCCATAGTAACACTGAGGGAAATCCTACTCATGTCCCCACTTTTCCAGAAAGCTGACCCTTCCCAGAAGTCCATTATCGGCAGTTCACCTCTTTAAGCCAGCAGAGGGCAGGATAGCCACAGAAAAGCTACCATTGGAAACCCTGGTTCTAGATGTCTTAACTAGTTATTAAGAAGAGAGAGGAGAAAGATCCCTGGATAAAAGAAGTAGAAGGCAAAGTCAATATTTGAGAGCCAAACTGGGTGAAAGTTTGACTTTACTTCCTTCTAAACAAGACCAATTTCACCTCACATGATAAGGCAAAGTCTAGAGAAAAATTACCACATGATTCTACCTGCTTGTGGCCAGACGTGGCTCAGAGAATCTTCTAACACAAACTACAAACTCCTTCTTTTTTTTTTTTCCCCCCCCAACACTGGAGATTGAACCCAAGGCCTCACACATGAGGGGCAAGTGCTCTACCACTGAACTTCATCCCTAGCCCTTCTTATTTTTTATTTGAGACAGTGTCTAACTAAATAGCCCAGGCTGCCCCCAAACTTGGCATCCTCCTGCCTTGGCCTCCTGAGTAGTTGGGATTACAGAGCCACCATGCCCAACCAACCTCCTCCTTTTTAATGCCTTCTTCCACCCCAGGGTACGAATTCCTACATCATCCCTGACAAAGGACTCTCATCTTTTTTGTATACATACATGAACGAAAGCCAACTTGGTCCAACTTGGCACAAAATATGCTTTTCTTTGACACCCAAAAAGTAAGCCTGTTCCTTTCAGAAATTGCATTGTGTACCTGACCTTTGCACCAGAAAATGAAATTCTCCTCATGAGTCAATTTTTATCAGGGACAAAAACCTTTCCCAAACACCCATCCTATTTCTGCAGATAGACTGGCCAAGGCAATAGCACGTGTACTTTACCAAGAGAAAGCCAACACTGGCAAGGATAATGGAATTACCTGACCACATACATGTACCCTGGGACTATGGAAGGACCATTTTCCAAAGCATCCACAGCAGTCTCAGGTCATCTGGCCTTCTGCTCTACAGGACTGCTACAGTGCACTAAACAGCCCCATCACAAAGACAAGAAAGTAGAGAGGAGGAAATGAAAGGCCCCACCCAAATCTCACAATGAGGGAGTCTCAAGCTTATAAAAACCTATTTCTGCTGACTCGTGTCCCTTCCCGGCCTTATTTGACCAATGCCTGAATTAATGACTGCAGATGCCGTCCTTGATGGACTAGCCAAGTAAGTAGAAGGTGCCCAGGCCCATGGGATTGGAGGGAAGCAGAGGAGAAAGAATTCTTCTTAGGAAGTGAAGAAAATGTGACTGAATTGGGGAACAAAGATTAGTATTAGCCTGAAGGTGTGATGCTTGGACAGAACTTGCATTACACTTGCCTGTCATAGAGGCACCTTCTAAAAAAAAAAAAAAAACACCTCATCCATACCACTATCTAAAAGGACAACTGTAGGTGACTGTGTTTATGCCATGTGATGTCGGTCCATACCACTAGTCCCAACTGACTGCACTACAGGTAGATATCAGCTCCAAGAGCAGCTGAACCATAGGCTAATCAGTATCTTTCAACCTGCACTGGCTCAAGAAAATGAGTTGAGCCATTTAGTTTTTCTCTCTGCCTTAAAAAGACCTGGATAAATGTGGAGAGACCAAGACATTTAGGAGCAAGTGCTAAAAGGTCCGAAGGGAAAGGTCTAAAGATCGTGAGATGAGTAAAAAAGGAATGTGGCATTTTTTTTCAGAAGAGAAAGAAAAGATATTGAGATGAGGAAAGGAAAGCTAGTGAGTACATATATAAAGGGAGCATAGAGGACACCGGGAAACATGGGGAGTGAGGTTGATAGAAGCAAGGGGAGTGGGGAGCCTTGAACTTCACCTTACTGCTGAGAATGCTAGAGTAAACTTTGAGCCCAAGAGAACTTCCATTTCCAGGCTTCTAAATGCTTGGCAGCCCTGTGTTACCTATTCTTAGATTTCCACAGCTTCTATCTCTTTTCTTTTAGCCCACTCCTATCCCTTCTATCCTTCTAGTACCTTCTAAGAAGTTCTGCTTGCTTCCAAAAGAGCCTAATACAAATACACATTGCTGGAATGAGAGCAGCAGTATGGAAAACAGTTAAGATCACATATTGCCTGGGTCAGAATGCCAGCTATACAAGATACCAGCTGTGTGACTTTAGGTAAATTGCTCAACTTCTCTGTGCCCTGGTCAGAGAAGTTAAAATAAGAATAATGGTAATATCTGTCTCAAAATGTATAAGGATTAAATAAGTTTATGCATATAAAACACTTAGAACAGTAAGTGGGCATATAGCAAGCACTGAATAAGAGTGCTATCATTATTTTTTTTAATATTTATTTTTTAATTTTCGGTGGACACAACATCTTTATTTGTATGTGGTGCTGAGGATCGAACCCGGGCCGCACGCATGCCAGGCGAGCGCGCTACCACTTGAGCCACATCCCCAGCCCTATCATTATTATCTATTAAAAAGTCAAAGCCCTTTTGTTATTTGTTTTCCTTAAAACAATGAGAAAGTGAGTACTGTAAGTCAAAATTAAGTCTAAAACTGGTCAGTGTGGGAATGAAGGACTACTGGTGTCAAACAAATGCCAGATGCCATCTCAAACAGATGCCACTCTTAGGGGGTAGGGATGTGGCTCAATTTTTGGTAGCGTGCTCGCCTAACATGCATGAGGCACTGGGTTCGTTTCTCAGCACCACATGAAAATAAAATAAAGATATTGTGTCCACCTAAAACTAAAAAATAAATATTAAAAAAAAAAAAACAGATGGGCTTATACCCTACTCCTGTGCCACCAAAAGGTGGCTGGCTGGTCCTCCACTTTGTTCTGACCACAGGAATCCCTGTGCTCATTCCGCTGGTCAATTAAGCCTCTGTGACACAAATCCACAATGAAGCATGAAACCAGCACCTCCTCTGTTTATACAGAAAGCATTTTGCCACAAGGCTGAGTTCAGGTGGGAGGTCAGCTCCCCACACCAGGACTTGTTAGCACTTGCAGTTTGCAGAGGTTTCCCTTAGGGCACCTTTGATCTTGGATCTGTGCAAACAGAATCCACAGGGCCAGTCACAACGAGCCCTAGCTTCTTGTACTTTTCCCATGGGATTTCCCAGTGTAATTGTCCTTTTAAATGGCATCTATGACCTCCTTCCCATACTGCTTTCCTACAACTTCCAGGGACTTTAGGGCACAGAATAAGTACTAAACGTGTATACCTGGTATGACTGGCATTCCTTTAACTAGATCAAGGGGAAGATTTCACCCTTATTCCCCATATTATCCCTGCCCACAGAATATCAAGGGATTCTCCATTTCTATCATTGCAGTGGGTAGTTTTTGGGGTGTCTGGAAAGCTCACAATTCCCCTTTCTCCCTGTGGTGCTCCAACACCCCCAGGGATAAGCCAACATAAGCCACATTCTGTCAGGTATTTCTCTTCCCACCATATTTAATGGCCCAGGGATAGACCTTGACCAAAGATAAGTTGATTGGATTCTCTTTTCTGGACATTAAGACTTGGGACCAAAATAGTCTCATTTCAACTGGCCTGAAGTGATGAAGATTTTGAACAGTCACTTTCTTTTATATGACTAGGAAGCAGAGAACGCCAGGCTACATATAAAAGATTGAAACAATCTGTGTAGTGCGAAAGAGGCTTGAGAGCCACTAAGAGTACTATCTGGGTTTCTGGTTGTTTTTCTTCCCCACTAAAACTCTACGTGGGCCAGGTGCAATGGCACACACCTCTAATCCGTGGCTGAGGAGGTTAAGGCAGGAGGATTGCAAGTTCAAAATTGGCCTCAGCAACTTAGTGAGACCTAAGCAACTTTGTGAGACCCTATCTCAAAACAAAACAAAACTGGCTGGATTGTGGCTCAGTGGGTAAGCACTCCAGAGACTACTAGAGACTATTTATATCCCATTTTACCAAAGAGGAAACTGAGGCACAGAATTGATCCATGTTCAAGTGGCAACAGATGATCTATCTTTTCATAAAAAGGATACAACTTGGGTATCCTGGTTGTGTGACTTGGGAAAAGATCCCTTATTCTCCCTAAACTAGTTTGACTTGGGATTCTGTCATTTTTGGTTAAAAGAATACTGGTGAAAGACAGCTGAGATGGATTTTTTTTTTATTTTTCAGGGCCTATTTTTTACTTTCTTTTTTGACAGACTGGGGACTGAGCCCAGAGTCTTGTGTGTGCTAGGCAAGTGCTCTACCCCTGAGCTCTGCATATCCCAGCCTAGGATGGACCTAGCCTTGGATACGGGTGAGGACACCAAGACAACGGAAAGGCGATGAGAAGGGGGATGGGCAGCTACAGGTATATTTAGAGGTGGGAGGGGGCAGGAAATGGAGAAAGTTCATAACTCTCACCTCCGGTTTTTTCTGTGATGTGGTATAAGGCAAGGTCTTTGTGTTGAGATCACAGCACTTGGGGTGGGGAAAGATGGTGCAGCTGGGAAAAGGAATTGCTGAGGGAATAGGAGAGGAATGGCGGTTTATCAGATTGAGGAATCTCCAGCTGTGGCTACAGGTGTTCAGTTCCAGGTGGGTTCATTTACCCAGCTGTGGGCTTTTCTTCAAGGCTTAACTACATTATTGAGGATTAAGTGGATGGGGCCATAGTAGGCGGGGCTAGAACATTAAGGGTGCTTAGAAGAGAATGACCAGGCTGTGAAAGTCTGGAGGCCTCTAGGAGGTGAAGGCAGGTTTGGTAAGATAGTGTTTGAGAACTAAAGAGAAAGAGATGTGTGTGAGAATGGAGAGATTGGATTTTGACACTTCTGAGGTGGAGCCTTTCTTACTAATGACAGGATTCAGGACATGACCACAAGAGGGAGAGGCTGAAATGGAGTGAAGGGGAAATATGAGAGTGGAGGAAACAATGAAATTTGGGGGCAAATACATATAAATACATTAGCATAGAACCACACATAAACATATCAGATATACCCGGACACAATGCAAACAGACATGCTGGTACACACAGACACACAGTATAGGCAGGCATCTACAAATTCATGGATACAGGACACAACACTTCTCCCTTCTAGTATACAACAGAGAGGGGTACACACAACAGGACACATGCACAGATGTGACACATATATAAAGACACACATAATCATGTGACAGACTTGGAAACTTTGACTCACACACCACAGTTCTGTGACTTAAGGTAGTTTGATTTTCCCCCGGGTATTGTTTTTCTTGTTGACTCTGGCCACTGTGGTGTCCACGTGGCACATCCACAGTTCTTTGTAAAGGGACAGAAACCTGAAGCCTCTCCAAGTTAGAAACAAAGGCCCTGGCACAACCCAGCCCTGGCTCACTAGTCCAGAATGTTTGTTCCTACCTTTGTCTCCCTGGAACTGGCATTCTGGCTCAAAGGCTGCCCTAGGGGCTCTTAGGGGGAACAGAGCCTTCCCTCAGTGCAGGGTGCCACTGGGACAGATGGCAGGGCTGAGCAGACAGTCTGACACCCAGAGACTTCACCATCCCCAACCCAAGCATCTCTTTCCCAGATAAACCAGCCTTACCCATACTCAGCAGCCTGCTAGGGAGGAGGATCAAGGATGAGAAAAGTGAAACTGGAGAGACAGGTTAGAAGCTAATGCTTCAGCCTGAAGAAAATAAGGGAGTCTTGAGGTTTTACTAAGTGGGAGGCTGACATGTTTAAATTTCAATTGTAGAGCTCCCAACTCCTAGCACATAATAAATATGGATGTGTAAGAAAAAGTGTAAATAAATATAATTAAGAGTGTGTGCCTAGAATATAATTAATGTGAATGACTCTGGTAGCTCCATGTAGGAGGAGTTGGAAACTGGTAGCCCTGGTTCAGTCAGGAGCATTTGATCAGGTAATGGGGGGTTGGTCTATGGCCAAGGATAACATGAGGCAAAAATAGAAAGAAATGGAAGGGGCTGGGGATTTGATAAGAAAGGCTGGCTAAAGATGGCCTGAACTGGGAGCATGGCCTCTTTGCTCATACTAACTAAAACACCACAATGAGGCAGACATAGAAAGTTAACTTGTAATTTACTATGAGAAAGATATTAGTCATAGAGATAGAAAATATATTCACCAGCGTAAATTTTTCCATCAGCATATAAACATGCTCTAATGTCTTTCATTGGTAAATTTCTTCCTTGACCCAGATCATTCCACTTCATATCCTCTCCATTTCTCTGCTTTCCTTCAAAGACAAACTTCTAGGAAGTTTCTCCCAAATGGTATTTCTACTCCCTTACCCTATTCACTCTACCCTATTCCAATATGACTTTCTTCTACTATTCCACAGAACCTTCTCTTGTCAAGATCACTGATGATTTCCATTTGCCATATATCTAATAGGCACACCAAGGATCTCATCTAGAGAAAACTGAGGCTCAGAAAGTCAAGTAGAATTTCACTTCTTGCTTATTGTTCCAGTCCTCTTGCTGAAGACATCTGAAAAATATAAAACAAATATGTTTGAGGGCACAGAAGAGATAATAAACAGGTGTTTATGACTATTTTTTCCCCTGAGGCATATGTATCCACATAGCTAGAATGGATGGCCCAGAGGCAAATTGCTTTTTTTCCTTTATTAAATTCAATGGTAAATTGGAAAATCCGGATCTTTTAATTGGTTATTTTTAGTTATACATGACAGTAGAATTTGTTTTGATATAATTGTACAGGCATGAAATATATCTTAGGACCCCCTGTAGTTAGGACCCCTCTTCTTATGGGTGTACATGATGGTAGGATTCACTACAGTATATTCATATAAGTACATAGGAAAATTATTTTGGATTCATTCCACTGTCTTTCCTTTTCCTATCCCCCTTCCTTTCTTTCATTCCCCTTTGTCTAATCTACTGAATATCTATTCCCCCCACCCCATCATTGGTTAATTTCATGTATCAGCAAAAACATTTGACCTTTGTTTTGGGGGGACTGGCTTAATGCACTTAGCATAATAGACTCCAGATCCATCCATTTACTTGAAAATGTCATAAAGTCATTGTTTTTTAGGTTGAAGTCTTAATGTCTTATTTATTTGTTTGTTCTGGGGCTGGGGATTAGACCCAGGGCCTTATACGTAGTCTCAAGGTTGTAAAGGTATAAAATCTCAGGCTGGGGGTGTAGCTCAGTGGTAGAGTGCGTGTGTCAAAGAAAAAAAAAATAAGCCCTAGATTCACAGTCATTTCAATCAAAATTTCACAACTGGTAGGATTGTTTTCAGTGGATGTTGATAAGCTGATTTTATATATGTGTGTGTATATATATATATCTATATGACTATATCTGTGTGTGTGGTGCTGGGGATTGAACCCAGGGCCTCATGTATAATAGGCAAATGCTCTACCACAGGGCTGCATCCCTAATCCTTTGACAAGCTAATTATAACGTTTATATGGAAATGCAAGGGCCAAAACACTCATAAAGAAAAAGAAAAAAATCTATTAAGAAGCTGCACTAAGCTGGGCTGCATGCCTATACCCCAGTGACTTAGGAGGCTGAGGGAGGAGGATGCCTCGGCAATTTAACAAGACCCTCAGCAACTTGTCAACACCGGTCTCAAAATAAAAAATAAAAATGACTGGGAATGTGGCTTAGTAATAAAGCACCCCTTGGGGTTCAATCTCAAATACCAAAATAAAAAAAAAAGTTACACTAATTAAGACAATATGGTAGTGGCACCGATAGAGAATGAACTAGAATGTCTAGAACAACTCCTCACAGGTCTGAACACTTTCTTTATAATGAAGGTGGCACTGTAGGACTATGGGGAAGGGATGACAGCCTTGTCAATATATGGGACTGGGATAATTGAATATCAGTATGGAAAAAGCCATTTGCCCAGGATTGGGGTTGTAGCTCAATGGTTGAGCACTTGCCTCGCTTGCATGAGGCACTAGGTTCGATCCTCAGCGCCTCATAATAGATAAATAGATAGATAGATAAAACAAGGATATTATGTCCATCTACAACTTAAAAAAATTTTTTTTAAAGTCATTTGCCCAAAATCCTACAATGATGATGTGGTGAAGCCAGGTACTTGAATCCAAATGTGTCTAGCTCCTAATCTATATTACACATTTCCAATCACTTGTCACTTCTCAAAATTGTTGTGAGCAACAGGCCCTCCAAGTGTGGAAGTGCTTTGTCATCCAGCAGTGCTATGAACTCCTGTTGGGGAGCCTGTGGCACTGAGGAAATTAATTACTGCCTTCCAGGTAAGCAGGCAAGGCCTTGGCCCACAGCCCTAAAGCCCCTGGTGGGTCCCCTCCAATTGTCAAGTGCAGCTGTCACCTGAGCACCAGGTCACCTAGAAAGAGAGTGGCCCTTTGGCTGGCTTCCCACAGTGGGACTGGCAGGAGATCAACCTTTCAGCCCAGGTGCTCATGGCTAGAGAAATCCCACAGGAGCAGTGAGTGAGTGATGTTTTGAGGTCCCCCCTTTGGGTCTGCCTGAGGCAGCGCTTGGGAGGAAGCAGGAACTGAGCCATCGGAGACACTCAGGACAAGTTTGTTGTCTCACCTTATAAGTGGAATTTTCGTGTTTTTGCAGCTTCAGTCCAAGGGGTGAGGCAAACTGAAGAGGGAAAAGCAACAGGCCCTTCCAGGAAAACTTACAGCAAAGGCCTATTTCCCTTTGGACTCTGCCATTCCCTTGGGGTTCCTTGGAACTGCCAGGGGTTGTCCCTTCTTCCTACTTCCCCACCCAGATTTCCTGGGTTGACAAAGTGAACCTTTGTTTCTAGCCCTGAGGCCTTAGGGGAGAATGAGAGCCCTTAGGCTTCCAGCAACCTTGAAATTGGCTGGAGGGTTGGAGAAATAAAGTCCAAAATCACCCCAGAGAATTTTCTTAGAATAAGCTGGCAGCTCTAAAGGGCCTTCACAGTCATCCCACCGAGTTTCTAGATAAGAATCAGAGAGGCATGATCTGACCTTATTTCCTCAAGAGTCAACTGTGGTCTCCCAGGCCAGAGCTTCCTCAGTTTCCTGTGCTGCCCACACTCTCCAAAAGCGAGGCATCCCCGGCAGTGTGCTAGCATGTGTCCTGGCCTCAGAAGTGGAGAGGAGCCAGGGAAGGGTTTGTCGGGCCCATGAAGAAAAGCCCCAGAACAATCTCATGGAAGTTATGGATGGTGAACCTGAAAGATAGAGTAGGCACAAGCCAGGAAGAGTGTCGACAGATGCTTGGAGCCAGCAGGGCCAAGTTCCATCAGCCAAACACAAATGGACAAGCCAGGGCAGGGGGAGAGACACACAGCATCAGAGTCAGACACAGACGTTCAGAGCTACCAGGAATGGCCACATTGACGTCTGAGATACGTGCCCAACAGTTAAACTGGCTTTGGGGGGGGGCAATTCCTCCTGTCCCCAGCCTGTAGTTCTTTTCTCCCCATTCCACAGTCTCATTGTGGCTTGGTAAGTGTTTATCCAGAGCAAGCCACATAAAACACAAATCATTGGGGTCTGGAGTTGACAAAGTTATTCCCAAACCTACTTTTTAGAGCTCTTGGTTCAGCCTGTCTAAAAATCATGAATCATCAAAACAAACCATAGCCCCTGGCTTCACTTAGGAAATTGCCTTTGATTGAGAATATGCGGGGGTGGGGGTTAGAGTAACAATGTGGCAATTGACCTCACCAGGTGGAAGAGGAGAGGTACCTAAAAGGAAATTTGAGCAGGGATCCAGACTTCAGCAGAGATGCTTCTATTGTCCCTCTGGGTTCCTGCAGCCTTGGGACAGATACTATAGTGAGATCCTGTACACTAGGTGCTGGCCCAGGGCAGGGACAGGTCCGGGAGGATGAAGAACTAGGGACTGGTGTTGCTGCCCACATTGAGGCTTCCAGAGGCAGAAAGCCCTACTTCTTCAGGTTCATGTGACTTCTTTGAGCCCAGAGGATTCCCTTCCACCCTCTCCCCCATGCCTCAGTCCTTCTTGCACCTTTACAGATAATTTCAGCGTTAACCATTCCTATATGTCTCACAAGCAAAAGCAACACTGGTGCCCCAGCACAGGAAGCTGTGGCTGCCAAGCCTTCCAGGTTCCTAAGTCCTCTAAAACTGTAAAGGCAAAGAGAAACAAAACATACAAAGTCTCACTGGAGAGAAGCTCTTGGGTCTAGTCCTGGATCTAACACTTATCTCAGCAACACTGCAAGGCCACTCTGAGACGGGGGGCAATGTACCCCCAGCCTCCAGCCTCCAGCTCCCGTACTGTGCCGTGGAAAGAACTAGTGAGGCTGGATGAGAAGCTAGTCCAGTGGCCAGAGTCCTGGGCTGGGACTCAGAAGGTTGAGGTCAGACATTCTGGCAAGTCATGTGACCTCCCTGAGCCTAAGTTTCCAGTGATGGGAATTATTGTAACCCAGAGCAGGTGGTAATTTCTGAGTGTGCTCATAACGGGTGAACCAGGAGAAGGACTAATATTGCACAGCAGTTCAGAGTCTACCCATTCCCGCTCTCCCCTGCTCCCTCCTGTCTGTTTGCCTTTGGTGAAGCTGGGACCTGCAGGGCTGGAGCCTTAAAGCTAGCCTTTCCCTGTCCTTTTTGTCATCAGGGGAGACCAAAGACACTGCAACCACAGCAATAGTACACTTTCACGGTCAGGGAGCATTCTAAGGGCCCCTCTAATGGCCCAATGATCCTGACAGGATAATCTCTGGTGACTCACTCTATCTACGGCTTTTAGTACAGAAAGCTCCAGCTGGCCTGGCTCCATGGAACTGAGCAGGGTGGGGCAGGGCTGGGCACAGAGCCCTTGGCATTCCACAAGATAGAACTCAAGTATAGAGGCTTACGCTCTTTCTGGTCACAGCCTGGCACACACTTCCCAGGCAAGGAGCCAGTCCAGAAGCACACGCCAACTGTCCAGCATTCCCATCTGGCCCGGAAATGAGTCTTGGATAAAGTCAGGCTCAAGTCTGTGTCAAAATCCAGATGTCAGGGCCTCCCTAGGCAGAATCTGAGGTTCCCAGATCCTAGGACCAGAGTTCCACTGGTAGAGAATCCCCTCACTTCTGCTCGACCCCTGAGCCCTCATTAGGCACTTCAGGCCAGAGCCAGGTCACAGCACTCACTTCCTTGTTGTTGGTAGTGGTGGTGATCTTCTTCTTCTTTTGTTTTTTTTTTTTTTTAAATACAAGTGTAATAGGCATGAGAAGTCTGTTGCCTTCAGGAAAGAGTGGCAAGAAATTTCAGAACTTTTCCTAAATCTGAGAGAACTACTAAAAGCCCCCCAGTCTGTGTTCACCTTTCTTGGATATCCCCACAGCCAGGCCTCATCCTGCCACATGTGAAGAGGGCTCAGTCTACCACTAGTCCCCAGGGGAGGAAGTCCCCATCTCCCTTCCAAGTCCGGGGAAACCTACAGGAAATAAGCCCTCTAGGGGTTCAATGCAGCTTGTTTTCTCTCTCCGAGTACTTTTTCTTTCTTTCTTTCTTCTTCTTCTTTTTTTTTTTTTTTTTTTTTCAGTGCTGGGGATAGAACCCAGGTCCTTGAACATCTTGGTGCTCTACCACTGAGTTACAACCCGAGCCTCAGCTTGTTGTCTCAATGGGGCCAACACTCTGAACAAAAAGTCTTAGTTCTCAGGCAGTTCCAGAAATGTTAAAAGTTGTTATCCCTTTATAGGGGTACCCAGAGCAAGAGCCTGGCCTCAGGCTGTGCAGAGAAGGGAAAATCATCCCCAACTTTTCTCATGCATCTGCTCCCACAATTATGGAGTAATTTCTGCACTAAATTATTCATCCATTTCCCTTCCATGTATGGAAATACCATTCTGTAGTTTGATTTTTCTCTTTGGACCTCTTTCCAATCAATAAATATAGATCCACTTCTTTCTCAATGGTTGCATAGTACTTGTTTGGAAGTACATCATTTTACTTAGCACAGCCCCCTATTGCTGGTGATTCTCATTTTCCATGGCTATTGGGGTTACTAGGGTAAATGTGGCTGCCCATGTATATTCAAACAGGGAGTAGGTTGTTTTCTTGGACTGGATTCCTAAAAGCTGAATTGTGGGGTTAGTGGGTAAATCCACTTTTAAGATTTAGTTCTCTACATTCCACTCCCAGAAAGGCTGGCAGCACTCTTACCAACACCAAATCATGAGTCCATCTCTCCTGAGTGTCCCACTCAACCTCCAGATTCTAGGATCTGACACAGAACTCAGGGTTCCACTCCTAACACCAGGGGACCCAGTCTTAATCTAGACAGAACCTGTATAGCTGACTCTCTCCATTTTTATCCTCAGGTATAATCTAGCCCCAGCTTGTCATTTCTTCCTTTCAATAGAATACAGCCCAGGCAGGGTTGTGGCTCAGTGGTAGATCTTTCACCTAGCACATCCGAGGCTCTGGGTTCGACCCTCAGCACCACATAAAAATAAATAAATAAAATAAGGGTATTGTATCCAACTATAACTAAAAAACATAAATATTAAAAAAAAGAATGCAGCCCAATTTCTAGTTTCTGCCAACAATAAATGAAAGCCTAGTGGGCATTCTGGGAATAAATTCCATATTGCTCTCTGATCCTAAGGTACTTCCTGAGCCCAGGGTTCACCTTTTCCACCCAAGCCTCACATGCTAAGGAATCACTGTACCTATGTCATAGCTTTGCCATAGCTTAGCTTCCCTAGAGAAGAACAATGTTTGTCTTGGGAAAAAGTACCCATTGAAAAGCTAATCCTTTGGGGGCAGAGTGACAAGCTGGATTCAGCAACCAAGCTGAGTCCCTATGATTTGCCAGTCCTCAGGTGGCATGTGGCCAGCCCACTCCTCTCTCAAAACTCCCCGTGGATTCTGGGACTAACCACCATACCCTGTCACCTTCACATTAAAACAGATGAGGTGAGGCCTTGACCTCAGGGAGCCTTCTTTTTTTTAAAAAATTATGATAAAGTATATGTAACAAAATTTATCTCTGTAACCATTTTAAGACCTATCATCCTGTGGCATTCATATTGTTGTGCTACCATCACCACTGTTCACCTCCAGAACCTTTTTTTCATCTTCCTCAACTAAAGTTGTGATTTCATCTAACACTAACTTCCCATTCTCCTCTCCTTATGGCAACCACCATTCTACTTTCTGTCTCCATGGAATCTACTATTCTACATAACTCATGTAAGTGGGATCATACAATATTTGTCCTTTTGTGCTTAATTTCACTTAGCATAATGTTTTCAGAGTTCATCCACATTGTAGTATAGGTTGAATTTTCCTTCTACTTTTAAGGTTAAATAATATCCCATTTTATGTACATAGCACATTGTATCCACTCATTCATCTATGGACACTTGAGTTATTTTCTTTTGGCTGTTGTCAATAATGCTACTGTGAACAAATATCTGTTCAAGTCCCTGCTTTTGTTTCTTTTGGATATATGCTCAGAAAAGAATTGCTGGATCATATGGTAATTCTGTTTAATTTTTTGAGGTATTGCCTATCATTTTCCACAGGGGCACGCCATTTTACATTTCCAACAGTAATACACAAGGAATTCAATATCTGCATATCCTCGCTAAATTTTATTTATTTATTTATTATTTTTAAAAATATTTATTTTTCTATTATTTTTTTTTACAACATCTTTATTTGTAGGTGGTGCTGCGGATCGAACCCAGGCCGCACGCATGCCAGGCGAGGGCGCTACCGCTTAAGCCACATCCCCAGCCCTGCTAAATTTTATTTTGATTTGTTAATAATAGCCATCCTGATAGGTGCAAATTCTTGTGTTTTTTTGTTTTGTTTTGTTTTGTTTGCATTTCCACTGGGAAACTTCTTAAGATCAAAAAGTCTGAGACCCTTTTGTCACAGGCAGAGGGGCTAGCTGAAAGGAATCTGAGTATGGAGGTAGTTTCACTCTTAATCCTACCTCTTCCCAGGAGCTGAGCAAAGGCTCAGGTACCCCACCTTTAGCCCTGTACTTTTCCCTCAGGTGCCCTGAGTATTCTGCTGCCTGCTGAGCTTGGTAGGGGATGATCAGCAAGCCTGAGGGGTTTTTGCTGTTGTTGTGTTGCCCTTGTTGCAAAACCCAAGGTTTTGCACATGCTGGGCAAGCACTATATCACTGAGCCACCTCCCAGGCCCAAGGTTGAGGTTTTTTTTTTCCAAGGTTGAGTTTTGAAAACCTAAGGAAGAAGCCAGACACTATAATCTCAGTTACTGAGGAGGCAGAGGCAGGAGGATCACAAGTTCAAGCCCAGCCTGGGCAACTTAATGAGACTGTGGCTCAAAATAAAACATAAAAAACTGGGGGTGCTCAGTGATAGAGCATATCTGGGTTCAATCCCAGTACTGCCAGAGAAAGAGAGAGATGCTCCTGATGGGCAGCAGTCAGCATGGGCAGGAAGAGTCTACTGAGGGGACAGAGGGGCATTGAGTAGAAGAGGGCAATGGCATCAGCAATAACATTCCAGCCTTCTCTCCTTCACCAGGTGGAACTTTAATAGTTCATCCTTGATGCCCAAGGAGACCCTGGGAGGGAGGGAAGGAGCCAGCAGGGATGGTCCTACTGTTTTTACAAATGAAGTCTCAGAGATATTTCCTTTAGGATCCCAGAAAAGGTTAGCCTCAAGGGACAAGAGAAAAACCCAAGATCAGAGCAAGTCATAAAATGAAAGAGCAGAGACCCAGAAAGGGAAATGGACTTGCTCAGAAAGCAGGACAGCAGAGAGCCAGAGGTCCATTGTTCATATGGTTTCTTCCTGGCTCCCTGCTTGGTGGCCTGTGGCACTCACTCTCTACAAATACACTCTGACATTCTAATGCCCTGTCCTCACCGTGGTGACCCTGGCATGCATCTTTACAAAGTGCGGATATCCTTTAGTGTCACCTCCCTCGGATTTTCAGTCTATTTACCCTATCATCTCGTAACAACTGTGCCCCACAGCTTCCTCTGCCTCACATCCTGGGTCCAGGTTCTGAAGTTCAGATGGAGGCAGCAGCCACATCCCCTGCCCCGGGACTCTGCCAATGAAGGAAATGAGGCTTGTCTGGCATGACCAGCTCAGTCAGACAAACCTCATTTCCTTTCTGACAGGATAAGAAGTTCCAGTTCTAAAAAGAAACTAGCCTCTGGAAATGTCTGAGCTCTCGCCTTCTGGAAGAACGAAGAGGAGGGGAGCCTGGATATGTGGTAGAAATTGGAAACAAGAATACAATAAGTTTCTCATTTCTTAGCCTTCTCCCTGCCCTCCCCACGCATGGCTTGCCTTGGTGAAGAACAGCAAACTCTCCTTGCAGAGGCTCCACTCTTACACCTCACAGACACCCCCCTTCCTGGGCACCACAGTCCTGCCTCCAGAAGATACCTTTAGGTCAATAACTGGCACCCTGGTCACATTCTTACATGGAAGAGGTGGTATATAGGGGATCTGGGGTCCACCAAATCAACCCTCTTGGTTAATGGGCTCTGCCAGATTCAGACTTGGTTCTGGGCTCCGTGTGAAGAGGGAGACTAGAGACAGCATTTCTTGAAGACATGGCCAGGCCAAGGAGCCTGTCCTTGGTGCCCTTCCTCTTATTTTCCTTCCTGGCCCCTTGGAATCCACCAGGGATGCTCAAGCCCCCTCTCTCCCTGAGGTGGTCATTCCAAATATCTTCACTAAGGTCGAGTAGGGAAGGTGCAAAGAAAACACCAATGGTGAGGTCCTGGGTGTCTCCAGAAGAGGAGCAGTCACTTACTCTGATGTTCACTCACCCAACCACCAAGTAGCAAAGTTCCAGACATGCACACTAGAAGAAGAAAAAGGAAGCTCTCCAGCATTTGAGCATGTGACTATTTATCTGCGTAATATGTACATAGCAATTCATGTACATGTCAACACGTGTGCCCACATGCCTTTAAAAAACTTGAACAGGGATTTATTAAGACTTATAATGCTTATTATGAGCCAGGCATATTCTAAGTAATTTATAAGCATTAATTAACTTAATCTTCATAACAATCATAAGGAAGTAGCTATTACACCTATTATACAGATCAAGAAACTGAAGCTGGGCATGGTGGTGCACACCTGTAATCCTAGCGGCTCAGGAGGCTGAGGCAGGAGGATCATGAGTTCAAAGCCAGCCTCAGCAACTTAGCAAGAACCTGTCTCTAAATAAAATATTTTAAAAAAGGGCTGGGAATGTGGCTCCGTGGTTAAGCACCCCTGGGTTCAATCCCTGGTACCAAAATAAAATGAAAAAAAAAAAAAACAGAGAGATAAAGAGACAAAGTCATTTACTCAAAGTCACAACTAATAAGAGGCAGTAGCAGGATTTGAACCCAAGTCTTTTGTTTTTTCATAAGCACATGCCAGGCATGTCATACATGTTAGTGCACATGCATCTGTGTGGATGTGTGTGTTTTTGAGGAGGGAAGGGCGAAATTGCTTTTCCCTCTGGTCTTTTAACCCAGATCTTATAGTTGCAAACCCTGTGTAACACTGCAATTTAATAAGAAACATATACTTTTTCTTTGACTTTGACTTAATTTTCTGGCACAGTGTTTCTAAAATCCTTATAATTTCCTGAGCTACAGGGGTGCTAGAAGAATCTTCTGTTCTAATATTTGGTCTTTGACCCTGGTTCCTGATGCAGAGTTCCCAATCCCTTGCAACTTCCTGAGTTCAGATAGGAGTGTCTTTAGTTCTAGTTAGGTGACCCTTGGTGGGCTCCTGATGGGGGCTAGTCACCAGAAAGATCAAACCATGATTAGAGCTTGAAATATTCAGCCCCCTCCTCCCATATTCTCCAGGAAGGAGAGAGGAGCTGAAATTCGGGTAATTACCAATGGCCAAATGTAATCAACTACACTTACATGATGAAGCCTTCACAAAACCACAAAAGGACAGGATTTGGAGAAGCTTCTAGACAGCCCACATGGGGAAAGGCTTGAGGGTGGTGCACCTGGAGAAGGCACAGAAGGCTCTCTCCTTCCCACAGGGCCTGCCAAATGCACTTCTTCATCTGGCTGTTCGTTGGTATCCTTTGTAATAAACTTTATAATAAACCAATAAACATAAATGTTTCACTGGGTTCTGGGAGCCATCCTAGCAAATTAATTGAATTCAAGGAAGGACTCCTATGACTATGGGAACCCCAATCAGTAGGTGGCTAGTCAGAAGCACAGGCCACAACCTATTACTGGCTATTGGCATCTAAAATGGTAGTATGTGGCTGCCTATCAGATTCACTATGGAATCTAACTGTAGGTACATTGTGTCACAGTAAGTTATCCTGTAGGATACCCAGTTGGTGTCCACTGAATTAAGTGCTTGCTGAAAGGGAGAAATTCCCACAATCTCGTGTCAAAAGTGAAGTGTAGAGAGCAGTGGAGTATGAGATGAAAAGGAAAAAAAATTATAAGTCAATACTAAAAAAAAATTTATAAGACAAAATTTTATAAGACAATACTACAATCAAAGGACCAGAGGCATCTGTTGGACAGTCAGATCTGAACCTTGGCCATTTCTGCTCAGGGTTGAGGCAAGCAGGCAGGGATCCCTCCAGTAATTACATAGATGAATAGAGACAGCCAGATGGCCCTGGGATGGCCACAGGAATCTACCCTCCTGTTTCCTACCTGACACTCAGAGTCACAGTTTCATCCAGCAGAGGCTGCAGCTCCCTCAGCCTGACAACAGGGGCCACCGGTCCTACACACTTGTGTCTTCTGGCCCAGGGCCATCAAGAAGGAGGCAACTGGGACACTTACTATCTCAACTGCTAGGGTGATAATTAAGACTTTAGAGCCTCTGGTTAAATTTCCTGGGGCTGACAAGAAACCTTATTTTGGATAATACCATTTAAGTTACCCTATAAACACTTTGGCAAACGGCTCTGAGATCTACATCTGAACTCTCCTGGCCTTTGCTGAAAAAAAGGAGAATGTGACCCGAGAACTGCTAGGGGAAATTCTGTTTTGAAATGGATACTACTAGATTCTATAAAGTGAGTACCTAATGAAGTAGGTGTCAGTCATTGGTTTAGATATATCATCTTCTAAGTTTTAAAAAGTCTCAATATTATTAGTCCCATTTCCAGATAAGAAAATGAAGCTCAAATGGGAAAACTTCTGATTCCAGGGAGGTGTGTATACCCCAACTCTGCCCTGCAACCATGATACCAGTGCGCAAGGCAGACACGGGCAAGGCATATGTCTGCTTTCTTCAGATTCTCCCAGTAGGCAGCCCCAGCTCAGGGAGAACCCAAACCCCTTAAATCAGAAGAGAAACCACCATAATTACAAAGATAGGGTCATTTATTCATGTTATATTATTGGATTTCAAAGGCAAAAATACAGTTGTTTGTTCTGACACCAAAATCAGATACAGCCTCTCCCAGTGGTAAATAGAAGCATTTGCATACATGGAAAATCAAAGTACACAGCACAACAGGTCTTTAGAACATGAAAACTGTCATCCTGGCTGTGAAGGACAGCCCATACCCAGCCCCAAGGGTAACAGAGACCCTGCCCAGGCTGAAGGCAAGCACAGCATTTCCTTTACCCTCCTGTGACACTTTTGTCCTCTGATCATCCCTAAAGGCCATTTGACACAGGATCACTAGCCATAGGATTTACAGACTTAAAGAAAGGCACAGCATGACAACTCATGGTGGTAACTCCCAGGTGAAGGAAATTCTCCAGAACCCTCAGCCCTGGAGTCTCAAGGGAGGACAAAGGACACCATGCAAGGCAAACATCCAGGCCTAACTATGCCTTTAGTTATGCCTTTAGCCTGGAGGGAGAAGGGATGAGGCTCAGAGCCCTGGAAGATCAGCGTGTGTGTGTGTGTGTGTGTGTGTGTGTGTGTGTGTGTGTGTGTGTGTGGTGGGGGAGACAAGAGAAGCAAATTTTCCATTGTTTCTGAGAATGAAACACATACTTGATATGGATGAAAATGTAACAGGAAGAAAAGAAGGGTGGGGGAGTGGAATTTTGTTCAAGAGTAAAGGAAGTAACAAAGCAGCAGCCACTCAGAGCATTTGTCTCCTTTTTCTTAAGGCACTTTGGAAGAGTCAGGTTCTGGAAACAGAAAAGACCTCTCTGCATTTCCCAAAAAAACTCTCAGTACAATCAGTCTCAGTTTTAATAATTTCCTTATTAAGGCATGGGGAATGACAAGGAATACTTTTTGCATAGTCCAGGTGCTTCTGCAGAGGAAGGTAAGTTCTAACACATACAAAGGTGTCTGGGGGGAAAAAAAAAGCATCTGAGATGCTAAAAGCGATAAAGGCACAGGTAGGATAGGGCCAAGCATAGCTCAGCCTCCAAACTCAGGGCAGGTATCCAGGAGGGCAGTGCTTGAGGTCCTGGCTGCCACTAACAAAGGGCTCAACCCTGGCAACTAAACCTTAGGACCTCAGCCCAAGCTGGACCTGGCAAAGGCCTCTATGGTAGGAAGTGCCTCTTGCTGTCTTACCCAGGTGACTACACATCCCCCAGCAGAGGCCTGCATTCCTGAAAGACTCCCCTGTGGATTAAGCTCATGGGGGTGGGAGCACCTGCTAAAACCCTGAGGGGGGACAGGAGGCTTTAGGCACCAGAGTTCTCAGGAGGAGACAAAGTGTAGGTTCAGATGAACTTTCTAATTTTCTAATTAAAAGGCACAGTCATTGTGGAGAATGAATAGTCTGTTTGACCCTGAGTGCCCCAGGCAAGTTTTGGGGAGCAGGCAAGAGGCAAGGAATGAAATGGGAGAGGAAGGAAAGAAGGGAAGTGTAAGAGAGGCATGGGAAGGAGGAGGAGAACCGGTAATGCAGGGTGGGACAGAGAGTGTGGTGGCAGAGGCTCTGGGGAGGCCGGACCTGCCAGAACAGAAGGTCCCTCCAGCTGGGGTGGAGCTAAGGGATGGTAAACAACCTGACTGCTGTTTTTTACAGTCCCACAGCCTAGGGCCCTGAGGGGTCTGTCAGGAGGCTGAGGTTCCCTCTGCCCAGGCCACCTGGGGAGGGTGGGGGAGTAAGGAGTTCTGTCAGGTAGGCAGAGGCTGTCTCCCAGGTCTTTGCACTAGAGGTCTGGCAGGATAATGCTGACTGGGAGGTGTAGCCCTCAGCAAGAGAATGAAGGTGATTTTGCTCTTCATAAAACCTGGCCTGCCAGCTAAATCAGAGGCCCATTTAAGGCCATAACAGCATATATAATCCCGCCCAATCCCACCCCCAAAATGCTCAATTTCCTCCCTATATTTAAAATACCACAATAAAAATACATAGGAAATTCAAGTTTATATAGCATGCCCAGAAAAATAAATTGTCATGACTTAACACTAAACAGCTATGCAAATTTGGATCAACACAAAATCATGCTAGATCATAATTAGAACTGAATTTTTTTTCTTTCTTTAAAATACAAGCTGCTTTAAAAAAAAATCTTTACATTCAGAAACCAGACAATCTGGAGATAGGCCACTGTAAGTGAGAACACCCAAGGTTTCACTCTGATGACTAAAGTTACCTTGGAATTCACACATTAGCAGGACAAAAGGTTCAAGGCTCAAGTTTAAAAATTCTTTTGCTAAGACAGACACACACACAGACACACACACACACACACACACACACACACACACAGAGTGATTGTAATAGTTGCATACCACTGAAAAGAAATGGGGTGGATAACATGAAACTGGTTGAAATTTTGTGTTTTCTGTTAAAACATTGTTCAAAAATATACCAATCCAATTTCAGCAGCAGTTTCTAATTTTTCATGAAGTACATGAAATTCACCACAATTTAGAGCAAAAATTCTTACCCATTTCACAATTTAGCCATTTTATCAGTGGGAACAAGCCCCACAGTCTACAAATTCTGAACTGTGCACAGTTCTGACTCTTTGGGGTGTCACTGTGAAAATGCCAAGAAGCACCCAAATGCTGACAGTCTATACTGACAGACACCTTGTACAGCTAAGAAGTCATATGCCGAGCCAAGTTGGGGGCAAAATATTCCACTTGTCCTGGTCATCTGGAAAGGCATCTGAATGATGAGTGAGGGGACCTATCACTCAGATTGTACAAATGAGAGGGACCAGCCCAGCAGACTGGCCGAGAAACAGCAGAGGTCTCTGGCCATTTTCACGTCCTTAATTTGTACCAAGATGCTAGCTTGGTGTACCGATGTCCACTGTGATTTTGGTATACAATGGGTATCTCTGTACATCCAACACATGGTAGGTAAGTGAGTTCAAACCATCAAAGCGCATTGTATCCCTTGTGTGTGCAATTCGGTCAAACCTACAAGGAAAAAAAGGAGAAGGTATCAAAACAGAAATCTTAAGAAAAAACTATTTTCATCTGTACTTTTCCTCTATACCCTCTCTCCCACTTGACCCTGCCCAGACTGAATGCCTCTATTTCTCTGCAGCCTGTCCCATCCTAAAGTGGGGAGAAGACAGAATACAAAATGAATACAGAACGCACCTCTGAGGGTTGGGTTCATTTTTCTTGTCTCTCGAGTGGCGGATCATGCGACACCTCCCGATCACAGCATTTGGGCGAGATATAGACATGCCTCTAAAAACTAATCTGCAAAGAGCAAACGGACAAGTCATTAAGACAGAGGTGCCATAAGGCTTGGGTCTGATAGTCCCAGCTGTGAGTCTGTTGCCCCATCTGTCAGCTCTGCTTGCTATTCTCACTCAGCCCAAACCCCAGCATCACAACAAGACCCAGTCCAGCAAGACACTAGTTTAAATTCAATCCTACTCCTTGTTCTTTCACAACTGGTTCTGCAGTGTGTGGGACTGCCTAGCATATACCAACATTGAGGGTGTCTGTCCTCACAGAACTTCAGTGTGGATACTCAGAACCTGAGGCCTTTGGTGACAGGCCAGAAGTGAGAAGGGGAATGTAGGGTCAAGGGGTACAGAGGAAGAAATAACCAAGTGAGGCAGCAGAGCCAAGTTGAGAGGATGAAGAGGTGTGTGTGGGCCAGAGCGGTTTGGGCAGCCAGGACAGCACTGGCAAAGCACAGAGCTGAGAGCAAGTATAGACCTAAGATTTGCCCTCAGTGAACAAGAAAAGCTTCCAGAGACTCCTGGAAAGAGTAAGGGTTAGGAAGTGACAGGTGGTGAGACTGAAAAAAAAAAAAAAAAAAAAAAAGGGCAAAGGCTAAATCATGGAGGCCTCAGAGTATACCAAGGAACAGTACCACTGCCTAAATGTTACAATGTGCAGCATTCCCCAAATGGTTTTGACTGTGGTGAAACCTCTCTGGTGCATAACTTTAAAAGAATAGGAGAGCAGAGAACACGACTAGAGGCAACCAGAACAGGGTGGAAGAATCTTGAATTGGTCCAGGGGAAAAGAATGAGGACCAAAAATCGAAGCCTTAACAGTACAGTACCAAAGTTAGAGTCAGGACTGGCTGATCCTGGATGACCAACAGCTTTCTAGCACTGCTTTCTTCTAAGTGTGGATCCTAGGGACATAGCAAGAAGGTCTGTAATTTAGCTGCTTCACACACTGAGATCCTTCTAGACCTACCAGCTTAGAGTAGCAGTATTTGATGTTCTCTCTGCCGCCAATCATCCTGACCTTTCAGCTGTGGTGTCCTGTCAGCCCAGGATACTACCATAGCAGTCCAGAGTGACTGCCCAGGTGTGGCTCTGTGGAAGCAGGTTTGTTTTTGTCTGGACCCTGTGTGCAGGTCTTTGGTGTCTGCTTCCCTAGGCCTGCAGGTATACTCTAATATCAAACTCAGTGACAATAGATGCTCAGTGCTGTGCAATAGATGCTCAATATGTGCATGTTTAGGAGCCAGTCTTCAGACTCTAAAACTGGAGTTCTCGTCAAGGCTATTGTGTGAAAACTTGGGTCGAGTTTTCACACAATGGAAACCTTGAATGATTTGGGTGTTGCTTTGACAGACACCATCTGTGAAATCAAATAAATGTATTCCAATTCAAGAAAGCTAGCTGTACCTCAGTATATTCTTTTTTTTTTTTTTTTAGTTGTAGTTGGACACAACACCTTTATTTCACTTGTTTATTTTTTTATGTGGTGCTGAGGATCGAACCCAGGGTCTTGCACATGCAAGGCGAGCGCTCTACCCCTGAGCCACAACCCCAGCCCCTTGGTATATTCTAATATCAAACTTAGTGACAAGTTCAGACTGGCTCCCAGAAGGAGCTGATAGGCAAGACTGAAGGCTCTTTATCAGGGAGGATTGAGCAGACTGTAATTTTAAATGCCTCTGATAGATGGTTTTTACTTGCAATAATAACCACAAGGTAAAGGTCTATTAGTTCACTGGATTAATTTTATCTTCTCTATGGTAATAGTATTCCAAATAAAGATACAGCAGCAAAGATTCTGTGAGGAAAGTCAGGATTCTTCCCAAGGAAAATTGTTTCCCATTGAAAGCAGACCACAATGACATGCTGTTTTTCATTTTACATTTTCCAAGGCTAATCCAAAAATCTTGGCTCATTTTTTCCTAAAGATCCTGATAAGTAGCTATAGGATCTATAAGTACCTATAGGATCTATAGTAACATAAATCTAAGCATCTAGGCTGACTGGGGACTACAGTCCACCTGAGGGTCAATCCTTGAAGAAAAACCAAGCATTGGTTCAAAAACCGGAAGTGAAGATTCACAGGAGAGAAAGAGATCTAAGGCGTGACTATTACCTGTTAAAGATGTCATCGTCTTCTCCTCCCCAGCCCCAGTAATTATTAGGAAATCCATTGATGGTCAAAAACTGTTGTTTACTTAGAGCAGAGACACCTCCAAAATACTGAACATAAGGTAGGCTGGGAGGAAAAAAAAAAAACAGAGGACCCATGTGGTTAGTAAGCCTTGACATTCCTGAAAGAGAGCTTGCTGAATTAACACTTTTAAAAGTTACTTTTTATTTTTTGACAAGAGATTTGTGAGGGTTTTCTTCTTCTTCTTCTTCTTCTTCTTCTTTTTTTTTTTTTTTTTTGCAGTTCTGGGGATTGAACCCAGGGTCTCACACATGCTAGGCAAGTGCTCTACCACTGAGCTACAACCCCAACCCTCTGTCCTGTTTTGATTTTACGTCAGGGCTCACATTATCCTAAGACACAGGTATCAAAACACAAAATCTTCCTTTTTCTAATAATAGTGCTGTTTCTGTGGTTATCTAGAAACCAGTCAGTGACAAGAGTGGGCATAAGCCTAATTCTTCCACTGTGGCTCAGGAATCTGCTTTCTATGTGTCCTGCTCTTATTCAGAAGGTCCTGAATCTGAGATTGCTTTGAAGTCTTCCTATGCCTACTCTATCATGCGCCCCTTCCCACCTGCTCCTATCTACCAATCTAGTGTTCACTCTTTTAAAGGCATACTGCTTAAACACTAATCCTAACAGCTGAGGCGCCTTTTCTGGAAATTTGCTCAAATAAAATTTTCTTTGAAATTTCTTCTTTATCCCAACTTAGCAAAATGCATAACAACAAATCTACTTTTATATTTCCAAGTAGTAGGGCATTGGGGCTCTCATCCTTCCTTACCTTTTTGTATTTCAATATTTCAATGGTTATGAACAGTGGACTCCCAAAGGACACAGAATAAGCACTGATGAGAAAGATCAAGAATCAGGACATGACTCAAAGGCCATACAAAGGCCTTCCTGTGGGTCTACCAAATGGTTCAGTCTGTGCTCCCAATCTTAGACTCTTTCTAGACTCCAAAGAGACTAAAAGCCATCACATAAATTAAGAAAAACTCCAGCTCAGACTTTGAAGGGAAGTCACCCAAACCATATAGAACAGTGTGAATTCAAGATATAATTATGATTGTCAAATACATTCAGGAATTCTGACCACAAATATCCACAAGCAAAGATTCTTAATAAGTTGAAGGTAATTTATTTGTAATTAGGTGTCATCACTTAGAGGCCAAGTCATCCATCTACCTTTTGGCATACCTTACACTACTGTCCAACAGCAGAGGTGTCCAGACCAATAGGGTGTTTTGATAATCACTGTTTTTACAAAAATGGATTCTTAGTTACTTCAGTGGAAGTATACATTGAGTTGATAAGCTTTGGTTTTGCTGCCTTTGCTGATTTCTCTTACCTACCTGCTCCATCCCCCAAACCTGACTGGTTCTCTGTAAACCAACATGGTGCTATGTAAAAGAACTGGGTGATCACTTGGGCCCCATTCTGGAAGAACAAGATGGGTCAAGGAATGAATCTGTGTATTTCAAAGAGAGGAAAATGCACAGAAAGGGAGGGACAGAGGGAGGACCCGAAGTGATTATAGCAGAGTCAGAAAATGATATTCCATTTACTTTCCTTCAGCATATTTAGTACCTGAATAGCTTTGATCTGGGGCAGACCTATATATACCCCCAGCCTTAATGGCCCCAAGCCAGGGAGGGTAGGAAAAAGGATGAGAACAAAATGAATCTGACAGAAAATAGTTGTATCTATACAAAGGACTTGCTGCCTGCACAGCCCAGTTTCTACTGGTTATTTGGCCTAAAATAGGGGTACCTAACATTCAGGGTACCCTGAAGCTTACCTTCCTGGGGCATCAAGTCTACTTAAAGCAAAGAAGGGACCGGTTATGTTAGTCAACTTATGGGTGATTTAAAAGAATTTTATATTAATACAAATATGAATAAGTTAAGTGATAAAAGGCATATTTATTTACTTTTAAAACAGAACAATGGACTACAAGGTCACATTTCGAATGTCAAAATGCTTTGGATTATACCCTTGCCCCCGGGGACAGGTATCACTAGCCTCATCAGTAGAGGCATTTTGGTGGAAAAGTTTGGGCTCCATGCTTAAGCAGAAGCATGTGCTCTGTTGGGAAACAGAATCATGTTCCTTCTTAAAGTGCCAAGAAATTCTGCTGAGGCATCCAACCTCAAAAATTCAGTGGTGGTGATGAGGGGATGATTTCAATTTGCTTTCCAAACTGTGTGGGGGCAGGGAAGAGCAAAAATCAAGAAAACCTAGCAACTATTTGGGGCCTAAAGGTAAGAGTTATCCCAAACATTAAAAACTCTTCTGAGGGGTTTGCAGGTGGGGGTGGTGTTGGGGTTGTGGCTCAGTGGTAGGGCGCTTGCCTAGCATGCATAAGGCACTGGGTTCCATCCCCAGCACCACATAAAAACCTAAATAAACAAAATAAAGGTATTGTGAACATCTACTAAAATATTTAAAAAACTAAACTAAAAATATTTTTTGAAAAAACTGTTCTTGGGGCTGGGATTGTGGCTCAGTTGTAGAGTGCTTGTCTCACATGTGTGAAGCACTGGGTTTGATCCTTAGCATCACATAAAAAATAAATCAATAAAATAAAGGTATTTGTCCATCTACAATTTAAAAAATTAAAAAATTAAATAAATAATTAATAAACTGTTCTCATCTGCATACACAGAGATTATAGGCATTTCTGGATTGCTTTTTCCTTCTCAAATGATAACTGACTCTATGCCTAAAAAGCCGTCATTTCTCAGAGACAGCGTACTCCTTCAGAGCCTAGAAAAACTGTATTTCTTAGTCAACATATAAGAGTTTACTGCACACTCTGGCGAACATCTCTTACCTAAATCCAAACTTGTCCATTGCAACTGAAATGTGCCGTGGCTGTGGGAAACACCTGTAGGCATTGTGGTCATCCATCGGAATGAGGTCTACATCACTAAACACAAAGCAGTTGTAGTCATAGTCCTTCAGGGCTTCTTGAAAACCAATATTGAGGAGCTTCGCTCGATTGAACATGGTATCTCCAGCCTGGTGCAGAAACAAAGAAACTGATATCAGAGGCCATAAGACCTGTGAGCAAAACATTCACAGGGACCGATGTCATTAGTCAACTCTTGGACCTCATTTTTTTTCTGCCTTTACTTCAGAAATCCACCCTGAATGCCAACCCTATCATTCAGCAATCCCACTTGTAGAGTTTGCCATGCAGAAAGACTTGCATGTATGCAAATAGCTGAAAAATACACAGTGTGCAACGCAAAAGACTGCAAACATCCCTAGGGAACTGGTTAAGTAAGTTATGGTGCAAACATATAAAGGAATAGAGCTGTTAAAAAAAAAATAAGGAAGCTCTAAAACAAAAGGTAAAAAAGGCATTTAAACAGATGTATCATTTATATATTTTTTGCATACATACATACCACAAATAGGTTAACTCCAAGAAAGATAAACAGGAAACTGGTGACAGTTGGAATTTTTCATTTCTACCCTCTTTGACTATGGTTTGATTACCAATCATGTGCCTTTCATGTGTCCACCAGTCACTAAAGTAAATATCTGAGAAACATGGTGAACCTAACTCAACCTCTGCCCTCACAGTGCTCATAGTGTAGGATAGGAAGCAGTCTGATATACACCATGACAGAATCAGAAGGTATGAGAGAGAAGGTCACTGGGGTCCAGAGCACCAAGTGGTACACGAGTAATTCATATTTTATTGACTTGTTTATTTTCAGTATCCCTCACTGGAATGTAAGTTCAAAGAAGGGTAGGATCTTATGTTCTTTATTCACATGTGTCCCACTGTCATATAATAAGAGCTCAATCAATAGTTTTTGGTTGGCTACATGAATGAATGAATGATAGATGGATGGATGGATGAATGGATTTCAACAAACAATGGCAAATGGCAATCCTTTCAGGGAAGATCTAAGCAAAGAGGGGGTGGTCCTCCTTGTACCAATTCCTATGGCCTCAGATTAGTAGGGACAGTCTCAACACTGCAGCCACATCCCTCACACTTAGCAGTTCACAAAGTCTTCCAATACATGTGCTGTCATTCTGACCTCACAATACCACCATGAGGAAACAAAGGCCTAATACTTTGGAATACTCACTTAGTACTTTTTCCCATATCTTTTGGGATCAACAAATAAGGGTCCTCTCCTTTGGGAAGAAAATGTCCCACAAGGACTTGAAGTCATTACGTAATCTCAAAAGTGCAACATGTAAAATCTCTCCACACATGGGAAAGAGTACTTGGAAACGGGTACTCCACAGGCTACCTGTGTGTGTACAGAGTGCACTCATGCCCCACTGCTGTTCAGCATCAGGCAGGTAACTCAGAAGCAAACATAGAGAAAGACGGATACCAGGAAGTCAGAAAAAGCAGCCAAGAGAATAGTAAATAAACTAAGAAAACATGTTACACATAAGAACGCCTTTCTTCAGCTCCTGACAAAGCTTTCCAACCATGCGTGGTGAAAGGAGAAGGCTGCGCCCAAGGCACACTGCCAGACCAGGTAAGAGTCAATTTGGAATTCAGGGCCCGGCTAATTCTGTGTAGGTTATGGGGCAAAAAGAAGTTCATGTTTTAGAAATTGCATATGAAAACTATGGAGTTATTGAAATTATTGTTATAAAACATACTGCCAATATTCACTAGAAGAATGTCATATCAGGTAAGTGTTCCTAAATTCATGGCATATCAATTATCTTGACAGTTCTCTATAAACACCCTTGCCCCCCTCAATCAGGCTTACTTTTTTTGAATATGAAGCTCCCCTGACCACTTTTTTAACAAGTGAATAGGAGGTATTCCCACAGTTTTTTATACCTGTGGAAAAGACTCCAAGGCTGGCTGCTCAGCTCATGCCATGCCTATTTCTCTTGGTACACTTCCCCAAAACTGGTGCAAGGGGCCTCTTGATGGCCATCTCTGTATCACAGGGCTTGCTGGCCAAGACTGCTTTTTTTTTTTTAATCAGATACCTCATAGAGATTGAACTAAGCAAATTTTCCTTCTTCAGAACTAAAAATTTGGAACCATGAAAGAGCACCCTGGAGCCAAGTCCCATGAACAATGGCAACCTAGAGGAGAAGCCCAAGAAGACCTTCCTCTGCCCCTTTTCCCTATCGGTGCCCTAACTGCTCCTTCAACTCAGAAGAGCACCCCAGCATCTGGCCACGCTTAGAACTGGTCAGGCAATTTTCCAAAATAACCTGAATTACACATTGTTTCTCCCATCCTCTCAGTATGGCCTCATCTGTATAAACCAGGAAGAGAAGAAGTACATAGTGCATTAGTGGGTGCTATTATCTACCTGGGCCCTAGGAACACCAGACCTATAGAAGAGTAGATGAGGAAAGAGTGTTTTCCTCTTCCGTGGAATTCCAGAAAAATGAAACATTGAGTACTCACTGTTCATGACAAGAAAGACAAGCCTGGCAAGCCCCACCTTATCTTCCCCAGGGGTGGGAAGATCCCGAGTCTCATTCCCTCCTGTCCTTACCAGGCATATTCATTCTCTACATCTGCTATTTCATTCACTTAAGTGCACATTTATCAGGCAACTATTGTCAGGCCACATCAAATATTAAAGTGTGACAAATGCACACATTTTTATCCCAGGAACACCAGCTTCTTCACATTAGCTAAGTAACTTTGGGCATATTACACCTCTAAGACTTAGTTTCTTATTTTATGTCATGGGGATTGTATTACATGAGACAACACATGGTGACAAGTTAGCTACTATCACAACACCATCCACCTTGAACCATCAGTCCTTTCAAAATGCCTCTCAAGGATCCAATGTGGAGACTCCACCTTTTCTGGTATTCACTCATGCCCTTCCTAACCAGCTTCAAGATTCCTCCCCCAAATCCTATTTTTCTGATGGAGAGCTTCAAATAAGGATTAAGGCTTAAGTTAATAAGTCTGTGGCTCACATGATTCAACAGCAGAAGAAAGTCAGGAACCTTTAGAGATCTGTGAAATGCATGGAAATTCATACTTGGTGAAAAGGAGCCAGCACTGGGAGCAGGTGTCATTTTAAAGCCCAGATTTTTTTGGGGGGGGTGGGGTGGGATGGGGGTACCAGGGATTGAACCCTAACCACTAAGCAACATCCCCAGTGCCCTTGTTTTTTTTTTTTTTTTTTTTTTTGTGTGTGTGTGTGTGTGTGAGAGAGAGAGAGAGAGAGAGAGAGAGAGAGAGAGAGAGAGAGAGAGAGAGAGAGAGAGAGAATTTTTTAGTTTTCGGCAGACAACATCTTTGTTTGTATGTGGTGCTGAGGACCGAACCCGGGCTGCATGCATGCCAGGCAAGTGCGCTACCGCTTAAGCCACATCCCCAGCCCCTAGCACACCTGTTTTTTAAAAAAATTTTAAATTGTCAATGGAATTTATTTTGTTTACTCATATGCAGTGCTGAGAATCCAACCCACCCAGCACCTCACACATGCTAGGCAAGCACTCTACCACTGAGCCACAATCCTAGCCCCAATCCAGGCCCTTTTTATATTTTATTTTGAGATAGGGTCTCGATAAGTTGCTGAGGTTGGTTTTGAACTCACAATCCTCCTGCCTCAGCCTCCCGAGCTGCTGGGATTACAGGTGTGCACCACTGCCCCTGGCAAAGCCCCAGATTTTAAAGGGGGCTTTCACCTTATATTGGTAGACAAGATTTATAGTTATCCTTTCTTTCCAGGGCAACTGGTTGCTCTTAGAGGGATAAAAAGGCAGGGGGTAATATATAATCCCCAAATAACTGAGCACAGGCCATTGCAGAATGAGACCAAACTCAGAGGGTGGGTGTGGGAGGGAGAAGACAGTTCTAGGAGCAGAGAAGTCCATTGCATGGTGAGAAAATTTGTAAAGGCTCTGAAGAAAAGAGTGCATTCAAGGAACTATAAGAAAATCAGAATGGGTGAAGCCAGAATAATACCTGAAGGTAGAGGTGGACCAAATCATAGGGTTGGAGGCAAGCTGGGCACTTGCTAAGGTACTTAGTCTTTATCTTTATTTAGGTCATAGAGAGCCTTAAAGAATAATTCCATGTCAAGGAGGGATTTGTGCTTCAATCCAAACAAAGGCAGGGAGACCAGTTAGGAACTGTTGTATGATTCATGTGAGAGACATGGACAAGGTAAGATGAAAATACCTCCCTGGGGGCTCTATACAGAGGCTCATCAGGGGATGTGTACTGTACCTGCAAGCAGCCTTTGGACAGGAGGGTGCTGGGAATGTTTTAGGACAGGTACCAGAGTCTGGTCTAATCCCCAGGAAAATCTTTGCTGTAGGTAAGGTAACCCTGACAGATGACCAAATACAGAAAGCCATGCCTCCACACCATGTCCAAGTCCTAACTGTCTCTATAAGATCTTTTTTGACCAACCACCCTGCCTTCCCTGGATGACAGGCCCATGTGTCTCACTAACAGGCATATCCCCAGACCATGATGGACTGGGGAAAGACCTGGCCTCTCCTCCATCAAAAGACACAGCAGCAATGGGGTTGCTGCCAAGACTCGCAGTGAATCAGAATTTCCATAGGATAAGAGAGATGATGTTGCGCCCATACACATGCATGAGGGGTGGCCTATCATAAAGCCACCTCTGCTCCTGGGGCCCACAGTTACCCCAGGCTCTTAATTCCACAGATCTAGAAAAGGCAGCATCCTAGGCAGTGACACATCCTAGTGCTTTTCTGTGCCTACTCAGATTCAGAGAGAAAGGAACTTGGCCGAGTGGGTTGTGAGAAGGTGGTGATAGATCAGGGGTTGAGGCAGCTCTGGCTTGGGCATTCCTGCAGGCCCACATGTGGATCTTGGGAGAGTAGATCAGCAAGAAGGTGATGCCTAGAGAATTACTGGGAAGAGCCAGGGTTTATACAAATGCTGAACTTGTGGAGGGCTAAAATCCACTCATTCATGAGTTCATAGCAGTTGGGTTCTGGTATTTAACCATAATAATATGGTCATCCTGGACTTAGACACAAACTTCAACAGAACTTGGATTTGAGACATAGCTCTTCATCCAATGAGTGTAAGAATTGGATCCTTCAGAATCAGGAACCAGGCTAAGGAAACAGCTCTCTGTCAGCCAAAGTAATCACTCACAAGAATAGAATGAACACCACATCCTTGACTCCTTCTGCATAGGACATAGGCCAAAGGGACAGAGCTCACAGAACCAACAACTCAGCAGGGATTCTGGATGAGGCACACACTGAGGAGAGTTTTGACCCAGCTCCATAGAAGCCAGAGTGGGATGCCTGCTTCTTATCAAAGAGGCACTGAGACCATTCTTCCTTTCTGCAGAATACATAAGAGGGTGGCATTAATACTTCCAGAATGTTTAAGATAAAAGTTGGAGAAACGGCTGGGGATGTGGCTCAAGCGGTAGCGCGCTCGCCTGGCATGCATGCGGCCCGGGTTCGATCCTCAGTACCACATACAAACAAAGATGTTGTGTCTGCCGAAAACCAAAAAATAAATATTAAAATTCTCTTTCTCTCTTCTCTTTCTCTCTCTCTCTTTAAAAGAAAGTTGGAGAAAAATACTTTTCAGATAAAGGCTTATCTTTCAGAAATTTATTTGCCATCTATATTAAGACTACAAAAACAGGGGCTGGGGATGTAGCTCAATTGGGAGTGCTTGCCTTGCATTCACAAGGCTCTGGGTTCGATCCTCACTATAACACACACACACACACACACAAAACTACAAAAACATATAAAGTGTTTCTGAACCCATAATCCTACATCTGAAAATCTAGCCTAAGAGATAATCCTAAATGTGGAAGAAGCCAACACGGAGTAAACATCAGACTCAAAGATGTCCAGTATGGTATTACTTACAGTCTTCTGATAGAAGAAAGGCTAAGTTCATTCTAAGAACTCTGTGATCAGCTACTATGAAGGCATGGAACATAATGAATATGAATACCATGAAATAACATGGGAAGATGCTGATGAAATGGAATTTTTTAAAAAAGCAAGACAAATATTTATATACATATGGAATGAGCTCAACTCTGGTTTAATTAAAAGAAGGCAAAGTCTCTCAGACTTCTGTACAATGATCAGGCTTCCAGCAATCTCAGTGTTTCCAAATGAGCCCACACAAGCCCTTCCCTTGCCTGGGAGACCACAGGGCGAGCGAGAGGCAGCACACTCACAGAATTATTCACATATTCTAACCAGCAGGGCCTTGGTGCTGAGTTTGATTTGAGGACATTACCAGGGTGGTAGCAGCGGTGGTGGCGGCAGCGATGGCAGCAGCAGTTAGGGTGGCAGCAGTAGTTAAGTCGGCCTTCCTTTCTCTTTCTTTATAGGAGACGGAGAATACAGAAGAGAAGGTAGGTGGAGATTAAGAAGCAGACCACAGAGAGGGAGTCCTCCTTCAGCTTGCTTTGCTATAAGCAGGATTAACAAGAAGGGAAAAAAAGAGAGAAGGATGGATGCAAGGGAGAGAGGTAAAAGGGAGAGAGAGGCATGTGTCAAGGCTATAAAAGAAAAGGATCCCATTCTGACCACCCCTGTTTGAGGGAAGAGGCAGCATCCTAGTTGTTTCCTTGTCACAGAGTCAAGGGGAGTGGAGAGAAAATGGAATTTCCCAGAACAATGTCCAGGGAGGCAATTCACCAGCAATGTGAGTATCAGTAAGTGCTTCAACACATTCCCCAGGAGAATGAAGAGACATAGCCAGTGAAGGGAGAACAGAGCAAAGGGACAGCACTCAAATAGTAGAGGTACAGACACCATCAGCTCTCCCATGCCACTTCCACCTAGAGAGGCCCAAAAGCCCAAATGAAGTGGAGGCTGCAGGTAAGAGCCCCATCCCTACATGTATCCATTTGGGCACAAACAGCTCAAGGAGGAAATGGAAGGCAGGGGTGAGGGCTAGCACACAGAGATAGATGATCAAGACAGAAACCAATACAGTCGGGGTCACAGTTCAGGCAGCAGTCCTCACTACTAGGGTGGACCCATGGGTCTGCTTCATCCTCACTTGATCTTGACCATGTGTAGGAACAGCTGTCTGGACAGATACTCTCATGCACTGAGGATACAAAGGGCTTCTCCAGATCCACACATGAGCAGCCTTGTAATAGTTCCTACCACCCTAAAACAGGGCACAGATGAAAAGGAGAGTGAAGAAATTTCAAAGCCAAAGATTCCTCAGGGCAGCAAGCTGGGTACTCCCTATACATTCCCATAGCCCTTTAGGCCAGGGTCTATCCGGCAGTACAATAAGTAGGTAAGGCTCTCAGGGGCTCTGTGTCTGTTACTGCCTCACTCCACCCAACTCTTGTGACCTAGTAAAACTGCACTGGCATGTATATGTGGGGTGTTCTGGTAGTCAACAGGTAAGATGAGGCGTTCCTTAGGCCTCAGGTAACCTTTGTCCAAATCCTGTCTCCACATTTTGCAATATTCCTTAAGCAGGAACAATGAGACTCATTTGGCTCACTGGAAGGCTAGGGTGGTCAAAATTTAAAGGACCATAAAGGAGTTTACGACCATGAACAACCCTAGGTCTAAATGAGGTTGTCTATAATTTTCCTAAAAGGGTGGTCACCCTGAGGACTGTGTCACAGGCAGCTTGTACCCTAGTCAACACTGAGCAGGAAGCCTAAGGGAGAGGCCCCAGGGAGGGCTTGTGCAGGTTCCCAAGGGTCACTATCTGGCCAGGACAGGAGAGGAGGCTTCATCTCTAAGAGGTACAGACCCAGCCAGAGGACCCAGATAAAGGGGTCCTGAGAGTGGGTAGAAATAAATGGGCAGGAGTCACAGGTCCATGTTCCAAGCTCTGAATCAAGTCTATAGTGGACTCTATAAGAGCTGCATGGTCAGGGAGGCGGGAAGGAGACAGGCCTAAGGGACTGGGAGACCACGGACTGGCATGAGTACAAACACAGATAATCATTCCTTTTTAGAAACTTCCAAGTAGCCTGGGAACAACAGGGAGGGAGAAGACAGTTCTAGTCTTTAGAGCTAATGAGGTGTGTGTGGGGGCGGGAATGTTTAGAAAGACGCCCCTGGGGGAGGAAAGCAGGCAGAGAGGACAACATAGGAAAAGGCAAAAACAGGAGAACAGAAGTCAGGATGAGGATAGAGTCCAGTGTGGCTGTGGCACACAGTGTGTGAAGCAGGATGAGGAGGAAGGGGCTGGAGGTAGATCAGCATCAGACAGCAGATGGTCTCAGATGCCAAGCTCAGGGCTTTAGACCATTTCAACCCTTGCCTGTGGTCAGTGGAGTCATGCATAAGGTTTTAAAAGAGGGAATAACATGGTCAAAACTAGAAAGACTTGGGGCAGCTGAGTGAGGAGACCAGAGGCACCAAAAAGTATGTAATGGAACCAGAGATATCACTCCTGGTTAGTGATTCGGGGCAAAGGGCTGTCACAGTTATGACGCACATACATGGCCAGCTATGCCTGCATTCCTCACCCATTTTGTAATTTTTATAAGGGGCAATCCCATAAGCGTGTTGTATTTTATTTTTCAGGACTAGTACTGACAGGTAGCAATCTGCCTTTCATTCACCTTGGGTGGTTTTATAGCTTCCTTTCCTGGCTGAAGTATGAGGAAGCATAATGTACATTCCAGTTCACACTCTGACATCCATCTCTACATCAAGGTCCTGGTGCCGGACTTAAGGTAGGAGTTCATGACTCAGAGCAGCACTCTTGGCTCCAAGAGAGGTATGTTCTGGGACCCCGTGTTAGTCAGGTTTTTGTCGCTGGGAAAAAATACCTCAGAAAAACAACTTAATAAGAGGATTTCTTTTGGCTTGCAGTTTAAGAGGTTTCAGTTCATGGTTAGCTGGTTCCATTACTTTTGGGTCTGAAGTGAAGAAGAACATCATGGCTGAAGGGCTCTGTGGAAGGAAGCTTCTCAGCTCATGGTAGCCAAGAAGCAAAGAGAGAGAGAGGGACTGGAGACAAGATATACCTTTTCCAGGACATGCCCTCACTGACCTACTTCCTTTAACTGAGCTCCACTTCCTACAGTTTTCACCACCTCCCCAATAATACCATCAAATTTTTAATCCATCAGTATATTAATCCATGGAAGAAGTTAGTGCCCTGTGATCAAAATCACTTCCCCAAAGCTTTTAACACCTAAGACTCTGGGGGACATTCCAGATCCAAACTGTAAGAGACCCTAATGGGATTCCCACACACTGGTGGCTAAGGCAGGAGGAGTAGCGGAGACCCTGAGGACAAAGAATCATGCTTGCTCTTCTCCATCTCAACTGGTAACATCCTTCCTGCTCATCCCTACAACACCCTTATTTTGAGATGTAAGTTGTTATGGTGGTTAGAGGGGCCAACAGCAAACAAGGGTGTTAATAGCTTCCTATGGACAGGAGTACGAGCCACAAAACTTGTGAAAGTTCACCCTGTCTGTGGCCTTGAGGATACAATCCTCCTCTGAAGGAGCTTACATAGTTGGTCCCTGAGTCCTCTGAGATTCTGACACCTAACCCACACCATCACCCATTACCCATTACCCACTACCCTCTGATCCCATGGAACCCACAAAAAATGGAAGCAAGGTCCTGATGCTGGCACTATCAAGTGAAGCAGGGAACAGGGTGAGCAGTTAAGAATGTATCACCATACTACTAGGTAAAGACAATAGGAAGGAAGATTGGAGGGTGGAGAGGAAAGACGCAAATCATAGCAGTAAGACGCAAATCATAGCAGTTAACAGCTAATATTTACTGAGAGTTTATCATGTGCCAGGTGTTTCACATGTGCCTACCAAGGAGGAAACTCAGGTCTGAAGAGCTTACATAGCTACTTAAGGTCACTGACTGTGAAGTGGCAGAGCCAGAGCTGAACCCTGGTGGTCTGAGCATGGAGCTCACTCCCAGGCCTGGACACGGGGCTTTGAGAAACACCCAGAGGGAAGAGACTAAATGACCACAAGGAGAGTTATTGTGATACAGTGAGGGGACACTGGGTGGGGTTTGAGCCATGTAGCCCTACTGTTATTTATGTAACTTTCTACTGGTCACTCGCTATATCTGAGTCCTGGTTTCCTCACCTGTGACGCAGAGCAGAAATTTTCAGTCTGGCTTCTGGGGTCTGGGCAAGTTCTAGCAAATACTGAAGGAGAAACTAAGAAGGTAGAGATAAAGCAGCGCTCCCACTTCAAGTAGAACAGCACTATTGTGACCTGCTGTAAATGGGGGATTGTGTAATTCTTCAATGGGGCAGAAAAAAGTTCAGTACTGAAAAAATCTGTTTGAGAACCCCTAAACTAGATATCTCAGAGGCCACTTCCATTTTATGTGATTTTGTTTCTAATCTCAAGTAGGGTATTGACACTGAAGAGTTAAAATGACACCAGATGTCTACAATGGGGATAAGTAAAAGGCTTAATGAAGTCAAAGAGCCCGTCCGGTTTATTTGCTCAACAAATAATCGGCAAGAGTCAAAGCCTGGCACTACAAATCTCTTTTATCCTCTTCTAGAATATGAGCATAAAGCAGAGAACACAGAAAGTTTCTAATTTGTACATAAGGTGTGGTCTAAATGGGGCACTTTTCTTTTTCAAGGTTTGGGTTCCTATCACCATTTTATTATGTATTAGATAATTTTCCTTCCTGGAAAGGAGGGCAGACTTCAAGCTGCTTCTTGGCTTGGTTATATGGACTCTGATCACATTTTCCCAAAAGGATAATCAGGGTGGAGTTGGAATGGAAGATATAAGATCAGCTCCGGGAGAGGGAAAAGAGGGCAGGATTCTCCTGGTGGAAAGTCAACCCTTGGAAGAAAAGGAAAATATGGGAGTTGATACTAATAAGACAGGAAAAAGGGGATGAATATATTTGAAAGACTAAATATGGGAGGCAGGGCACTGGGGGAGGGGATCAAACCCAGGGCCCATATATGCTAGGCAAGTGCTCTAGCACTGAGCTATATCTCCAGCTTCAAAAAATAAAATACTTTTTTATGGTAAGTTGTTAAGTGGGAAGAGGAATGGGGAATTCCTGGTATTCAAAGAAAGTAAAGAGGTAGTAGGGAAGAGGTGTTAATTTAGGCCTGCTATCCCCCCAAGTGTGATTCACAAAGCATTTGTCACTTGAGATGATTCTTCAAAAACAGTTCTCTGGTTAGACAAGCTTGGGAAATTCTTCTGGGGATAACAGTATGCCAGTGCACACTGAAGAATCTGCAAGAATGAGATCTGAGTTCCTCAAATGTATATAGGAACCCTGGACTGGGTATCTCAGAGGCTACTTTGATTTTAAGAATTATTTCTCTCTAATCTTAAAGGGGCAGGGGCATCTTAACCAGTGTCCAGTATTAGCTAACACAGTGGTTCTGCTGGTCCAAGCTAGGTTGATTAGTTATGCCAACTTGGATTTGGATAGGCAGTGGTATGTAGCTAGTGTAAAACATTCAGAAAACTATTATTTCAAGCCTGCTGTATATCTACATAAATTTTGTTACAGGTACTTAAGCTAATGGCTTAATTTTACTGATCCAATATTTGTTCTGACTTCAGTTAAACAGGGCATACTCACATTTACCTAAAATTCAACATAGCTATACATTAGCATGTTCTCCTCTTGTCTTCCTTGACCACGGGCAGCTGAATTTAAAAATTCAGCAGCATCATTAACTCACTTTTATTACCTTCTTTACCAAATATGTGTTTTAATCTAATTCTTACTACCCAGAGCACAACGGTCTATCATCTGCTCAAAGCAGATGTGTGGGAGGCCATCAGATGCCTTGCTGAATAAGATCTGACCAAACTGTGTCTACAGTGTATCACTCAGCTATTGGTATAACAACTATCAGAGAGAAAAAAAAGATGCAGTTGGCATATCCTTGCTGGTGCTTGGTAATGATGACTTCTTCTAGGTGCTCATTGCTATTGTTTTAATAATGAACAGGATCCTGAATCTTGCTATGATCAATGTGTTAAATGGCATTCCAAGCCTGCTATATTATCTATATAAATTGTGTTGTAGATACTTAAACTGATGGCTAAATTTTACTGTTTGTTTTATATTGTATTTAATATTTGAGATTAACGTGGAAGAATAATTAATTAATTTTATTTGTTCTTTTTGGTTACACAGGACAGTAGAATTTATTTTGACATATTTATACAAACATGGAGTAAGTCTTATTCTAATTGGGATCCCAGTCTTGTGGATGTAGGAGGGGAGAGGGGGCGGGGGCGGGGGTGGAGAGAAGAGAAGTTAAGTGGATTAGACAAAAAAAAAAACGAAGGGAAGGGAGATAGGAAAGACAGTGGAATGAATCTAACATGACTCTCCACATCATGTACTCCACCAGACAAATGCTTCTTGACAGGACTTTCTGAAACAAACACTTGCTGGATTGAAGTGACCTGCATTTTGCAGAATATTTATCTGTTTACTCTTACATTCTCTAGAATTCTTCCAAGATGAATCACAACTTTGTGGCTGTCTTGTTTACAGGTATTCATAGGACCCTGATCTATACCTTACTTAGTCAGTAGCCTCAAGGGCTTTGCCACCCCTGCTCTTCTATCTTCAATTTCCTTGTAATAGGACTTGTTCTGCCCTTCTCTGGCTGATGGGCTCAGCTCTAACATCTGGTCCTAGAGACTCTGGAGATTTCCCATTCCACTGATTATTTCCATCTCTAGGAATGTAAAGGCTCCTTTCTTCCTTGAGGTCCCCATTCACGGGCTACAGCCGAAATGCTCATCTCTCCCCCAGCCTTTAGAACCTAATTTACATCCCAGTTCTTTCCTTCCTCTGAGTTTTAAAGCATTTGGCAGTTACCACCCAATCACATGCTATTTGGGATTGATAACAAATTATTGCCTGGAAAGGTCCCACTTGTCAAAAGTGGGTTGGAAACTTCAGGACAGGTAAGACTGAGAATTTAGACTTCTTGAGACTCTCTCTGTAATAAATGATGCAGCTCCATGCCACAGCAATCCTCAGAAGTGCTGAATGGACAGACTGTTGTTTCAAGCTTCTCTTATGGTCCAAGGGAAGGCACACAAAGTTCCTCTATTTTAATGGAAGCAGTAAACTGCCAACAATCTCACTACTTCAAGATGACCCAGAGTGCATCTTGAAATGAAAGTTGGACATGGGCATTGTAGAAATGAGCATATTCTGTCTCTTCAAATGAATTTCAAAGAAATTTGGTAAATCAGATGTGTCATTGTACCTAAGAGATTACAGCCTAAGGACATGAATTTAAATATTTGGGATAAACTGAAAATACCAAAGTTATACTCTTGGAAATATAATAATACTCCTCAAGCAGACTGGAATAAACAAAGTTATTTCCATAAAAATGCTCTTAGATCAGTCTGATTCTCCAGGTTGTGGTTATGGGGGCTGATGGTGCTGTCAGCATCAGTTTCCTAAGCAGGACTAAAGCCCAGCACACGCACTGATCAGATATACACTGAGAACTCTTTCTCAGACTCAGCCTAGTCCATAGGCCTCTCAATGGCCTTGAGTCAGACTTTCCCAGAAATTCACCAGAGGCTGGCATGCAGGCATGTGGCCTCAGCTCAGCTCACTGTCTCCTGTGGGTGCCCCAGAAGACATTGTCTGACTGGATAAATTCTAAAGCTGCCTAGAAGTCTGATATCTAAATGGGCAGTTTTTGTTTTTTAAAAATAACAGGGAAGTATACAGCTACCCAAAGATAGGAAATAATCAGTGCTTTACTTTGGGATAATTAGGGTTTGCATTTTTGTCTCTCAATTTTGCTGGAGGGCTAACTTAAAAAAAAAAAAAACCCAAACAAACAAATATGCAAAAAAAAAAAAAAACCACTCCAGCAATTCCCTTTAGTTAACAGAGCTTATAGCAACAAGCAAGGACATTGTTGGCATTTGGCTCATCTATACTGCTTAAATAAAGTAGTGGTGATACCATTGGCTCTGCACAATAAAATGCAGGTGTCTAGGAAATCACTCCCCTTCTCCCGCCATGCATTATACACATATGGGCACATATAGTTTCCCTCCCTCTTTACATTTTTCCAGACCTCACCTGGTTGATAACATAAATGCCATAATCCAGCTGCTGGCGCTGCAGGATTGGGTGCAAGTAATACAGCCAATACTTGAGGTGTTCCTGCCGGTTGCGGAATGGAATAATGATGGCCACCTTGTGAGGAGAGATGCAGTCCTTGGGGGTGTAACGGCCGCCCACCTTTACCTCTGGGTTCTTCTTTGCCAAAAGTTCCAGATCCACAGGAATGTTAAATTCAATCAGCATGGGGCCAACTAGAGAGATGGAAGGAAGGGGAAGTTAGTAGCTCACTCTATTCTGCAAACTACATCAGATGACCAAGCCCCACCTTCAGAGGAGACATCTCCTTCTGGGCAGCAGTGTGGTCATGGGAAGAGTGCCCAGCAACAGGTACCATAGTCAACACTAGGGTGAACAATCATCTCAGGAAATCCCTAAGTGCTGAAAGCCCTTTGTTCTAGCAATACCCCACGCCCATTCCAGAGCTGGGCAAACCTCAGGTTACCCTATAGCGCACTTCAGACTCCACTGGAAAATGGAAATAATTTTGCTCAGACTTCCTGACAGGCCATTGTAAGCATGAGTAATCATAGATGAGAAAGCACTTTCTCTGCTTGATGCAGTGGCACCTGCCTATAATCCCAGCTACTCAGGAGGCTGAGGCAGGAAAATAACTAGTTCATGTACAACCTGGGAAAGTAGACCCTGTCTCAAAATAAAAAGTAAAAAGGACTTGGGATATAATTCTGTAGTAGAGCATCCCTGGGTTCAATCCCCAGTACCAAAAAAGAAAGTCCTTTCTCAAAAATCCTATATTTGAGACCTAACTCTGTCACTAGCCAGCTGGGAAGGCTTAAAAAAGAAAAAGGACTGATGTGGCTCTCTAAACTTGTTTTGAGGAGAGGGGTGTGTGTGTAGGTCACTGTGAAGGACCCCAGCTGCGGATCAGAAGGTAGTGGGGAGTAAAGGGACCTGATATAGAGGTTAACCAAACTCCATAGGGAGCGGCAATTAGACCACAAAAGAAACTGAGGGGAAAGAAAAGAAACAGCTGGAAAGAACAAAAGCTTAGAAGCAGTAGTGGGTACTGTCACCAAGAGGATGAAGAAAGTTAGAAAAATCAGAGATGCCTCCAAAATTTCTGGCCTGGAAGAACATAGATCCAGATCAGGTCACTAAGAGATCTCTTGGCTCAGAAAAAACAATGATGAGCTGTGGACGGTAGATACTGAGGTAGTGAATATAGAGGCAAAGTAAAAAGTTGAGGTCCAGATACAGGGCTTTTGGCACACACGGTGTGGTCCAGAAACACACAGGGAATCAGGGACAGAGCCAAGATGTAGACCCAGGGTCACGGTACTCACTGTACATCAGACTTCCTCAAATGGGTTCCAGGAAATAGGCTTAGTGGGAAGACATGTCCCTGGTCAAATCAGGTTGGGAACCCTGCTTCTGGAAAAGCATGACACACACCAAGGGCTCTGAGGAACTGTGCAGTCAAGAAACTCCTTTCACTTTATTAACCCATCATTTCCCAAACTTAGTCACAGGACCATTTTGTCAGGAAATACATTTTGGGCACTGTTAGCTACAGTGTAACTGGCCTCACCTTTGAAGCACTAAACAAAGCCAGGAAGCTACAGAACGAGGTGGGAATGCTAACCACAAAACTAACATCAAAGTTCACCTGAAAAGTACTGGTGAGAACCAACCACCCACAGCCAGGCCCGGTGTCCTCAGTCTGCCCTGTTTCAATAACCTATGGCTGCTGCCCATGCAGCCCTGGTGCCCTGGGAAGCACTCATCCTCCTGACAGAAGGAAGCTGCGAGCCATCTCCTCTTGCCCAACAGCAGGTATAACTCACAAGCAGCCGCCTCCTCCTTTCCTTAGCACACTCCTCACACCTTCCCTCCTCATCACTGACCCAGTTCCATCATCACAGAACCTGTTGCTATTGGTTCATTTTCTTTGAGACACAGCTCTGATCACTTCACCTTCCCGGTAAAAACCTCCAATGGCTCAGAAGCTGTATGGCTTTGTACAAGATAATGTCAAACCCCTCCTTAGCTAGGCACCAAGCCCTCAGCTCTGTCTGCCTCCATCTCCTACAAATAAGTTGATGTCCATATCTTTCCCTTTGCCAGAAATGCCCTTCCCTCTATCCTTGAATGGGTACACTTTTGCATTCAGAGACAAGTCTCAATCAGGCTTCATCTTTTACTCTCTTCACTGCCACTGAGCTGAGGCAGTGGAACCCCTGAGGTAGGTCTGCTCCCCAAACTCCCAATGCCCTGCTAATTCCCTGACCTTAATCTCTCTCCTGGACACCAGGGGCCTCATAGATCAGTCTCTCTCACAAGACTGCTGCTGACTGCCGGGATGCCCTCAGGTGAGCAGTCACTATGCTCTGGATGTAAATCAGTGGTCATCCTGGACCAGTTTTTCCCAAACCTATCATCAGAATCTCCTGAGGCAATTGGTACAAATATAAAAATATTAAGCCCCTCCCTAAAGAATCCAACTCAACAGATCTTGAGAAGGACCTAAGTGGATAATTAACAAGGAGCCCATATAATTCTTACTGGGAAAACTGGGCAATAAGAAGCTGGATGGCTCACCTTCATAAGTCTTGGGACTTTCAGGCAAGAGAATCCACATGGATTTCCACCAATTCACCCTTCCCACAAGATCTGCCAGGCCTGGGCTGCTTAACTTTCCAAACCTATGCAAAGACCTTGAGAGGACCTGTGACACAATGAACTCATGAAAAACATGAACATCATTGGGTTTTTCTCACTTCAGAGGAGTTGTTTTCCTCACAACATCTGCAACTCACCCAACCTTTGGTTCTGAAGATGTACTACTAAACAACCCGGTTTTCCGGGAACTCAAGAAGCATCTGGACTGTTACCCTACACACTTGTTCACAGCTTCTGAAACCAACCAAGAAGACAGGAATTCACATGTGGCCTGCCCAACCTCCACAGAGCCAACACCTGCAGACCAGAAAGTGTCTTAGTGTTGCTCCCTGTAGGTAGTGCAGAAAGGTGGTCCTGAAGTAAAGAGCCCCAGAAACGAGGAAGAGATGCCTGGACCCTGTCTAGTTCCACCAGTGCCTTTCTGGATGATCCTTGGACAAGTACCATCCACTCTCAGAATACTGGTTTACCCATTTGTAAACTGCAGGATTTTGACTAGATGAACTCTAAGGTCTCATGAAGTCCTGACATGCCCAGATACTTGATAAACTAGAAGAAAGGGTCCCAAACCAAGATCTTCTGAAAATCTTTGTTCTCACCTTCTCTGTCCCCAAGAATGACAGGATGAAATGATGAGAGGTAGAAAGAAGCCCAAGCATCACATTCCCCCATGTTCCTTCCTACCTTACCACCCATGCTTTCTCAAGTCTTTCTTTGATGTCCATCTTTTCCACCTTCTTTTATTCTCCTTAAATATTGTCTCTTCTCACTCATCTAGATCTCTGCTTTAAGCGTGTGACAATTCCCAAATCTGTCTCCATCCCACATTTTCTCCTAACCCCACAGCCAATAGGACATGACTAGCTATGTGCCATGGACACCTTAAACTCAATTTGCCCCAAATGAACTCTTATTTAAGACCACCATCAGTGGGGCTGGGGATGTGGCTCAAGTGGTAGCACGCTTGCCTAGCATGCGTAAGGTACTGGGTTCGATACTCAGCACCACATTAAAAAAATAAAATAAATAAAGTCCACGATCAGCATCTAAGGCCTGAATGGCTGGATTCTCCTTCAGGGTTCCTTCAGCAACTGACACTGTTGATCACCCAGCAAAGGAGCTGATACTTGACACCTGGATGGTCCATTTTCCAGTCCTCTTCCTCTTTCTCTAAGCCTAGGCTTGCACCTGTGTATACACGTTTTCTCACCTATCTCCACCCCCACACGCAGAGATGTAGAGGGCTCTCCTCTCTCTCTGCACCGTGGCTGCCATGAACTCAGCAACTTTCTTCCACCTTTCCCTTCCACCAGTGTTCTGCCTCACCTTGAGCCTAGAGCAATGGAATCAGTCAATCATGAACTGAACCTCTAAAAACAAAATTTTTCCTCCTCTTAAAAAACAAACAAAAAAAATCCCCAAAACAGGTATACACAGCATGCTGACAATTCATGGGAGCCTATCAAGTATGAAACCAGAATCTTTAATCTGAAATGTTTTTCTTTTTTTAAAAAACATTTATTTTTTAGTTGTAGGTGGACACAATACCTTTATTTTTATGTGGTGCTGAGGATCGAACCCAGTGCCTCATGCATGCTAGGCAAGAGCTCCTCCTCTGAGCCACACCACAACCCCAGCCCCTGAAATGTTTGTTTTAACACAAACTCTTCCTGTGATGTGTTAAGACCACTTTTGATTTGTTTCAATCAATATTTTCAGTGTACCAATTGAGTACCTAGTGTACTAGCCCAAGAGGAGTGGGTTGAGGGAGGGATAATGGACAAAGATAATTTCTGCCTTCTAGGGGCTCCCTGTTGAGCATGTCACAAAACCTACATGAAAATTACCCCCACAGCTGGCTGAGGAACTTGCTCCTCCAATGGCTCCACCCAGAGCTTTATCACTGAATAGTCTCTCCCACTCCCCTCTGCATCCCTCTCACAACCCCCATCAAGTCTCGCACAAACTGAGAGCACCTGGCCCCCAATCCTGCCTTCCTTGCCCAATCTGGTAATTCTTTCTCCACTCCTCTCTCTGAAGTCTCTACAGCTCTGGGAATTCTGCAGCTGGTCTGGGAAAGCTTTATAGGGGAGGTGATGTTTTAAGTTGAAGCCAGGCAGTTATTGGATTCGGTGATATCAAAGTCCTTGGACACCTCAAGACACCTCTGCAGCTCACACTGCTAAGACTGAAGAGCTCACAGATGCACCATACCTGAAGATGAAGGTCTTCTTGGGTCCAGTGCCAGACAGGAGGCCTCCCTGAGTACCCCCACATACTTCCTGCCATTCTGCAGAGGTTGATCTCTGTCATGCACCTGGCTCAGTCCCAATGAGAACATCTAGAGAGCTCAGACTCCACAAAGAGACGATCAGCACAGTTCAGAATCATGCAAACCTGCTACTAGGTCTCAGAGCCACTGCCTAGGGCTGCAAGGGGAAACTATAGGAAGAGGCAGAGAGCTGAGGGCTTCAAGACAGTCCTCAGGCAGGGCCAAGGTGCCCTTGCTGTGAGGCGCATGGCGTGTGCTACCACAGGCCCTCAGCCCTGCTGGGCTGGCTTGTGTGTTTTCTTGGCTCTGGGAGCTGGGAAGCAGGGTTACGTAAGCAGATGAGCAGATGTGAGCTGTCCTTGGCTTTCCCGGCTCAAGCTCTGCCACGTGGGCCTCCCGGCTGGGAGTCCAGGTCACGGCCTTGCGTGTAAGTCACTCAATAACTTCAATGTGTGAGCTCAACTCAGACAAATTCCACTATTCCCTTGCCCGGCACGGCAAACCCAAACACACACATGCCCCTCTATCAAAAGCTGTGCTAATCTAAGCCAAGCCCAGCACAGACTCCTGCCTTGCTTTCATGCTGGCTAAGCCATTAGTTCAATCCTCTAGCCTCAGCATAACAGGCTGGAACATACAGTTCCTGCTTTCCAACTGATGGGCCATGAGTAGTTCTTGAGACAATCCTTGGCTTGAAGCTGGGTTGTGACAATGTTTCATTAGCTGGAGAAGAAATGGTAAAAGTAAAGACCATGCAGGTTTTCATCAAGCTAACGTAATCAACATAAAATGCCCTTTCAAGACTAAATGCTTCTTACTTTTTAAATGTTAAAATGCCCTTTTTCTTATGAAATTATCATGGTATATTTTGATGCTGGACTGATTTGATTGATTGATTGATTGATTGTAGCACTGAGCACTGAACCCACTGAGCTATATCCCCAGTCCTTTTTATTTTCCTTTGAGATAGGGTCTCAATAAGTTGCTCAAGTTGGCCTTGAACTTGTGATCCTCCTGCCTCAGCCTCCTGAGTATCTGGGATAATAGGTGTACGACACCATGCCCAACTAGATTGATTTAAAAAAAAAAATTTTTTTTTTTAAATTCTTCCTTGGCAGCCATGGGTCAAGCCCCTAAGTTTCTTTTGAAATTTTCGTTGGCAAGAAATTAAAACAGGGAGAAGGGATAGGAAGAAAAAAAGACAGTAGAATGAAGCAGACATAACTTTCCCATGTATATACATAAATACACCACAGTGAAACTCTACATCAGCTATAACCACAAGACTGAGATCCTAATTAGAATGTTATATTCCATGTAAGAATAATATGTTAAAATATATTCTACTGTCATGTATATATAAAAAGAACAAATAAAAATAAATAATAAAAATTAAAAATAAATTTTTAAAAAATTTGAAAAACACTGGGGAATATTTGGAACTATACAGTGCTGTTATAATGTTATAATTCTGAAAGCTGGGATGTCTTCCTAGGCCAGGTCTCAGATCTGACAGTATATTGTGTAGCTCTTCAAACCATCTCCCCCAACAACAATGTTATTCCATAGGCTCATGTGGGTGGACCATTTCTCTCTGTACCAATTCCAAAAGGCAGGTGTGCTCGGGAAGCTGACTTCTGGACACTACCACTGAATTCTTGGCTTGGGAAAGATTCACTTGTAGTGGTTGTGTGAACTCACGCTGTTCTTTGTAGATTCTCAGACTAGAAATTAGAAGTACCATCTACACATGAGGCTCATCCCAAGCCTTCTCTTCAGTTCTTTGAAGAGGCAGGCAACCGTCTAGAGGAGTCCAAGGACTTTGATATCACCGAATCCAACAGCTGCCCGGCTTCAGCTTAAAATATCACCTCCCCTAGAAAGCTTTCCCAGACCACTGGAGGTTGGCTCTAACTCTTCATTCACACACCCCTGGATATTTACAGTATCATATTCATTCAAACATGCACCCAGTTAGAATTTACCATGTGCCACATGTCAGGTGATACTAGGCATGCAGTGGGATAGGCTGAGTTAAGTGGTCTTTGCCCTTAGTGGGCCAGGAAGATAAGCAAGCAGACAAAGATAAAGAGTGTGACAGTGATAAAAATAAGCTCAGCTGTCACAAAAGAAGGGAAATTAACTCCAGGGCCAGGGAAGAGAGTCAAGACTTTGCAGAGAAGTAGCTGCCTCCACTGGGACCCTCATCTCCTCGTGTGGAGGATTCATCATACAGACTTGGGTTCACTTGTTGGTGAGCTCCTTTGTGTCATGGGCACAGAATACACCAAAATATTTAGCTGAGTAGATATGCACATCTACTCTACTTGCTTCTCTGCCACTGGTGCAAGCTAGGTTTCAACAACCTATAAGAAAACATAATGGAAGAATATAGAACGGAGAACCACCAAAAGGGACTCTCAATTTCCATGTTAACCATTTCTCACTGGGTTTTAAAGTTTAACTCACAATGGCTTCAAAGATACTGAAAATGATTTACTTGTGAAATTGAATATTCATGATAGTTCTTTATAATTTTGTGTATATCTTTAAAATTAAACTGTAACACAAGAATGGAGGTAACCCCTCTTTAGTCTCATTCCCAGTTAGAAAATATCTTATGGGCTGGGGATGTGGCTCAAGCGGTAGCACGCTTGCCTGGCATGTGTGGGGCGCTGTGTTCGATCCTCAGCACCACATAAAAATAAAAAAATAAAGATGTTGTGTCCACTGAAAACTTAAAAATATCTATTAAAAAATTCTCTCTCTTTAAAAAAAAAAAGAAAATATCTTACAAAGTAAAAATTCAAAACACAGAACTTGATTATTTGAAAACAGGAATTATCTATTCCTACTGCTGACATGACATATCCTGGCACACACAGAACAGAAGTTCAACACCCACTGTTCTTTCTGCCAACTCACTACCAAAGCCACTTGTAGACCCTGGGGAAAGAAATACTTTTTCAACAGGAAATAGAGCACATCTGTGTTCTGAGAATCCTACATTTGAAGATATAGAGAAAAACAAAGCATTTGCTCAAAAAGTAAAGGAGCCTGCCAGAGAAACAGAGCTGGACCATATGGTCATGAGGAAAGTCATACCATAGTGGGCTGGTTGCTCCTCTGTCCATCTCCATGCTCAGGAGCAGCTCTGCCACTTGCCTGAAACCACCCAACTTTTTAGTGTTCCAAAATATTGACCTGAAAGTGGCCTCATCGGCTCTGAACTACCAATTTCAGTGCAACTTGCTATTTCACTCATTAACGTTCTATCCAATTTTCAAAGGCTAAACATTAGCCAGGTGTGGTAGCACACACCAGTAATCCCAGCAACTCAGGAGGCTGAGGCAGGAGGATTGAAAATCTAAGGCCAGACTCAGCAATTAAATAACTTAGTGAGACCTTCTATCAAAATTTAAAAAATAAATAAATAATGTAGCTCCATGGTTAAGCGCCCCTGAGTTCAATCCCCAACACCAAAGGCCAAGCACTCCAGTTTGCTTTCTAAATTCTTTTGAAAGAATTTCGATCTATTGCAGTGGTCCTCAAACTGTGGAATGTAAGAACCATCTGGGGAAGTATATAAAACAGAGTCTGATTAGCTTGGAGCCCAGGAAGCTACATTTAAATAAGCATTTAAACAAGTAATTTAAAATTAGTCTAGGTGATTTTATTTATTTGTTAATTTTTTGGTGTTGGAGATTGAACTTAGAGCCTTGTGCATGCTAAGCACATACTCTACCATTGTACTACATCCCCAGCTCCAGGACTGTAGGTAATTTTAATGAAAGTCCTTGGACTCTATTTTGAGAAATATTGGTTTACAGGTTTATTCATTAACCACCATCTCCCTTCCAACCCCGTGAGGCTCTTTAAATAAGAGATATCAAGAGAAACAACTTGGGGCCAGGGGTCTGGCTCATTGGTTGAGCAATCCTGCAAGGAGGAGGAGGAGGAGGAAGAGGAGGAGAAGGAAGAAAACTTACACTTTAGACTCACTATGTACTTTCCTTCTGACAATATATATCATGTAATAGAACAAGTTTCACTTTGGGCTTTTGCAAAAGGTCAGATGTGATAACCATTTTGATTTCAACGATCTGAATATCTACATTTTTTACTTTTTCTCAGTTTTATCTAAGTTTCAGTTCCTTTATTTTAATTTCAATTTATTTATATCAGTCCTTTTCATGGTATTTGTTCTTATAAGCCACCAGAAAAAAAATACTTTTGTAAAAGAGGTAAAGTAATAACCTTCCCCCAATCCCTTAGAGGCTAATCAGTCCCTGCTCCACAGGATTACCAAGCCTGCATTAGAGTCCTGCTGGGGTGGGACACCAGTGCACCTGCTTGCCTCCTCTGTTACTCATCTCCTTGAGGGCTAGGGTTGTGTTTCATTTCTTTCTATGATTGGGATGGTTCCTGACAGAGCAGGATCAGCAAGCACAGCATTTGCTCAACTCAGAGTTATAAAGCTGAGTTAACAAAGCAGGGAGCCATCTTGCCTTCGATGTCTTAGAATCTAAGGTTTTTGTCCTAATTACACATCTGGGGCCAAGGCAGGAACAAAAATACTCCTAATCTTTCCTTTAATAATCCTACAGGGTTCTGATGTTGGCAGATACAGCCACATGGTAGAATGCAAATCATAGCACATATGCTCCCCTGTTCCTACAGTTCGCCAGCAAGGATTCTTCCTCAGGATCCCTCTCAATCTCAGGTCCCAGGGAGCCAACTGACGGGGGTGGCATAAAAGTGCATCTTATTTAACATCAGTGATCTTAACCCTTAAGGAGAAATTTTGGCTTTGTTCAGTCCTGGCCCAAAGGCAGATTCCTTCTTTTCATTCTCTTAGCTGGAATTTGTGGAAACTGCACACATGCCCACAGCTATCACTTCCAGGAAAAGGTTCTTAAAAACCCTGTTAGCCTCATAAAGATCTAACTGCATCTCTCTTCTTGAGAAGCACAGGATATCCAGGAGGGAGGGTTTGAGCTTCTCAGAAAATATAAGGCATCTGGTGTTTGATTTTAAGACCTTCATGTCCAGGTTGGAGCAGTCCCCCTGCCTCCCCTGGGCCCTCTTCTCAGTCTGAAGTCAGCTACTAGCAAGCAGTGAGGGCTCAAAGAGTTATATGAACCTCGACATCCTCCAGAGTTCCACACTTCATGGCCAAGTAAGGATACTGGAGCAGATGCTATGCTCCGAGCTGCCCTGAGCCATTTGTTGGAAGAAATGTAGACATTTGTCACTATTTTAATTTAATTTATTTATTTAGGGGCACTGAGGACTGAATCCAGGGGTGCTTAACAACAGAACTGCATCCCTAGTTCTTTTTATTTTTTCATTTTGAGACAGGGTCTCGCAAAGTCGCTTAAGGCCTCTCTAAATTGCTGAGGCTGGCCTTGAACTTGCTGTCTTCCTGTCTCAGCCTCCCAAGCCACTGGGATTACAGTCATAAAACACTGCACCCAGCCATTTATCATTCTCCATAGAAAGAAATCATAAAGATAGACTGTTTGCTAAGGTATTCATCAACTTTAGCTGCATCAGCATCCATAAAATGTGGAGGAAGAAAGGTTATTCATATAGTTACAGAAAAAGAAGAATAAAGGTAAGAGAATGCATGAAACAAAGGGAAAAAGGAATTCTCATGTTCAAACAAAATATAGCATGGACAAAGTGAATAGATAAATAACAGATTCAAAAGATAGCTGCAATGTCTGAGACCAGCAAGGTTTTACTATCTTCCAGAATGTATAAGGAATTTCTGTGTTATTTTTTTAATATTTATTTCTTTTAGTTGTAACTTTGTTTTTTTTTTATTTATTTTTATGTGGTACTGAAGATGGAACCCAGGGCCTCACATGCGCTAGGTGAGCGCTCTACCGCTGAGCTACAACCCCAGAGCCAGGAATTCCTGTGTTATTTACCAAAAAACAACAACAACAACAACAAAAAACACATAAGAACATCAGTGAAAAAACAAGCAAAGAATTATTATGAATAAGCCATTTACCAAAAAGAATCCTAAACGCCACCAAGCATTCAGTGAGATACTTAAGTTAATTAGTAATCACAGAAAAGAGAGTTAAACAAAAGAGAGTTATCCCTACATGTCTATTAGCTTATCAGAGTGCCAAAAATAGGAAACTAGTTAATGCCAAGTTTTTGTGGAGACAGACTGTCATGTTCTGCGATGAAAATGTAAACTGGGGCAACCATTCTGGAGCCGTATTTGGCACTTCCAAATCACACAAGTATACACACACGTCCACAGAGGACATGTATAAGCATGTTCCTCGTGGCAATACTTGGAAAAATAGTGTTGGAGGCCGTCCTGGAGTTCCTCATTACAGGAAAGAGAGAAAAACTGGGATGGATGAACACTGTGGAGAATGACTTGGCAGTAAGATGTACACATAGTAACACAGATGGACCTTAAAAACAAAAGTGGACACCTGGCACCCAGTTCTTGGTTTCTAAATACTATTTTCTACTGAAAAGAAACAGCGTTCGTTGGAGGAGTGGCTAATGCCAGGAAAGAACAGCCTCCTAGAACATCTTCCTGTGCCTAAAAGAAACTGCTCCAGGAACAACAGGATATGTCAAAAGGACATAGGAACTAATTTTAGAAGGGGATCCCATTGGCCAAATAATGGGTAGCCTGCGCATGAGATTAAATGTAACAGTAAAGAATTATAACCTACTGAATAGAGTAAGAATCTGTAGGTCTGTATTGATATGTCAATTAACAAGGGAGAGGAAAGGCTCTTCTCTTTTAAAAAAAAAAAAAATTTTTTTTTAAGTTGTAGATGGACATAATGCCTTTATTTTATTAGTTTATTTATTTTTATGTGGTGCTGAGGATTGAACCTAGTGCCTCACATTCTACCACTGAGCCACAACCCCAGCCCCAGGAAGGCTCTTCTTTACACAAGGATGCCAACCAATAAGAGCAAAAGGAATAATGGAATTAGAAAATCACCAGCTACCATAATTATTGATTTAGGCATAAATCAAAAATAAATGCTAAAAAACAGGTAATAAAAGCTTGAGGAAAAACAATCTCAAAGAGGAACCCATAAGATAATGGAGTAAGGACAGACACCAGTATGATGAAATAATCAGACTTCACATTGCCATTAGAGGACAAACTGATAGTGCGATAGGACTGAGAAGAACTCGTTGTCATTTCGGGGTATGCCCATCAAGGGTGTGTGTATAATCCAAACCCAATCATGAGGAAACACTGGACCTAAATTGAGGGACCTTCCAAAAAAATAACTGGCCTATACTTTTTTGCTGATAAAATTTTTTTTATTTTATTTTTTTTAATTGGTTGTTCACAACATTACAAAGCTCTTGACATATCATATTTCATACATTAGATTCAAGTGGGTTATGAACTCCCAATTTTAACCCCAAATGCAGATTGCAGAATCACATCGGTTACACATCCACATTTTTACATAATGCCCTATTAGTAACTGTTGTATTCTGCTACCTTTCCTATCCTCTACTATCCCCCTCCCCTCCCCTCCCATTTTCTCTCTCTACCCCATCTACTGTATTTCATTTCTCTCCTTGTTTATTTTCCCATTCCCCTCACAACCTCTTATATGTAATTTTGTATAGAAATGAGGGTCTCCCTTCATTTCCATGCAATTTCCCTTTTCTCTCCCTTTCCCTCCCATCTCATGTCTCTGTTTAAAGATAATCTTTTTTTTTCCTGTTCTTCCTCCCTGCTCTGTTCATAGTTGCTCTCATTATATCAAAGAAGATATTTGGTATTTGTTTTTTAGGGATTGGCTAACTTCACTAAGCATAATCTGCTCTAGTGCCATCCATTTCCCTGCAAATTCCATGATTTTGTCATTTTTTAGTGCTGCGTAATATTCCATAGTGTATAAATGCTACATTTTTTATCCAATCATCTATTGAAGGGCATCTGGGTTGGTTCCACAGTCTAGCTATTGTGAATTGTGCTGCTATGAACATCGATGTGGCAGTATCCCTGTAGCATGCTCTTTTAAGGTCTTCAGGGAATAGTCCAAGAAGGGCAATAGCAGGGTCAAATGGTGGTTCCATTCCCAGCTTTCCCAGGAATCTCCAAACTGCTTTCCAAATTGGCCGCACCAATTTGCAGTCCCACCAGCAATGCACAAGTGTACCCTTTTCTCCACATCCTCGCCAGCACTTGTTGTTGTTTGACTTCATAGTGCCTGCCAATCTTACTGGAGTGAGATGGTATCTTAGGGTGGTTTTGATTTGCATTTCTCTGACTGCTAGAGATGGTAAGCATTTTTTCATGTACTTGTTGATTGATTGTATATCCTCCTCTGAGAAGTGTCTGTTCAGGTCCTTGGCTCATTTGTTGATTGGGTTATTTGTTATCTTATTGTCTAATTTTTTTGAGTTCTTTGTATACTCTGGATATTAGGGCTCTATCTGAAGTGTGAGGAGTAAAAATTTGTTCCCAGGATGTAGGCTCCCTATTTACCTCTCTTATTGTTTCTCTTGCTGAGAAAAAACTTTTCAGTTTAAGTAAGTCCCATTTGTTGATTCTTGTTATTAACTCTTGTGCTATGGGTGTCCTATTAAGGAATTTGGAGCCCGACCCCACAATATGTAGATCGGAGCCAACTTTTTCTTCTATCAGACTCAGAGTCTCTGATTTGATATCAAGCTCCTTGATCCATTTTGAGTTAACTTTTGTGCATGGTGAGAGAAAGGGATTCAGTTTCATTTTGTTGCATATGGATTTCGAGTTTTCCCAACACCATTTGTTGAAGATGCTATCCTTCCTCCATTGCATGCTTTTAGCCCCTTTATCAAATATAAGATAGTTGTAACTTTGTGGATTAGTCTCTGTGTCCTCTATTCTATACCATTGGTCCACCTGCCTGTTTTGATACCAGTACCATGCTGTTTTTGTCACTATTGCTCTGTAATATAGTTTGAAATCTGGTATCGCTATACCGCCTGATTCACACTTCCTTCTTAGAATTGCTTTTGCTATTCTGGGTCTTTTATTTTTCCATATGAATTTCATGATTGCTTTATCTATTTCTACAAGAAATGCCGTTGGGATTTTGATTGGCATTGCATTAAACCTATAGAGAACTTTTGGTAATATCGCCATTTTGATAATGTTAGTTCTGCCTATCCATGAACAGGGTATATTTTTCCATCTTCTAAGATCCTCTTCTACTTCTCTCTTTAGGGTTCTGTAGTTTTCATTGTATAAATCTTTCACCTCTTTTGTTTGGCCTATACTTTTTAAAAATGTCACTGTCGTGAAATACAAAGAAAGACTAAGAAATTGTTTCAGATTGAGGATCAAAAACATGATAACTGAATTATAACTCATGATCTTTGATTTTCTTTTACTACACAGAACATTATTGGGAGAAGTGATAAAATCCTCAAAAAGTCTGTAGATAACAGAAATGTGTCAATGTTGATTTCCTCACTGGTAATTCTATTATGCTTTTTTTTTTTTTAACTTTTTTTTAGTTTTTTTTTTTTTTTTAGTTTATTTTATTTATATCTGGTGCTGAGAATTGAACCCAATACCTCACACTTGGGAGGCAAGTGCTCTACCACTGAGTCACAACCCCAGTCCTGCTTATATTTTTAATTTTTTTTTGCAATTACAGGTGAATAGAATGTCTTTATTTTGTTTTTTATTTTTATGTGGTGCTGAGGATTGAACCCAGTGCATGCTAGGCAAGTGCTCTACCACTGAGCTACAGCCCCAGCCCTATGCTTATATTTTTTAAAAGTCTTAATTTTAGAAAACACATTCTGAATATTTGGGGGGTCTAAGAATATGGTTTAGTGTATATATATATATATATATATATATATATATATAGCGAGAGAGAGAGAGAGAGAGAGAGAGAGAGAGAGAGAGAGAGAGGGAGTAAAATATCAACATTTTGAGAATACATAAGATATCCAGAAATTCTTTGTTAGTCTATCAACTTTTAATGAGGTTTATGTTGTATCAGTGTTATGGTTTAGATCTTAAATGCCCCCAAAATGCTCATGTATTGAGGGCTTAGACTCCAATGCAGCAGAGTGTTCAGAGAAGTTTTAGGAGGTGATTAGATTAGGAGGACTCTGACCTCATCAACAGAATCATCCTCAGATGGATTCATAGCTCTGTGGGCTACTGGATGGAATCTTTAGGAGGTGGGTCCCAGCTAGAGAAAGTAGGTCCTGGGGGACACCTCCTCTCACTATTTCTCTCTGTTTCTGGCCATCATGAAGTGAACAGGCCCCTCTTCCACCATAGGCCCAGGAATAATGGAACCAAGTAACCATGGACTGAAACCTCTGAAACTATACGTGAAAATAATTCTTTCCTTCTTTAAGTTGATTTAAAGTATTTTGTCATAGATGTAACATAAGATGTTTAAAAATTTTAAAAACATAGATGAAAAATCAGGATAAAAATGAGGTATAAAATACTATTTACATGTGGTAAAAATACACGTATGCACACTCTGATTCTATTTATATGACATCTTCAAAAAAAAAATAAATAAAACAAACCATACAAGATAGCACATGCTTGTAATCCCTGCAACTTGGGAGGCTGAGGCAGGAGGATTTCAAGTTTGAGACCAGCCACAGCAACTTGGCGGGCTCTAAGCAACTTAGTGAGACTCTGTCTCAAAATACAAATAAAAAAGCATTGGGGATGTGGCTCTGTGGTTAAGCACCCCTGCATTCAATCACTGGTACCAAAAAAAAAAAAAAAAAAAGATAAAACCACAGTCAAGAATAATCAGTAGTTACCTGGGGTATGGGTGAGAAAGAATGACTAACAAGGGGAATTTGGTGGGGGTTGATGAAACTATTCTGTATGATTGTGATAGTATTTATACAGATATAAACGTGTAAATTCATAAAACTATACACCAAAAAATCCAATTTTACTGATTAACCTAAAAAAATATTTTTTAAGTTTAAAATACACATATATATAGCAGTGGCTTCCATAGGGCAAGAGTCAAAACACTACAAACACATTAGAATGATTACCTTCGGTGGGGCTGGTAAATGAAAAATGGGAAAGAAAATAAACTACATAAATAAGGTAAGAGAGTCCATGAGTAGACCAGTGATGACAATGGGCCATGAAATGAAGTTTGGTGGGTGAACTGGAAGGATAAAAATAAGAAAGGAAGGAAGGCAGGGAGGAAGGGAGAGAGGGAGGGGAGGGAGGGAAGGAGGAAGAAGGGGGAAGGGAGGGGAGATAGAGGCAGATGTGTCCTTCGGGGGCTGTACAGGGAGAAGGGAGCCTTGACACCCTAGACCAAGGTCCCTGAGGCAGGCTTGCAATAATGTGGTGCCAGATTTGTCCGCCATGACAGCCTGACAAGATATGACAGAGTGAACTCACTTCCCTATTCTGCCTTCTAACTCATCAGCTGCCTGATTATACTGTGGCCTTGTAGAGCTGCAGCCGCCAGAGAATTACAAGCCACTTGACAACAGTTCTGCTTCCCAGGAAAGCAGTAACTTAGCATCCCAGCACAGAAGTCTCTAGGGGAGCTGTATTACTAAGTCAGCTAGTCCTTGGATTCTGATTACTATATTACCGATTTTGATTCTAAGCTGTGTTACTAAGTCAGCTAGGTCTGGAGCCCTGATGCAGTTTCTGGACCTGCAATGTTAATTACAACCTTTTCTCTCCATCTAGAACCAGATCTTAGAATGTAGAGAGCCTCACGCCCCTATGGGCCATCTGGGCAGTCAGCCAGCCATGCACTCCTGGCAATACCTCTCTGGTATCAGATCCATTTTAAATGCAGCCATCTCCAATTTCCTCCTCTAAGGGGTGGGGATAATTATGCCTTTCTTTCAAGAGGTGAGATAATACATATACATACTTACATGGTGTTTGGCTCCAATAGATGTTCAATATTACTTGCCTTCTCCCTTACCTCTTTAGAACTTTGAAGCTTATAGATTATTGTAGCTCTATGAGCACAAAATTTAACATTTTTGGCTAAAATTTCACATTTAAACTCTGATCTACTAGCATCAATGATAGATTTGGAAGAAGAATCTGGTACTTCAAAGAGCCCCATGAGTATGAGAAAGTTTCTTACAACAAACACATGAGAACTTGACAACTACTCTGTTCACCTTTGTGAGGAAAAGAAATTCATGTGTTAAAAAACAATTTAGAAGAAAATACAGGAGGGAAAAAAATCATATAATTTTGGGATGGTAATAAAGACCTTCTGAAGTGTGAAAACAACCTGAAATCACAAAGGAAAAGACAGACATAAACAGCCAAAGATTTATTACAAATCCATAGTCTTCCAAAAACTAGGAAAGAATATTTCCCTGCTCATTCTTTGAGGCTGTATTACACTGATACTAAAACCAGATATTACAAGGACAAAAAACTATAAACCAATCTCTTATAAATAAAAAAGGTAAACCAATAAAATCATAGCAAACTCAATCTAGTAACAAAATAAGAAATTATAAATCATGACCAAGTGATATTTATCCCAGATTGCAAGACTGATTTAATGTCTGGAAATCAATGTGTAATATATCATATGAATAGAATAAAAGACAAAACCACATATCATCTCAAGAAAGACAAGGACTTGACAAGGACAAATCGCTTTTTCAAGATAAAAACACTCAACAAACTAGAAACAGAAAGGAAATTCCTCAGTCTGATAAAGGGCATCTACAAAAAGTCCACTGAAAGGATGGATGCAGGGGCCTACTTCTGTAATCCCAGCTACTTATGGAGGACCACAAGTTTGAGGCCAGCCTCAACAATTTAGAGACAGTCTCAAACAATAACAACAAGCCCACTGCTAACATATTCTCAATAATGAAAAACCAAATTTTTCCCCCTAAAGAAGAACCTGAAGATGGCCCCTCTATCCCTTTTTTTTGGGGGGGGGTACTGGGGATTGAACTCAGGGTCACTTGACCACTGAGCCACATTCCCAGCCCTATTTTGTATTTTATTTAGAGACAGGGTCTCTCAGAGTTGCTTTAGTGCCTTGACGTTGCTGAGGCTGGCTTTGAACTCGTGATCCTCCTGTCTCAGCCTCCTGAGCTGCTGGGATTACGAGCATGCACCATCATGCCCAGCTAAAATGGCCTCTATTATCACATCTATTCGACATTGTACTAAAGGTTCTAACTAGGGCTATCAGGCAAGAAAAAGAGCTGCTGTGAGGGTTAATGAAAATAACACAAAGAACTTTTCTCATACTTGGCATGTAGTAAGTACTGAACAAGTATAATTGGAGGTAGGTGGTTGATATGCTTATTGCTGGAGTTTAGGGCTTTGTACTCACAGTGGCTCCCAAAGACTGGGTTTTCAAAGTATCTACTCATCTCCTGGCTTCTGATTTTTCTGCTTAGGCACTGGAATTGCCAGTAGGCTCTAAAGACTATGTGGGTTTGAATTTCCCCGTAAGTGCAATCCTGGTTCTCAGGGGACCCACCGATAACTATCCCAGTGCCACATGGCTGGCCCTAGTGGAGGCAGCAAGCACTTCAGTGTTCCACTGAATTAGACCATTTAACCATATTGGGCAGGACTGCTTGGCTACATCAGCACTCCTACACAAGATTATGATCCAAGGAACACTGAGCTCAATCCTTTATCTCATTTCATTGATAGGTAAACTGAGGTCCAGAGAAAGGACACAATTTCTCCCAGATTACTCAGTAGGTTTGGCCACAAAGCTGAACCTTAGGGCTTGGCATCCTAGATTCTAACACCAGCCCTTTGGTAGAAAACAGAAGGCTACCAACAGGCCAAGGCCTTGGGTTTTCTATTATAACATGGTATACAATCAGACTGAGATCACCTACATCCAGCTTCTATGTTTTATTTTAAACCATACACCTTCTTGCCTCTTGAGATTCCACCAAACATCCAATGTGTCCTTCCAGCTTTGCTTCCTAACTACTTGGCTGTCTGTGTCCTCTCCCTGGAATACTGACAAATTTTATCTACCTGGAGAAGGGAAGACTGTGGGCAGCCATAAAATCCTGGCACACTTGACACATGGCAATACATAACTCCAAGTTCCCAGCATTGTATATCCAATAAGATAGAGCCCTTCTCCTATGGTCTAGAGTAGGTCTGTCCATATGGGCCAGGCCACAATCTCTACTAGTAGCTGGCTCTGAGCTAACTCTCTGTCCCTAAGCTGTGGTCACAACTTCACACTTCTCCTTTCCCTCTTGACTCTGCCCCTGAAGCAGGTGAAATAATTACATTATACTGTGTAGCCTAAGGGACTAAAGGTGTGCTTTCTGTGCCCAAGGGAATGAGTTAGGCATTGGTCAAGAGACATGCAGAGTGATAATGTGATCCTATGCCTCACCTATTCAACTCTCTAATCCTTCAAGGTAAGATATTATCTCCCCAGCTTTAAGCAGGACAAAAATCTCACCCTAAACCCCAAGGAACAATATGCTGAACAGCAGCTCTGACATGATTCAATGGATCCACAGTGGCTTGTTAAATTATAATTGAACTGTGAATTCAGTAGAAGAGAGGATATAGGAAATGAATATAAGATGAAAGGAGTGGCTGTTGGATCTGTAATTCTGTGGTAATTGAAACACTGACTCTACAATCATTCTATCACATTTGCCATTCAGCAGGTTCCTGTTAGTATGCAAAAGAAGCCCATGAATGTGAGGGATTGTCTACAAGGACAGAACTGATTTCATATTTGCAGACTTTGGGCGATTGGATCAATTTATTTTTATCCAGTATAATGTAAAAGTCTGTCATTTGGACCCTGTGGAGTTCATCCACATGGGTTAAATGATGAGGCACCTGAGCTAGCCCATTAGTACCCAACATGGCTTCTATGGACAGCTACATGCAGTTTTTCCAGCAACCAAGCCATGAAAGTTTAGATCAATATCATTTTTAAGTCAGGTTTTAAAAGCCCATTCTACAAGTTTGGCTCCACATATAAAGGAAGAAGGAAAGTTCTTTTATGTAAGTCAAAACTTGTAAAGTTACATGGGGTGTTGAAAGAATCAGAGTTAAGGCTCCTTTCATGGATATTGAGTGACCTCCAATGGAACTACCCAGATTTATGTCTACAAAAGTCACAGCATCCAGCTTAGGAAATAATTTCCTTTCCCCCACCCCCACCCCCCATCCCCAGGCTGGAAGTGTCCATGTGAGGCTCCAGATAGTTTCAACTCTCCATCAGAATCCACATTCTTTAAAAGCCAGGAATTTCCAACTTCAAGAGTGTGAATGATTCCAAACCTCAATAGCAGTATGAACTGATGCTGTTAAGAATGACCATAGAAATTCCTCTCCAGAAATTTACCCCAAGAAGTAATTCAATTGGAGCAAAGAGTTATACCCTAGAAAAATCTGCATCATTATTATCTATGGTAGTGATTGGAATGTATGGTAAAGGAAAATGATAAGGAATAAAGAGACCAGACAACTGCAACAGAAGATAATTAGAATAATTATAAACAACATAATAGTTTAGAAGATGTTGGATAAAAATAGCTGAATAGAAATGGTTTCATGCAAGGACTATAACACAATAAAAACATGCATTTGGAAAATAACAGCGAATTTTGTTAGAATTGTAGATAAAAAATTTTTTAACATTTAATGTGGTAACATTCTATTTTCCACTAAAAATTGGAGAAAATCCTATAAAGCAAAAGCCAAAATCATCACTATAAGAATTATAGTAGAGGCTGGGGCTGTAGCTCAGCAGCAGAGTGCTTGCCTAGCATGCGTGAGGCACTGGGTTCAATCCTCAGCGCCACATAAAAATAAACAAAATAAAGGCATTCTGACAATCTATAACTACCCCTCCCCCCAAAAGAATTATAATAGTTATCTCCCTCCCCTTATTTAGTTTCTCTTGGTTTTAGTTACCCACTGTCAACTGAGATCTGAAAATATTAAATGGAAAATTCAAGAAACAAAATATTCACAAGTTTTAAATAACTTTTTATTATAGCATATTGTTAGAGTTGTTCTATTTTTACTTGTAGATATTATTAATCTCTTACTATGAATTTAGAAATTAAGCATTCTCAGAATATCTTGGATCATATATTATGGCATCACTACTATCAATAATAAACAACAGCCAAGAGCACAGTGGCCCATACCTGTAATCTCAACTATTCAAGAGGCTGAGGCAGGAGGATCCCAAGTTCAAGGCTAGCCTGGACAACTTAGCAAGACCCTGTCTCAAAATAAAAAATAAAAAGTACTGGGGCTATAGCTCAGTTATAGAATGCCAATCCTCAGTACCAAAAACAAACAAACCAACCCCATATATTCAGAGCTATTTGTTGGGCATTGTTATTTTAAGCCCTTTCATAGCTACTACCTAAACTTCACAATTATGAAATAGATACTATTATTAGCTCCATTTTATAGGCAAGAACACTGAGGCATGGAGAGGATAAAAACCTTCTCAAACTATATAGTAGCTTGTGTGTTAGAAACATTCCCAGTACTATTACTATGGGTCATTAACTTGCTGAAATCTTTAAGGTCATTCACTTTATACCTACTTAGAGGTAATAAAATTCTATATACAGCCAGGTGCACACCTGTAATCCCAGTGGCTTAGGAAACTGAGGCAGGAGGATTCCAAGTTAAAAGCCAGCCTCAGCAACTTAACAAGGCCCTAAGCAACTTAGTGAGACTTTGTCTCAAAATAAAGAAATAAAATGGGCTGGGGCTATGGCTCAGTGGTTAAGCTCCCACCCCAAACCCCTACCCCAGGTTCAATTCTTGGTTAAAAAAAAAAAAAATCCAGTAGAAGCTTCACCATAAGAGCTCTGAAAAAGGGAGTATGGGTAGGTGGGTAGGTTGGTAGTGAGCTTCAGGAGGAATTTCAGAGACTTTTTGTATAACAGGCTCAGATCACCCAAGTTTCAGAAAGGCAAATGAACTAAAGAATTGTACACTTGCCTAAAATGATATGATGAATTAAGAGAAACACAAGGACCAAGACTTGGAATCCTCACCCAGTGGCCTTTGAGGCTTGCCCCTACCCTCTGGATACTATGAAATCTCCCTTCTCCGGCTGGGGTTGTGGCTCAGTGGTAGAGTGCTTGCCTCAAATGTGAGGCACTGGGTTCGATTCTCAGCACTACATATAAATAAAAAATAAAGGTCCGTTAATAACTAAAATGAATAAAACAAATAAAACTTTAAAAAGAAGGAAAGAAATTCCCTTTCTCTGTGGCTCTCATCCTGTACTTGCCACATCAACTTCTTTCTCTTTTATCATCTGCTTCCTCTGCCTTCATTTCTCTCCCTCTTCAGCCCTATGGATAACTGTGAAACAGCTGAAATTTCAGCTGTGTGACTGCAACTAAAAGCAATCTCAAGTGACCTTCAGCAATAGACCTCTGTCCTTCCCAACAAGTGAGACAATTCAAATATATTGACAGGCAGGGATGCCAAAACTCAGTGTTTGGAAGGGAGGCTCTTCATTTTGACTCTGGCCATGGCCCAGACCATATATTTGACTCCCTGAACTTCCTAAGTACCTTCAGAGCACCCAAGTCTTCCTCTCTCTGACTACACTGCATTGCCAGAGTGTCCATCAAAAGGGGTTTCCAAGAACAGGGGTCAGTCCTCGTTTATATCTTTCTCCCATGCTTCATATAGCATAGTTACCAATAAAACTTTGCAGAATAAGCAAATCAGTCTATTCATTGTCTTCTTGGGTCCCCTAATTCTAACCATTCTTGGCCAGGCAGAGATTCTGTTCAGGCTGTCTAAAGTACTCCTCTGAAGCCAGCAGCTACCCAACACCTGAACACTAAAGTCTCGATGCTCCTGTAACAGAAATATCATCTTCTCTGAGCCCCCCTTAACTCAGAGTCCTTTCCTGTTTTTTCTCAAGCTGGTGGTGTTCTACCACACCAACAGCAGCTCTGTGGTTCAGGATGTCAAAGGCAAAAGGACATTATGCAAAACAGGAAGAAACTTTTACAGAAAATGCTAACGACATTTTTAGAATGCACCCTGTCATAGGGCCAAGCAATTATTACACCCCTGCCAGGGCCCCTCCCCTTGACAAGGCCCATTTGGTGAGGCATGAAAGCCTGATCTCAGACTCTATGGGTCATGCTGGTCTGAAAGAATCCTGCCCCTTCCCTCAGTGCAGCCTCACCCTAACTCCCTAGGCACCCTGTCAAATTCTCAATAATAAATCATACCTCAGAAGAGAATCTGCTCAACTGAGGACATTCAAAATGGAATCATTTCAAAATATACTCCCTGGGAAAAGCCAGGTCCACCAGCCAATGGCTTTACTGATCTAACCCACTAAGTCCCCACGGAGAAATAGGCTCTTCTGGTCTCTGAAATTTTTCCCTAAGAGAATTCCTGGAAACCTAAAGGTTCCCACTCCATGGCCCCTACCCGGAACTCAAGAACACGTGGAAATTGAAAAGCTGTGCTGTATGTGTCAGAATCTGATTTGGTAGCTTTTCCCCAACCCTCCTGTGTGTCACATCTCAGTGATGTCAATAGCACTGGCTTAGCTCACTGTTATGAACCCAGCCCCCAGCCCCAAGCGCAGCAAACCACAGAGGCCTAGCCCAGGATTTGGCTGCTAAGAAAACAAATGGGGAAGTTACTAAGAAAGCATCACTCCTACTGATTCTGTTCACAGCAGATCTCTGCTCCGCCTGATCCTAAAATCTGGTCTGGCACTCTGGCCCTCTGCCCCTGCCCCAGGCACTTCCTGGACCTAGTTTCCTTTTTAATCAGAATTCTACACACACTATTCAGCAATAGGCAATATTCATCTGCCAGCACTAAGCAAATCCGTAATTTCTGATGGGTCTATCCCTCTGTAAGACTGTTTAAAAACCTAGCCCTTCACAAAAAGCATTTACCCTTTTTTCCTTTTTAGAAAATTCTTCAAAGAAACCAACAACAACAACAAAAAAATACTAAAATTTTTGCACAGTCTTTACCATACCACTAAGAAAAAATAAAAACTACATATGTATGTGGGTTCAACAAAAGCTGAGTGAAATAATTCTCAGCTGAAATAAAATAATACTGTTTTTTATGATTTTTTTAAAGGCATAGGACCAAGATTGTGATTGAATCTCAAGTGAAAAATGCTGAATACCATGCTAACCGTGTGAATTTGGACCAGTCTATCTGTTCACCTATAGAGAAATCAACCATATTCTCAAACATGTGCAAGAAAAAGACTAATAGGGCTGGGATTATGGTTCACACTTATAATCCCAGCTACTTGGAAGGCTGAGGCAGGTGGATCCCAAGTTGGAAGCTAGCCTGGCAATTTAGCAAGACCCTGCCTCAAAATAAAATTTTCATAAAGGGCTGGGGATGTAGCTCAGTGGTATAGCACACCTGGGTTCAATTCCACACAGGAGGAAGATGATGGGGAGGGGAGCTGCAAGAGACAGGATAACGTGTTTCTCTTAGGTGATAGGAATATGGGTGTGCTTTTGTTTCTTTCAACTTTGCAAATTATTTTTGATGAGTCTGTTTTACCACCTGCCTCCCCATCAGCTGGGGGTCAAACCCAGGGCCTTCTACCACTGTCCTACATCTCCAACCCCTGCAGTGCTTTTTACAAAAAGAAGGAAGAAATTATCCCCACCCACACTCCAAAATAAAAGGTAAAGCAAAGCAAGACCCAACATCCAAAGCAGTCTCAACATTTCTGTCAGGCAAATCATTCTCCTCTCTAGGTTTTGTGAGGGGTTTGGGCACACCCAGACCAGACATTAAACTGTTGCCAATGAATTTAACAATAGTTACTTATATAGCCCTTGGTCTCCATTTGTGGAGGGAGGGGTAGGCTGAGGCCAAGCTGAACAGTAGAACCTGAAACAATAGGTGACTCACCTTCTCAGTTTTCTATGGACAAATCCCTTAAGGCCACACTGACCCCGCCAAACCTGTCCCTCACCCCCAATCCACCACAACCCTCCAAGCTGGAGGTCTGTGACTTCCACAACAGGATCTTAATATCTCTGATCAGGCCTCACCTTGCACTGCATAGTCCCAGTTAAGCAGCTAAAGTCTTTACAGTCACAACCACAGTGTGGCTCTTAGAAACCCTCACCAAGTTTAGGGACAGAAGAGGCCCCATGGAGGTCACTGAATCCAATCTCATATCTTGCTAACTCCCATAGGAATCAAGATCTAGGTGGCTAACTAGACACCACACCAGGATCTACCAGACCAAATGTAAACATGTCATAGTTCCAGATTCCAAAGGATTTATCTCCAAAGGGAGTTTATTTGTCTTAAGCAACTGGATTGCCACTCCACTGGAAAAGAAAAAAAAAAAAAAAAAAAACAGACTTTCCAGGTGGGTATGGATTTGTATAAAATTCTCATCTCTATCTCTAGGCAGGAATAGTCGAGGAATAAGGCACAGAAGGTACTAGGTAAAGGGGCAGTGGGGAAATCACCAGGTTTGACCACAGAATAACTGGGCCTTTCACTCACAGAAGTAGCCCAAGGGGATGAGCTTGCTAACTTTGCTCCCAAATGGTCCCCAGGATAGAATCCAGGGACCAATGCTTGAACTGCCTTGGCATTAACTACCCCATCGTTCCCAGCCCATAAATTAGCCTGGTTCCTGCCTGGAAACCTCTATCCTGCTGCTACCCAAAGACCATAATACCCAGGTATATGGATGTTGATGTCTCATTATAATCATTATAAAGCAGCAAGTTAAGATTACCCAGCAAGAACTAATTCATAGCTTCAGAAATTAGAGGAAATTTTTCATACAATCAAAACCAGAAGGGGAGAACTTTGATATTTACCCTTGAGTTTCTCAAGGAATAAAGGGTGTGGGTTAGGGAGAGGAAAAGGGGTAAAACACACACACACACACACACACACACACACACACACACACATACACACACACCACTTTGGTTTCCCTAAATGACATCAAAACTCTAATTATATCTTCCTTGCCTAAACTAGGAGTACCTACAGGGGAGACATTTTGTTTTCTTTGTAGCCCTAGTGTTCAACATAGTCACAGTAAAGATACATGTTGTAACTGAATGAAGTTACCAAGTGCCTTTGCCATAAAGAACTCCATGTTGGGGCTGGGAATGTGGCTCAGGCGGTAGCGCGCTCGTCTGGCATGCGTGTGGCCCGGGTTCGATCCTCAGCACCACATACCAACAAAGATGTTGTGTCCACCGAGAACTAAAAAATAAAATATTAAAATTCTCTCTCTCTCTCTCTCTCTCTCTCTCTCTCTCTCTCTCTCTCTCTCTCTCTCTCCTCACTCTCTCTTTAAAAAAAAAAAAACAAAAAAACTCCATGTAAGACCTTCCAGGTGGACCTGAGGTAGGACTGTAGGGATAAAGTTTAAACTGCTGATGGAAAGGGACTGAATAATGTATGATAAAGACAAATGGTAAGGGGCTGGGGCTGGGCTCAGCGGTAGGGCCCTTGCCTGGCATGTGTGAGGCACTGGGTTCAATTCTCAGAACCACATACAAATTAATAAAATAAAGGTCTACCAACAACTAAAAATTTTTTTCAAAAGAAAAAAGATAAATGGTAAAAGAGCCTCCCCAATTACATTTCCATTGTTCAAGATTAAACAACAACAACAAGAAAAATATCAGGCTGATGTAAGCAGATCTTGCACAATACCTTGACCAAAAGTAACTGGGACCCTCATTTAAAAGCATTTTCATGACCCGGGCACACTGGTGGCACCTGCCTATAATCCCAACAGCTTGGGAGGATGAGGCAAAAGGATCATAAATTCAAAGTCAGCCTCAGCAATTCAGTAAGGCACTAAGCAACTTATTGAGACCAGGACTCTAAATAAAATATTAAAAAGGGAGCTAGGGATTGACTCAGTGATTAAGCACTCCTGGGTTCAATCTCTGGTACCAAAGAAATAAATAAATACATTTCCATGTAAAAAGATACAGGAAGGGGTCACATTTTTGACAGTGTGCACAAGCCCATTAAGTGATTTGCAACATAATCATGAATATTGCTATGTAACTATAAATATGCAAATTCATGATCCACCCTTTGTTTACCCTTTGACTTTCTTGTCACTCTATCTATGGAGTGGCCACTTTGCTGTCTGGCAATTGTTACTTTAATCAATGCAATAAATAATTTTAACCTTCTCTTTGCTAGCCATGTTTGATTTCTATCCTGCAACAAACTGAAGGACCTGCTGGGCCACAGACAGACACAGATACACTTTGCAAGGATCAGGCTGCCTCTGAGCCTCTGCACTAGGTGTGTATTGGGCAATACCTTAGGGAAGAGCATTGGAGAGTCCATTCCTGGGATGTTATGGTCCAAGAAGCCATAGTGTGAATCCAATCCCATATGTGACTCTTGTTTCCCCATGCCCCAAAGAGCACCTGATTTATCTGAGGCCCTACTGCAAAAGGAAAGAGGCTGGGGCTGAGGTCCTAGGTTTGATCCCAAGCACCACAGGAAAGAAAAGAGAGAGAGAGAGAGAGAGAGAGAGAGAGAGAGAAAAGAAGAAGAAGAAGAGGAGGAGGAGGAGGGGTCAGGGAAGGCTACCATGCTTGTTTAAGAGTCTGGGATAAATTACAAACAGAGATGACTCTCATTAGGCTATATAGGGAAAAGCAACCAGGTCTGACCTCAAAAGTGAGTCAGATGGTCAGGGAAGGTATTTCTGAATCTCAGTCTATTAGATAATGAGTATTTGTATATATGTCAGTAAATTACTTTCCTCAGGAAAAAAAGTAACAGAATAAAACTGGCTTGAAGGACCGGTTACCAAAGCCCAAAGCTGCAAGATATGAATATAGGTAAGGAACTCTCACTTCCTGGATGAGATACCACCCCAACGCAGAAGGAAATGAAACTCCAAGATTCATTCTTCAAATAGAAAAAGACAGCCCTTCCCAAGTTTCAAAGTACACTGTGATCTGGAGAGGCTACCCAGGGCCATATGTATATGCATGCACATTGAGGCAGGGGGCAGGGAGGAGCATACAGGTAGAAAAACACCTGAGAGCAGAGACCTAGCAAGTGCTTCACCTTCAGGGGGTACAAACTGTGGCAGAAGCTGTGTCTTCATAAACACCAGGGAAACTGGTTCATGAACAAGCACTCTCCTGGGTCCCTGGCTACCTGCCATTTGCTAGTCCTGATTCCCAGTTCTAGATCAGACCCTTCCCTTTTAAACAAATCAAGAGGATCTCCTCAAAGCACAGCTTGGCAAGAGGGGCCTCTGGGATTCAAGCAATCCAGAACTCACTCCCTGCCCTCTTGAGGGAACGATGCCAAATACTCTAAACCCCAGCTGAGCCCCCAGGCCAGCCCTGCCTTATGTGCTGCCCACCTTCCCCCACCCCAACCCTCTCTGGGGCTGCCTGTGCCACAGCCAGTCAAGTCATGTTGAGCAGCTGCCAAATCTGAGCAGAGATAAACATTCCGGGAAAAGAAACGCAAAACTACTGCTCCTCCCTTCTCAGGCAAACACCCAGGTGGCCAGAAGACAGCCTCAGTGCCAGGGTCAGTGGAGTAGATCCTGCAAGGCCCCCTAAGGGCCTGAGACAGGACTAGGAAAAGAAGCCCAAACTACTAGGGAGATTTCCCTTAGGAAAGCTGTAGGTCTCCCCAGGAAAGGCCCTGGGGAGTCCTACAGCTCTGTAGCACTCACTTCCAGGGGGGTCTCACATTAGTCAGTACTATGGCTCCAAACATTACAACCTGCCCCAAGTCAAAACAGATGGCATACATGGAGGCAGGATTCTAACCTAAGCCTATCTAAAGATTGCATTGCTCTGACATCCCAGCGTCACATCAGTGGCCCATAAGCCCAGTCTAGTGCCTTTCTGCCTCAAACCCACCAGATTTCAGCTGGGAGGGACTAAAGTATCTGGCCCAGATCTCTGGACACTAAAGTAGAGCCAAGTTGGAGAAAGGAACTGCAAGTAGTGAAAAGGCCACAACTCTAAACCCCACGGATGCTTTCTCCCACCAACCTCAAAACCACCCGCAAAGACTTTGACTGACACCTGCCCAATTGAACAGATGGGCTCAACTCCCCTAACCCACACAGAATCAGACAGACTTTCAGCTTTTTGAAGGCCCTTCCTGGAGAGGAACCTCCATTCCAAGAGCTGCACCCAACCATTTAAATCTAAGGGTTCAATTAAAATGAAGAAAGGACTGCTATAGTCATTTCTGGGGTTGCTGCCTAGCAGCAGCCTAAACGTCACAGTCCCATGGAAGTCACATGAAGTCAGCCAGCCTAGGGCCTCTCTCTACACCCTCTAAAATATTATCTCACAGGAAGTCCTTTCAAGCAACCGATCTCAGAATCAATTTAGCAACACCAGTAACTGGTAAAAAGCAGATCACTAGTGACACCATATTATAAAATAAAATAAAGCAGAGCTATGGTTATCATCATGACTCCCATACCTTAATGAGAAAACCCAATCTAATAAACTTGGGGTACTTTTCTTTGATTTGCTAATTAATTTCTCTTTCTTTCTGCACAATGCCCAAGCAGCAATCAAAAACAAAAGCAAAACAAACAAAAACTGGGTTCTCTGTGGTCTAGGGACTCTCTCACTCTTCCTCCTTTTCTCTGCTGCTCAGAACCATCTCCACCTGAGTGGGAGAAAATAGAACTACAAGGTCTAAAATCATATTACTATATTACTAGCAGCCACATACTGAGTTTGTACTATGTGTCATGAATTTAATGTACACAACCTCTTAGTCCTAAAGGGGTTAAGGTAAGCATCGACAACCCCATTTTATACGTGAGGATAAAAAAATCTATAACATGCCTGAAGTTAAACATTTAGCAGTAGGGCAGAGTCTACTTAATTTTATGAACTACTCTGTTTCCCAGATTAACCACCAAGTCTGAAGGAATTCAGTTTTCTGCATTAAGAAAGTTCTCTCATTACCACAGTTCATGTTTGACTAATTCCAAGCAGTTCCTCCCAAACTTGGTATTAAAATATTGAAGTAATTATTAGAGAAATTGAGCAAGAGCAAGTAGGAAGGCCTGCTTTGCCAGGGCGCTCTGGGAACGTGACAGAGCTTTTGGCAGGATGCCTGCCAGGGCCCCTAGCTCAGAACAACATTCTCTAAAACCTGGCATTAGAAATAAGCAACCACCTGTCTGGTAACCCTGGAAGCAACCTGTGGCTGCTTCAGGCCTGTGGGTTACAGGTCAAAGAGAGGCTCAGGCTAAGTTAATTGTCCTTTTAACTTAAGGAATGCAAACCCACCTACTCAAGGTCCCCTGCCCACACTGAAACAGGCTAGAGGCCAAGACTCAGATTATCTGGGCAAGTAGTACCAGGAAGGGGCAACCCCAGGCTGACTGGTTACATTTTAGCCCTCCAGCCCCCAAGATACACAAGCCCTCTGTCCCCAAAGAGGTCCTGCTCACTTAGGTTTCAGAGAAACTACAGGAGGAGGAAGCTGGGGAGCCCCCATTCCCCCAGAAGGGCCTCAGGCCAGGGATCTACACAGAGGAGGAAATGAACACAATAGTGACAACTTACTGAGAACGTACCCTCATTAATTAAATCTTTATTTACACTGTTTTGTTTACTCTTCCAAAACAACCTCCCAAATAGGTACCATTTATTATCTCCATACACCAGAAGAGAAACCGATGTTTAGAGAAAAGTAACTTGCCCAAAAGTTCGGGAGAAAACTTAATCTACACTCAGGAGTGGCTCTATGAAACTACAGATGTGAACGAGTAGGTAAACTCTCTTCCCTACTAGGAGCCTCACTGTCAGTCCTCCAAACTGGAGTGGGTTTCTCTGAGCTGCCTGGAAGTTCCTACCAGAGTGAGCATGGCAAGACTGCTCCAAGCCCTAAGCAAACTCAAACTACAAAACCCTGAACCTAGGGCCAGAACAGGGTCGTCTTCAAGGCCTTCTTTGGTTCAGAGGCCACAGGGGCCTGAGGGCTTCCCTATAGGGTACTACCCCACCCTGCAAGAATCCCCCCATGGGACACCACCCAAGCTCTCCCACCCATCCGGCCCGAGCCTCTCTTTGAGATAAAGCATTCTTATCCGGAACAGGGAGGCTAGCAGTCGTGGAAAAGGGAATGTACTAAGGATCCCGGTCCCGAAATTCCGGGGGAGTCCCTCTCTTCGAACTGGTGCACCCGAGTTCTTACCGAGCAGCGGGGACTCCTCAGGGCAAGCAAGCAGCGACAGTGCTGAGGTGGAAGACACTAGGGCCGAAGTCAAGTTACTCGCGAGAGCAGGGCCAGAATTTGCACCAGGGCTGGAGTCGAGCCCCGGGCGAGGCTCAGAGGAGACGCCTAAAGGAGGCGGCGGTCGGGCCCCGCCGGGCCGGAGCTCCCCGGAGGTCTGCCCGTTGGAGGTGGCGCCGTTCGAGCCGCCCTGCAGTGATGTGGAGACTCCGACCAGCTGGGGTAAGCGGCTCAGGTCGCGACCGGCCAGGTAGTAGACGAGGGTGACGCCGAGGTGCAGCGCGCAGACGGCCACGAGCAGGCGGCAGGCCCGCTGCAGGGACGCGCCGGGCATCGCGGCGCTGCCGCCTAGAAGTGGCTCCCGAAACCTCATCTTCCCGCCGCTGCTTTAAGAGGGGGGTGGGCTACGGGCGGAGAGGGCGGCCCGCCTGCGGGCCGCCCGCCAGGCGCTGCCAGACCGCGGCGACTGGGGGAAGGTCCAGAGGGGGCGGGGGCGAGGGAAGCGCCGGCGGCTGCGGACGCTGACTCTTGGGGCGGTCGGACCCGGGAGCCACCCGAAGGGCGCCGGAGGCGCGGGCGGAGGCGGGGCGGGGCCGCCAGTGGGGGCGGGGCCGCGAGCCGGGTTTTCTGGACGAGAGGGAGAGGGCGGGGTCTCTGGTTGCTGGAGCGGAGGCGGGGCCGTCCAGGAGGAGCTGAGCCTTGGGGGCGGGGCGGCTCCGAAGGGGCGCGGCGCTCAGCTTTCCGCCCGCGGTCCCTGAAGCCCGAGGGTCGGACTTCGGCTTCTACGTCCTGCTGCACGCACACCTCTCTTCCCGAGTTTTGGCCGTGAGGCCTCGGTCGCTATCAAGCCGCACCTCCTCTACCCGCCCCCCGCAGTCAAGCTTCCCTGGAGAGGCCCCCCCACTTCCTGGGGTACCCAAGGACTGGGGTGCGGGCTTAGGACTGCAGCGCGCCAGCAGAGAAGAGGGTAGAGAGGAAAGCTAGGGAGACGTAGTTTGCAGGGATTGGGGGCCGGGGCGGCTTTCCAGCCGGTGGTCCTGGGTAGGCCTGAGGGGTGAAGAACGGGGGCAAGAAAGGTTGCCTGGGCAACTGGCTTCTACGCCCTGCGAGGAGTGGGACGGCGGCGGAGGGATTTTCCGTGACGTTCGAAACCCCCTTATCTTAGCGTAACTGGGTCCCGGATGCCTTTGTGGGGGGACCAGTAAAAGGCGATTTACAGAGCCTTGAAGTGAAGATAGTGGACAAGTTGGCATTACTCTCGCTTACTGTCGTGTGTGTAGAGAATCTCAGAGGCTATCCCAACTCAGTTTTGGGTGCAGGAGATACCTCCTCAAGTGCATACCATGTCTGGACACAAACTTTGAGTGGGAGAGTGGCTTCAATAATTCCCACAGTGGCGGGCTGAAGAACAGCCGTTTTTTACAATCTACACTGGGCTGGAACATAATTCTATGCAGTAGAAATTGTTCCCAGTTTACAGAGTTCAGGGCCCAGGGAGGTTAAGATCCTACAGCTGATGAGCAGCAGAACTCCGCTTCAAAACCCTTACACCTATGTTTACCCCCTTGTTGATTTGCACGCAAAGGCTGGAGGCTATGTGAGTGACTTTAACACTGAAGCCGCTGAACCTAGATTTGACCTAGCTGGTGCTCGAGTGACCTCATTCCAGAGAAAGACTCATGTAGGTGCTGTCATTTATGTGGATAGGGAAGCTGAGGGGTTCTCGCAGCTAACTCAGAGGTAGAAAATGTTAGCAATGGCCATTACATTTTGAAGAATTTACATATGCCATGAAATAGGTGTTGTTACTGTTTTCATTAAGTAGACGAGAAAACTGAGGCTCAGGTGTTGATACCTCGTTGGTATCATACAAAATCTATTTCTTCTCTTGACTTCCTGAACACCAGGCCCTCCAGATTCTCCTCTGTCTTTTGCACTTCTGGCCACTCCTCTGTCTTTTGCACTTCTTTCCCAGTTGTTGAGGAAAGCCCCAGGCCATAATCCATGTTTCTCTTTTCTGTCTTACTCTCACTTCCTAGGGGTGATTTAGAATATTTTTATGCAGATGACTGCAAAATGTCTCAAATCTCTTCCCTGACCTCCAGTCACATACCAGTATCTCAGATTCAACACGTCCTGCTCTAACAACCTAATCACTATATTCCACCCTCAGGAGTGGCACCATAGTTCATTCAGTTTCCCAAGAACAAAAACTGAAAGATGTCCTGGATATGCCTCTTATTCCCAAATGTCATTTCTTGTTCCTGGGTAAGTCTTATCAGTGTACCTTCAAAATATCAGAGATCAGCTAGGCACAGTGGCCCACACCTGTAATCCCAATGACCTGGGAGGCTAAGGCAGGAGGATTGCAAGTTCAAAGCCAGCCTCAGCAACTTAGCAAAACCCTATCTCAAATTAAAAAGGGCTGGGATGTGGCTGAGTTGTTAAGTGCCCCTGGGTGGGTTCAGTCCCAGCAGCGGGCAGTAAGAATTTGTTAACTCTGCTGCAATCATTATGGTCCAAGCTACCATGATCTCAGCCTGAGTTCTCTAGTACCTGGTTAATTGGTAACTCCTCTTACACCTCTTCCATACCTCTCCTCAGTCTTCCTTTCTTCCTGTTTCAGGCTTTTGTACTTTTTATTCACTTAACCTGAAACACTCTGTCATTGCCGCAGTCTGGCTGGGCACAATTCAGGAGCCACTTGTCAAAAGAAACGAACTTTATTTTTGGAACTACACACCACACCACACAGCTCCTCAGGAAAAACCCTCAGAACCCAACTGCCACAATCGGTTTCTCCAAGCCTCTCAACCTCCCCCACTCCTCCCATTGGCTGGGTCATGTGGGCGGAGCCAAAAAAGTCCCCCAGTGAGCAGCTCCCTGGTCTGAAAGGGCAGGGAAACAGCCCAATGAGCATCACTGCAGAGGAGCCAATCAGTTGGCAGCTAGAAGTTGCTGGGGCCACTGTGAGCCAATCATCATCTGGCATCTGGAAGTTTGCTGAGGCCCCTTCGGCTGCGCTTCTCAACAGTCATATTTGAGTTCCTCAGGTGCCACCTTATAAGAATGACCTTCTTGAACCCTCCTATGTAGAACAGCCTCCTGCCAAAATCTGCTTAACCAGCTTAATTTTTTTTCAAAGCAGATATCAACATCCAACATATGTGTTTATTTTCTATGGTCACTTTCATTAGAAGACCAACTTCATATGGGCAGGAACTCTTGTCTCTCTCTTGCTCACTGTTAGAAAGTAGAAATGAGCCTGCACATAGTTGGTAGTTAATAAATATTTGTTAAGACATTTGGCAAATGAATACTTGTGAGTTTTGTTGTTTTTGAGCTTTTTGTGATGGGTAGTGGGGTGTTTTTGTGTTTGTTTTTGTTTGGGAGGTTATATTTTGTTTTTGTTTTGGTGGTGCTGGAAATAGAGCCCAGGGCCTCATGTGCACATGCTTGTGAAATAAATATATTCTACCAACACTAAACTGTACCCCCAGCCTTATGATCATTTTGATGTAGGATGGAGAAAAGGGGGAAATTATAGATAAGTTATTTTAGAACACAAATTCAAGAGTTGTTTTCTAAGGAGTTAATAAGGGTGAAACTAACCACAGCAGCCTATGCCTAGGGAAAATTCTGCCTGGCCAATGAGTGAGAATGAGGCAGATTCGTCCCCTGACTGAAACATAAGGAAAGGGGAAAATGGACATGTATCTTCTATAGGTATAGACAATGCCAGGAGACAGTATTAAAGGAAAATTAGGGTTATAGACCTGTTCCAGGACCTTCTAAGACTAGGAATCAAGGAAAAGGAACACTTGCTAATTGTCCATCCCTCAAAAAAGTGCAGAATCCACTGAGGCCTGAGCAATAGTCTTTGATTCAAAGGTACTTGGAATCAGTAAATTTCTTACTTCCCAAAAGTCCAGAAACCTTCAAGACAACATTGTTGCTGGGTGTGGTGGTACACACCTGTAATCCCAAAGGCTAGGGAGGCTGAGACAGGAGAATAGTGAGTTCAAAGCCAGCCTCACAAAAGCAAGGCGCTAAGCAACTCAGTGAAACCCTGTCTCTAAATAAAATGCAAAATAGTGCTGGGGATGTGGGTTCATGGTCCAGTGCCTTTGAGTTCAATCCCCAGTGCCAAAAAAAAAAAAAAAAAAAAATTGTCCCGCTTCTAAATAGGAAGTAATATTTAAAAAAAGAGAAAGATATAGGCTCAGACAACCTTTTTTTTTTTTTTTTAGACAACCTTTTCCCCAACTTCCCTCAGCTCTTTCCACTCTCAACTTGTGTCAAGTGAAAAATTAACCCCATCAAGTAAGTGAGACACCTGGAGAAGTTGCAGAATTGCCTTGCCAAAACCTGGAGTCTGGGTTTGGTAATTGGCTCATCCAGTGCTCATCAGCCTAGAATCATCAGTTCCTTACTTCCCTTGCAGCTTGCTTTCAACCTCTTAATAGCCTTTCCTCTGCCCTTTCACAGTGCCCTCATCTACACCTGTCAGTTTACATTTCTATTTCGGCCTCATATGTCAGAAGGACATAGGACAGTAGCTGGCACATGGGAGACTTTTATCTCAAGATCTATTACAATATAACACATGACCCCAAAACTAAGTGTCTTAAAACAATGTCTCACAGTGAAGCAGTTAATTGGGCAGTTCTGCCTACAATAGTATTAGCTGGAACATGGGTACAATTGAAAGTTTCAAAGTGGCCTCACTCACATGGTAATCAGTGCTGACTGGGAGCTCAGACTGGGTTGAGGGTCATGGGACCTTCATTCTCCCCAGTGACCTCTTCCCATAAACCCTCTTCCAATGTATCTGCTTGGGTTTCCTCACATACTATGGAATATATTCCAAATAGGAGCATTTCAAGAACAAGACAAGAAGATGCAGATCTTTTAAGGCCTACCCTTAAGCATCACTTCTGTGAGCCATCTTTTTGTTAAAACAAGTTACAATACAAGTTTTAGGCAGTCTAGATTTGAGGGAAGTAAAAATAGACTATATCTTTTGATGGGAGGAGGGGCAAAGAATTAGCAGACATCTTTAATCTACCATCATTTGACCAGTAGCCATAAATATTTAGAATCTCCCCACACATAAATACATTGCACTTCTCCAAAGATCCCCCAAGGGTGCATCCCATTAAGATTTCAGGTGTAGAATTTCATTATCTAAATCAGCTCCAGGTATGGTTCCTAGGGACCTAAGAATCATAAAAATAAATTATCTTCTTGTTGTTGATGTTCTTCCTCTTCCTGAGCAATCCTGTGCAAAAGTCACTAGGTAGGGTTGAACAAGGTAGCAATCAAAATGGCATATGCAGTGTTTCAAAGCCAACCAAGAGGAAGAACCGGTGGGAAGCAGTTCAGCACAAGTGTTAATGCCCAAGCAGAGTAAAAAAGGCCATCCAAGGACCTGAGCATGGTAGGAGGACTTCTGGGAGACAGAGTAGTCCAGGATGAGTTGGGGCAAGGAGATTGTTAACTACAGGTAGACTGATTAAAAAGAAGCTATGTATATATGTGGATAAGGGCAATCATCCAAGTCTCTAACAGAAAAATTGTTATGAGTTTGTGGTTTTCAATTTAAAGATAGATAATGAAAGTAATACAGATGCAAAAGAATATATCCATCTTTCTCTTTCTCCCCACCCCGTGTGTGTGTGTGTGTGTGTGTGTGTGTGTGTGTGTAAATAGAAAATACCCAACATAATGAAAATATTTAGCATCCAAATCTTTATTTCTAAATACCATTCTCCAATAAAAAGACCTGGTTATCTTGGAGAAAAGGCTGAATCCAGGGACAAACCAGGGGTATTATAAAGTGAGCCTGGAAAATCTTGTGCCAGGAAGTAAAGAGATCAAAGGATGATGAGAATATGTCAAAAGAAAACAAATTTCAGTTGGAGGGGACTCCCATTGGCCAAGTGTAGAACAATTTGAGCACAAAAATAATGTGAATAGGAACAGATTATGACCAATTGAACAAAATAGGAAATTATGAGTCTATAGTAACATAAATGAAAGCTTGATAAGTAAAGGAATATTTATATAATTTCAAAGTACCACTCCATGAAATAATAATTTTGATGGGAAACATTAGAGAAATCCAAATTGTTAGCCATTTTATTAAATAATCATCATTAAATCTTCCAAAATGTCATAACCGCTCCCATTACAACTGAAGAAAAATAAAGAGAAACGATAATTAAATGTGATTCTAAAGTGAACCCTTTGCTGTACAGAATATTATTGGGAAAACCAATGAAATTTGAGCAGGGACTACAGATAGGATGATGGTAAGCTATCAATGTTAACTCCCTAATTTTGATGGTTATATTGGAAATATGCACTAAAAGATTTGGGGATAATAATCATGTCAAACTTGCTCTTGAATAGTTTGAAGATTATTTGTGCTATACTTACAACTTTTCTATGAGTTATCTTTCTCCCACGTATCCAACATATAATGGGAAAAGAGGGGTAACTACAAGAGACACCACAATAGATACTCCCATTTAGAAAGGTGGTTAATAAGAGGCACATAATAGGCATTAGTAAATGTGAAAGCTGATCATGTACTTGTGGACAATTCCCTGGGCTCCAGTTTTGAGGTCAAGGAATGTGATTCTGTATGGCTCTTATCTCTTGCTTCTGAGCTCTTGGCTCCATCTTAGATACTCCCTTTCCCTAAGAAACAGCCCTTGTTTGCAGCCAGTAACTTGTTCAAGATGATTCACTGGGTGCTCAATGTCTCCTTTTTATTTAAAACTGTCTTTGTTTATTTCTTGGGAGAAAAGCTGTGATTTTCCATGATTTTTTTTTTTTAAATTTCACTCCACTACATAAAAGACATACCCCCAAATCTCAGGAGAGGCCCTTCCCTTCTTTAGGCTGTGAGTCAGGGTTTTGTGGGACAAACCCTTAATATTTTTAGCAGTATTTTGTCTAGATAAGAACTTTAGGAGTCACTGTTTAAAATCTTTCTGAGATCTTAACAAAGGGTTTTACAGCCACATCCTGGACCCAGGAGCCAGTCTTACTGGGAGTGCCCTGGAATTCATTTTTCCTCTAGATTTTAATTTACTTTGAGCATTTTTTGCTGGTTATAGAAACTGTCCTGATCCCTCTGTAGTTCCCCCAATTTTTCTTCATACAGTATTTTTTCTTCCTGTACTGTACTTTTTCGTAGGCAGCTAAAAGGAGTCAGTTACAACTTTGTGTATTTTCCCTGAGAATCTCCACCCCAAGGCCACAAATTGCTACATTAGAAATGTATCATCTATGTTAGTGCCTGTTAGCAATATGTAATCTAGATCTCCAATAACCTCCAATAACAACTTTCTCACTGGGCATGCATCTTCCTCACTGCCCTCCAGGACTTTGAAAGCTTCTTCTTTTTTTTCTTCAGTATCAGGGATTGAACCCAGGGGCACTTAACCACTGAACCACATCCCAAGCCCATTTTATTTTTATCCAAGTCAATACTGTATGTTTTAGGTTTTTGTTATGGAAGCACCCCACTTTCAGGTACAGTTTCTATATCAATTATCTATTGAAGGAGTTGGCAAACTAGGTCCCATTGTCAAAATCGGGCCCACCACCAACTTTTATTAGTGAAAATTCAGTAGAACTCAGCTGTGTTCTTTTGTTCGTATATTGTAAATGGTTGCTTTCATGATACAATGGCAGAGTTAAGTAGTTGTAACAGAGGTAATAAACCCACAAAGTCTAAAATATTTACTGATTTTTTTTTTTTTGCAGTACTGAGAACTAAACCCAGAGCCTTCCTTGCCTTGCACATTCCAGACAAATGCTATACCACTGAGCTCCATCCCCAGACCTGTCTGATCTCTTTGAGAAAAAGTTTTCCAACCCCTGGTTTGTTTCTATAAAAAAGAAAACAAACAAACAAAATGGCTACTCAAAAGTGAGTTTCTTAAAACAATAGCATTTTGTTGTTTCTTTTGATTCTATGCATTAACCAGGTTATTTTCTGCTTCACATAGTGTTAACTAAGATGATAGAAAGTCTGGAAGGTACAAATGACCTCATTCACATGATTGAAAATTGGTGCTGGTTACCAGTGGGAAGCTAAATTGGAAGTGTTAGCTAGGTGTCTCAGTTCTCCCCCATGTGTGCCTCCACGTGGCAGCTTGGGCTTCCTCACAGATTGGTAGCTGAATTCTAAGAAGGAGCATTCTAAATGCACAGAGGGAAGGGAAAGATCTCTTTAGGCCAAGTCTTAGAAATTATATAGTGATACATCTGCCACATTCTGTTGGGCAGCATAAGTCACAGAACCAGCCCAGATTTAAGAAGAGAAGAAATAGATTCCACATATTGATAAAAAATATCCATCTTACTTATTGCCATAATGAATATTACTTAGCAAATAACCATCAAATCTAAGTACCATACAACAGTTAAGCATTCATTTCTTGTGTGCCCATGGATGGCTGGAACTGTTCTGCTTAAGGCTCTAGATCTGTTAAGTACATAGATGAGTCTACTCCGTCTATAATGTCAGCCAAGGGCATGTTTTTCACATGTTATTGACAGAAGCACAAATGAGGGAACAAAAACATATAATGCTTCATAATAAGGTCTCTGGTTGAAATGATCACCTCAACCAACATTCTGTCAGTCAAAACAAGTTGCATGACCACTCTAAGATTAGTGGGTCAGGTAACTATATTGCCTCTAGTGAGAGGAACTTCAAAGTTACATGGCAAAGGATTGGATATAGGGAGCAGTCAAGAATTGGGGATAGTACAATTCTTCATAAAAAGAAATTCCTGGAGCTGGGGTTATGGCTCCAAGGTAGAGCACCTAGCACATTTGAGGTACCAGGTTCAATCCTCAGCATCACATAAAGATAAATAAATAAAGGTATTGTGTCCATCTACAACTAAAAAAATTTTTTTTTTAATTTCCTGGATATAGTACTGAGAATTCTGCTCACAATTTGCAAAACTGCTGGTCTCTATACCTTCCATTTCCTGCTCTTCCCATGCTACCCTCAGGACTTGTTCAGATTTCAGGATTACAGAGAATATAAAGGACATCAACTCCACTTTTATCCAATAATGAATTTCCATGTATAACATACTCTTTGAGAATTCATCCAGCTTTGTGTGCATACCTCCATTGACAGGAAGGTCACTATATCATAACTTAGCTCCATTGTTGATATCACTGATGTAGCTATCAAACATTCTTATAAGTTGAAACCCATCCTTATAGTATTTACTAATGATACAAGGTCTATTCCTTGCAGACAGAAAATGAACTGAATTATCTTCTAGATGATCTCTGAGTTATTTAAAGAGATTGGCTATGTGCCTTCTCCCCACTTGAAAACAATTTCTGTGTAAGGTGGTAATACCTATTATTGCCACTATTCTTTACTCTTCATGCTTCATGGTTGAGTTTCTTCTCTGTCCTGGTCATTCTTCCATCAAGCTTTGACTACCTGGGCATTAAGTAGTACCTAGGACCAAATGCATCATTCCAGCTGAGGTGTGAGCAATAGAATGGAATAGGACCATCATCTCCATTGCTCCAAATATTTTACTTTCTTCAGTGCCTTTCAAAACAACATTCACTTTTTTTTTTTAAGTGCTGAGTATCAAACCCAAGTTCTTACTGAACAAGTGCTTTAACCATGAATTACATCCCCAGTCCTACATTCACTTCTTTTTTTTTTTTTTTTTTGGTACTGGGGATTTAACCCAGGAGTGTTTGACCACTGAGCCACATCCCCAGCCCTCTTTTTTCTTTTTAATTTTAAGAGAGGGTCTCACTAATTTGCTTAAGGCCTAAGTTACTGAGGCGGCTTTGAACTTGCAATCTTCCTGCCTCAATCTCCCAAGTCACTATGATTGTGGGTGCCCTATCATGCCCAGCAACATTCACTTCTTGATGTTCACGATAAACTAAAATAGAGGACTGAAGACAAAGTTCTAGAACAGTGAAGACACTGTTATAAATGGACTTTAATCCTTTAAATAAAGACATTGTGCAAATTAGCATTTTGTGGTGGTGTGTATGTGCACATGTGTGTGTAAGTACTGTGGATTGAACCCAGGGGCATTATACTACTGAGCTACATCTCTAGCACTTTTATTAATTAATTTATTTGAGACAGGATCTTCCTAAATTGCTCAGGCTGGCCTTGAAGTTATGAACCTCCTACCTTAGCCTCCCAAGTAAAAGGGATTAAAGGCTGTACCACCACACCTAGCCTAATCAGGGTTTTTGACTGCAAAACATGGCCAGTTACAACATTAGTCTGTTATGACTACCACTGCCAACAATTAATCAACACTACCACTTAAATGCTATTCATGTACTGCTATTGCTGCCATGAATAACTTCTACACCACCACTGCTACTTAGCAGAATTCTGTAAGAATTCAAAGTCCTCAATGGTGTGGCTGAGCCAAATTCACATGCTTGAGCTCTAGCTAGCAGGAAGGGGGGAAAAAAGAATATTTCCTGTTCTGCATCCATGGTAGGAGCAAGGGCACTTCAGCCTTCTAATACTATATACACTGGAAAATTCTTCGAAAATAAGACAGGTGTTACACTCGGGGTAGACAAATATAATGACAAAGATTTACTCTATTCATTTAGCAAGTTGCTTTTCTTCTTAACTGTAGTATTATCCAATACATATTTTACATTTTATCCACAACAGTGATAATTAAAGTCAGGCACCATGGCACACGCTGCTGGCCTATAATCCCAGCAGCTTGGGAAGAAGAGGCAGGAGGATTGCAAGTTCAAAGCCAGCCTCAGCAATTTAGCAAGGCCCTGAGCAACTCAGTGAGACCCTGTCTCTAAATAAAATGCAAAATAGGGCTGAGGATGTGGCTCAGTGATTGAGTAGTGCCCTTGAGTTCAATCTCCAGTACCTCTCCCCCCACCCCCCCCAAAAAAAAGAGTGATTATTAAAGGCCTTGCTAAAGACCCAGTTTGCCAACAAACAGACTATTAAGTGAAGATCTGTAATCTGTCAGTTTAGGGACCTGTCAAGAAAGGGAATCTGATTATGCATGCCTTGGCTTGTTCTGAGAAATCTCCATTTCCTTTGTATCTTTTCAAAACCTATCTGCAGCCAGGCACAGTGGTGCACACCCGTAATCCCAGCAATTGAGGCAGGAGGATTGCAAATTCAAGACCAGCCTCAATAACATAGTGAGAACCTGTCTCAAAATTTAAAATATTAAAAGTAAAAAAGGAAATGGGAGGTGTAGAGACCAGCAGTCTCTAAAAATACAGCTCGTTGGTAAAACTCAGGGTTCAGTCCCCACTTCCAAAAAATAAAAATGAAATAAAACAAAAATTTTAAAACCCTATTCTTGAATAAAGGTATATAGTTTTCAGAATCAACTTTTTCTTCCTGCTGTTGTTTGGATCTAGAATGTCCCCTCAAAAGCCCATGTGATAAAGGCTTGGCCCCTAGCTTGGTGCTAGTGGGAACCTTTGGGAGATGGAGCCTACTGGGAGGTCTTCAGGTCATTGGAAGCAAGCCCTTGAAGGAGATTATAGGATCCTGGCCTCCTCTTCTTTCTTTCACTAGCTCCTAGCCAAGAAGTAAGTATTTTAAACTGCTCTGCCATGTGCTTCCACCATGATTTGCTGCCTTGCCACAGGCCCAAAGAAAGGGGCCAACTGATCGTGGACTGAAACCTCCAAAACTGTGAGTGAAAATGAACCCTTTCTATTTATAAATTAATTATCTAGGATTCTTATTATAGCAGCCAAAGGTTGGCTAACATGCTCCCTGTAAGGATCAGGTGTTGTTTATGTCTGCCTTGTATTCCTGACTACTGGTAGGAGACTCCTGCTTTTCTCCATGTGGTAGGGATAGGCTAACCATGGGCTTTTCAACAGACCATATAACTTGTATATAGGCACTCAAAGCACCGAATTCCTTCTAGACACAGTGATTGATTCAGGGATAAACATGTGGTCTAAGGAGGGCTTTTGAGCAATGTCCAATTCTTCCCCTAGAACTTCTTAAGAAGTCAAAAATTCTGAAATCAAGGTATTAGCAGGGCCACACTCCTTCTGAAAGCTCTATGGAAGAATCTTTTCTTGTATATTCTAGCTTGTTATGACAGCAATACTTGGCATTTCTTGGTTTGTAACTGTCCCAAACTAATTTCTAACTCAGTCTTCACATGATCTCCTCTCTATGTATGATTCTCTTCTGTTAATGTGTCCTCTCCTTTTCTAAAAATATACCAATCATTGTATTGAGGATCTACTCTAATCTGGTATAACCTCATTTTGACTTAATATGCAAACCCTATTTCCAAATAAGGTCAGTTCTGAGGTTTTGAATAGACATGAATTTGGGGGGTACAGTATTCAACCACTGCAGCCGTGATGTGAGAGAACCTGCCTGAGAATTAAGCCAACGAGGAGGCAAGAGGAATGTGCCCTGGTATGCCATATTTGACTCCCACTGACCTTAACAAATTATATGCACTGGTAAATTCCTCCTCCTTTTCCTCTCCCCTTAAGTTGATTTAAAGTAACAAAAAGAAACTAATTATATCATTTCTCCTTTTGTAAATTTAGAAAAAAATTTGCACATGACCAATGTTCCAAATTTCTCCCTACTGCATACATCCTCCAAAATTCTTTGACAGGACTGAGCAATTTCATTTGGAATTTCTCTTAGGACCTTGGATTTACTTCAAGGGGCTTGGAAACAAATTTATTTGAGAAGTTAAATGATCTCTTACAATGTTTTCAACCATTTTTCCTTTCTTCTAACTTTTATTATGGAAAATAAAATATAAATAGATATATTTATATAAAATAGAATAGTATAATTCCCTATTTACCACCATACTTTTTACAATACCAACAACTAGCCCAAACTTCTTTCACCTCCTGCAAGATTATTTTATAGCAAAGCTCAGATGCTATATAATTAGTTTACCCTCTTAAATGTGTTTGACGAGTTCTGTCCCCTACAAGAAAGACAAATAAGATAATTCACACATAAAAAGTATACTTCAGCCTGACTGTGGCAGCATATGCCTGTAATCCCAACTACTTGAGAGTACGATCATAAATTCAAATCCAACCTGGGCAATTTAGCAAGCTCCTGTCTCAAAATTAAAAATAAAAAGGGCTGGCATTATTGAGGCCTTGGGTTCAATCCCCAATACTTCAAAGAAAGAAAAAGAGGGGGAGGGAGAAAGGAAAGGAAGGAAAAGAGAATATAGAGGTTTGCTGAATACAGTCCCTGCCCTCAGAATTTTCAGTCTCTTCTTCTGAGAGATAAGATAAGAATCCTCTCCAAGCACTTAGGGAACTTTAATGTGAGTTGCCTGGGGAACTGTTAAATGTAGGTATTCCTTGAGAAGGTAAGGCAGGAAACCAGGTCTTAGATGATACTAATGCTTCTGGTCTATGAGTCATACTTTGACTGGTAAGACCCTATATCATAAATGCAAAGGAGAAAATGATAGGGCACTCTATGATGAAGAGATGATTGGACACAGAATTTAAGAACTGGCTTGGTGAATGAATAGCTTATCACAGTTACCCAAATTAATTTTTTAAATATTCTAAGGTCAGATTAACATCAAACCAATCACTAAGGGAGACCAAAAATAATTTTTATGACTTCTGGGAAGAGGAAGCTAGCAAGAATTTAGTGGTAAAACACCTGCTTGGTATGTGAGAGACTCTGGGTTGAATCCTCAGAACCAAGAAAAAGAAAAGAGAAAAAATGGGAAAGAAGAAATTATGGGAGGCACAACCACATGTCAGTTGTATTAAAGATGATAAAGAGTGAACATCCAGGGACTGAGATTAGAACCTCTCAGTGGTAGAGCGCTTGCCTAGCACATGTGAGGCATTGGGTTCGATCCTCAGCACCACATAAAAATAAATAATTAAAATAAAGGTAGTGTGTCCATCTACAACTAAATATTAAAAAAAAGTGAACATCCTATGATTTGGGAGGCTGAGGCAGGTGGATCATAAGTTCAAGGCCAGCTTCAGCAACTTAACAAGACTCTCAGTAACTTAATAAGAACCTATCTCAAAATTTAGATAAATAAGTAAGGACTGGAGATGTAGCTCAGTGGTAAAGTACCCTGGTTCAATCTGATACCAAAAAAAAAAAAAAAGGAATATGTCTAGCCAAAACAAGATGACTCTTTTCTTTAAAACTTTACCCCTTTAAGGAAAGGGACTCGGTAGCCATTATTTTAGTGCTGCCTTTCCTCACCTACCAAGTGAGGCAATGAGATGGCCTCTTCTGAGTCAGGATTTGAAATACAAGATTGCCAGTCAGTCCTTAGGTGTGGTGTGGTGGAATTTAGATGATGTAAATGTTTCCCCTCTGCCAAAGCACAGAGAAACAAAGAAAGCTGAGAATGAAAGGGACCACAAATAGGAATTGCCATAAAAAGGAAGAGATGGCAGGGCCCACATTCCTGAGGTTTCCTTGCCCCATTCCTGTCCTTCCTGAGACCTATTCTCGCATAAATTTCTGCCCTTGGATTATTCTCCTCAAAACCCAGGGTCTTCTGAAAATCTTCCAGGTTTTCTGAAAGTGAATTTCAGATTTTCAAAATCAGAGACAGGCAAATAGAAATCGTTATACAAGTGGGGACCAAGAGGAGAAGAGAAGGGCCTAATGATGTAGGTCAGTGTGGGGGTCCCCAACGTAGGAAGAGTAGGTAGACCATTCCTGAAAGGAACGAAGTTTCAGAAGCCAGAAAAGAAACTTCCTGCAAGCAGAGAGGACCATGTTGTGCTTCTGGCCTCCTTTGAAGCTACCAGGTTCATGCTGACTAGCTGCCTGGCAATCCCCATCTGGCAATTCCCTTCAGTCTTTCTGGTTGTGATTGGAACCAGTCATTGCCAGAAGGCACTTTGTTCCCATCAAGTGCTGAAGGCCATAATAGGCCTGCTTTACTACAACGGGAGGTTGGTCATAGTCTGACTCGCCCACGTGTCTAGGAAAAGCTGTTTCCAGCTGGTGGTTGTTCTGCCCACCTTCTTAATCAGCATGCCACCTTCTGAGTCCCCATGTTGGTGTGAGGCTTGACTGAGCTTCAGGTAGTTCCTGGAATCAATGGCAATTACCCATGCCCTGTCCCCTAGGTTACAGATATGTGACCAACTTGTCCTGGTCTGCCCAGGACTACTTTTATTTTTATTTTTGTTATGTATGCAGTAGTAGCAATGGAATGTAGGCCTTGTACATTCTAGGCAAGAGCTACATACCCAGTCCCAGCCCATTACTATCCCAGTTTTAAAGTGGAAAGTCCTACATTCCAGGAGCCCTCTCAGGCCCTGGAGAACTGGGAGGCTAGTCACCCTAATTACATAGACCCCAGGTCCTCAATGAAATCCTGCCTGAGCATTGTACCCTTAAGATATCAATCCAAGCCTAAGGACACCAAAACTCTAAACCCCACCCTCTTAAGAATTCCCCCTGAGGGCTGGGGTTGTGGCTCAGTGGTAGAGTGCTCACCTAGCATGAGGCACTGGGTTCGATCCTCAGCACCACATACATGTAAAATAAATATATTGTGTCCAACTAAAACCTTAATAAATTAAATAATTAAAAAAAAAGAATTCCCACTGAAACTGATTTCTGAAACTACCATACCTTTCTTTAAGTCTATAGACAATTTAGGACTGTCTAATTAAACAGTTTCAAAAAAGTTTCTATTAAATAATTGGGTGGCCTTGGACAAATTGTCTAACTTCTCAGTACCTTATCTGAAAAGTAATAACACGAATGGCATATTTACCATGATTTTGTGGGAATACTATCTGGGAACTCCTTTCAGCCTTTCTGATTGTGTTGGAACCAAATATGTCAGAAGACACCTTGTTCCCATGCTGTCCCGAGGGCCACAGTGTCCCTTCTTTATTGCCACTGGAGGTTATAGTTTGTTTCTAAAGAGAATTTCATTCTCTCAGCTTTTTTTTTTTTCCCACAAAGTACTGGGTATTGAACCTATCCCTATCCCTTTTTATTTTTGTCATATTTTGAGAAAGGGTCTGGCTAAGTTGTCCAGGGCTAGCTTTGAATTGGGAGGCCTCCTCAGCCTCCCAAGTAGCTGGGATTACAGGTGTGCCACTGTATCTGACCATTCTCTTGGCTCTAATTTTTTAAATTTTTGAACAAATAAAAGCCAGTGGTTATTTTCATGCCCTCATCCTGATCTAGTCACTACCTCCTCCTCCTGGGGAAGAGAGGGGCTCTCTACTGGGTATACTTTAGAATGCCAGTAGCAAGGTGTGGACCCTGTACAGGGTAGACGGAAGGCCCAGGCTATCTCTAGAGGCCTCACCTAATTCTTGCTCCCTCTGGGCTTCTGAGGTTAGGCCCTCAGCCAGAAGTTAGGAGGGACTGAGAACTCAAAGACAGAAGAGGCACGAGCATGTTTTGTGTATGCTGGGTGGGGGC